>NW_026521863.1:11200000-11800000 GCF_021234435.1 Artibeus jamaicensis | reverse complement strand
TCCTTTAAGTCAGCCGGGCAACTGCTCACCTAGCTGCCGGCTGAGCAGTCTGGCACCAAGCAATAGACAAGAGTCACACACGGTAATTCTGCTATTCACTCGGCTTTTATTGAATGCAGGTTCACTCAAAATAGACCATCGACATACATTAGTATCCTACTCACACTCTAATAGTCTAAGAAAAACATAACACACACATAGCAATCATTGGGGGATAATGAGCCCGAGTCCCAGACTCTCATTCTGTAGGTCTGGGAGACAGCATGGTGGGCAAGGGAGTTGCCAGCGTCTTGCAAGGGAGGGTCTCCAGAGCCAGTCCTCAGTCCAGCAGGGCAGGGCCTCAGTGGCTGATGCCAAGGGAGATCAGCGTGGTGTGGAGCAGCACTCTGGGGTGTGGAGCTCGGCTGTCTCAGCAGTGGTCAGGAGCCTGCCTCAGTTTTACCTTGAAAGTGGTGCACTTCACCCTTCTGAGTCTTTTTGATAAATGTCTTAGCAGCCCTGATGCCAAGTGTAGAATTTCCTCAGAAGCCTCTGGGTGGTACATGGCTGTTCTGCTCAGTACCCCTGTTGGCAAGTGAGGAATTTCCCCAGGAGCCTATCTGTGGGTGGTCCCAATATGCAGGCAAGGCTGTTCTAATTACATGGGCAGATATCTTAAGTGTGTCTCCTTGCCAGATGTGCCTGATCTGACTTGGGAAATTTCCCTCCTGAACCAAAGGGTCATGGCTGACCAGCAGCCATTTGGGTTCACACAAGCGACTCCATTTTGTTTTATATACTTTATGCTTTTTTTTTTTTTTTTTTTTACTTTATGCTATCTTGACCAGGGCAATGCCATTTTATTGGTCCTGTCTCTACACCTTGATAGCTGTGACCACTGTGTTTTTTAATTCTCTCTAAATGAGTCTTCCTCTCTGCAGTGGTTTCACATAAACACAGAAGGAGAAAGTCAGTCGAACAGGTATAGGGGATGGTGGTGGGGAAGCCGGGAGGGGCAGAGGCACGCGGGTACCCCTGGAGGGTGGGAAGCAGCACTGACACTCACTGTGGCCTTTCACGGTGTCCTGGTGATGGCGTGGAGCGTTGGGATCCTCCCAGCCTCCTTCACCATCCTCTGCCCCTAAGGAAGCCGCATCTGTACCCACCTCCCTGCTCTTCCCCTAGCAGGGCTTCAAAATGTCATCTCACATAAAACAGCAGCTCTCTGCCACCAGCGTGAGGGACGGACTGACTGGACCGGCCTGGCACGTACCATGGAGTATTCTCGTAGCCAGTTGCGTGCTCACACCTGCACGGCCCCTCTGATGTCCTGGGCAGTCAGGTGGTCATGTTTTAATTTCACTCCTATCATGGTTCTTCAGCAAGAAGTGTCATCTCTTTCTTATTCTTATTAATTTCTTAAAAAGAGATTTTAGCCTTAATAAGACTATGGATTTTAGAGCTACCCCTCTACTCTATGCCCAACTTCTGTTTTATCTGAGCTTTTTAATAGGGATTACATATGTCCCAATAGTAAAGAAACAATAATCAGTAATCAAGAAGTCTTAGTGGTGTGCCAGGTACTATTTTAAGAATTCGATATCAATTAGCTAATTTAATGTAAACATCAATGTGTTGAGGTAGTTGTTACCATTTTTATAGGTGGGGAAACTGAGGCCAGAAAGGTTAAGGCACTTGACCAGAGTCACCCCGAGAGTTAGTGGCAGAGCTGGCCTTTGGCTTGGGCTGTCCAACACTGGAACCCTGAGCAGTGGCCACCCTTTAGCCTTGTTCTCATCAAATATTTAAATTTCCTATTTTTGTCCTGGCTGTTGTGGCTCAGTGGGTTGAGCATTGGCCTGTGAACCATAAGGTCGCGGTTCAATTCCCAGCCAGGGCATATCCCAGGCCAGGTCCCTGGCCGGGGCAGTACGACACACAACTACCAATGGATGTTTGCTTGTGCACGTGGATGTTTCTCTCTTTTTCTTTCTCTTCTCTTCCCTCTCTCTAAAAGTAAATAGATAAAATCTTTAAAAAAATAAGCTTCCTATTTCTATACCATTGGCTTTTGTTAATAAGTAATGATAATTATAAATACAAAAATTATGTTGATGGATACGAAACCTCTCTTCTATTAGGTAGAACTTTGCAGATGAGACCAAAGACACATTGATAAATACTGGTTTTGAAGTGGATTATCCCACTGAATACCTAATCAAATGATCTAAACAGAAATCCTCAATATACATGGGAATGAGTCACTTGAGGTTTTCAAGAGGATGCTTTTCCTAGAACCCTTTATGCCTCCTGAGGACCTGCCCTCAGGAGTAAGTATTACTGAGGGTAGTTAGGTAGGAAAACACGCTCCTCCTACATTTCTCCTTTACTCTCACACTATTACTGCACTGGCCACACTTCTGACACCAAATGTGTGGGTCTTTCTCATAGCAACTCAATCCAATCCGATCCAATCCAATCCAATTCTACCTGGAAACAGTGTCAGATCCCACAAGTTAAGTGCTCATTCCCACAAGGTGCTTCCACTTCAGATGCCAATCTCAAGTCTCAAGTGGTCTACTGTACTTCTGACCCACAAGCTATAAATTGGGACTCTTAATGACCCCCTCCATGGGTTCAGTAATGTGCTAGAATGACTCACTGAACTAAAAGAAATACTTAATTTTTATTGGTTTGTTACAGAGGACACAATAAAGATGAATAGCCAGATGAAGAGGGACACAGGGTGAGGTTTCGAAGGGTCCCCAGCGCAGGAGCTTCTGTCCCTGTGGAGCTGAGTGTGCCCCCTCCCAGCACGTAGATGTGTTCACCAACCTAGAAGGTCCTCAAACCTCATTCTGTCATGATTTTTACGGAGGCCTCATCACATCAGCCTGATTGATTAGTAAAACCCCATTTTCAGCCCCTCTTCCCTTCCAGGAGGATGGAGGGTGGAGTGGAAAGTTCCAGCCTTCTAATTATGGCTTGGTCTTTCCTATGACCGGCCCCTGCCCAGGAGCTGCCAAGAGTCTCCTTATTAGAACCAAAGAGGCTGCCATCACCCAGGAAATTACAAGGGGGTTAGGAGTTCTGTGTCAGGAACTGAGGTCAAGAAGTAAATGTTACAAGAGAAAATTCTCCCAGCACTCTTATTCATAGGAGAACCAGAGGCAGATTATATATATGTATATATACATTTACATATATTTATATTTATAATAATCTCTATTAGTAATATATAATTATTATTATTTTATAACAGTGTGTCATATTCTTCAGTTTCCTTAAAATGCTTGGGTCCTCTCTTTTGCATTGGAACACGAGGAAAAATGGTTGAGCACTATTACGTAGTGAATGTACTAGAAAGAAAAGACTCAGAAAGTCAGCCTTGGCCCTGAAGACCAGACAATGCAGCTAACACAGAATGGCTAGGCCAGGCGCATGCACAAGTGTTCCCACACAGGTTTCTCTGTCACTTCCGTGGATGCTTCTCACCCATCCCTGTGCCTGGAGGGGTTGGAATGCAAGTGACTGACACCTAATGGGGAGATGAAATGGAAAATTACAGCCTTTCTTAAATGTGGTTTGACTTTGACATTCTCAGAGCTATGGGGAAGATCAGGTAAAAGGAAACGAGAAGCAGCCAACATGTACTTTGGAGTGAAGTACAGAGTCCAGTTAGTGAGGTCTTTCACCACATTCCACCTGGGCTTCCTTGCCCTCTTTTCTGGATTGGAGAATATTAAACCCCAGTCATTCTGGCTGAAATAACAACAAGGATTTACTTGTGAATATCCCAGTTTTAGGGGAGGTTTGACTTGGTGCCTCAGTGGTGTGATCCAGAACCTTCCTTTCTCATTTCTCCTACTCTCCTCCTTGTGGAGTCAGAATCACTCCTCTATGGTCATCATGATGACTGCTAACAATTTCCAGGCTAACTGGGAGCTTCCTTGGCCCACTCTCAGATCAGAGGAGGGACGCTTCTGTCCGAAGAGCTTCTACTGCTAGAGCCCCTCACTGATTTCATTTGAGTCAGGAGTTCTCTCCTGAGTCAGTAACTGGGGTTGGGCTCAGGTGAGGTTCACCCAAGCGCTCAGCCTCAGAAACCTGTGGCAGAGTCAAGTTTTTGCCAGACCCAGAACCAAAAAGGAGTTATTTAATCCCTGGGAAAGATCAAAGATCGGTACAGACACCAAGTGAAAGGTGACCATTGGGCAGGAAACCATGCCTCTCACAGCCTTTTCTGTGATTTGAAGATCAGTCCCTGTTGGGTACTCAGAATTGCAGGTTTCTGCCATAGCAGAAATTTTATTTTTTACTGCTTTGTAGCTCTTAAACCTCCTTTGTTTCCCTCTTCCCTCTACCTGCTCATTCTCTTTTCTCTCTCTCTTCTTCCCCTTCTCCCTCCTTCTCCCTCCTTTTTCTTATTTTCCCTCTCCCCCTCTTTCCTCTCTTTCTCCCATTTCCCCTTCCTTCTCCTCCTTTCCCTCCCCTTTCTCTTAGTCTCTCCTTCTGCCCGTATTATCAACCCCCTTACATTCATGATCTGGTCATTTATTTCACTCAGCTAAGTTGGTTCAGTACAATGTAGTTTCCCACTAAACAGAATGCCTTCCATTTGTCCTCCAGGAAGAAGAAATGCCAGATGTGGAAATTGACATTGATGATCTTCTCGATGCAGACAGTGAAGAGGAGAGAGCTTTAAAGTTACGGGTAAGCAGCTTTCAAAATCTGGAACCTTCCGGTTATAGATAGGGAATCCACCTGGGTCTCCAGAGCTTGGCCTGCGTAGACTTTGCCTGCGGAGGTGTCGGCACCAGCTCTCAGGCAATGATAATTGCCCTCTGATGATAAAGCAGTTCTTGATGACAGTCAGTTCCCGAAGCACCTTATAGCTATGAATTTGTCCAGCCTCATCTTCTTGAGAGGGCGAGCTGGTTCTGCCTCCACAGACCCTCTTGCTGGAGAAAGAAGTGATGCCCCACAGTTGTATGCAAAGAAGGGCTAAGCTAGAATGGGAGTGTCCAAACCCAGGACTCTGGTCTTGCAGTTGTGGATTATATCATTCATGACATTCCTTTCTACGAAAGATTGTTTACAACGTAATTCTGTTTAATAAAATACCTTTTGTCAGAGTATGCTTACCTGGTAGCATCCTGGGACAACTATGCATGTTGAGATGTTTCATGGTTCCTTAGTCCAGAGTAAGGCAATGTTTATTTTCCTTTCCAGAGGTGATCAAATCTGTCATTTTAAAATCTGTATTTGGGAGTTTCTAAAACCCATAAACCTCTGGACCTGCCAAGGTTTCTAATGTTCACTGATAATTATCGTTAATAGCTGTTGGCTGTGGCCAGTGGCAAATGATCGCTGAAGGCAATCAAAGGGCACATTTCGGTATATTAATGTGTTTAATGTGTTAACAATTACTAATGTCCCTTGAGTGGTGAATAGTTTCAGTGTAATGATTATTTTCTTGTGAGTAAATTTAATTGGGAGATGAAAGTCAAAAAATTAAAGCAGGTATCCGTTCAATGCAGAATGTAATGACATAAAGTTTTCCTAAAATTGAGAACTTGAAAGGGGCTTTAGCTACTGTCAGGTCATCCCCTTTGGTTTTCAGCTAGGCCCCTCCTTGTCCAGTGTGACTGTCACCATCTTTCACAGGTTGTCTCAGTTCAAGTCTATCCAGTTTGTTAGTAACCAAGCTGGCAGCCCAAAGGAAAGTGTGTGTGCATGTGTGTGTGTGATCTGGAGAGGGTAAGGCATTTGTGCATAGAAAGGACATAACTCTTATTTCAGCACCCATTAGCCATCTAAAGATATAAAGTGTGATTCTAGAGTTGATAGGAAATGCTGATTTACCATGTTTAGAGTAGTATGCTACAGATGAAATAGTTTTTAATTTCATTTTTAAAATGCAGTTGAATTTTAAAATAATAAAACTTGCCTTCTGTGTACTTCATTCTAGGAAGCTCTCGTAGACTGCTACAAACCAACAGAGGTAAAGAAATCATGTTTCCTAAATGTCATGTTTGAACTGTTCTTTATTAAATCAACTTGTCTATTTTTAAAGCTAAACCACAATAAATGGGTTTGATTAAGTCCCTACTGAGTAGCAATTATTATCCTAAGGGAAGTGCATCTGTGTGAATAGTACTACCTTCCTTATCTGTAAGCCTACACATGTCTGGTTTAGCAAGACTTAGAGCCGATGGAATCTCATGCTTGCTTTTATGTAAAAGGTAAACTTCAATTGTGAGAGGGTTTGGAATCATTTTAGTGAAAGTCTAAGGTTTGTAACTGGAGAATACATTCTAATAGTGTACTGGTATGTATTTTTAAAAAACTTAAAGCCAATTCTATTATTCAGAATTGAACAGTTGGTTTTCTTGGAAGAATACATTTATGCTTTGTTTGGATATTTACTAAGTGTGTAAATACTAATGTGAAAAACAAAGTATATTAATTTGATTAGACCAAAGCATTTAATGTATACTCTAATGCCTGAAAGAATCGTGTGGGAATTAAGGGTTTGATCAGTTATGAAAATATGGGTAAAAAAGAAATTGGAAGATTCATCAGAGTCCATTTAGTGGTAGGACTTCCGGTTTTTTAAGTGGTTTTATTAAAAGTGGAGGGAAAGCATGCTTTTAGAAGAGTGTTTAAGATTTAAATGACTGGGTGTTTTATGATCACTTGGTTTGCAATCAGTTTTATACTAGCTCCAGTTTACATTTATATGATTATATCTTGCAGTTATAAAGTTTTTAATTTTAATGTTAGTTATGAAAATATATTTTAATCAATGTCATACATAATCCTCATTTTGAAAGTCAAACATAACATTAGCTTATAACAAAAAAATAGCAGTGTCTCTCCCACCCATCAATATCCCTCCCTAAAGGTATGTGCTTTATATTCATATATTATATTTATATGTTTTTATTCAAGCACACAGCCACTTTCGGCTGTTTTCCTGCTATTTACTCTTATATTTCTAACTATGCCTTTACAGCTTTTTTTTTCATTTATGACTTAAGGGGCAATGTGGCAGCCCTCTCACTCACCACACAATGTATTTCCCTTCACCCCCTTTATAAAGTTATTTAATGGTCTCTGTTAATAGTCAAGTATAATCATATTATGATTTAAACAAATGTTATTCACTGCTAAACCAAAGAGTAAGATATGACCGTGGCCCCTTTCTTATATAGCCCTTTGTTTTTCTTGGAGTTGACAGTTACCTTGTCTTTATTTTGTCTTTGTGCTATCTATTGCTATTTTTTGTTGAACTCTCCAGTATCTTTGTTGAATACGCAATAATGTTTTTTACATATGCTCAAACACATCATTACCTTCCCCCCACTTCAGACTTTCCTTCTGGAGCCCCTGCACAACATTCTGGAGAAATTATTCTCTAGCTTTACTGAGTAGCTACTGTGCTGAGATTTCTGTTTACTGCTATTCTATATTAGATGCTTTATTTCTTAAATCCCAGAATTCCTCAATTAGAGTGCATCACCCAGTAGCTTTTTGGGAAACAATGCACAGAAAGTAATTTTTTTGAACCCTTTCGTATATGAAAATAAATCTTGATCAGTATAGTTGGGACAATATAGAATTCCAGAATAATAAAAATTCATTATTAAAACTCGCTTTTAAAGGCATTAGTCTATTGTTGTATTACTTCTGTTGTTAAGAAGTTCAATGCTATTTCTATTCTCAGACATTTATTTGTATGTGACCTGTGTTTCCCCCTTCAGTGAACTTTTAGGATTTTTTCCACATTTTGAATTTTATAATATGCGCTAATGTGGGTCTTTTTCTACTCAAATCCTGGGCATTTTGCAAGCTGTTTTAGTCTGAAGATTCATATCTTTCAGTTCTTCAAAAATTATATTTTATTATTTTTTTCCTCAGAAGTCTGTATGGTTCACTCTCTTATTATTTAGATGGTATATCTTCTGGATGGGGTGTCTAATTTCTTAACTTTTCTATTTTGTTTTATATCCTCTTGATCTTTTTTTGTTCTCCCTGCTGAAATATTTCCTCGACTTTATCTTCTGGCCTTTTTCCTGATATTTTAAAATTTCAGCTATTTTATTTTTATATCAAAGAGCTCTTTCTTGGTCTCTGGTCATTATTTTGGTTTAGTATTTCTTCTTGTTTTCTTGATGTGGTCTATTCTTTTTCTCTTTTAGGATATTAATCAGATGTTTTCTTTTTTGTAGTTGTTGTTTTGGCATTTTAAGAATACTGTGCTCTCTATTTGAATATTCCCTCTGTTTTCTCTGCATCCATCTTTTTTTTTTTTTGTCTATTTTCATCTGTCTTTGCTGGGTTTTAGGAGTGGACTCATGTTTGAGCATTAGGCAGCCAGTAAGCTGATTAAAATCTGCACGTGTGAGCACAGCCTGTCAATTGGTGGGTCTCCCCATGGAATCACTAGGTTACAAACAAGATTTTTTTTATGGCATGTGAGTATGGAGCAGGGGGACCACTCCAACGTTGCTGTTTGGACCTTTTTTCCCCACCCACTGGACCAAGAATGGGAAGGAGGCAACAGATCTTGCCATTTAGTTTCTTTGGAAACAGAACTTCTTTACTTACAGTTGGGGGGTTAATGTAAGAGTTGAAATAATTATTTATTTGGAGAGTCATATTGAATGATTGTGAAGGATTAGACAGAGAATAATGAAATACTGTTGATGACTTAGCGTGTGATGTGGAATGGGAGGTTGTGGCTGAGAGTGAGTCTGAGCTGCTGGGTGTAGACCTGCCATTTATTTACTTTGTATTTCCCTTTTCTTCAGTTTTTCTAGATGGAGAAGTTCAGGTTTGGGTTTTTAGGTGGGAAGGGTTGGACTTGCTGCTTTCTCTTCTGATTGGCTCTGCAGTCAGGCAGCAGTAAGATGTCATTTTCAAGTTCTCACCTAAATGAGCCCTGTTCTCCCAAGTTTTTCATCCAAATTTATCTGTCTATTAAAGGATCATTTCAGAAAAGGTTGGATAATTTTTCCTTTGAGAAAAATTATCAAAGAAATCAATTTTCCTGGCACCTGGATTGTGATGATTTTTAAAAATAGCTTGTATTTTCCCAGGGCTCTGTAGTTCACGTTGTGATATTGAGCATTCTCTTACTCTATCTTCACAATCATCACTTGAAGAGTGTGGGTAACTTATCTAAGACCTCACAGGAGTGGGCAAAGAGGCCAGGACTTAACTCCAAGGTCCTGACTGCTGATCTTGTACCCTTTCTTTCCATCCTGCTGATTTTCCAAAGCTACTTAACTCAGTAATACTTTCAGGGCATTAAAGGGTTTTGTCTTAACTCAACTAAATGCCTAATAATGAGTGATGCTCTTTTTCAAATAGCTTTCTCTGGGAGTGCTATTTTTTTTTTAATCAAATGGATTTTACATACAATTATGCTGCTTTGAAGTTAGAAGCATAAGGAAGAGATCACTGCTGATTCAGATACATTTTTATAGTCTTATTGCAGAGGCACAGCGGGAGGTAAAAAGACTAGACTTCAAATCAAGGGTCTTATGCCAGCACCAGTAGTCAATGTGTGTGACTTTAAGCACTTTTTCCAATTTCCCCAAGCCTTGAATGTGGAACTAATAATGACCTCCTTGGATTTTAGTGATAGTAACAACGACAATAAAATTGCTAAACCATTACTAAGCACATGTTAGGCACCAATCTAATCATATCATGTGTATTAACTCATTTTGTCTTCACAACAAAGCTATGAGGTTGACACTATTGTTGTCAGGGAATTTGAAACATAGGAAAGCTCTGTAATTCATCTAAGTGACATAATTAATGGAGAAGTCAAGGTACGAAATAAAACACATACCGTATTTTTTGGACTATAAGATGCTCTTTTTCCCCAAAATTTGAGAGAAAAAGGTGGTGCATCTTATAATCTGAATGTTGGGGGGCCAGCACTGTAGTGGGGCCATAGGTTATTAAATACCTTACATATTTTTTTGCTTCAAAAATTTTTCCTATTTTTCTCCTCTAAAACCTAGGTGTGTCTTATGGTTCGGTGCATCTTATAATCCTAAAAATACAGTAACATGAAGTTTGGCACATGCTAGTTAATCTGGTTCTATATAACGTAATGCTTCTCCATTATGTAGTAAATATGCAAAATACCAAAATTCACAAACAATGATGTTCTTGAATTATTCGAATAGTTCAAGACTTTGAAAAATCTACCAGTTTCACCAATATGTCTCCTAAAGCAAGGGATATAAAGAATAAACAAATGAGACTACATCTAATTAAAAAGCTTTTGTGCAGCTAAAGTAAACATCAGCAAAATAAAAAGGGAACCAACCATATGGAAAATATATTTGCCAATGACACCTTGGACAAAGGTTTGATCTCCAAAATATATAAAGAACTCACAGAACTGCACACCAGCAAATAAACAATCCAATTAAAAAATGTCTGAACAGACACTTCTCCAAGGAGGACACACAGAGGGCCCAGAGACATATGAGACGATGCTCAGCATCACTAGATATCAGAGAGATGCAGATTAAAACCACAATGAGATACCATTTCAAACCGGGCAGAATGGCCATCATAACCAAATCAGCAAACAAGTGTGGGTGAGGTTGTGGAGAAAAGAGGACCCTAGTGCACTGTTGTTGAGAATGCAGACCAGTGCAACCACTGTGGAAAACAGTATGGAATTTCCTCAGAAAACTAAAAATGAATCTGACTTTTGACCCTCTGTCAGATACAGAAGTCCTGGACTAATAAAAAAAGTACTTGTGATTTCCCACTTTCCAAACTGTCAGTTTGTGACCTGTAAATTTTTTCAGACTTGGACTTTTTTGAAACAGGCAGTATAATTGAGTGAATGCCATTTCTGATGTAGTTGGTATTAAAATAGGGCTGATTTAAAGGTAGAAAAAGGGTATTTTTTATGTAATGCAAGAAGAAAAGGAGTATTTTTGTTTGGGTTATTACTTGAATTTGGAACATCAGCAGCAGCAGCCTAGTGGACATTGTAACAATTGGGGACGGGAGGATGGGGAGGAGCTTCTTTTATTTCTCACTTTAACTTTGCATGGTTTTCAAATCTCTGGATCACATAAGGTCACGTCCATTGTATTGGTATGGTGGACAGAAAATTCATTGAATATTGAGGGCATCTGTTAAGGGAGTTACCAGTGTAATCAAAGGATTTTTAGAAACTCCTTTTTACATTGGGAGGTGGCTATGCCGTTGTTCTCCGATAAATACAAGATTTTTCTTTCTGTGCATTTATCTCATTTCTGTGAAACAGAAGTTGGGGTATTTCCTATCCCTCTAGCAATCAAAGTGTGTAATTTGACATACCGTATTTTCCCATGTATAATGCACACCCATGTTTTTTAGCTCATTATACATGGGATTATTATACCCATGGTATATAATCATGTGTAATGTACACTGGTATGTGACCCAGGTATAATGCACAGCCTTATTTTTCCCTCCAAAATTTGGGCAAAAAAAGTATGCATTATACCCGGTAAAATATGGTACATCAGAGGTTCATGTAGGTGATTAAATCTAGGAAGAAGTGGTAGGAAGTGGGTGTCTGTAATCTGCCCGGTCACAGAAATGTCACGGCCACATCAAGTACAGGAAAGCGATAACTGAAGCTCTCAGTGGTTCTGATGGTACCGACTGCGATTTCTAAAAAGAATTATGCAGGCAGGCCTGCTTTGCTCTTCTGTGCTGGCAGTCGGCAGACTTCCCATTTTTTGCCTTGGTGTCATGGTGACTATATCTCACTTCTCTGACATGCTTTGGTGGTGACTGTTATAAACGCTTCCCGATCACAAAAGTTCTTCATCCATTTAGCATTTTAATCCCTGTAAAATATTCTTCAGCTTATATGTATGTGGAAGTGCTCACAGTCCCTGTTCACTGGGTCAGTTGCGGTGGAGAGAAAAAATAAACTGGGTATTTACAACACAGAGAGGCTGTGTGGGTGGTTGGAGAGACAAGGTTTGGCATTTTGCTGTGTTCTTTTTACTCATTTGCTCAACAAATGGTTATTGAACATCTTATATACCTGTGACTAATGTAGGGACTTACATAAAGCAGTGAATCTGTATGTCCATTTTAGTTAATTTTTTTTACCCTCACCCAAGGACATTGTTTTTTTTTTTTTATTTGTTCTAGAGGGAGAGGAGGGGGGACAGAAAGGGAGAGAGAGAAATATTGATGTGAGAGCAAAGCATTGATTGGTTGCCTCCTGTACATGCCCAGACACGAGATTGGTGCCCCAATAGGGGAATCATACACATCTGGACTTGGGGATCACATGTACCCATGCCTGGCCCAGGATTTGAACCCACAACCTGGGTATGGGTGCCCTGACTAGGAATCAAACCCGCAACCATTTGGCTACAGGGCAACACTCCAACCAGCTGAGCCATACTGGCCAGGGCTGTATGTTCATTTAGAAAACAATCTCTTACAAGGCCACAGTTAACTATGGTCATAATTGAATGCTCAAAGAACATGAAAATGAAAGGATATAAAAGGACAGCAATGTCAGCTTGTCCCGTGGTTTTCTAAGTTAGGAACCAAATTGTTTAACAGAATGTGATTTTAGGGCATTTGTACTTGCTGGGAAAAGCCCGGTGGCAGCCACTTAACTCCAGTTTAATGGGTCTGAGAGTCTGCACACAGTGGAGCCCCCCCATCTGTCTCTTCATGGGGTTTCCTCCAAAGAGACAGTAATTTTGGGTTGGGGTGAGGAATAGAGCTTGAACGCTAGATTGGTGACTTGGAATACAACCTTCAGAACAATATTTCTGAATGGTGAGGAAATTGGGAGCTTTCAGAGAAAGACTGCAATCGGATGAAAATGACATTTGTGTGGTTGTAGCCACTGGCCACGAGACCCTTATTATGTTTTGTGTGATTAGGCAGGTGGGACTCACTGACCAGAAACATGAGTAAATTTATCTAGTAGCCAAAAAGATGTGGGTCCCAGTCTGCCAACTGCTCATGCATTTAGATTACGGCTCTTTGCGTGCCAGCCTCCTTGGCACAGGAAAAAGAGCCAGGATGTGCTGGAACTGGCAGTTGGACCCGCAAGCGGGTTGACATCCTGTGCTCTGCCTGCTTCTCACTGCCTCTCTCTGAATTCTTACTAGGTGAGCACAGGCTCCACTTTGAAATATTTATAAACCCCATTAAGATTGTCTTCATTGCTCTGACCAGTGTGACTCAGTTGTTTGGGCATCGTCCCACAAAGCAAAGGGTCAGTGGTTTGATTTCTGATCAGGGCGCATGCCTGGGTTACGGGTTCGTCTTTCTGGTTGGGTAACATAGGAGGGATGACTGATCCTTGTTTCTCTTCCTCTCTTTCTCCCTCCTTTCCCCTGTCTCTAAACATAAATAAATAAAGCCTAAAAAAAATAAGATTGTCTTCACTGTGGAAAATCAACCAAGAGATATTAGCTAAGGTTGCTAAAGGCATGTAGTTATGGAACAAAACTGCATTTATTTCCTGGTCTTTATTCAGCATTCTTGCAGAGGTAGGAAACCATCCACAAGACAATCTTCACTTTTGACACCAACTGCAGGTCCACGGGTCTCTACGACCATACTTGTATTTCATATTTGGCTAGAGGGACCCACAGAATTCAATGAAAGTTGTCATATTCACAGTTACAGTTTGTTACAGACAAAGGCTACATACAAATTAAAATCAGCAGAGGGAAGAGCTTCATGGGACAGTGTCCAGGAAAGTTCCAAATGCAGAGCCTCCCGGGGCCCTTTCCAAGTGGGGTCATGGACAGTGTTGACTCTCAGATATGATGTATGGCAGTGTGTAGAGAACATTGCCAACCAGAGAAGCTCATCTGAGCCTGGAGGTTTATGCTTTTCATTGGGACTTGGTCTCATGGTCATAGTTGACTGTCCACTGTAACCTCAAGTCTGCAGCCCCTCTGGGTATTGAGCTAGTACCATTCATTGGACTCAAAGCCCCCATCCTGAATTGCATTGTGAGACTGCCTTGCATGCCCCAAGACCCTAGGTAAACAAAGACACTTTCATTAGGCAGGACATTCCAAGGGCTTAGAGCTTGCCTCCTAGGAGCTGAGGGCAAAGACCAGATGTCTTTTTGGGCAAGGTTAAATTCCTTACTACAGAGTCTTAGAGGCAGGAGGACCATGAGAATAGTGGTGATGTTGAGAACAGGAATTGTCACGTAACATAAGAAAAAGGAGATGCCATCGTAGGAAGAGCCACATGCATCTAGTCTTTGGAATGCTTTTCTCCAGTAATTAGTGATTTTTGTTTTTTTAAGGAAGAGATGGAGGAGGATGCAGGCCTTAAAGGGCAGTGGACCTTTAAAAGGTTGGCATTTCTAAATGATTCTGATTTTCTTTTTGGCCTTTTTTCCTCTGTTAAATTCAAAAGGAATGATCATGTTTTAAAAGCTCCACATTCTTTTCTTGTGTTTAGGCTTATTTAGACAGAAGAAACAATATGAGTTAAGGTCAATCCCAGAAATGACTTGGATTTCTACATTTTTTGGCAAATGGAGTCACAAAACCAAATTTCAAACAGTTTGCAAATGGGTTTCTTTCATTTAGGTAAGACTGAAGTATTTGTAGCAAATGCTATTGTCCATGATTGATAATGAGATACTTGATGTGGAAGATTGTAATTTTTCTGAATTAACTCCACTTGATTATTTGCATTGGTTGGATTACTTAATGTGGACTTTATTTTATATTGTCTGAATTGCAAGTGTATGGATTTTGAGAAACCTATTAGTAAGTGAAGAATTAAACCCTAGTAAGGTTGAATATGGTGAGGGCAAAGGATCTGTTGTTCTGCATACAAATGAAGGCTAGAATTTGGGTACAAAATAAATTAGCCCAAGAGCAGTGGTACAAATCTCTAAAATAGATTATGGGGACTGCTCTCAGCAGCAGAACAAATTAATCTTCGAAGGCAGATAGTCAAGAAAATAAATGGACAAAATAGTGTCAGTGGTTTTAAGTTAAAGGAAATGGGGGGCAGGGGTGTGGATCATCCAGGATACAGTTAAGACCTGCAGGAATTTCTGTTGGCAGAAGTGATTATACCAACAGCTGGCACAAACCCCAACCCAGAACAGATTCATAAGCCTCTTTGCAGATCATGAGAAATAGGATCAGATCTGGTGTGCCCTGTCAGCCAATGAACCTCTCCCATGGTAAACAACACTATCCGCCCCCTCCCCTAACAGGGGAGGAATGAAATGTCTCAGTGGGGAGTGATGATGCTGCTTATGGTGCTGAATGCCTGTGACTGCAGGGAGCAATCCCAGCCTCAGGTTGGGCTGGGGACCGCCTGAGCTGTGCTTATCAGTGCTGATTCACTGCCTACCCCTTTGGCCTCCTGTGTGTACGGAATGTTCAGGCTGATGAAAGTTTACAGTGTGGTTTTAAATGCTTAGCATGTTCTTCAGTGAGGACATTTTGCCATTTGGAACTGCTTTCGGGGTTGCTATCTTGTTTTTAGAGATACCTACAATCCTTCCATTGTCCCCACTTATCTAAACTTTCTTGGATGTAGAAATTCTTCTTGCAGAGCATACTAACTATAGTTAATATTGTATATGTGAAAGTCACTAGGAGAGGAGATCTGAAAAGTTCTCACCACAGAAAAAATATTGTAGCTATGTGATGATGAATGTTAACTAGAATTTCTGTAGTGATTATGTCAATATATACTTGTATCAAATCATGTTGTATGCATGAACCTGAAAGCAATGTAATGTTACATGTCAATTATGTCTCAAATTTAAAAAAATTATTTTCTTCTTCTACCCGATCACAACTTGCCTCATTTTCTATTCACCTGCTCAATGTCAGGCTTTTTGGAAGAAGTGTCCAGTAGCTACATAAAATGTGTGAGCTGGGGGCTGGGTGGAAAAGGTGAAGGGACTGAGAAGTGCAAATATTATTGACTGGGTTTCCTGTGCTGTTACTTCATATCTCCCTGACTCTTCTGTAAAGGCCCATTTGTACTTCTCCTACTACCATATTTTTCAGACCATAAGATACATCTAGGTTTTAGAGGAGGAAAATAGGAAAAAAAAAATTGAAGCAAAAAAGTGGTAAAATATTTAATAACATAAATAACATAATATTTCACCAATGTGAATGTAAGCAGAACTCAACAGCAGTATTAACAACCATTATTCCTCCCAAATTTAAAAGGGAAAAGTGCTTCTTATATTATGAAAAATATGGTATTTTATTTTTTGAGATGCAGACTTGAAAATACTGGTAATCAGGATGCTCACAGAAATAATTGAGTATGGTTGGAACATGGAGGAAAAAAATGAAGGCTACGAAAAGTGAGATAAAGGAAAATGCACAGGGGACCATCAGTGAAGGGAAAAAAACCAGGACTTAAAACATGGTTTGGAGCAGAAGGAAGAAATAAACATTTAACCAGAACAGAATGAACAAACAAGAATTCAGAAACACAAGGAGAGGCTTAGGAACTCCTGCGAAAACTTTAAACATTCCAACATCTGAATCATAGGGGTGCCAGAAGGAGAAAAGGAAGAGCAAGAAATTGAACACTTATTTGAAAAAATAATGAAGGGAAACTTCCCTAATCTGGCTAAGGAAATAGACTTTCAGGAAGTCCAGGAAGCTCAGAGAGTCCCAAAGAAGTTGGACCCAAGGAAGCACACACCAAAGTCCATCATCATTACATTATTCAAGATTCAAGACAAGGAGAGAATCTTAAAAGCAGCAAGAGAAAGGAGACAGTCACCTATGAAGGAGTTCCCATAAGATTGTCAGCTGGTTTCTCAAAAGAAACCTTGCAGGCAAGAAGGGGCTGGAAAGAAGAATCTGAAGTCAAGAAAGGCAAGGACCTACATCTAAGATTACTCTATCCATCAAAGCTATCATTTAGAATGGAAGGGCAGATAAAGTGCTTTGTCATCACCAAGCCTCTATTATATGAAATGTTCAAGGGACTTATCTAAGAAAAAGAAGATAAAAAATATGAACAGTAAAATGACAACAAACTCACAACTATCAACAACCAGACCTAAAAGAAACAAAAACAAAAACAAACTAAGCAAACATCTAGAACAGGAACAGATTCATAGAAATAGAGATCACATGGAGGGTTATTAGCAGGGAGGCGGAGGGAGAAAATGGGGAAAAGAAGCGTAAATGGCAGGTACAAAATAGACAGGAGGAGGTTAAGAATAGTATGGGAAATGGAGAAGCCAAAGAACTTATATGTATGACACATGGACGTGAACTGAAAGGGGGAATGCTGGCAGGAGGGGGGTGCAGGACAGAGGGAAATGAAGGGGATAAAAAATGGGCAACTATAATAGAATAATCAATAAAATATATTTGAAAAAGAAGTACAAATGGTCAGTTACCGAAGAGTCAGGGGGATGTAAAGTAACAGCACAGGAAACCTAGTCAACAGCATGTGTAGCCCCTGGTGGGCACTGGAAACATCATGGGGACCACTCGTAAAGTATATGATTTTCTAACCACTATGCTGTACACCTGAAAGTAATACAAAATGAAATTGTGGTGGGAGGACTGCAAGCTTACTTGGTTTGCTGTCATCCAGCAAGGAGACTCAGACCAGGAGCAGATGGTTCCTGGGAATATGTATTTCTAAGGAAATGGCCAGTGTGTTTGGGGTGACCAAGAGGAGACAGGACACAGAGAAGTACGGACCCACGTAAATCTCAGCCCGCAGGATCCTCACCTGCTCCTTCTCTTCGCCCTATATTCTGTGGAAGGAGTGGATAAGTTTTTTGTGTTTTTTTTTTTTTTTGAAAAGCAGCTTGAGCATCTGTTGGGCAGCCAGAGAGCTGTTGGGCACACTTTATGGGAGCCCGTGTGACCTTATGGTTACTTTTGTTGGTGACACTGGTCACTGAGCAGCAGTTTCCACATTCCTTTCAAAAGTTCTTCTGTCAGAAAATATTTCTAATGAAAGGGTTACTACATCATGTCCATTTATCTTTTTGTGTGATTTGAAGTGCTGAAAGAACGGTGTAAGTGCAGTTTATGACAAAGCAGTGATTCGCAATGATGCCGCGTTTTCTGCTTTTCCCACGTTCTGAAGGGGCCAGCTTCATTTGAGCATTGCAGTAGCCTTGATGAGGGTAACAGCCAAATCCCTCGGAGTGACTAGGGAAGGTTCCCAGACACCTGGCTCTGGAGATAATTACAAAATGCATGTCCATCTGCTGCTCTGGCACAGACATGGTGGCCGGGAGGGGGTGGAAGCTGAAAGCCACAGGGCCCAGGAGGGATGGAGGGCTGAGAGCTCAGGGCAGAGCATGGCCTCTGCCGTGTGTGCTGTGCCCCCTGACAGTGCCACATGGCTGAGACTGCAGAGCAGGGAAGGACCTTCTGTTTCCACGGCGGCTGCCAGGTCCCCTCAGAGACCGGCTTTGGCTTCTTTCTTTCTTAGAAGTCTCTCGGAAGTCAGGCGGCTGCGTGTTATATAAAGTCGGGTTTCCAAGGTCACTGGAAATGTGTGTTCCCTTTGATCTCACACACACACACACACACACACACACACACACACACACGTCCACAAGCATCCTGGACTCTGCTCTTCCCCAAATGCTCCTCCTCTTCTCCACCTTCCCCAGGTCAGCTGGTGTTTGGGGGCTGAAAGAAAACCTCCCCAACCTGCCTCCATAGTAGCTGGGGCCAGTTGGTCCTTGGTATGATTCTACCCCCCACCGCACTCTACACAGAACGGCTCCTTTGTTGCCAATTGAATAGCTTTGTCTGTCTTCGACTTACTCAACCCTCATCAGCTCTTGACTTCATTGGCCACCTCTTTCTTCCTGAAACAATAGAAGACCTTCTAGCCAACACTTCCTTTGGCTTCTTAATAGCATACTCTCTTGGATTTTTCCCCATCTCTCTCTCTCCTTTTTCCCCCCAGCCTTTGCTGGCTCAAACTCCTCTATGAGATCTCACTCGTTAGAGGGCCTCTGGCCTTGGTCTTCAGCCTTCCTTTCCTCTCTGTGCTTTCCTCCATCATTTTGCCTCTAGTCCTGTGATTGTGGTCTGCTCTATCCAATAGAATTTTCTGAGACAATTCAATGTTCTATTGTTGCAGAGTCCATTATGGTAGCCAGTAGGCATATGTGGCTATTGAATACTTGAAATGTGACTAGTATGACTAAGAAACCAAATTTTACATTTTATTTATTTATTTATATTTATTTATTTATTTTTAGAGAGAGGAGAAGGGAAGGGGAAAGAGAGGGAGAAAAACATCAATGTGTGGTTGCACTCCATTCTGGGGACCTGGCCTACAACCCAGGCATGTGCCCTGACTGGGAATCGAACTGGCAATGCCTTGGTTGGCAGGCCCATGCTCAATCCACTGAGCCACACCATCCAGGGCAATATTTATTTTAATTAATCTAAATTTAAATAGACACCTGTGGTTAAGGCCTACTGTTTGAATACGGATGATGAGCCATTAGCTGGTTATGGCCTGTGGGGTTTTTTCTCCCCCAAAATAAAGTAGACTGGAAAATACCAAGAGGTATTACATATAGTAAGAGTTGTCTTTTTTCCACAAAACTTCTGGTTTTGTCTTATATCTCTGTCTTCTAGGTTGCTATAACTATGTGTGGGTCACATGTAATATTTTAGATGTGTTTGTTTGCTTTTAGCTGAAAGCCTCTGGTCTAGGTGCTGGTGGGGCCCAGACGAGTGCATTCAGCCATGAGCCGAAGCCCAAAGTCATGTTTATCTGTCCCATGATATCTCCCCTTGGACGTCTCACAGGCATCTCACATCTGCAGACCTTTTCTCCTGAAGTTATCCCCAGTCTCACCAAGTGCTACCACCTTTCTCCTAATGTCCCTCTGATGAAAGTCCTCAATTCCTTTCTTTCCTGTCCCCAACTTCCACAGCACCTACCCCCACACTCAGTCCACCAGCAAGGTCTACTGGCTCTGCCTCAGGAATGGACCCCAAATCCACCTCCTGATTTCCACCTCGGTTTCCACCCACTGCACGCCAAGCCACTGGCATCCCTGGCCGGGACCACTGCAACAGTCCAGCCTGCCCTTTCTTTCCCTCTTGTCTCCACAAAACCCATTCTTCACACAGCAGCCAAAGGGATCTTTGAAAACCTAAGCCAGATGGTATTCTTCTCCTTGAAAGCCACCAGTGGCTTTCCATTGCACCAGGAATGACCTCTCAGCATCTGTGTCCACTAAGGCCCTGGCAGTCTGGCCCCAGCATCTCCACTAAGGCTCCCCCCATGCTCACCTTGGCTTTTCTTTGCCAGGAATGCCCAGTTTCTCATGCATGTCTCTGCAAGGCCTCTGCACATGCACCATGACCTGGGCCCCCAGATCTTCTCCTAACTGGCTTCATTTTATCAATTCAGGTGGTAACTCAAGTGTCATTTCTTTGAAGGGGCAGCCCTTCTCTGACCAAATGAGGGTTCCCAACCCAAGTGTGAGTGATCTGTTTTGGAAGTAAATCAGACATGTTGCTGTTACATATGTAGAGTGTTTTTGAGTAATAGGAACCAAGAGCCACCAACCAGTATTTTTTGTTAGAGATCCTTGAATTTTCTTTGTGAATTATCTGCAATCAACACAGTCTTTCTGTTGCAAGTGGTGTTGTCAAGCTTCTGTCTAGAGAGTAAACATTGATCTTTCTGATTTTTAACTTAGCTGAGCACTCGTTATGCAAATTTAATGAACAATTTAAAATATGCACAATAGACTATATTAATAGACATAAATTATGTTAATATAAATTTTTAAATGAGACTCATTAATGCTAACATACAATAGTATAAGGTGAACTACTTTAACTTTTTAATCACTGAGATTTATATACATATCATAATAAACATTTTGAGGGAATTTGATTTAAATTACCAAATTGCTCTTGCCTTGAAGAAGAAACTTCTGTAGTTTAGGTTATATTATTCTTTAAATGATTTTAGTCTTTATTTTCATAATGATCTTTATGAAAAATGTTATTAAAATAGTGAAGAAAAAATTACCAGTCTTATTACCAAGATAAATGATAAGAGTTTGTAATTTTGCCTTTTGCTTTAAAAAAAAAAAAGAGAAAGGAAATCTCTGCTCAGATACAGGAACTTCTCACAGCAGTCAGCTGAGTAACAGATTCTAAAAGCCACAGAACTGAAATTGTATGTGCAGCACAGAACATGTTGTCTACATCACATAGTAAAAGGGGCGATAGGAAATGCACTTAACTCTTCAAAATGGAAACTGGCTGTCAGGGGGAATATTTGGCATTTTTTTATCCTAGAAAATTCTTTAAGTTAGATAAAATAATGTTCAGAGATGTAAAATAGGGTCTCCTTTTTCTCATGCAGATTTCATTCTGTCCAACTTAAAAAAATGGTAGTGATTTGCCCTGGCTGGTGTAGCTCAATGGATTGAGTGCCGGACTGTGAACCAAAAGGTCACCAGTTTGATTCCCAGTCAGGGCACGTGCCTGGGTTGCAGGCCAGGTCCCCAGTATAGGGCACGTGAGACGTGACTGGTTGATGTATCTCTCACACATTGATGTTTCTCTCCCTCTTTCTTCCTCCCACTCCTCTCTCTAAAAGTAAATAAATAAATCTTTATTAAAAAAACAAAAATGGTGGTGATTAAAATGTTGTTGTCCTTTGACCCACTTCTGGATTGCTCCCCAAAGGGAATAATCCAAACCAAAGGCAAAGACTGATGCACAGAGATACAAACTGTGGCGTTGTTTATAATTTTGAAAAGCCAGGAACCAATCAAATATCTATTGATATTTGGGGGAATTAAGCAGATTGTAGAAATCTATACAATAAAGGATTGTATTACCATTAAAATTAATTTTTAGAAAGTCAATTTAATGTTGTTGGGGAAAGCTTTGACATGATGCTAAGTGGGAAGAAAGGATGGTATAATCTTAATTAGGTAAAAAAAAATGTTCCATAGAAGAAAATATGTTAATAGTGCTTGATTCTGAGGAATAATTGTTGCTAGCTTGTATTGTCCAAGTTTCCTAGGAAAAGCTCATATTACTTTTATAATAGAAAAAAGATGATTAGAAAAGAAAATAGAGGTGTCTAATGAAATATGAAATATCTGAGCTCTTTGTGTTTGGACCAGAGAGTAGGTGCAGGCATCACCGGGTGGGGGGAGCCTGTGGCCAGGGCTGCGACTGGTCCAGGAGGTCATCTGAGGGCTGTGTTATTACAGGGGCCATTGTGATGGGGAGGAGGGTCCCTGAGTACTTTTGCTCATTTCTGCCACTCACCAGCTGTCACTCGCCCATCAGAAAGTCTGATTGGCTGTCAGCTTCATCTTCAACAAACACTAAATAGGAAGACAAAGTAATTCTTGTCTAAGAAATGTGACTTATTTTAGCAGCCAAATATTTGTGTGTATGTGAGCTCCAACTATAGGTTTTATTTCATTGCAAGTAATGCAACCTATGGGCGCATTTTTTTCTCTTCCACGTTCTTCACCTGCTGAAATTGCCCTTAAAGAGACCACAGGCATTGTAAAATGTGTTTCATTGCTAATTTATTAAATTTTTCTGTCAGCTGATACCAAATATTGTAAAATGTGATGATGGTATGAACCAAACACCTTTCTAGCTTGTCCTTCAGTCCTTCAGTCTTTGGGTTCTCATCCATGCATCAGAGAATCGTTTTAGCAGGTTTGCCCCAAGCATTAATTACCTGGTCAGTGAAACTAGAATATATAGAAAATATGGAGTGCATTGTGTATAGTGTTTGTTCCTAAAAGTTTTATTTCCGGTGTGTGTTTAATATACCAGACTGTAAATGTTAAACGTATGTATTTTTTAAAACTATGATTTGCAGTAAAAATAAAATCAGACTCTTGCGATGGTCTAGACCAGTGGTTCTCAGTAAGATCCCAGGACCAACAACACAGGCATAGCCCGGGAGCTTCTGAGATTTGCCAGTTCTCAGGCCCCCCACCAGCGACCTACTGAATCGGACACTGCAGGGGTGGCCTCGCCTTCTGTGCTCTCATAAGGCCCCCTGGTGATTCTGGTGCACACTCCAGTTCAGGAACCACTGGTCTAGCCTTGCTTTCCAGGTGTGGTGTGGAGACTAACACTGCATCACCTGGCAGCTGGCTGGAAAAGCAGAATTGCAGGCCCCAGCTGAGACCTACTAAATCAGAGCTGACATGTTTCCTGGGTGATTTGTATGCTCGGATTAAAGGTGTATTAAAGGATTGGAAGCATTGATCTAAACCACATGTGCCTGCCTGCAGGGGCCAAGTAGACAATGTCAGTGAATGAAGGCAGCCTGCTTTTCTCTCTAAAGAGTACATACCACCCCTGACTCATGAAAGTCCGACTTAACGATTTTTTACTTTACGATGGTGCGAAAGTGATATTTACTTAGTAGAAACCCTACTTCGAATTTTGATATTCTCCTGACTAGCGACATGCTGTACTATACTCTCTCATGGTGCTGGGCAAGCGGCAGGAAGACAGCTTTGTCCAGCTGTAGCCAATGTCAGTGTTCTGAGCACGTGTAAGGTAGGCCAGGCCAAGCTACGATCTTCTGTAGGTTAGGTGTATTCGGTGCACTTTTGACTTACAGGATTTTCCACATAAACCCATCAAACATCCAGCAGCATTTGTATAGCAGTTAGAAGGCGCTGTGGTATGAAATTTAGGCACTCTTCTTTGTCTAAAAATTTCCCATATTGTACCAGTTGGGGTTAATACATCCTTACAAACTCATCAACTGAGGTTACTTCACTTGGCATCAGTTACTTCAAGCATATTTGAACCCCAGATCGTGATGGAGGGACCCCCTCATATTCATTTCTTCTGGTCTCTTTTAGGAATTTATCAAGGAGCTGCTGTCTCGGATCAGAGGCATGAGGAAACTGAGTCCCCCACAGAAGAAGTCTGTGTGATTCTGGCACAGGGCACAACTTGCCTGGAGACCAAGACCAGGTCCTGGACTTTGGACTTCACGAGGACTTATATTAAAGAATAGTCGTCCTTACGAGGAACTTTTTTTGTGTGTGTGTGGGGGGGATGCATATCTATTAGACACTTATTCAAGAGCGTTTTTGTTTTTAAAGGTTTTATTAGTGTACTATTTTAATAGCAAAGATATCACGACTCTGGTTTCAGCCCAATGAGCGGTTATCAAACCACACAGACATCCAAGGACGGACTGGGCCAGGCAGTATTTTCTTCAAGAAGTCCGATGTTTAGGACCTAACTATACAGGGTTGATGGTTTTTTTACAACTAGTTTCCTAATCCTTTTATCTTCAGTTGTTCATTTGACTCAGCTGTTGAATTTCTCATACTTGTATATACGTTAATATATATCCACACACAACAGATGTGAGTTTTCCAATGTAGATGTGAGTTTTATTTCACACTGATAAAATGAACTTGTGGTTGTCCTTGAGCGGGACGTCACAGCACACATATTGTGAAGAGGCGACTAGGTAGTCTTCATGCGAGTGTTGTTGACCTCCGACTTCCACTTTATGCACCAAAGTGAGAGAATTCAGTGTATCCGTTATTTGAGTGAGCTGCACTACAGAAATGTTCAGTTGGTCAAGGGCTTCATTTATGGACTTTATATTATTGCATTAATTGGGATGCTTTGCCAGGTGATGTACTTATTGCCTCGTTTGTGGTGTTTTTCAAGTTTTAGGAACCCTTCATTTGAAGAACGACTGGGATTTCTAGAGAAGGGCCCACACTATCTGAGCAGTGTTTCGCAATGGAAAATGGAAGCACTGTGTAGCAATTAATTCTCTGCTTTCCACCAAGTACTGTGCATTGTCCTCTGTCCATGAAAGCAGGTCCTAAGGGAGTCAGCAGATTATGCATCTTCCTTCTTAGAAGTAGGTTCTGGTCACTTCTGTGCCTGGGCAGCACCTGACCCAAGGGGGCGAATGGAGCGGTGAGCCGGTGCAAAGGTGGGAAAGCTTCATCTCTCAGGAGAGCTGGTAGAGGAGCATGTGCCGGCTGGGAAGCGTGGTGGAGACTGCATTTCCAGCAGCATATGGTAAGGACACTGGCTCGTGGCCCTAATTTTGCACCTCGGTCTCCTTGCTTGGAGCTAAGCCTGGGGTGCCTGCCCTGCCCCTCTCAGTGACACACTAGCTCCTTGGGGGAGGCTCAACCTTCAGCTGGACGTGGGTGGGGTCAAAGGTCAGATTAGAAGCTCTCCTTCCCCTGCAGGAGGCCCTGCTGCCTCCCCACAGAAGCCCCACCTGCGATGAGCTGTCTCTATGGGGCCCTGTCCAAGCACAGGGGTCAGGTGTTGTCTATCAAAGGGTGCTCCGAACATATTTTATTTTTTAAAAGAACTATGTTTGTGAATTTTATGTATACTGGCAAGCTTTGGAAAATGTATTTAATTTTGTAATGTTTACCAATGATTTCTTGACAAGCTATTTACTCAAATAAATGGAGCTGCTTACAACGCTGCTTACCTGTCCACCTCAAACAAAACACGTTCACCTGCTGCTATTACTTGATCAGGTGCTCTGCAGAGGAGGGCCCCAAGCCACTCTGTGTTGCCTTTTCAGGCATTTGATCCTAGCTGTCCCCTGATAAAAGCAAAGGAGCTGGAACACACGCCAGGGTTGAGAAGGGAACAAAAGACGAGCTCTGTGCGCCTGGCCCTGCCCACCTCCTATTCCAACCCCAGGCCGTGCCCCTTTCCTTTAGTTAAAATGACCCTTTACCCATCTGGTACGAGTCCTTGAGATTTCAAATTAATCAGGTATTTCAATGAGTGCTAGTGCCGTGCACCCTGTAAGTATAGAAAAACTAAGGATTTGCAGGATTTTCCTTAGGTTTGTCCAAGTTGTGGTCCTCAGATGAAGCCTGAGCAAGCTTGTCCCCAAAGGCCTCTGATTCTACCACATAACACACTCCCCATCTTCCCCATTTCCTTTGCTCAGGGCCTGGCATTACCCCATTTCCTCTGAGCCCTCAAGCCGCAGGCTTGGACTTCCTCTCTGACCTCCCATCTCGGCCCCCCACACACCCTCAGTTACCACACTCTTCTTCCGCTAATACCTCTCGGGTCTGCCCCTTGTTAAATCTTGCCTCGGTTGCGGTAACCATCATGGAACCGGTTTCTGTGTGTCCAGTCTTGCTTCTCTCTAATCTAATCTGAACACAGTAGCCAAAATAATCTTTCTGAAAGACCGCTCTGATCATTCCACCTCCCCACAAAAAACCCAAATATCTCTACATTTCTTATGAGGAATTGATCTCTGCATCTCCAGCCTCACCTTTTGGCCTGGCACTAACAGCCAGAATTCTTTGGGGTGTCTGGAACGCTCTATGTATTTTCTCCACTGGGGCTTTGCAGAAGCTATTGCCTTGGTCCGGAGCACCCTCTTCACTGATAGGCTCTACCTGAAGACCTTCCAGTGGTATTAATACTGTCCTTTCCCCTGTAGTCTCCTCTGTTAAACTCTTGTGCTTGGCTCATCAAAGGGATCAGTATGTGTTTGCCAGTTGAATAAATGAAAGATTCTTCAGGAAAACTCAGCTGTGTCCTTCCCAGCTGGGGTAGTGGTTCTTAGAATGGACATTTGTTTCACATGGAAAGCTTTAAAAACAACTAAAGCCTAGACCTTCATCCTGACCAGTTTTTTTAGTAATTATTTTTTAAATATATTTTATTGATTATGCTAGTACAGTTGTCCCATTTTTTTCTACCTTTTATTCCCCTCTGCCCTCTACCCGCGCCCCCACCATCATTCCCCTACCTTAGCTTATGTCCATAGGTCATACATATAACTTCTTTGGCTTCTCCATTACCCATACTACTCTTAACCTCTTCCTGTCTATTTTGTACTTACCATTTATGCTTCTTATTCCCTGTACCTTTCCTCCTATTCTCCCCCCTCCTGCTCCCCACTGTTAACTCTTCATGTGATCTTTATTTCTGTGAATCTGTTCCTGTTCTAGATATTTGCTTTTGTTTTTGTTTTTTGTTTTAGGTTGGGTTGTTGACAGTTGTGATTTTGTTATCATTTTATTGTTTGTATTTTTTATCTTCTTTTTCTTAGATAAGTCCCTTTAACGTTTCATATAAGAGCTTGGTGATGATGAACTCCTTTCAGTTGACCCTTTTCTGGGAAGCACTTTATCTACCCTTCCATTCTAAATGATAGCTTTGCTGAATGGAGTAATCTTTTTTTTTTTTTGAGACTTTATTTATTTATCTTTAGAGGGGATGGGAAGGAGAGAGGGAGACAAATATCAGTGTCACATCAGTGTCACATATCAGTGTATGGTTGCCTCTCATGTGTCCCCTGCTGGGAACTGGCCTGCAACCCAGGCATGTGCCCTAACTGGGAACCGAACCGCAATCCTTTGGTTCTCAGCCCCGCGCTCAATCCACTGAGCTACACCAGCCAGGCTGGATAGAGTAATCTTGGATGTAGGTCCTTGCCTTTCTTGACTTCAAATACTTCTTTCCAGCCCCTTCTTGCCTGCAAGGTTTCTTTTGAGAAATCAGTTAATAGTCCTATGGGAATTCCTTTGTAGGTAACTGTCTCCTTTTCTCTAGCTGCTTTTAAGGTTCTCTCCTTGTCTTGAATCTTGGATAATGTAATGATGATGGACTTTGGTGTGTGCTTCCTTGGGTCCAACTTCTTTGGGACTCTCTGAGCTTCCTGGACTTCCTAGAAATCTATTTCCTTGGCCAGATTAGGGAAGTTTCCCTTCATTATTTTTTCAAATAAGTTTTCCATTTCTTGCTCTTCATATTCTTCTTCTGGCACCCCTATGATTGGGATGTTGGAATGTTTAAAGTTTTCCCAGGAGTTCCTAAGCCTCTCCTTGTGTTTTTGAATTCTTGTTTGTTCATTCTGTTCTGGTTAAATGTTTATTTCTTCATTCTGCTTCAAACCATGTTTTAAGTCCTGGTTTCCTTCCCTTCACTGCTGGTCCTGTGCATTTTTCTTTATCTCGCTTTTCATAGCCTTCATTTTTTTTCCTCTACATTGCAACCATACTCAACTATTTCTGTGAGCATCCTGATTACCAGTATTTTGAACTCTGCATCTGTTAGTTGGCTATCTCTTTGTCACTTAGTTGTATTTTTTCTGAAGCTTTGATCTGTTCTTTCATTTGGGCCATATTTTTTTGTCTCAGGGTGCCTGTTACATAGTAAGGGGTGGAGCCTTAGATATTCATTGTGGCATTGAATGTGGGGGAGGGGTCCAAGAGGGAACAATGCTGCTTGCTCAGCTCTCTGCTGGCTTTCAGTCACTTCTCCCACTACCCACAAGCAAATTAGGCCCTTCTGGTGCTAATTTCCAGGTGAGCAGTTTGGTGTACATTCTAGGACCCTGTGAGTGTCTACAATGAACTCTCCTGTGATGCTGGGAGTTTCTCCTACCAGCTCAACCCCCACTGTTTTTTTCAGTCAGAAGGTTTGAGGCTTTATTTCCCTGCTCTGGAACTGTGGGTTGAGTGGGCTGTCTTGCTCCCCAGTTGTTCCTCCCAGTTTATCTGCGCACAAATGTGGGACCACCAGCTCCACCAGCCTCTGCCTCACAGGGTCCTCCAGCTGCTGCGTTGCCCTGAGTCCTCTCTGCCCTGGCTGCCTGTCTCTGCCCCTCCTACTGGTCTGGATGAATATTTCTTCTTTAACTTCCTAGTTGTCCGACTTTCATGCAGTTCAATTTTCTGGCATTTCCGGTTATTTTTATTTTTAAATTTATTGTTGTCCTTATTTTGGTTGTACAAGGAGCCAAAGTGTATCTACCTATGCCTCCATCTTGGCCGGAAGTTCATCAAACTGACCAATTTCATCAGAAGCTGTAGGAGCAGATTTTAGGCATACATCTTTACAAGCTCGCAGATTGAGCACCACTGGGTTGCTGGGTCCTCCTTGTGTCACCGGATGCACGAGTTTGACCTCAGCTCACCATGTTGATGCTGTTAGAGTGGGTGGCAGCTTTGACATCAGCTCGTTAACTGTCTCTCCTCTTATTTTCTACTGGAGAGGAGTGAAAGCGCTGCCCTAGGGGGTGACCCCCACATCTCCAGCTTCTAGTCCAGTGTTCCCTTGAACGCGGAGTGATCTATATTTAAACTTTACAGACAGGTGTCCATTTACAACAATCGTAATGATTCCCATTTATTATCACTGTGCTGAGGGCTTACCTGCATTGTCTCACTTAATCTTGACATTAATATTACCAAGTAAATTGCATGATCCTCATTTTAGAGACGAAGAAATGAACTCAGAAAGGTTGAGCAGCTTACCTGAGGTCATATGGTTACAGAGTTGAGGTTCAAACCCAGTCTTGTTGGCCTCCACACCCCTTGACCACTAGGCTTTCCTGCCTCTTATGGGGGTTACTTTCATCCCCACCCACACACAAGTGAAAGCCAGGAGCTGCGTCTGATGGGATCTGGCCCCCAAGCCTATGGGTGGGGAATCGGCGTGTTCTGTGATTGGAGAAGGTCCTTGGCCACCTGCCACTTCTCCCGCACCCCTGAGACCTGAGGAGCTCCCTGCTTCGGAGCCGTTGAGCGGCCGGCTGTGTGAGGCTGCCACTCTGTTTCCATGCTCTTGCCCTCTCCCCTAATAAAAAGCTCCTGGACGTGGCCTTGGCTGCTGGGCATGGAGTATCCTTTCATCAGTTACCTGAGGAGGCAAACTTGGAAGAAAAAGCGGCTCAGGGCAAGCTGGTTAGCAATTCCTGTAACACACCAGGCATCTAATTTTCATTTACCACCTGGAGTGCCTGTTAAAGATCATGCAGAACCAGCTTCTCAGCAATAAGAGTGTGTGATTATATGTAGCTCTTTCCAAGAAGACGCGGTGGTTGGGGACATGAGGTCTTTCTGAGTCATGATCACCACTTCCCCGAGGGACACTGACTGAAGGAGCCACAGCAAAGCCAGAGCCAGAGCCAGACTGGCCCAGGCACCAAGCCCACCACCCGGAGAAGCAGGTGGGCGAGAGCAGGTGGGGGCTGAATGACCCTTCTTCATTTCACGGTGCAGGAGAGGCTGCTGGGAGCCCGACACTTGCCTGCAGCCCCACCCCATAGTGGGCATGGCTCCACCCCAGTCCCGCCCCACAGTGGGCATTGCTCCACCCCCAGCCAGCCAGCACTGAGTGTATCGTTATTCACGCATCTTAGTTTTCGACAAACAAAGCTTTAGAAGTGAAAAAAAATTAAAAAATTTTAAAATAGAAAAAAGCTTATAGGATAAGGAAAGAAAGAAAGGAAGGAAGGAAGGAAGGAAGGAAGGAAGGAAGGAAGAAAGAAAGAAAGAAAGAAAGAAAGAAAGAAAGAAAGAAAGAAAGAAAGAAAAGAAAATATGTTTGGACAACTGTACCTTGTATATGTGTTTTAAGCTAAGTGTTATTACAAAAGAATGAAAAAGTTAAAAAAAATAGTTTACAAAGTAATAATGTCAGAGTGAGCTAAGTTTAATTTATTACTGAGGACATACAAAACATATATAACTTGAGTGTAGCCTAAGCGTACAGTGTTTATAAAGTCTCCAGTGGTGTTCGGTCATGTCCCGGCCTTTTGCACATGCTCAGCACTCACTCACCGACTTGCCCAGAGCCCTTCCAGTCCTGCAGCCTCCATGCATGGTAAGCGCTCTGTACAGGTGTACCATTCTTATCTGTGTACCATAGTTTTACAGTACCTTGTCCATGTTTAGATACATGAATATTTGCCACTGTGTTCCAGTTGACTGCAGCATTCAGTACAGTAACATGCTGTACAAGCTTGTAGCCTAGGAGCAATAGGCTCTACCATACAGCCTAAGTGTGTCCTGGCTGCACCACCTAGCTTTGTGGAATGATGTTCACATAATGACATAATCACCTAATGATACATATCGATACATTTGTTAGAACATATCCCCATCTTGGTCACTTTCAGTGTGACCTGTATCATTCTCATAGCTAGAAGGTAGTTCTTTTATTTAGATCCTAATCTGACTGATCATTTTCAACCATATAGGGTCAGCAGTTTCCTTTAAAATAATTCATGTCTGGAAATGATTGTTCCGTGGGCTGAAATTACTTCGACAAAAGCCACTCTCTCTCTTCCTCCATGTCAGGAACAAAGACTCACCCACCATGTGTTGGACCAGGCGAAGCCACGTTTTTAAGGCACTTCAGAGCCCAAAGGCAAAAACCCTTTACAAATTAAAATTCCCATTTTGTTGCCAACGACAAATGATCATCAGACTTAATGTTTGCTCAGTGATGATTGTCCAGGAAGAAACAAGCAGATTTGAAGGGGTTTAAAAATCATAACTAACCATTAACCCAATCACCTCCCTTAGATACTGACTTCATTACTAAGGGGGTCAGAGTTTTCGGGGAAGTCCTTGGGAGTTAGTCACAGGTAGTTATTGGGGAAGTTAATATAGAGGCTTATCTTGGATTATGAAAGTGTTTCATGACTAAGCATTCACATGCTTACACGGAACTGGACTTTTGGGGACGTTTCATTGATTTTTATGAAGTTTTGAGGCTTCCGAAAAAGTTTTGAAATCATCTGTCGCTGTCGGAGGAACTCAGCTGCTCACCATGGTTGGTGGATGCAGCTCGCGCTATGCGAGTTCTAGGTTCACAAAATGCTGCTGCCTGTGGCCTCTCTTCCCCCATTTTAAATTGTGGCCCTGAGGCCAAGCTACAGTGCCACTGATTTGAAAAGAAAGAATCCCAGAGGGAAAAGCTTGGGCTATTAGGAGCGGTGGGATTTGCAGGTACCTATTAGAGTGAGCTTTCAGCAGCCACAAGGTTAAGATTGCGCCCTCCCCTCCTTCCCCTACCAAGTCACAGCCCCTTCCCACAGGAGCGTGAGGCCCCCTCCACTATCAGTCATTCGTCCTCCTTCAGTTTAACCAGCTCATACTCCTGGTTGGCATCTTCAGCTTTAATCATCTTTGCTTTGGTCAAATTCCCCATTAAGGAGGAGGGTTGGGGTGTATGAGGGCTGGATGGACATAGTTACACTTAGTGGAAGAAAAACCATAACAAAGGTCATTGGAATGTCGTAAGGCTATTTGCAGATTAAGTTAACTCTGAGAGGTTACCCCAGATGTGAGCAGCAGGATGTCCACATTTGTGATTAGGAGCCAGGCTGAAAAAGGGTCACCTCTGCCCAGTGACAGCACAGAGTAGGTGTACCAGCGGGGACCGTATATTTGGAGGGCAACTTAGAATTCTTTATTAAACTATAACATGCTAAGACCCTTTGTTTCAGCAGCGACCCTCTTTAAAATGTACTTAATATCTGCACAAATATATAAAAGTAAATAATCTTGATTATGGTATTGGTTATAACAGAGAAAAATGGAAACTACCTCATGCCTATCAGTAAATATGTAATTTTTAAAGGAATGAGATACCAACATGGTGTTGGTTATGCAGAAGGGAAAGGAAATCCAAGGAGAGTATGTCACGTAATTCCACTTTTAAAAATGGAATTCCACTTTTAAAACAGTATGTATGTATGATTTGATACATTTTTTAAAAAGTGGAAGAATATTCTATTGTCAGCAGTTTTCTTGGGTTGGAACTATGGGGTTAGGAGTTGGAAGACCACGTATCTATTACATTTCTGGAATATTTTAGGGTTTTTTTTTTCATTGTAAGAATTAGATTTACTTTTTGTGCCAGGAAACAAAGTTTGGGGAGGAAAGTACATTTTGGGGAGGTGTCCTTGCCCAGCACCTCTGTGAACTTCCTGCTCATGTCCGGTGCCAGCCGAGGGTGATCAGCATGGGCTGACCTGTGTGCTGGGGCCCACACGGTCACACAGAGTGTCTGGAAGTTTCTGAAAGGCCCTGGCAGAGAAGGTTTAGCCAGAAGCCTTATTCCTCTTGGGGAACAGGCTTACGGTCCATTGGAACCCAGTCTCCCCATCCACAAAAGAGGCCTGTGGGGAATGTGGAAAAAGGACAAAATAGAGTCAAACTCCAGCAGGAAGAACTAAGTGGACTATGCAAGTGCGGAAATATATATAAAAATATATCCTTAAAGATATGCTGAAGCATTGGGGGAGTGGGGATTGCTTTCTTCCAGTAACATTTTTAAGAAAGAGGAAAATATTTTCTCTCCAGAATGGTCCAAAGCAGCAGTAGCCAGAATAGGCCCAGGAAGGGCTTCTCATTGCACTGTGAATCATGGGTGTCTGTCTAGCCTCTGCTCTGTCTGTCTGTCCAGCTCACATGACTACGAACAGTAGGAGCCCAGAAACCCTTTTCAAGTCCAAGTGCTTTTACTTAGGGATGCTGTCATGATCCCCAACACCCCACCGAGCAAGGGACAGTGACACCAGCCACCTGTCCCTGAGTGCTCACTGTGCTGGTACTATGTGCTGGGAAGCATTTTCTGGGGAATTCTCATAGCTGTGCCTGCTGGGAGGCTGTTGTTTTACCCAGCCTATAGGTGAGCAGCCGAGGCTTGGGGAGGTTGAGTGGGCTGAGGTCAGCCAACCCAGTAGATGACAAAGTTTTGATTTCAGAGCAGGCAATCTGATGACAAGGGCAACTCTGCTAACCTGTGGGAAGCTGGTGGCTGCAGGTCGACCAGCTTTCCAGTGAGACGGTGATCTAGGCTGGGGAAGTGTGGACAGTCACAACTGTGGCTCCCATTTTTCGACATAAGCATCTCTCAGTATTTAAAATAAAAAATAGCAAAACTTCATATGCATTGAGGCAGGCCCTCGGCACCATATTAAGTGGTCTGTGATTCCCTGATCCAAGTCATTCCTCCACACAATGCAAATATTTCTAAGAAAGGTCTAGCTTGGAACAGCCCCCAAGGGACTGTGAGACTGAAGCTTGCAAGGGCGTGGGTGGGGACAAGTATGACCTTCTTTTTGATAAAGCCACTGTGGGCTTCGGGTGGACTCCAAGATGTTAACAGACTGACAATGACACTGGGAACTGTCATAACGCAGCCTGGTATCCTTGGGCAAGAGGTTCCCTCTGGGCTTTAATCTGCTCCTCTGTAAAATTGACAGCATCGGCCTGGATGCCCTCACGGGGCAGAGAGAAGCAAATGAGCAATTAATGTGGAAGGTCTGGCCCAGTATCAGCATCTACAGAACCGATGAAGTATCTTCATTAGGTCGGAAGCTTGAGTAGCTGCAAAGATATGGTGCCAACCAATCTATCGGTCAGTCAGTCAATAGCACAGGGCTTGGAATCGGTCCTGCACACTCGCCCTGCTTTGCTGCTTCTTACGGGTGTGCTTTCCAGTGCTGTTGTAAGTGTCTGTCCCTGCTGTCTCTGCCTGCAAAGTGATAAAGTAACAGGATGAGACTTTGTCTGTGTAGGTATGCACACGCACTACAGCACTGTGTTCTTTCCAGAGGCAGATACTGCATGTGGTTACTTGGAATGCTTTTCTTCCTCATTCTAAGCTTCAGAAATGACGATCACTGCTCTTCAGGCAGGCCTTCCCCTTACGCACTTCTTGACCTTTTCCCATCATTCATCTGATGCCGCTCAACCTAAGGAGAGAAGCCAGGAAGTCCGGGGGAGCTGACGGTGCTCCCCAAGCCTATGGGGCCAGAATTAGGCAGCATCTCTAGAAGCAAGCCTGGAGCACCACCGGCCTCTGGCGGGACAGGTGTGTACATCCGGGATCCCTCAGCTCTCGGGTTCCCTAGTTAGACATGTAGGAACCTGAGAAACTTTTGTTTCAGCCTTTGTTGTTTGTGTACAACACTTTCTACTTATTAGTTTTCCAAATGTGTTTGTATCATTTCTCTCTCCTTGGGTCATATTTGGGATGCAGGTGGCAGTTGAGGAAAAATCCCAAGTCCAATAGCCATCCCAGAGGGCCAAATTCTAGGTGGGAAAACAGTCCTTCCTGGCTAAGTTCTAAAGAAGGAGAAGCCCATCTCACAAGGCACATGCGGTTTTCCAGTGCGTCTCAGAGCCGATGATTTTTAAAGCAGGAACAAGGTTAGGGAAGATCATCTTTAATTAAATCTGCAGTCAGTCCCTCTAGGGCTTTGTGCTGTGTTCACCTCCTAAATTATACACTCCAATTAGCAGAGCCCTTTCTCCTGGCCTCCAGGTTTTTTTGTAGGTCTCACCATCCTCCAGCAGCTCCAATCTGTTTCTCTCTGGAAGCTTCATCCACAGGATTTCTTTGTACGGCTGCCTCAGGCTGCCCTGCTCCCCCCCACACACACACACACTCCTTGTGGTGTGTCTTTGCTGCGAGCCCGGCCAAGGCCCCAGCCTGCTCTATCCTCAGACCACACCACAGCCCATCCGCAACTGCCTATAGCTGCCCCACAGTCATTACTCCTGGCTCCTGTTCCAGATCTGTTGACCAGCATTTCCCCCTGCTTACAGAAGCGAAGCTTCCTCCTTCAGAGAGGAAAATCCAAGTATAAAAACACTTCCAGAAGAGGGGGAAGAGTCTGCTTAATGAAGCACAGGCTTGCTGACCCTTCTCCCCTTGAAATGATTAGAAAAAGTCAGTTGGTTTTTTAAGTCTTCATCACTTGATAAATGAACCATTTAAAAGGACCAGAAAGTGTAGAGTTTCTTTTACGTGATCCATATATTAATCCTAAAAGACTTCGGCTTCCTGGAATATCTATTTAGAGCTGTAGATTACTTAGCAGTCATGTTTAAAAATCATAACAATTAAGTGTTTCTGGTATACAAAAAACCTAAGGGGTAATATTGAAATATCTATATTTCTCTTTATTGGTTTATTTTTCTGACTTTTTATTTTATTACAGTTGTCCCAATTTCCCCCGTTGCTCTCCCTGGCCCCTCCCAACCCCCTCCCCCTGCTCTCACAATCAGTCCCCACCCTGTTGTCCGCGTCCATGGGTCATTCATACTTGTTCTGTAACTGAACCTTTCCCTTCTTCCTCCCCTTTGACCCCTCCCCTTTGACCCCTGTCACTCTGTTCCTCGTTTCCATGCCTCTGGTTCTGTTTTGTTCGTTTGTTCATTTTATTCATTAGGGTTCACTTATAGGTAAGATTATATGTCTCTATATCTATATCTACCTCTCATCTATTTATCTACTTGCCAGGAAGCATAAGAAGTAAAACATGCCCTCGTTGGTGTAGCTCAGTGGATTGAGCACAGGCCTGTGAACCAGAGGGTCGAAGTTTGATTCCCAGTCAGGGCACATGCTTGGGTTTTGGGCCAGTTCCCAGCCGGGGACACATGAAAGGCAACCATACATTGATATTCTTTCCCTCTCTCCTTCCCTTCTAAAGATAAATAAATTAATTATTTTAAAAAAAGAAGTAAGACATTATGTAACATTGACATCCTCTTTGTGCTCTCGCTGACCCTTCTCTCTCTTTTTGTAGAGGTAACTATGAACTTGAATTTGATATTTACCATTCCCATGAATACCTGGATACTTTTAGTACTTAGGCAGGATCTGTGAACAATGCTACATTAACAACTTTGTATAAAGGGTATCATACTCTGTGTATCTCTCTGCAGTGCAGTTTTTACATGTGAGTGTTTCCTGGGTTAATAACTGCGGCCACTGCATTTATTCTCCCGTGGATGGACATTCAGGCCAGCCCTGACCTTTAGTGATTCCGACAATGCTGCAGTAGACTGGCAGTGGGGATCTGCGTGTGTGACAGTCTCCACAAGTGAGTCCTAAGACGATCAGGTAAGTTTAGAAAACTCCAGAGCCAGCTTTTTCTGTAGAGGGCCAGGTCATAAATACTTTAAACTTTAACAGGGTCTGTTAACACCTCCCGCCCTCCCCTTACCACACCAGCTTCTTCATAACCCCCATAAAAATGTAAAAACCATTTTTAACCTAAGGACCGTTCACCATGCTGGCCGGTCTGGCCCACCAGCACAGGACGCCGGCTTTGCTTTGAGTACAGCTGGGGAAACGAAGTTATCTGTGTCTCTGAACCTACTAGATGTTGTCAAACGATCTCAGGTGACTCTGGGGAGCTGGAAAGTGTCACGTCCCTCTTCTCCCTGAAAGTTCCCCCCTCCCGCTCTCCCTCCTTCCTTGCTTTAAAAAAATTTTAAATTACTTATTTATGTGCATGTAAGTATAGTTATATAATATGCTATTGGCTATATTAGTTTCAGATGTACAACAGGGTGGCTCCTTCCTTGCTTTTGAGATGCTGCTCACCCAAAGGTTTTATCATTTTTTTATGGGACTTTCTGCTTAAACTCAGGTGTGCGTGGAGCACGCTCGAGGAAGGGCGCCACAGTCTCCCTTCCTCTCTAAAATTCCTGCGGAATAAGGCTCCTCCCACTCCAGAGGCCTGGGTGTGGCCCCGGGCAGGCGCCAGCGTGCGGACTCTTCCTTGCCTCTGGGGACCAGAGCTCCAGGACAGACACACACACAGGGGATGAGTGGAGCGGGCAGTGCTCACGCACACGTGGCCATAAACATGCTGGAATTACGTGGCCCACTTAATGACACCTGGTGATCCAGGCTTTGGATTTTTATGATTATCTAGGGAGGAAACAAATGGGAAATAAAAGGAATCCTGGAAGACAAAGAAAATACTCATGCAGAACAGTCTTGGAAATACGAAAGTAGGACAAATCTTGAAGGAGGGGTGAGGGTGAAGCCAGTATGTGTAAGGAAAAATGTGTCACAAGGAGCGCTGAGAAATAGGGAAATCCCAGACTATGGGCAGTGAGACTGGGAACAAGCTCACGCCAGGCACGCTGGATGCTTTTTAAATTAGAATTATACTATTAGAGGAACGGGCTGTCTGTCGGACTTGAGAAGAAAGCATTTTGTTCTCTGAACTGATTTGTTGGTCTGGATAACACTTGGTAGACCAGGGAAATACAAAAGCACCCTGTGGCCTAACAGGCATGGCGTCATTTAACCATTAAAGACGGTGAATGAGAACTGGGGGGGCGGAGGCTGCAGGAACAGCTGTGATGACTGCTGAGCCCTTGGCAATGCACCGGTGAGGAGCAAACTCAGCAAAAGCAGCCGTTTGGCTTTGTGTTGTATGAACAGGGAGGAGGCTGCAGCGAGTCCCGGACCCGGACACAGAGAGGAGGGATGCTGTTGGACAGTTTAGCAGCACCTTGTGCACAGCTCTCCATCCTGCAGTACCGAATACGCGCACAGGTTGCCATGCTCGCACTCTGGTTCTGCCAGCGTTCTGCACTCCAAGTTTTCCACGTCTGCTGACCTACAAGGAGCCACCAGCAGCAGGGTGGCACTCCTGGCAGGTGACACCCCCCTCACACAGAAAATAGCAGGCACATCTCCGAAATCTGTCTCTGCTCTGTGGTGGCTCCCTCCTGTCTCTCCTATCACACGGTGGCCTGCTCGGCCATGCTTAGAGACACCCCAACACAAGCCTTGGGAGAGTAATTTCACCCACTACAGGGCTGAGAAGCAGTCACCTATTTGTTCCTTGTCCCGGTTATGCGTCTCCTAAGGAGATTGTAGGACGGGTAGAAATACCTCCTTTCCTTCTGTCTCCATGCCAACAGTGAGCGTACACGTCCTGTCTGTCTTTCTCTGTCCTCCCTGAGCCCTGCAAGGACACATCCTGGCGGCAGAGTATTGATTACCTCCTTGAATTCACTCACGTGACCTCAAGTACTTTGTCTTTATGCCTTCCGTCCGAAGCCAAGCGCGCTCTTTTTATTGTCCAATGTAGAGGCCAATTTTGCAAAGTCTGAAAGAAAAAGAGATAGTTGCCTATCATTTGTAGAAAATACACCCTTTGAATTTAATGGCTGATATTAGTGACATTTTATTAAGTGTTTTCATCTATTTCATTTGATACTCAAAGCAACTCTATGAAGTAGGTGAGGCAAGTATTATTATTCAGCGTTTTTTTTTAATTTTCACATTATTGATGAGATATTTAAAGTAAGAAGAGAATTTTAGGCCTTCCAGGAATTTCAAAAGTTCCCAGAGCTGGTAGCATGATGCGTCTGGGACTCAGCCCCAAATCTCAATTCTGGGAAAATTCTGCTATTTCTAACTATACTGTCGCTTAGATCAGGGTTCTCCAGAAAAACAGAATCCACAGGACACACACATACGCACACATATGCATATACCCATACAAGTGAATATGTGTGTACACATACATAGATACATACATGTGTGTGACTACATATGAAATTTGTTACTTAAAGGATTGCAGAATTTGTATGTACCTATAGATGTTTGTATATTATATGTTATATTTACATAACATATATAAATAGGGAATTACTATTATCTTATGGAACTGGCTATGTGATTGGAAGGGTTGGCAAGTTCAAAGTCAGTTAGGCAGACCAGCAGGCTGGGCACTTAGGTAAGAGTTAATGCTGCAGCTTTGAGGAAGACTTTCTCTCCTCTTCAGGTCTCAAACTGATTAAACGAGGCTTACCCACATTACCAAGGTTCATCGTTGTTTACTGTCAACTGGTTGTAGAAGTTGTCCACGTCTACAAAATACCTTCTCAGCAACACCTGGATTACTGTTTGACTAGGTAGCTGGGCAGTGAAGCCTAGCCATATCGGCACATAAAATGAACCATCACAACTATATTATAGCAATCCTCCTAGGAATGTGATTATTACCAAGTAAGGTCATGTGTGCAGGTACTGGGGGTTAGGATTTCAAAATCTTCTGGTGAGGGACACAATTAAACCCCTGACACTGGCTTTCATACTGAACCCAGTGAATTGTAAACTGTGCTTCTGCTCTGGCCCTGAGGCCGGTGCGAACATGACTGAGGACCGAATGCCCAGTTCCTACCTGCACTGTGGCGTGTGCAGAGGAGTCCCCACCAGAGTGACGTTGGGGTCATTGCACTGTTATTTTAATGTTTGCTCTTGTTATATTTTAATGTGCACTGTTGTTATACTGTATATCTTGCAGTACACTCAGTCATTTGGTGGTGCTGGTGCAGAAAGATGGGTTGGAATGAAAACTATCAATAGCAATAAAAAGTATCAGGAAGGCCAAACACCGTGCAGCCCCATGCTGTTAACTTCCGAAGAGAGAGAGCTTGCTGAACTATCAAAGATGATGCTAGATAATTTTCAAAAACCATGGCTACATGGTTGTTGGTTTACAGGCTGTGGGAAGTTATTCCCCCCACTTTGCATGTATTTCCGTATAAACATTAGTTTGGGTTACATAAGGCCCTCACGCCAAATCTTTTCTGCTGCTCCCCCATAGGTGTGTAACACTGTGCTCTCTTCCAAGTGTTTTTGCAAATATCACCTCATTGATCTAGGTGTCATATCACACACTGTCACCCTGAAGTATACAGGGAGGGTGATGGTTCCTACTCCCAGGCACAGAAACTGAGCTGCTGAGGTAGGGAAGGCCTGAATGGAGACCCCATGACAGGGCTTGCCTCCCCGGGCAACAGGTGGATGACCTTGTCAGGAGAACAGTAAAACCCTGTCATGTCTGGCACTGCTGAGTCAGCCAGTCTAAGGCACTGGTTCCAAAGCTCCCGGCAAAGCAGGAAAATCCTTAATGACAGCAAAAGATGCAACTGCCCAATGTCAGTTCATCCCACTGGGCACACAATTATTGTTGAAGTGGAAATCAAATGCTTGATCATGAGTTGTCCTGAGGTGTCCTCCTTTGGAAAGCAATTGGCCAAAAATTAATTGCCTGATTAAAGTCAGTTTTGCAATTAACTGAAAATCAAGCTGGGAGGTGCTGGTCACTAAAGAAAGGATGTTGCCTTTCAGAATAGTTCTCGGTTTTCTGCTCCAGGCACTCCACAGCCTTCTACCACTATCTATCTTGTCATCACTCTCCTTCAGACAAGATCAGACACCCTCCCTTCCCACAGCACCTGTCTGGGAGGAACTGAGCCATACTGGCTGGGTTCTGGAAGAATGAGTCCCTGAGATGCCCTTGGACACAGACAGTCATTGGCAGGAAATGAATCCGAGTGGTGCTATCCAAGTCAGATCAAAAGCCTGTCACTTGCTGGAAAGTGTGCTGGGTGCTCAAGTTCAATGGTGAGTGAGAGTAATAGTTTCTATTTTCTAAGGCTCCACCATGTGCCAATACAGCTCTAAATACTTCCCATGTATAATATTCCTTCATTTAATCCTTACAACATTCTTATGAGACTGGTAGGTGCTAAATCTATCCTTTTTTACAGATAAGGGAACTGAAGCTTGGGATTGGTAAGAAACGTGTCCAGGTATACAGTTAAGAGGAGAGCCAGAAAATGAAATCTAGTTGGTCTGACTTCAAAGCAAGGTCTTAACGTACCATATAAACATCAAGGCACTTATGGTCCATCAGGAGAGAGGCCATGCCAATAGGAATTATGACACAAGGACTGTGATGAAGGCTATGAGAGCAGAGAAAAAGGACACTGCATGGAGTCCTGGGGTGGGGGGAATTATGGGAGTACTTCCGGAGTGGGGGTCCTAGCTGCATGTCCCCATGGCACTCTGTGATGGTCAACTTCATGTCAACCTGACTATCCCATGGGTGCCTAGATATGAGGTCAAACATTACTCTGGGTGTTTCTGTGAATGTGTTTTAGATCAGGTTAATATTTCAACTGGTAGACTAAGTAAAGCAGATTGATCTCCCTAGTGTGGGTCAACTTCATCCAATAAGTTGAAGGTATGAGTAGAACAAAAAGCTGATGTTTCTCTGAGTAAGGGAGAATTCTTCCTGTCTGACTGCCTTTGACTGGGGCCATCAGATCATTTTCTGCCTTTGGACTGGCTGAACTTGGGCTCTTCCTGGACCTTTGGCCTGTTGGCTGGCTCACACGGGTCTCCGGCTTGTCCACTCACTCTGCACATCTTGAGACTGCCCCACCACCATGATCCTGTGAGCCAACTACTTATAATAAACTTTAAAAAAATCTTTTTCTCTCTCTCTCTCTCTACACACACACACACACACACACACACACACACACACACACACACACACTCTCACACTTTCTATCGCGTATTTGGCTGTTTCTCAGAGAATACTTAATACACACACCCTGCTCTCATTCTGTATCATACCACCTAGTGAAGCATCTTATATATATAAACTGCCTTTTTAATTGTGTCCCTTCACTGGGTTGCAAGCTCAGTGGGGCATAAGAGACCAGTTCTGCTTGTTTGTGGCAATATCCTTGGTGCCTGGTGCACCTTGGGTGAGTACTAGCAGAATGCCGGCTGACTGGTTGACTAGCAGAATGAATGAGGTGCTGGGACCCCAAGGACAAATGGGGAAAAGCTAGGAGGAGGCCTAGGAGGCAGTTGGGTTGGAAGGTGGAGAAGGAGGTTGCAGCAGGGGTAACGGCAAACTCAGGGGTCTAGTCAAGCAAGGGCTGGGGGTGGGGTGAGTCTCAGTCATCATAATCCAGCAGGATTGGAGGCTGGGGGTGGGGAGAGAAGTTGCTCACAAAGAGCTTCACATACGTGTTAAGTTTGGACTTGACCCAAATTTGAAGCCATTGATGAGGTTTTGGAATCTATCTTGCAAGATTACCTTGGGCAGGGTATTTGGGCATGGGTTTTGTTGTTGTTTGTTTTTTGTTTGTTTTCTGTCATTAGACAAATGTGGGAAGTATCTCTCCAAGGTTGCTGTGAGAATCCCATGGAAAGTGCCATTGCTGTGCAAGGTGACGCAGGCTAGGGGTGTGACGGGAGCTGGAGTAGGGCCAGTGGGGGGGGGGTCACCTCACCCTTGGACATGGATTAGACATGCCCAGATGTGAAAATCAGCAGCATGTGGTGACCAGTCTCCAGTGGCACCATGTCATCCAGTGACAACGCCTTCCCCGAGTGCCCAACACCGAGGCGGAATTTCTATCTTGGTAGCAGCTAGATGAGTAAGTGGTGTCTAGGGACATTCCCTGGGGAAGAATGCCAGCAGCAGGAGTCAAAGTCTCTGTGTTGAAAGCAAGGACCACTGAGAGGACTTCCAGCCAAGATGGAAATGTAGGTAGACACACTGTGCCTCCTCGCACAACCAAAAGAAGGACAACAACAATCTAAAAACAAACAGAAAAGCCAAGCAGAACACACAGAAAACTGAACTGTATGGAAGTCCAACAACCAAGGAGTTAAAGAGGAAACACTCATCCAGACAGGCAGGAGGGGTGGAGATGGGCAGCCAGGGTGAAGGGGGCTGGTGGCAAGGCAGCGGCTGGCTGACCCAGTGAGGCAGTGGATTATGGAACAGGGCTCAGGGCAGGGGCTCAGTGCACAAGGTGACTGGCTGACTGAGCAGTCCCATATTCGTATGCATATAAACCAGGCAAAACTGGGGAATGAGACAGACTGTGCAACCCAGGGGCCCAGCTCAAAGAAATAAAGCCTCAAAACACTGATTGAAAACACCTGTGGGGGTTGAGATGCCAGGAGAAACTCTCAGCCTCATAGGAGAGTTTGTTGGAGAGACCCGCAGGGTCCTAGAACATACGCAAACCCACCCACCTGGGAATCAGCACCAGAAGGGCCCAATTTGCTTATGAGAAGTGGGGGAAGTAACTGAAATCTGGCAGAGAGTGGAGCAAGCACCACTGTTCCCTCTTGGACGCCTACCCTACATACAGCATCACAACACAGCAACCTGGGTTACTCCATTCTGGTGAATACCTAAGGCTCCACCCCTTACTACGTAACTGGCCATCAAGACAAAAAGAAAATGGCCCAAATGAAAGAACAGATCAGAGCTCCATAAAAAATACAACTAAGCGATGAGGAGATAGCCAACCTATAAGATGCACAGTTTAAAACACTGGTAATCAGGATGCTCACAGGATTGGTTGAATTTGATCACAAATTAGATGAGAAAATGAAGGCTACACTAAGTGAAATAAAGGAAAATGTATAGGGAATCAATAGTGACAGGAAGGAAACTGGGACTCAAGTCAATGGTTTGGCACAGAAGAAAGACAGAAATCTCCAATCAGAAAAGAATGAAGAAACAAGAATTCAAAAACCTGAGGAGAGGCTTAGGGACCTCTGGGACAACTTTAAACATTCCAACATCTGAATCATAGGGGTGCCAGAAGGAGAAGAGGAAGAGCAAGAAACTGAAAATTTATCTGAAAAAATAATGAAGGAGAACTTCTCCAATCTGGCAAAGGAAATAGACCTTCCAGGAAATCCAGGAAGCCCAGAGAGTCCCAAAGAAGTTGGACACAAGGAGGAACACACCAAGGCACATCATCATTATGTTACCCAAGATTAAAGATAAAGAAAGAATCTTAAAAGCAGCAAGAGAAAAAGAGACAGTTACCTACAAAGGAGTTCCCATAAGACCATCAGCCGATTTCTCAAAAGAAACCTTACAGGTAAGAAGGGGCTGGAAAAAAGTATTCCAAGCCATGAAAGGCAAGGACCTATGTCCAAGATTACTCTATCCAGCAAAGCTTTCATTTAGAATGGAAGGACAGATAAAGTGCTTCTCAGATAAGGTCAAGTTAAAGGAGTTTATCATAACCCAGCCCTTATTATATGAAATGTTAAAGGGACTTATCTAAGAAAAAGAAGATAAAAATATGAACAGTAAAATGACAGCAAACTCACGATTATTAACAACCACACTTAAAACAAAAACAAAAACAAACTAAGCAAACAACTAAAACAGGAAAAGAAACACAGAAATAGAGATCACATGGAGGGTTATCGACAGGGGCGTGAGAGGGGAAGAGAAGGGGAAAAGGTACAAAGAATAAGTAGCATAGAGAATAGGTATAAAATAGAAAGGGGGAGGGTAAGAATAGTATAGGAAATGTAGAAGCCAAAGAATTTATATGTATGACTCATGGACATGAACTAAAGGCAGGGAATGTGGGTGGGAGGGGGTGTGCAGGGCAAAGGGGAGTGAAGGGGGGAAAATGGGACAACTGTAATAGCACAATCAATAAAATAAATTTTTAGAAAAAGCAAGGACCATTGAGTTCTGAGCTAAAAAATTTTGGATTCATTTAAGGGCCATCTCTCTCCACACACTATTGGTGGTTATTCTTACTCACCATATAGCCAGGTCAGCTGCTGACAAGACCTTTTCATCAGTCAAATGTACTATAGTGAGTCCTCACTTAACATCATCAATAGGTTCTGTGACTTTAAGCAAAATGATGTCTACCAACACCAATTTTACCATAGGCTAATTGTTATAAACAGGAGTAAGTTCCTGCAGCATCCCATCAACATTACCGTCAAGCGATGCTCTTGGACGACTTGCCGCACTCCATATGGAAAAATGTGGACAGCGAATAGATTAAATAAACATTATAGTGTTCCAAACCTCAGTTTGCTCCCAGGTAAACTCTTACAGCACTCACTGATTGTAATTATTTTTGTGCTTACCCAAACGTGATTTTTCATCAACATTATCTCAAAAGGAAAGGTTATCAGAGTGATCTGTGGCACACAGAGGTGTTCAGTACAAATGAATTAATAACTACACTCTCCTTTGGAGGGTGAGTAGGTTAAATAAATATTCTAAAGCCTTCCAAATTCCAGTTTGCTCCTAGGAGGATAGTCTTTTCCTGAGCTCACTGGAGCACAGGTGCCAAACATAAGGCCCGCGGGCCAAATCCGTCCCTCCACCTTGTTTTGCTCAGCCCTGCACCTTATTTCTACCTGGCAGCAGTGGCAAGCTCTCGATTAACTATTAAGGAGTAGTTGCATTTATACAGTCCTAAAATTACATTCAGCCCTTTGAAGACAACCTTGAGGCTGATGTGGCCCCCGGTGAAAATGAGTTTGGCACTCCTGCCCTAGAGGAAGAGAGGCAGTCTGGTTTTTCCAGCAGTATGGCACCAGGCACAGGACGGGTAGGATTTTGTTTTGGGTACTAGGACAATGGAAATGCAGCAAATGCTTACAAAATGTCAGCGATTTGCACAACCCAGCTTATGAGGATGGCAGATGCTAGATAGGTTTTTAAGATTTGGGGGCATTACTGGGAACTTGGACTCTGTTGTCAGACTTATGTGAGCATCAAAAATCCAACATGACTCCTATAGTCTGAACAGGCACTTACGAAGTCAAACTGGTACCTTCTAGGGTAGAAGTGCCACCAGATGGAGAGCAAAATGTAATGACTAGCCTGAGGGCTAGTTATTATTTCTTTTTTCTTCTTCATTTAATTTCTTGTGCTTTATCCTCCCTTTTTCCTGCCTTTTCTTGTCCTCTCTTCACTCTTGAACTGATCTCCCCTCTTCCTTGAACTCCCATTTCAAGGGGTGAGAGCCACGTGGATAAGCAGGTGCGTAGTGCAGCAAATCGGATGTCCAGTGAGTTACCTAGAGACAGTCACATGCTTACTGCACAGCCCTTGTTTCCCAGGGCCAGTGAAGTGGGATGAACAGAAGGGTGACAATGACACAGCATACGGGCCCCACGTGGGGAAGACTGAGCAGGAAATTGCATGTGGCCCTAAGGGCTGTAGGAATTCAGAGAAAGTGGAAAGGAAGGAGGAGTCAGATTCTGATGGGAGAAGATGAACCTGCCAGGTATGAGGATTAGTCTGAGCACAGACAGGTAAGACATCATGAGAAGACCAACCTGGCTGGTGTGAAAGGCCCACAACCTTTTTAAGATCACAAAGAAGTGGTAGACTCACCAAGGGCCTGGCAGTGTCTAGGGGGTATGAGGGAGCACACTGAATAAGGGTTTTTGTTTAAAAAAAAAAAGGTGAGTGGAAAAGGCTGGGTTAAACAGGCGGCATCTCCATACTGTAGGAGGGTGCAGCCAGGGGGCCCCCAAAAGAAAAATTTGCAGTGGGGTCCAGAACTCAGGGTGTCCAGGAAATATTAAAAATATGGGCTCTTCTCACCCCCACAAGTCTGAGCTGGGGGGATGGAATACATGAAGCAGGGCCATTGAGTTGTTTTGCAGAGCAATAGTTTAGCAGATAACCTCTAGAATGGTCATTTAACATATCTGTAACTTTTAACTGGTTTCATAGATATGTTAAATAGCTGTGGCCATACTTTGAGCCAGGGAGAAGGGAGTGACTTCCATCCAGGATGTAATCGGGAGGTAACACCCCCTGGTTACAGCACCTGCGTGAGAACTTGGAGTTGCATGTCTCCATGCCATGGGGCCATACCTGCCCAGACTCACTATGGCAGCCCAGTAAAGCTGGGAGGATATGGGAGTGCTGGCAAGTGTAGCCAATTGTGGGAGGATTTGGAAATGGGGCTGCAGAGGAAGATTGGTGTGGGGATTTAATCGGTGGCAGCCACTGGAGGGAGAACTACACGTTTTTGGCCAGAATGGGGACTCCTGCAGCCTTGTGAGAGAGAATCACCATGTAGCTTTAGCAGAGAGAACCACATGGCTTTGGCCAGAGTAGGGGGGACCCCCCCCCATTGCCCGCAGCCATGAGAAGAATCACCATGCAGCTTTAGCAGAGAACCACCATGCGGCTTTGGCAGACAATCATCACGTGGCTTTTTATTTCTTTTCCTGAGATATGGTACCTTGGACTAGGTAAGGGTGGAAAGAAGGACTGTGTGTGTTTGTGGGTGTTTTAAGGGACTTTGGGATTTTGATGAAGACATTAAGTCATTACTCTTGAGTCTGTATAACTTGAATAAATAGTTCCTTTCCTTTTCACCAATCTCTAACGTGGAGAGCTGTAATTCTCTGGTGAAGGGAAAGGCGAACCTAGTACAGGGGACCCCAGAGAAGGGGGGTCAACCAGGTAACATTGTGGGACCCCCTCCCCTGGCAGCCAATCCGGGAAAACATGGGAGACCACACGTGCAGTAGCTTTAAAGTAATACAACTACTTGTACGTGCTCACTAAAAGCCTGCCAAACCTAGCCAGGAAGGATCCGCCCTATAAAGATAGAATTCCTTCAGCCCATGAGGTCAATCTCTGCTTGGAGTTGGCCTGCTCCCATGTTCTCTGCTATAAACTCTGGGTGTTCGGTCAAATCTTTGTCCCGATCACCAAGAACCTGGTTACCTGTGCCCGCCTGTGGCAGTATGACTCCCTTGACGTACGTTCTGACTCTGCTACTTACACCCACAGAAAGTTAGCATATGGCTTTTCCTTCTCTGTCCCTGTGGAAAATGGCAGGTCACCTGCATGTCTGTCCAGCCTGCTGTAGCTCTCACTCTCGAGGAAGGAGCGTTGGGGGCATCGCTGCTCCGGAATGTTCTTAGGGCTTCCTGAAGGCCCACCAGGGACCGTGTGGAGACGGGCAGAGGGCCAATCTGTCCAATTCCTGGGGTGAGTAATGAACAGCGCAGCAGCTAAAGTTGCTGTTTCCATTTGAGGTGAAATTAAAGCTTAAAACGTCACTTTAAAAATATATTTCAAAAATATTTCATTTATTTATTTTTAGACAGAGGGGAGGGGAGGGAGAAAGAGAGAGAGAGAAAGATCAATGTGTCATCGCCTCTCATGCACCCCTTACTGGGGGCTTGGCCTGCAACCCAGGCTGGTGTAGCTCAGTGGACTGAGTGCTGGCCTGTGAACCTAAGGGTCACAGGTTCAATTCCCAGTCAGGCACTTGCCCAGGCTGCAGGTCAAATGTCTTTTCAAGCCATGCTGGGATAGATTAAAAGGGCAAATTGGTCATCAAATAATACCGTCGGGGAACCACAACACGTCCATTCTTGGCCTTGACGTAAGAAATCCTAAATGAATCACTTTATGGGTCTTTCCAGGAGAGAGACCTGAGGTGAAACGTGTGTCCTCCATTCTCTTTCTCTCTACTCTCTTCCTCCACCACACTTCCCTTTTATTTATTTATCCCTTCTTTCGTTCATCCATTCAGGAGGCGTGGCCAGGGCCCCGGGAAGGGAAAAACAGGAGATGAGGGGAGGAGCCGAGATGGTGGTTTTCAGCTCAGCTAAGCTCTGTGAGCTTTGGGGTCTCGGAAGCGAACCTAGAGAGCAGCACGACCTTGCCTTTGTTCTGGGCGGTGAACCAGTCCGTACTGATGGTAAGATTTGGACAAAAGACACATGGACACGCTTCCTCATCCTGCTCCATAGCAAACAAACATAAAGCACTTTTCCCTCAAACCAACCAGTGAACAGAAGGTGCGATATTGTGATTTCTTATGTACATTTGGTCTTAGTCCCAAGGTCTGGAACAGAGCTCCTGAAAGCCTTGGAATTTCCAAAGTGATGAGAGCAATGAAAGCTGTCTTTTGTTATGTTAATGAGATGGCTTTTGGAAAGCCCCTAGGTCACTTGCAGAGGGGGACTGGTTGCCAGGGGAAACCACCCTGTAGTGAGATGGTTGGAATTCCAGGACTACCCCCTGATTTTTAGGGAGGAGAGTGGGGGTGGAGGCTGAATTGATCTTCAATGACCATGATTACAAGTATGTAATGAAGCCCCCAGAAAACTCCAGGAGGTTCCGGGAGAATGGGACACCCAGAGAGAGCATGGGAACCAGCTCGGTGCCCCTTGCCATGTACCTTGCCCTGTGCATCTTTTCCATGGGCTGTTCCTGAATTATATCCTTTTATAATAAGCAAGTGATGTAGTAAGTAAAATGTTTCTCTGAGTTCTGTGAGCTGCTTTAACAAATGAATCACACCCAGGGAGGGGTCATTGGCACCTCTGATTTATAGCGTGTTGGTCAGAAGCACAAGTGACAGTGTGGCCTTGTGATTGTTAACAGAAGTGGTGGGGTCAGTGGTAGGGCTGAGCCCTCAACCTGTGCAGTCGGCTGCTATCTGGGGCAGACAGCGTCAGAACTGAGTTGAATTGTGTAAACCCAGTTGGTATTGGAGAACTGCTTTTGGTGGTGGGCACCCCCTGCTGCGCGCACATACACGTGTTAGAATTGGGTATAGCATCATTAGAAGGTTGACAAATGTTTGTAGTGAACTAATTTTAGTACAAACTTCTCAACTCTCTCACATCGCGGCATGCACAGAAAAAGGTATTAGATAGCACATTGGTGCAAATGGACGAGCTGAAGGTGAGGCCTCTGAGAACAGACCTGTAACCCTCCAGGACAGCACAGGAGAACATTCTGAATTTCAGGAGCCCAGTCAGCTGTGCTACCTGAGGAGGGGAGGGGACAGGGTATTCACTATAGAGCAGCGGGCAATTCTCCCAGAGACCGACTTTCCTGCCATTGATTCCTCCTGTAACAGAGTGAAGTGCTGCCTCTCTCTGAGTCTTCATTCTAGCCTGCGTCTTCCCTCTGGCCTTCAGACTAACAGTTCCTGCTATAGATATGCTAATTATTAGAGGAATTGGAGTTTGACACATAGGGGAAGCCTCAAGACTGGATTTAGAGCAGCCTGGGTCAAGGGAACCACGCGCTTTAGAGATTTCTTTCACTTCCTTAAATCCCTGTTGGCACCCAGATGTCTGGTGGGTGGGCACACACTTCTTACCCTGCCTGTTCTCCCTTCCGCTGACGTAAAAGAAGCCTGAATACTGGACTCTCTTAAGATGGATTTGGGGAAGCCCTCCAGGCCCCGTGTTCTCAAACTGGCACCTTCTAGATCACAAAAACTTTCTTTACTACAAACTATATACGACATTTTGAATACTGGCCTTTGAAGTGCTGAGCACACAGACCTTGAACTTGTAACACCCCCACCCTTCCTGGCTTGCTTTGCCCCTCTGTGATTCTTTCTGACAGTAATCAAAAGCTCTCTTCAGGGATCTTGCCTTTACTTCTCCGGAAAAGATTGCTTACGCTCCACAGGGCAGTGTGAAAGGTAAGAGGATAGAACTGTCAGAGGGTATTTGTCGAACCACATCTCTGAGTCAGCTTCTCCCAGCAGCTTTCTTCCGGTCTTATTCAGAGATGCAGCCCCTGACTTCAGACCTCAGAAATCAGCACTTTAAGGGGCACGCCCCCCAAGGGTTCCTCAGGTCACACTTTGGGAACCTTGCCACAAGCAGCAAGGGTCCTTTCCTCTCTTTACTTCTTTTATTAACTGCATGTCTACATGCTGAGAGTCACAGAGCACTTACATTTAAAGAGAATCTGAGAAGACGGTACAGAAAGGTCCATATATACCACACCATTTTCCCCTATTATTAACATTTACCTTAGTATGATACATTTGTTAAAATCAATGAACCAAATTGGTGTGTTTTGGTTAACTACAGCCCATAGTTTATTTAGATTTCCTCAGCTTTTACCTAACGTCCTTTTTCTGTTCCAGAATCCTCTCCAAGGTGCCGTATTGCATTTTTTCCATCATCTCCTTAGGCTTTTCTTCACTGTGGCAGTTTCACAGATTTTCCTTCTTTCGATGATCTTGACAATTTTGAGAAGTACTGCTCAGGTGTTTCAGAAAGTTCATGGACCAGAATTAGGCTGAGGTTTTCCTCAGGATTAGACTGGGACTATGGGTTTTGTGGACTAAGCCCGCAGAGGTGCAGTGTATTCCCATCATACCGAGGTGTGCCTTGCTGTCAACATGGTTTACGACGGTTGATGTTGACCTTGATCACCTGCCTGAGGAAGTGTCTGTCAGTTTTCTCCACTGTAAAATTACTTTTTTGGCATGCTCTTTTAACCATAAAAGAGCCGTGTTCTCCAATTGGATTTCTCAGCAAGAAAGCTGGCATTTTGTCTATCCCCGTGTCTTACTTTTCAGTTGATTCCACACTTGAGAAAGGAAGAAATAAATGGATGTCATCTATCAGATCCCTAATGACTCAATACTATCCATCTGGCAAAATACTGCTCAGCCTTTAAGGCTCACCCAAGCATTGCCTCCTCCTCGAAGCCTTCCTTGATCTCCCCAGGTGAAGTCAATGTGTCCTTTTAGGTGCTCCCACAATCTCCACACATCTTGTGGGACCCTTCACTTGATCATTCTCTTTGCTCTTTCCTCCACAGGACCATCAACCCCTCAAGGGCACTGGCCATTGGTTTCTATTGGTTTCCATGTCCCTGCAACCTGGCTCAGAGTCTGGAATTTAGAAGCTGCTTAGTAAATGTTTGCAGAATGAAGAACCATTCACTCCAAATTCCCTACCAGTGAGGGTTGCCAGACTCCTCCAGGATGGAGACTTAGTGTGACCCTTCTTGGGGATGGTTTGAGGAAGGCATCCATTCTCTACAGCTCCTTGGGAAGGAGAGAGGGCTGCCTCACTGGTGCAGCTGTAGTACTACTCTATTCAGGACCGTGTTCCATTAAGACTCAGGACTCCATTAATGTTTATGGTTATTACTGAATGAGCGGCAGAAGGAAGGTCATCTTCTCTGGGTATTAGTCTTCCTGTTGGTTGAGCCTTTTCAAAAAAAAAATCTCAAAAAAAGGAGTATAGTCTTAGAAATGAAAAATAGGGATCACCATAATAGCTATCACTGATAAACACCATACTAGAGGTTTTATTCATGTGATATTCAATTCTTCCAACCGGGCAAGGTAGATTATTGCCTGGGCCTTACCTGAAGGTCATATAATTAGAGACCAAGAGAGGTAAAGCAACTTGCTCAAGATCACACAGCTATAAAGACCTGGACCTAAGTGGGTCTAATTCAACGTTCATTTTATTTCTACTGATTCTACACTGATTCCCTTTCTGCTTTTCTTCATTTTCTGATTCTGGAGTTAGCTGAGTTTAAGAGATAAGAGAAAGCACACAGTATTGGCCAACAATTCATAGCAGATGGACTCAGTTTCTGTTCTTTTTTTTCCTCAAATAAGACTCCATTTTTGTAATCTCCCAAAAGAACACTAACTATGAACTGTTTCTGTACATTTTACACAAATCTTCACTGCTATGACTGTATTTTCTTGACTTTAAGATGCACACTTGCCTACATTAACATCCCCTAAAATTTAAATGACTCTTTGGTTGCATTTGACCTAGATTGAAATCAACTTTCTTATGAGGGGCTCTTAAGCTCTATTGCAAGTTGTCTCTGAGGGTCCTACCTGCTTGGGTTCATATTCTCCAGGGAATAATTTTTTCAATCAGTACAGGTTGAGATAGGCATTGCTTTCACTTTTTGTGGAGTGGAGTTACTCTTATTTGGCCCTATACCAAAGTCATAGCCTTTTGTGAACCAGCTTTGTTTGAAGAGTCTCCCAATATTGGACAGATTTTTCTTTCTGATTGTCACATAAAATGAAGATGTGTCTTTCTGTCAATGATATTTCAGATCCAATGAAATGCAGTGTTTGAGGGCTGATGTTCATTTCAATCAGTGTGGTAGCCAGTGTCTGTAACGCCTCCTAATTTCCATGATTCTTGCCTCATGATATTTACACTGGGAGTCCCCTCTTACTGAATAAGGCTTATCTATGCAACCAATTGGACATTATGGAAATGACACGGTGTGACTTCCAGTGATGGGTGGTAAAAGGCCTTACTGATTCCATTGTGTTCTCTTTTGGATCACTCATTTTGGAAGAAGCCAGCTACCATGTTGTGAGGACACTCAGTCCCACAGAGAGATCCATGCAGAGGACGAGGAGCTTCTGCCTGCAGTCAGCAGTAACTTGTCAGGCATGTGAGGGCGCCAACTCAAAGGCAGATCCTTCTGCCCCAGTCAGGCCTTCATGTGACCACATCCCTGGCCGACATCTTGACTGCAGCCTTACGAGAGACCCCGAGCCAGAACCACCCAGCTAGGCCACTCCCAGACCGGTAACTGACAGACACTGTGAGACTGCAAATATGCGTTGTCTCAGATTTTGGTGTAATTTACTATCTAGCAGGAACATCTAATACAAACACTAGAAAAACATTTTGAGATAAAAAATTGACTTGCCTTTTCAAAAGCATTTTTCAGTTTTTATTTTCTAATGAGCCCTTTTCTACATTAATGAGAACATTTCTATTATTTTTAGGATAACAGATCTAAAGAAATGATGAGTATTTGCTATGTTTAATGTAACAAAAGATTTGCAAGTGACATCATGCTTCATACTTTGTGTTTTATGCTTCAAACACCATGCATTCATTGAGTAGGTTTTTCTGATAATGATATAAGTAGGAATAAAATATGTATTGCTTAGTAAAGCAACCAGTGTTTTTCTACACTGCAAGTAGCAGGATTTCTGGATTAGGGCCTCATAACCCGAGGGAGAAGATGTGACTGGTAGGACCTTGAAGACAAGTGACATCCACAAGATCCTAGTCAGTGTCAGCAGACAGGAGCCCTGAAAGGAAGTGAGAAGGTCTCTGTGGTGGCTGTGGCTGGGGAAATGAAGGACCACGGTGACTATGCCCAGTTTGACATTGTCTGCACTGTGCTGTAACTCTCCTTCCTTATCCTCCCCTTCACTAAACTATCTTCTATACACACTAATCCTGTATTGCTGGTGCTTTGGTGAATGAAGGGAGAGGGACAGCATGGGGTGACGTGATGTCACATGAGGGTGGAGAATTCAGTGGAAAAGGAGGATGAGAGAGAGAGAGAAAAAGAGGGGAAATCCAAGAGGAATGAATCCTTCCAAGATGCCCCAGACACACAGGTCCTGGGCACATAAAGAATGTGGGTGGGCTCAAGCTGTTTTTCCTGGATGTTAGAGGAAAGAGTGACGTGCCCAGGAGAAAGACTTGGGAACTGACATCTGGAGCAGACACTGAATTACAGCATAATTTTTCTGTGAAATGAAACCTTTATCATGCCATACACATATCTGCCACACAGAAACTTGGGGTCCTGATGGACATTTGCCCCAGCAGCTGAGACTGCCCCCTCCTCTCCTCCATCCAGCTGTTCTTCAGACCCTGCTTTTTCCTGTGGCCCAGAGAATAAAGTCACAAGTACTCCATCACGGGGAGGACAGGTTTACAATAGCAGGGCCAAATGCTTGATTAAAGCCCCCAGGAAAGGTTCAGAGTTGTCACTGGGGAACTGAGGGACCCCCACCCCTTCCCAGCCTTTGTATCCTGTGATTCTCTGGAAGAGAGGAGCCAGACGCTGGTGTTGTGCAGTGATGAATAAAATGGCCTGGCTGGGTGTCAGCTGGCCTGCCCAACCTGGCAGCTGGCGAGGAAGGAACAGAGAACATCCAAGGAGCTGGCTCAGTTTGCATGTGTGATATGTTCCTATACGCTGTCTGCATATAGATTATATAGTAGTCGTGACATGCAGAGAAGGACTTTGGGTTCCTGGGACAGAGGCTCAGAGAGACATTTCCAGAGCAGCACGAATCAGGGTAGAGAGCCTGGCCTCACGCAGGAGGGGCTGTCAGCAGCCAGAGGACATTTTGGCAGTGAGAGTGGCACACGTGAGGACAGAGGAAGTCACTCCCACAGTTGGGGCCCCAACCTGAAGCTCCCTGGGTGGGGAGGTTGCTCGGCAACAGCCGAGTTTCCTCTTTTCAGCACCCTGTCAAGAGCATGATGAAATGCCTTCTTTTTTTCTTTTTGTCTGAACTTCATTTTCCACTTGATTTCATCTGAAGTTATTGGGAACCTGATGTCATTTGTTTGAAGCCCCATAGGGGTGTCAGTGGGAGCATCCTTCACGGGGAAACAGCCCTGAGGAGCTAAATCCCATGTCACGGAAGTGTTTGGTGGCACTGATGGGTTTGCCAAGTCCTCCTGTGGGCAAAATGTGGTGACAAATGCTCACAGCAAGGACAAGGGAGGCGACAAGGTCCCAAGGCCTGCAGAAACAGCAAATATTTGATTATTAATTTGTATGCTTCCTCCCTCTGCAGGCCACCCGGGCGTTTCAGGGAGTCAGCCAGTGGCTGCTGGTGCAGGAGGCGCCCCTGACTGTCTGAAGTCACTGCGCCCCCCTGGGCCTCACACTCTCACCTTTACAGGAAAGGAAACCCATCCGCCCCTGGTGTGGTGCTGTTCTGAGACCGATGAAAGGAACCTTACCATTATAAAAGCCCTTGGGTGGGCGGAGGGAGGGGGATTCCTCCTTCATCTTTATGTACCTTACAGGCAGCTAGCATTGATTTATTTTAACATATTAGGTCCTCAAAAAATGTTCACTTTGTTGAGTAATAAACACGCCTATATTTCTGTGGAGTGGCCTTTCCAGTTACACCACACCGTTTGGTTTGGGTGTTAGAAGCAAGGGTGATGCCCAGAAGAAAGGTCTCAGAATGCGATGGCTCAGCAGCAAGCACTCGGATCGTGCTGGAAACCGTTTTCTATGAAGCGGACGAGCTGAGATCTTAGCCTGTGTGCACGGCTGCAGACTGGGCTCCAGCTCTGCCCTCAGCCAGCATGTTCCACCGGCTGGAACACTGAAGTGGTCGGGTGGGATCTAATACTCCCGGGCACTTTGACTGTGTCTATTTGAAAATAGACTTGACTGTGTTGTGGCGTACCAGGCCAGAACTGCGCAGGGTTAATTTATGGGGAAGGTACGTTCCCCTTTCCTGACAAGACAGGAGCAAATGAAGGGCAGGAGGCTCTGCGGGAAGCAGGTGACTCGGAACTGAGTGCGTGAGGCTGCAGGAGTGGATGGGAGACCCCAAGCTGCTGGTGGGGCTCCTGCCTTAAACCTTCCAGTTTGCATTTCTCGTGATATGACCGAGCAACTTTTTTAAATGTCTCTTTTTCTTGTTTTAAATTATAATTTCTTTCTCACGCCAGATCTGACCCCTGTCCCCCTGCCCTACAAAAAAAAAGTGAGTATTTATCTTTTACCTGCATTTCTGGTTTTTGAGTCTTGTGAAAATCCTGTCCTACATGAACCTAGAGTAGAACAAAAACTCCCTTCACTTCCGCCCCAAAGTGGAGCGGCGTCAGCCCAGGGCACCCGGAGAGCCCAGGCAGGGTCACAGGTCGGCCTCAGGAAACTGAGTCAGACCTCATCTTTGTTCGTTCTGATAAGAATGGAGGGTTTATCTGGTATGTTGTTTTCTTTTGGATTGGTGGTGGTAGTGGTAGTTGTCAATTTTGCAAGCTTGGAAATGGCTTTTCTAAGGTTTTCTCTGGTCATTCTAAGTCTTGAGCCGCAAGAACACTTATGTAATGGTGGCGTATGTAAAGCCCACATCTTGGAGTTTTTTCCAAATGGATGACAGTATCAAGTCTAAATTTATGGGAGCTAAGGCTTATAAAGAACTAACTCATCTCTTTATAGAAACTAAAAGTTGATACTTTAAACTTACCTCAGAGCATTCAGGTCCTTTTCCAGAGAAAAAGAGAAAATACTAACTCCATGGAAGGCCACTGGCTGACCCTGGTGACCTGCCAGAGAAGACCAGCAGCATCTCTAGGGAGTAGGTGCATAATGAAGCAGGTAATGAGCCAACACACAGTTGGAAGTGGTATTATTGGGATATAGCTTAGTCTCAAATAAAATACTAAAATCAGGGTATTGTTATTTGTGTATATTTTTAAGATCCACTGAAGTATAATTGACAAATGAAATTGTGATACATGTAAAGTGTACAATGTGATCACTTGACATACCTAATAATTGTGAAAGGATTCCCACCATCAAGTTAGTGAACACATTTATTACCTCACATATTTACCTTAAAATTTTTTTTTTCTGCTGGGGGTGAAAACACTTCAATTCTACTCACTTAGCAAATTTCAGTTCCACACACAGCGATATCGGTTATAGCCGGTCTGTGGGCAGAGCCCGCAGGACCCTCACCCGTGCAGGTTCACCCCCTCCGCCTCTTCAGCCCGTGTCTGTCCTTCGAGAACAGCATAAGTCCTGCTTTTCCTCTTCGCTCTGATTCCCTTCATCCTAAGCACGTATATCGCATATCTGACCTGATCCCAAAGATGTCATTAATCACAAATTAAGCATTATTATTTTATTATAATAAATAATTAGTCATGTTTACTCATGTTGGAATATAACTAGATTTACAGATGGTCCCTGACTTATAATGGTTCTATTTAATGAGTTTTCTTTTCTACTTTAAAATAATGCAAGAGATACCCATTTAGCAGAAACCATACTTCAAATTTTGATCTTTTCTCGAGCTAGTGATACTGTCCCCTGCAATGCTGGGTAGTGGCCGGGAGCCACTGTTCCCTGTCAGCCGCGTGACCACGAAGGTCAACAACGGACAGATACTCTACAGCGCACTGTGTTCCCAGCGTCCGGACGTGGTCTTTTTTGTTTTCTCTTCCCATTGTGTCTACAAAAGGCCTTTCTGTGTGTCCTGCTTCTGGTGAAGAAGAAAAGGAAGGCAGTTCAAGATCATCCCTCAACTGTAGGCTAATGTAAGTGTTCCGCACACATTTAAGGGAGGCCGAGCTAAGCTGTGATGTGGGCAGGTTAGATGGATTATGTGCATTTTTAACCTAATGATATTTTAAACTTGTGATGGGTCTATTGGGACCTAACCCCATCGTTAAGCTGAGGAACATCTGTATTCATTTATTAAGGAGATATGTGAGGGTCATTTGCGATTCAGAAATGAGAGAGGAAATCCTTGGCCTGCTGATGAGTGGCCCGAGCTTTTTCTGGCCTCTGTATTCACATCCTGGGTGGTTCTTTCTCAAGAGAGTCTAGGTGTAGTCATGTGACTTGTTTGGCTCCTAGGATGATAGCAAATGGGACACAAGAAGAGGCTTAAAAAGTACTTGATGCTGGAAATTTCCATCCCTACAGGAACAGAATTGGGTTGATCCCCAGGGGTATGAGAAGCCCCATCATTCCAGTTATCCTAACTAGTCCAGCCAAGGCCTCAGAGATGAAAGAGTCCGTCAGATACCATTCAACACCTGCCACGCCCACCCAGACTGGGAAAATGCCCTCAAGGAATTTCAGGACTAGATACTGGATCTGCAGAGGACACGGACGTGTGTGCCAGCGATGACACAGAGCCCAGCCACTGCTCTGTGGAAGGCAGGTGCCCGGGGCACATGTGCAGAGCAGGGGCCATGGACTGGGTCTGCGGGCAGCAGGGGAGGACAGTTAGAGGCAGTCATGCAGGGGCCGAGACGGGGGCAGCGACAGGGGCAGCAGTGGCCACCGGCTGAGTAGACCAGCAGGAGGAGGGTGGTGCAGATGCTGGGGAGCCTGGGCACAGGGTAGAGATGGGCAGAGCCTGGTGTCCGAGGGTGTCATAGGGGTCGTCCTGCCACTGGAGGGCACACGCGTGGCCAGGCGTTTCCCCAGACCAGACTCTTTTGGCTTCTGTACTCCCTACAGCCCAGCAAGTACAGACAGGAGACAGGAACGTACAGACAGGAGACTCAGGGTAAAGATTTCCCAGTGGATTGATTTCTGAAGTGTCTTTTGTGCTTTTCAGGTTTTTACGACTTCATCATTTCTCACCTTTTCCTTGCTCTCTCTTCTTTGGTATGAGGGCAGTTCTGTTTATATTATAGAATCATTTTTTTGAGAGTGAGTCTGAGGCTCTATTTCGAAATTTTCTTGGGGGCCAGAAAAGACATATTTGTATAATATAGAACCCCAGACCCTCTCCAGACCCCTTCCAGACCCCTAAAATAAGCAATTTGTACCGGCACCCCTTTAGTCTTCTTGGTCCGGTGGGAAATTTAAAGTGAACTTTGAGATGAGAGTGAACTTCATGTTGTCAGTTATTCAGCGGCTCTCTGTCTCTCCCTCCATCTCCACCTCTCTGTTTACCCAGGTCCCTATAAGCACTGGAAAACAGTTTACAGAAGAACATCTTTTTCTTCAGCCTGTCATTTTTTTAAGAATTATTTTTCATTGTATTTTTTCCATTACCATTTACCCCCCTTATTCTGCACCCCCCCCCAATCACCACACTGTTATCTACATCAAACTAAAAAGGCTTTGCACAGTAAAGGAAACCATCATCAAAATAAAAAGACAACCCACTGAATGGGAGAACGTATTCGTCAATATATCTGATAAGGGGTCAATATCCAAAATTTATAAAGAACTTATAAAACTCATCCTACACTAGAAACCCCAAACAATCCAGTTAAAAATGGGCAAAGGACCTGAATAGATACTTCTCCAAAGAGGACATACAGATGACCAATAGACATATGAAGAGATGCTTAACATCACTAGTCATCAGAGAGATGCAAATTAAAACCACTATGAGATACCATCTCACACCTGTAAGAAGGACCATCATCAGTAAATCAACAAACGACAAGTGTTGGAGAGGATGTGGAGGAAGGGGACCCTAGTGCACTGTTGGTGGGAATGCAGACTGGTGCAGCCACTGTGGAAAGCAGTATGGAATTTCCTCAGAAAGTAAAAAATGGAACTGCCTTACAACCCAGGGACTCTACTTCTGGGAATTTATCTGAAAAAACCTGAAACACTAGTTCAAAAGAACACAAGCACCCCTGTGTTCATTGCAATGTTATTTATAATCAATTGCCAGGATTTGGAAGTAGCCCGTGTCCATCAGTAGATGAGTGGACAAAACAACTATGGGACATTTACACAATGGAATACTACTCAGGTGTAAAAAAATTTTACCCTTTGCAACAGTATGGATGGACCTGGAGAACATCATGCCAAGTGAAATAAGCCAGTCAGAGAAAGACAAGTATCTATGATTTCACTCATAGGTGGAATGAGATGAACAAGCTTAACTAACAGTGAAATAGAGACAGACTCATAGACGAAGAGCAGGCTGACAGCTCCAGGTGGGAAGGGTAGTGAGTGGAGGGGGACCCAAAAGCAAAAAGGAAAAAGACTCATTGGCGTGGACTCCAGCCTCTTCCGATGCCAGTAACTACACAGCACGCTCTGTGTGTTCTGGAGCAGAGCCCTGGGCCCAGAAGGGAGCCAACGGGGACAGGACCGCAGTGATCAAACAGGACTGTCAGCCGTCATATCCAGAATGTCACACACCACGCTAGGAAAAAAAGTCTCCACTCCTGCTAAATATTGCTGTTGCTGGCATTTCCCTTGATCCCTCCTGTCATACTGCAAAAACAATTCACACTTCATTGTTGTGCGAAAAGAAATGTTTTTCTTTTCTCTTTCTCACGGATATCCTGGTGGAGGAGAGGACTTTCTGAGTCCCCCAACACGTCATGAGGAGGCACTTTGTAAGACAACTGCACTTTTCTTCTACCTGTGAAACCCACACTTCGATCTGCCTGCTGAGCATCCAGCAGGGAGGCTCAGAAAGAAACCGCTGTGGGCCTGGGAGGGATGGCCAAGGCCTGGGGCTGCTGCCTTAGATTCAGTTTTTGTAACAATCGCAAATGGTTGGGCCAGGAATCTTCAGTAGGTGATATCAGAGACCAGCACCTTCAGAGCAAGAATACATTTGTCAGGGACTCTGCTAGGGGCCTTGACAACTGCCATGACGTTTAACTTTACAGAAAAGGAAGTAATAACTGGTGGAGAGCGCCAGCCACCCTACTCTCACCCCCGGTCCCAGTTCCTTATGGCTCTCACTCTGAATTCCTGGCTCTCCCTAATAGAGGTATGTTGTACCCTGCTGAAGGAATTAGTGTTATCAGTGACATTCTTAGGCAACAGGCAAGAGCCAAATTCTAGCCTCTTGTAAGTTTAACCAAAGTGTATTCACTATCTGTTCCTGCATAACAAATTATCCTACAAGTACATGTCTTGACAATAAACATTTGTTATCTTACGTAGCTTTCTACGGGCCAGGAATCCAAGAGTGGTTTCTCTGAGTGGTTCTGGCTCAGGGTCTCTCTTGATGTTCCCGTCAAGATGTCGGCCAGGGTTTGCTTGGGAATCTGATGGATGGGGCTTCCCTCTGTGACTGTTGGCAATTGTGGGGCTTTGCTACTGAAAAAAAACCCTAAACTGAAGGGTCCCTTTGTAGCCTCTTTCAAGGGCTAATAAAGGGTTCAGCATGCTGGATCTAAGAGAGGAAAGTTGCTGGTGAATGGATCGTGGGAACGGCAGGGTTCGGTGCAGGCAGCCTGAGAGGGATGACGGGATGAACTTGGGTTAGGCAGTCCTGAAGAGCATTGAAATGAAGCTGCTGTCTTCCTGGGCACAGAGCGATCTCATTTCGAAGTGTGAGCACACACCTGGGCGAGAGGTTTGGGGATCTGGTGGAGAGGATGTTGGTTGTGATGAGAGGTCTCCCACACCAGCGATCAGAGCTTGAGAAAAACTTACCGTCCTCACCCACTCCCAGCCGCCTGTGGGACGGAGCAGAGGCTGAACCACATGTAAGTCCCTGCCAGAAAGAGTTTAGTGAAAACTGCTCATGAGTGAAAGAACTGGACTAAACCGTTGCTTTTTATTCCCTGTGAAGTCCAGCAGCATATTCTCGATATTATGTATCGGGCCACAGCTGTCAACCCTGGAGGGACATTAACGGCCTGAAATGCTAGCAGAATTTTTCCTAGTATGACATTTAAGGATGATTCTTGTCCAACAACACCATCTTATAAGTAAGAAACCTAGGATCTACGAGGTTAACCAAGGCCACTGAGTTGAGTGGCAAATCTGAACATCCCGTCTCCTGCCCCGGAGGCAGGCGCTCTGTTCGTAGTCTGACTAGAGAGACTCAGGCAAAAGGTTTTAGAGGACCATGACAGCCGGTTCCAATTACCAGTGACAGTGCAGGCCTTGCCAGCGGCTCCATCACCAGAAACCCCCCTTTTCTCAGCAGATCTGAGGGCAGGAAGATGGAAAGGGATTGTTTAGGAAATCCATTAGCGTGTCCCGTGACACTCTGAGCCTTGCTCGCTTCATGACCCAGCACTCGGCTAACTCTGACGAACCCTCTGAAGGAATAAAGACTTGTGCAAACAGCCTTTGGCTCGGGGCACACAGTGGCTCTCTGCAGCTGTCCCGGATTTCTAGAAACTAGCCTCCCTGTGACACCCCGGTTCTGGGTGCCCATAGACATTATTCCATTCCTCGTGGCCACCTCAGAGCACCCAGGCTAACCCCATTGCTGCCAGGAGAACCCCCAATTTTGCTTCCCTAGGTCTTCAAAGCCTTCACGTGGGTGGCAGGGACTCCAGGCTATGCCCTGGCAAGGCTGAGTTGACAGACGTGTTAGTGTCAGCTTCTCAGAAACACATTAAGACATGTTCATGTCACATCAGTCTCAACAGTGAATTGGGATTTAACAACATGCTTTTCAAAGGCTGAGCCAGGAGAACAGAGGCTACACTGAACCAAGAGCTTAAAAAGTGAGTCGTTCGTGACAGCGCTTGCTTCTCTGTGCTGTTCCTGTGTCAGGGCCTGGGTAGTTTGACAAGGAGGGAAAGAAGTCAGTATATGCAGTGCCAGCCTGATGGGCCCTTTGGGTGTATCTGCAGGGTGGCAATGGCTTTAGATGTTGGCAACTGTCCCTTGATCCTGGCCACAATTTGCCTCTCACCTTCATGCTGGCATCCCGTAATTATTGAGATCATCTTTAATGAGTGGTCCTAATTGAGTCTTAGCATGTATTGTTTCCAAGTTATTGTGCTCTTTCCCTGTGCAGCTGTGGCCATGGCAGCACTGGGGGGTCTGCCCCGGGGCCCTGGGGGGCAGGCCTGCACAGCTCTGGGAGCAGAGATCGAAGTCAGTGGCAGTAGGTTTATTGCAACCGAGAGTGTGAGTTTCACTCTTACCCGGGGAAAACCAGCAAGATTGAGCAGTTAGGAAGTGTGGCAGACCACAATCACTTGATATCAGGCTGGTTTTATCTGATTCATGCAGGGCTGTGCTAAATTTAATGTGTTGCTTTACAGGTGTTGACCCGGAGCATCCCAAGGATGCAAGGTGCTCAGAGGAGTTTCCAGCAGGGTGGCCTGGGGTCGAGGTGGGAGAGACAGCAGGAGCTGGGCAGCTAGCTCTCAGGGCCCAGGCTGGGGAGACAGGCAGAGCTGGGTGTTAATGAGCAGTCTCTGAGCCCGAGTTGCCTGTCCTCTTTGCTGGACAACCTGTGTGATATAGACCAGCAACATGGTGCAGAGGGAGCCAGGCTACTTCTGGAAGACCCCTATCACAGTGAATTTCAACTTAGACAAAATCGACTGGATGCCAGAGATTCCCAGAACAAGATGCCCTACAGTAAGGAGGAGCGAACCATAGTCTACAGGCCTGCACACTCTTTGTAAACAAACTGTCATTGGGACAGGCCACACCTGTTGGTTTATAAGCTGCCTGTGGCTGCTTTCAGGCCACAAAGGAAGAGAAGTTGTAAGAGAACTGCCTGCAAAGCCTAAGACATTTATTATCTGACCTTTTAAGGAAGTTTCCTGGTCCCTGCCCAAGGGCACTGGTTTTGGGCCCAGCTTTTTTTTTTTTTTAAGTATATTTTACTGATTATGCTATTATAGTTGTCCCATTTTTTTTCTCTCCTTTATTTTCCTCCACCCAACACCCTCCCATGAATATTCTCCCCTTAGTTCATATCCATGGGTCACACACAGAAGTTCTTTGGCTTCTCCATTTCCTGTACTGTTCTTAACCTACCCCTGTCTATTTTCTATCTACCATTTATGCTCCTTATTCCCTGTACCTTTTCCCCTATTCTCCCACCCCTCCCCACTAATAACTCTCCATGTGATCTCCATTTCTGTGATTCTGTTCCTGTTCTATTGTTTGCTTAGTTTGTTTTTGTTTTTAGGTTCACTTGTTGACAGTTGTGAGTTTGTTGTCATTTTACGGTTCATATTTTTTATCTTCTTTTTCTTAGATAAGTCCCTTTAACATTTCATATAATAAGGTCTGGATGATGATGAACTCCTTTAACTTGACCTTATCTGAGAAGCACTTTATCTGTCCTTCCATTCTAAATTATAGCTTTGCTGGATAGAGTAATCTTGGATGTGGGTCCTTGCCTTTCATGACTTGGAATACTTCTTTCCAGCCCCTTCTTGCCTGTAAGGTTTCTTTTGAGAAATCAGCTGATGGTCTTATGGGAACTCCTTTGTAGGTAACTGTCTCTTTTTCTCTTGCTGCTTTTAAGACTTTTTCCTTATCTTTAATATTGGGTAACATAATGATGATGTGCCTTGGTGTGTTCCTCCTTGGGTCCAACTTCTTTGGGACTCTCTGGGCTTCCTGGAAGTCTATTTCCTTTGCCAAATTGGGGAAGTTCTTCTTCATTATTTTTTCAGATAAGTGTTCAATTTCTTGCTCTTCCTCTTTTCCTTCTAGCACCCCTATGATTTGGATTTTGGCATATTTAAAGTTGTCCCAGAGGTCCCCAAGCCTCTCCTCATGTTTTTGAATTCTTGTTTCTTTATTCTGTTCTGGTTGAATGTCTATTTCTTCCTTCTGTTCCAAACCATTGATTTGAGTCCCAGTTTCTTTCCCCTCAGTGTTGGTTCCCTGCATATTTTTCCGTATTTCATTTTGCATAGCCTTCACTTCTTCCTCTATTTTGCTTCTTTACTCAATCATTTCTGTGATCATTCTGATTACCAGTGATTTGAACTCTGCATCTGATAGGTTCGCTATCTCCTTGTTGCTTAGTTCTTTTTCTAGAGTTTCAATCTGTTCTTTCATTTGGACCATACTTCTTTGTCTTGGCCTGTTACATAGTAAGAGGCAGAGCCTTAGGTATTTGCCAGGATGGGGCAACCCACTTTACTGCATTGTGGTGCTGTATGTGGGGGAGGGGTCTGAGAGGGAACAATGATGCTTGCTTGGTTCTCACCCTGCTTTCAGACACTTCCCCCACTACCCACAGGTAAATTGAGCCCTCTGGTGCTGATTCCTGGGTGGGTGGACTTGTGTATATTCTACGACCCTATGGGTCTCTCCAGCAAACTCTCCTATGAGGCTGGGAATTTTTCCTGCTGCCTCCACCCCCACAGGTTTTTGCCACCAGAGGTTTTGAAGCTTTCATTTCCCATACTGGAGCCCTGGGATGCACACTCTGTCTCACTCCTCAGTTGTTCTTCCAGTTTATCTGCACCCAAATGTGGGACCACCTGGATTGCCAGCTGCTGCCCTGCCCACCTGGTCTGCCTCCATCCTCTCTGCCCTGGATGCCCATCTCTGCCCCTCCTACTAGTCTGGATGAATGCTTCTTTTTTAACTTCTTGGTTGTAGGACTTCCATTCAGTTTGAATTTCTGGCAGTTCTGGTTGTCTTTTGTTTTTAAATTTGTTGTTATTCTTCTTTTGAATGTGCAAGGAAGCAAAGTGTATCTACCTACACCTCCATCTTGGCCAGAAGTCCGGACCAGCTTTTTAAAATTATTTCCAAACTTTAATGGGAATTTTTGTACATTTACTGCTGATATGGCTCCAGAGACTGGCCACAGCAAGGATGTAAAACTGGTGGCCCAGAGTCCAATCTAGCCTGTGGATATGTATTTTCGGGGCAGACAGCTGCATTTTACAAAAATTAGCAACATTTTCAAAACAGGAGATTTCACTAAAAAATGACTAATTTTTTCCATACTTGAAAAATTGGGCAATATGCCTGACTATGGAAATTTTCTTTAGGTGGGGCACAGCCTGTGCTACAGCCTGGGGTACTTTGCTACAGGCCCTGCTGTTCCCTATTGTCTCCCTGGCACTAAGACCGTGTCAGCTGAAATTTATCATGACTCTGGCCCTGCTAGGTTCACACCCTTGGAGGCTTGGTTACACACAATATGACCTGGCAGTTAGTGATATATATCAGTCATATGTATTTCACCCGAGTTTACAACCCAGAACTGAAATCGAGACTCTTTGCTTTGGGCCTGACTTCTCTCAGCCTACTCGGAAGTACTGGCTGTGTCGTGCTGATCAGAGAGCCTGTTTGCCTAGGACATGAGTAAGTTGTCCAGAAGAAAATAATAAAAGTAATACTTCACAATAAAAAGGTGGGAAGCTGTCATTCTAAGACAGCTTAGAAAACAGAGCGCATCATTGTGATGTAATTACAGGTATCTTTCCTTACTGACCCCCCGGGAGGACGAGGGTATGTGCTGCTTCTGATGGCTGCTCCTCAGCCAGCAGCCCATTGGTTGGCTAACATTTTCTCCCAGGGATTGTTTTGGGTGAGTTTTCTCTAAAGAGTGGATTCCGTGCACCTGCACAGAACCGTCTGGGGTGCGTGTTAAGGACGAGCATCCCGGATCCATGTCAGAGCAACGGGATGAGAGTCTGCTGTGACCACGGCGAGGCTGCAGGGAGCTGTCATCTACAATGCACTTCTCGACCATTTTATCTGCGTTCTGAATGCCAAGGATGAAGATGATACCTTTTATCTTTTTTTTTTTAGAAAATTGAATACTTTACCTATCATCACTAGGGATTACTTGCTTTGTATCCTTGGAGGGGGAAAATATTGAATTTAAAAAGGGGTTTAGAATCATCATTGCATCTCTCTTCCATCTGCTTGTTTACACAGTTTAGCATAGAGAGGGTTTCATTCCTCATTCGGAACCCGCTGGAACCTTGAGGCATTACAACTCCCAACTCTGTGGCTAACGGAGAGAAGATGTTTAAAGTTACGTAGCCAGTTTCCATCAAAAGGCACTTGGACAGAGTTAATGTTCTTCATCACTGAAGCCAGCGCCTGAGGGCACAGAACCAGACACTAGGCTCTCCGAGGGGTGGGACTGGCCCGAGCGAGGCAGGGGCCTGGGGGAAAGTCAGGGCCTGCTCTGTCTTCCATGTGTGTTTATATGTCAAGCAGCATCGTTAGTGTCTTCTTTCCATGGGAAGTGATGTGGAACACTGGAAACTATAACTCTCCTTCCAAAGACTTGGCTCTTTCTGCATGGAATTTATGAATAAAGCTACAGATTTATGTTCTTATTTAGGAAACAATGTACCACTGGGAACTCACCCTGCAGACATCACCCAAGGTGTCCAGTTCAGAAAATACCAGTGGCTGAGATCCTAGCCTCTGAGTGGGTCTCAGATGCCTGTGACTTGCACACTCAGTTCTTCAATTTCAGAGGTAGGGGATGGTTTGCTTACCCCGCCCACTTCCATTCATCCACTTAAGGGAGGTACAGGCAGGGTTGGGCTGTTGGGCCTTTGTGGATGTTTTTTAATTACCCATCTGGGGCCTTTGGACCTTCGGTTTTCTTCTTGAAACTCTCTACTTTTCATCTGTCGATTGAAGAACTTTCTTGTTTAAAGAAAACTTGGAGCCCTGGCTAGTGTAGCTCACTGGACTGAGCACGGGCCTGAAAACCAAAGGATTGCAGTTCGATTCCCAGTCAGGGCACGTGCCTGAGTTTCAGGCCAGTTCCTAGCAGGGGACCCATGAGAGGCAACCATACATTGATATTTCTCTCCTTCTCTCCTTCCCTTCCCCTTTAAAGATAAATAAATAAATTTTTAAAAAATGGAGGCCAGCAGGTATGAACTTTTTATTCAGGAAAGAAGTGTGTGTTTCAGCCTCAGTCTCAGGCTTTTGGATGTTAATTTCATGTGTCAGGGTGGCTCAGATACACGCTTGGGAGCTGGTAGGGTACTTCTGGGTGTGTCTGTAAGGGTGTTTATGGAAGAGATTAGTATTTGATTCAGTAGGTGAGTAAAGAGATCCTCTCTCACTAAAGTTGGTGGGCACCACCCGGTGCTCTGGAGGCACAAACGGAGCAAAAAGGCGGAGGAAAACCAAATTCGCTCTTTCTTCTTGAGCTGGAATGACCATCTTCGGCCCTTAGACCTTAGAGCTCCTGTTCTTGGGCCTTTGGACTCAGATGGAACGACACCCCCGGTTGTCCTGGTTCTCCAGCATCCAGATGGCAGATCGTGGGACGTCTCTGCCTCTGTGGTCACATGAGCCAGCTTCTGGGCTCAATCTCCTTTTATCTATTTCTCTCTATATTCCATCAGTTCTGTTTCTTTGGAGAACCCTGGCTAATACCTTGTTCACACATATTCTTATGCAGCAGGGGGAAATGAACTTTTCCTCTACCCTTCTGAGTTGTTGGCTGAGACCTTTGTGATCAGAGATGGATTAACAAGAGAAAAACAAACAGAAGTCCATTAACGCACGTACTTATGGGAGATGCCCAGGGAAAAAGAGTAACTCCCTGAGGTGGCTTAGCATCTCGACTTAAATATAATCTTGATAGGGAAAGTAGGTTTCTTAGGGAAGAGTGGTTTTTAGGAAAGATGAATTGGCCCTTAGAAGAATGTAAGGCAGGCGAAACAGTTTGTGACAGAGTCTGTGTGGGGGTGCTGTCCACTCTGGTGTCCTCTCCTGTGATAAGAGCCAATGCTCCCTGACTGATGAAACTCCTGGGAGGGGACCGATGGCAATGGAGTTCCTTTTGGAGCACCTGTCTTTAGGCAGATGCTGGGAGTTCAGAGAGCCTTTTCCTGCATTACAGCTTTCAAGTGCCTGCAGCTTAAAATAATCAACATGCCACAGTGGCACTGTTTGTGCTGGCACATCCTGAACTCTCGCAGTCACGTTCTGGGGCAGCAAACACTGCCACCCTTCACTGATTTTCCTTAGTCCTAACTGGCATTTTTTTTTCAGCCTTTCATAAAACTTGGGTCCCCCCATTGTTTGTCCTCATCGTTATCCTCCTGTCTGTCCCCTGTGATGTGGAAAACACTATTCCTAGGATTCATTTTCTCTTTCTCCTCCACTTGCTCCTTCTCCTTATAAAACTATATACAAAGGGAACATAGTGGATGTTTCCTGGGGCCTGGTGCTCAATCGGTTCTTCTGGCAGCCCCCCCTCCCCAATCGGCCCTCTCCTCTCCATCCAAGATGTGGGAGAAAGCGCCACTGCCACAGGTTCAGTCCTTTCTGCTCTCATGCGTGCTGCCTCTTCCAGGCTGCACTCCAGGACTGAGACGATCCTTCTGTTCTCTACTCTGGGATCTGGAGACGTCATCCCCTGCTTGTTCAGACATGAAGTTCTGACCGCAGCACTGCCAGCGGCGCAGTGGGTTCTGGGAGCCTGCTGCCAACACAGCTGCTTTTGCTCTACGCAGAATCTCCAGGCACCGCCCTCCCATGTGGGTTAACCAAGGTGCGTCCAGATAAAGAGAGGGGCTTCACTTAGGGCCTAGCAAGTGACCGTGATAATAATAATTTTAAAATAATAAACCACTTTTTGAATTTATAATAAAAATGTAAAGCTTTGTTGGATTAATATTAGGAAAATTCTTTTACAAATTAAAGTCTCTATTCTGACTCCTGACTCAAGGAACACCCCTTCTGGCTCAGAGCTTCCTCATCTGAGTGTGAAATGGCAGGTAAACAGCAGCACTGAGGCCCAGGAAGGCACCTGGCAGGGAATATGGCACCAGGGGACTCTTCCTCTGGCCTCTGGCAGAGACGAACCCCGCCCCTGGAAGTCAGGGCGAGTCATTTCTTTTGCTTGGTTTTAACTCTGTGGGACGGCACCTATTACATCACATCAGGGCTCGCTGTTTGCCTGCATGGTTTCCTACCAAATGGTGACCAGGTTCTCTCATTGTGTTGCAAGTAAGAGAAATTTCAACTCAAGCACCCTTCAGTAACAATGGATGGACTGACTCATGGAACCAAAGGTCCAGCTGTAGGCCGGGCCTGAGGTCTGGCTGGCTCCGGGGCTCGCGTGGTCCATGTGACTGGGCCCCAGTCTCTCTCCTCCCATGACGTTGGTCCATCCCCAGGTGGACGTGAGGTGGCAGCCAGCATCTTGTGGTTACACCTGTGCTCCGGCCCGCGGAGCAATCAACTGGGGCTCGACCACCTACCTAGAACAAATGAGTTGGGGGGGACAAGAGGCACGAAGAATGGCAGCAAGACAAAAGATTCTGATCAAGCTGCAAACTTTATTTTTCCGAACTGGGTATATATATATGGGGGGAGGGAGAGGAAGGAGATTAGGTTGCTTGCTATTGGCTAGCTTGAGACAAAGAAGGGCCCGCTTATTGATTACTTGGGTGCAACTGGTACACGTGGACACCTCATGTGCCTGTAGCCGATTGGCTTGGGGAGCGCATGCACACCTCATGTACCTGTAGCCCATTGGCTTTGTGGAGCGCACAGGTTCCTGTAATCAATGCAATGTTTTTAGCTAGAAGCCAGGTGTAAGGTTCCCAACATCTCCTCCCCTTTTTATTACTTTGAGGGCGAGGAGAATGTATGTAGGGTAGACTTTAACCGGCTAGGGGAGGCAGAGGCCTGACTCCTCCTGGGCTCATTCTGAGCTTTAGGGTACCTTTTGGGAGGAGAGGAGTTGGGTACCAACCTCTTTGCAAGTCAGCTTACCTCTCAGGAGACTCGAAGTGGCCGTATGTACAGGCCTCTCCTTGCAGTGCTTTGCCTTGCACCCAGCGGTGTCTATCACAGCTCCTCGGCTGTGAAGCATACCTTCGAGGGTTATGCTGCTCCCGCAGGAGGGGAACCTGGCAGGAATCGTGGGCTAGCACCCCAGCGGCTGTACGGCTCAGAGTCTGCTCCATGTTCCAGCATTTCTATTTGTTGATGGTGCACCTGAATAGGTCTTCCTAGCACACTGTTAAGTTGGTCTTTGACTAAGTTGGTTATACATCTAAGAATCCAGGGGGCAAAAGAGAGGATGAGGGTGATAGAAACTAAAGGTCCTAAGAGGGGAAGGAGGTAGGGGAGAATTCTGTTGAGTCCACCCCAAAGGGGGTGTTCGGAAAGTTCTTTTCTTCTTTTTTCTAAGTCTTCTTGTAACTGTTTTATCTTGTCTCGGACGATGCCTGATTTGTTGGCATAGAAGCAGCAGTGTTCCTGTAAAGCCAAACAGATACCTCCCTGTTCTGCAGTAAGTAAATCTAGACCTCGTCTGTTTTGAAGGACAACTTCTGCTAGGGAGTCTACTTGGTCTTGGATGTCACTAATGGTACTGGACAGAGCCTGGACATCATCAATTAGTTGTTTAGAGAGCTTTGTGTATGAATGGACTGCGACTCCCAATCCTGCAGTCCCTGAGGCAACTGCTCCAGAGACGCCTAATCCAACTAATAAGGGTATGAATGTTAATGCTCTTTTTTGTCGCCCCGCAATATGGTCTAAGCTGGGAATGGGGACAGGCTCGTCTCCGGGGAGAACATCTATATCTGGTAGTAAGGTAGCCAAGACACATAGCCCTGTCCAGTTAGCGGGCAAGGCTGAAAAGGCCAGGTTGTTTCCACAAACAAATATTTGTCCATGACCTGGGCAAAGGGGGTTACTATAATTGGTTATGCTTCTACAACTAGTAAACTCTACAAAGCCGACGGGAATGTCGAAGCTATTATTTTGAGCTATGCCTTGTAAGCACGGGGAGGGTGGGAATATTGTAGGTTGGACTCTAAAAGGTAAACTAGGGTTACATTGTAGCTGTGATTTATTAAGGGTGGATATATTGACAGGAATAGCTAAAGGCATGGGGGTGCCTAGGCTCATACATAACCAGCAATCCTCAGCTAGGTGAGGGTTAGATATGTTAAGAGCTTGATGTGTGGCTATTAAAATGTCAGCAGTCTGGGTATCTAGGTCTACTCCCCGCAGTTTGGGGAAAGCTAGTAATTCAGTGGGGTGTGGATATGGTTAAATCAGTGAATTCTTTAGCCATGGCCTTGATTTCTCGAATGAGAATTAAGGCTTCTTGAATGGAGGTTTTTTGGAGAAGGGGTTTTTGGTGGATTGTTGATGGCTCGGGGTTGTTTAGAATGGGGGCTAGAATATGGGTGGCTGCGGGCGGTAGGTTTGAGGGTGCATAGGGGGGCGGCCAAAAAGCTGGGAGATCTTTAAGTAAGGGGGCAGAAGAGAGAGGAGGCCAGTCAAGGTTATTGTAAGAAGCTGCCTCTTTTTCGAGTTCGGCCTCTTCTGCTGGGTTTAATTGGTCGACATGGTTATTTGAGGAATTACGGGAAGGGTTAGGGGTTTTTTTAATCTCTTCCTCTATGTTAATAGAAATTGAGGGGCAAATTGAGGGGGCCCTCAAAGGGGGCCGAGATTGATTTTTTGAAATTTCTTGTCCCTCTTTACAGGGATTTTGGGCTGAAGGGGCCCTCGAGGGGGACCAGGATTGATTTTTTAGAACTTCTTGTCCCTCTTTACAGAGGCTCTGGACATCCGGAGAATGCCCATGAGTGACTAAGATTTCTTTAATAAGATTAAAATAACTGAAGGCGGTGATAGGGACGGTCTGGGGGCCAGAGACTCGATAATAGTCATTAAGGCAATCTCCGACCTGGTTCCAACACTGCGGGTCAATCGTCCTCTTTTAGGGGAACCAGGGGCACATTTTGAATATAAAGTCAAAAAATAAAACTAAATCCTTTTTCTTAACTCGAGTTCCTCGCACCTTGAGAGTTTGCTTTAATTGACTTATAAAAATATCACTTTGTGAACATGCTTGTCCCATGATTGGGGGCCTTACCTGGCCGAGTTCGCCGTCGAGAGGAGGGGCTCCTGGATCTGTCTCGCGGTCGAGTAGTCGCGGGGATCCAATCTGTGCGGGGAAGTCACTGGCGGGGACGGTGCTTTGTTCCGGCGGCTATCGGGCCCCACGTTGGGCGCCACTTGCTCCGGCCCGCGGAGCAATCAACTGGGGCTCGACCACCTACCTAGAACAAATGAGTTGGGGGGGACAAGAGGCGCGAAGAATGGCAGCAAGACAAAAGATTCTGATCAAGCTGCAAACTTCATTTTTCCGAACTGGGTATATGTATATGGGGGGAGGGAGAGGAAGGAGATTAGGTTGCTTGCTATTGGCTAGCTTGAGACAAAGAAGGGCCCGCTTATTGATTACTTGGGTGCAACTGGTACACGTGGACACCTCATGTGCCTGTAGCCGATTGGCTTGGGGAGCGCACAGGTTCCTGTAATCAATGCAATGTTTTTAGCTAGAAGCCAGGTGTAAGGTTCCCAACACACCCGCCCTCTGTCACTTCCAAAAGCAACAAGGGCCTTTCTTCCCCGGTTCCAATGGAAGGAAGACTTTTCCTTTCCCAGGAATCCCTGCACATCTCTTGCCATAGTGACTGTTTGGGTAAAGTGTCTAATCTCTGAGTCGCTAAGGCCAGCATGATGATGAGAAATAATAATAATTAGCATAAACTGCTCAAGCTTTCCTGCCTCCTGGGTGCTGGAGGTGAGGTCAGCTCCACCCACCTGCCTGGCTGGGGACAAGGAAACAGTGAAATCTCAGATATCAAGGTGATAGCGAGGAGCAGGGGCCGTCGCTACAAGCCCCTCCCCACCTGGTGAGCACCTGCGCTGCAGCATTTGTCATTACTTGCTTTACAAGCAGTTGTCCCTGTGCCCCCTTGGATAGAGAACACCTGAGTCCGTGTGACGTATGTCTGCATGCCCAGGGCCTGGCACGTGACGTGTACAGGGGAGCTGTCCTGTGGTTAGATTGTTCAGATGTCTCTGCAAACTTCACTTTCAGATGGTGTCTCCTGGCTGCTCCAGGGACGTTGGATTTCAGGTCCGGGTGGAGTAGCGGTGCAGAGATCAAGTAAGTGCAGGGCAGGGACCGCCCGGGCCTTTGGGGTCAGGCTCTTCCTAGGCATGCGGAGGATGTGGTCTATTCACCGCATGGGAACACTACTGTTCCGGCATCATGGGAACTAAATGAACCCCAAATTTAGGCCGTGATAGGACATTTACCACAAAAGGAAAGGAGTGGATATAAAAATAAAACACCAACAACCAGCCTGCTGTCCTTTTCTTAGTGTTAAAATTGCCTCCCCTGAGCCTCTAACAGAAAGAGATGGGTGAATGACAGGAGTGGAAATTGGCTTCCCCCAACCCTGGAGGTGCAATCTGGCAGTTAGCTGGGGACAGCTACTGTGAAAAGATTTGTGGCAGCAATTGTGGGAGGGGAATGAAATATCAGGGTTTCCTTCCTGGCAGGGCCAGCCCTGGGTCTCCGCAGATGGCAGCCCCACTGCTCAGCGTGCTGAAAATATATTTTAAAGGGTATTTTTGTCGACTGAGCAAATGCTGGTACCCACATATAATGGAATATGAGATAGCTAATAAGATGCTGTGTGCAAATGTTGATTAATATGGATATGGTACTTGAAATAATGTAAGCTAAAAAAAAAAAAAAAAACCCCGAGAATTCTAAGCAGCACGAACACACTGATTATAGCTTCATAAAACATATGTTCATTTTTAAATACTGAAGAGTGTTTGGGGTAAAGTAAATAGAATTTATGAGACTGGAAGCCTTAATTCATAGTTAATTGAAAAGGATTTTGGTGGAATGGTCTTCTCTGGGCGAATGAGTAATGCATTTTCAGGAACTGAAGTCAGCTCATCCCAGGCCAGTTGGATGTGGGTGGTGGTTTGAATCTAAAAACAAGGTGTGGAGTGAGAGAGGAAGAGAGGAAGGAAGGGAGGGAGGAAGGAAGGGAGGAAGGGTGGAAGGGAGGAAGGACGGAGGAAAGGAGGGAGGAGCAGTTCCTGGGTTTCCCTGCCTAAGGCTATAAACCTTGAAATGATTACCCTGCAGTTTTGCTAACCCAGAAACTTTCTGAACCTGTTATAGCAACCCAGAGTGACTTGGGACAGATTGGTGTCCCTGTCACTGAAGCCCCAGTCTCAAACAAGAACTGCCTGTTTATTGAGGACCTGCTGTTAACCCTTTGATTAACACGTGGCATCCAGCCCTGCGCTCGGAACTATAGGGGAAACCATGAAAGTGAGTAGGGCATGGTCCCTATTTTCAGTGCAGTTTCCATCTTGTTAGAGAGACAGCTATGACATAGTAAACCACTGGAAAAAATACATAGAGAAATGAAAGATTAGAAAGTACCAAGAAAAAAGTGTACTATAATTGAAAAGACAGAAATTAATGAATGCTAGAGCAAGCAAGGAAGGCTACTGGGAGGAGGTGGCAATGATGTGGGGTTTTAAAGTGTGGCTGTGATTTGGATTATTACATTTTTGAAAAAGGCAAAGAGAGGCAGTGAGCAAGGAGACCTCAGGGCAGCGGGTTCTGCCCACCCGAGGTGGGGTACGGCGGCCTGGGGGCTTCTCGTCTTCTCACTGATGTTTTCTCCCTCTGCTGTGATTGGGGGGGGCTTAGGAGAAAAGAAAACCCACCAGACTCTGTAGGGAGAAACACACTGAAGTCATGCTGAGAGTTCTCAGAGGCCTCCTAGGCCTCTCCAGGTCGATACCAAGGGAGTGGCAGCCAGGAGCCCAAGGGCAGGGCCCGGTGCTGAAAGGGAGAGGTGAAGAGGGAGGGGACTGTCTCAGTCAGCTCCTGTTGCCATCACAGAATGCTAGAGATTGGGTGCCTCAGTAGCAGACCTTTGCCTCCCACAGTTCTGAGATCAGGGGGCCAGTCTGGATGGGTTTGGGTGAGGGCCCTCTTCCCAGCTTGTAGGTAGGTGCTAATTCATTGTATCCTCATGTGGCAGAGAGGGAGGGAGGGGAGAGAGAGAGAATGAAGCAGAATGAACTCTCTTCCTAAAAGGGCACTAATCCAATAAGATCCAATGAGATCTATGGCATCATTTAACCTTGATTACCTTCTTAGAGACCCATCTCTAAATCCAGCTACACTTGGGGGTAAGGGTTTCAATATATGAATTTGGGGATGGGGGGGCACACAGCAGGGACCACAGAGAGAAACTACTCCTCAATATCCACTCAGTGGTGACCTCTGAGTCAGTTTATGGTTGACTTGATGTTTGTCTATTTATTCATTTGTTCGACAAGGATTACTGAGCACCTATGGGAGGAGCACCTAGGCCATGCGATCTGAGCACCAATCAATATTTCTAATCAATAGTGTTTCTATAACATGACTAATTACAGGGATGCGGGAGGATGTTAATGTCTAGAAGGAAAGGAAAGCCCCGGTGAATGTGAGGGAGTATATATGTGTTAATAATTTTAGGTGGTTGGCACTCTGAGCAGTGGTCTGGTTATAAATAGAAACTGCCATGGTTTCATCAGAGAATCACAGGAAGTTGCTGCTGAGACATTGTCTGTTTTTCTCTTTTCTTGCTTTAAAAATCAGGGCACTAGCCTTCAGGGGAGCCAGTCAGGGAACAGAATCCAGAAGCAAGGGAGTGTCCAGCATTTTCAAGTGATAGTCCACTGATGGTCTTCAGAGAGGAACAGGCCCTGCTCCGCCCTCACTGTCATCAGCCGAATCTGTTACCTGCAGCCGAGGCCCGCAGTTGGCCAGCTGTCCCCCCAGGCCTCCTGGGCTTTGCTCAAAGGACGCGTGGCCCCCCCTGGAGAGGAGCCTGGCGCTCCTGGACCCCTGTCATTGCTGCAGGTGAAACCGACTCAGGGTGTCCATGTCCAGTTCTCAAAACCCAAACCCTTGCCTTGCCCAAGTTGTTTCTGGAACAAAACCTCTGAGAAGTAAATGGCCGCATAGCTCAGGGAAGTTAACTGTCTGAATGTCATCCATGTTTGTTAAGGGGAAACAGCTTCGCCCATGATTCCTTTCACCGTTCCTGAGGTGGGCCGTCTGCCATGCTGATCGGAGTTGGGTTGCATCCAAGGAGTCTCGGGAATAATTCACTGTTGAGCACGCAGCCTCTGTGCCTTCCTGTCGCGGCCTGGGGCTTCTTCGGCATCACGGCACTACACGGCCCCTCCCCAGTGACCTCCTGTTCCTTACACTCTCACAGCCCCAGAAACCCCACCTTAACAAAAGCACGCCAGGCTGTAGCCAGTGCCAGCCCCTAGTAGTTAAGCAGTGACTCCTTCCTGGGGCCCCTCCCTCCAGGCACCCCCCCACCCCACCCTGAGCCTCTGAGATCTGCTTGCTGTGCAGTAACAAAGGGCACCAGTCTTCCCACCTCGGGGTGACACCTGGAGCAGCACACAGCAGGGGCCGCGAGTGGCTGAGTGTCCCCCTAATTTTGAGCTCTCCTGAGGGGCTGTCTCTGGGTTTAACCAAAACCGGGACACGAGGCTGGAAACAAGGGTTAGAGGCCAGCCTGGTACATTTGGTAGTTTGAAGCCACAAAGGCCAAGTCCAGCACACAGTGACTGGTGGCTTGTGTGACACCTCCGGTACCCACCCTGGCCCACCCAGGGAACACTGTTTCTGCAGCTCAGCTGAGCAGCCCAAACTGCTTGTGGTTTTCACACATCCAGGCAGCGTTTAAACTCCAAAGGCCTTTAGCTTTGCACTCCATCTGCCTCCAGGCTTTGGAAGCCATGGGGCTGCAGTGGGAGGTGGCTTTGCGGGAGAGCCGCAGGGCTGCCGGGTGGTTAGACACAACACTGCAGCCAGAGACAGCTGGGCTGCCTCCTGACTGTGGGTGGGGTTACTTCAGCTCTCCGTGCCTCGGTTTTCTCCTGAGGATAGCAATGTTATCTTGCTCAAAGGATTGTCATGAGGACTTTTTGAAATAAGGGCTTTATGCCAGATTTGAAGCAAGTATTTAACATGGAAAATATCGGAAAAACACTGGAGACAAATGAGTGAGAACTCGCACGGGCTGTTTGGACTGTAAGAATCCTGGTTCACATCTTGCACATATTCTGATTTTTTTTCTACTAAGGTGAGAGTAACGCCTGCCACCCAGAGGGCTGTGTTTGAACTGTTAATGTCTTCTGGGACTCCCGCCTGGAAAACCCAGTTATATGTAGTCTGAAGACTGATTGCTTGCAGGGGAAGGAGCTCCTGAGCCCAAGTTTCTCTGGGTGTCTCTCTGTCCAGGACAAATGGCACCTGCAAGACCCGATGAAGTGGCAGCTGCTCCCTGGTCCCTCAGCATATGCCTGTCACACAGCAGACCCCCCCACAAATGTCTGTGGAGTAAGGGGAGAGCCGAAGTGCATCATTTCGTCCAGGGCAGAGCACTGATTTCTGCAAAGGAGATTTACATGGGAAGGTAACACCTCAGTGTGATAAATGCAATGCATCAATCAAATCAGGCTCAAAAACACAGGCTCCAGTGAAATGACCCTGCCCATCGTTTGGGAGGAGAAGGAAGGCACATCGTCTTAGTCGCAGCACTGAGCCGGGCACTACACGGACATTTACTGCCTCCATCAGGCCCGGCAGCACTGGCTTCTCCACGTCCCTCTGCTAATTCTCACACAGACCATGTGGGGCTTGGACGGTTATGCAGACAGAAGGGCCTTCCTGGGTGTATGGTGTATTTTACTATCGCCCACACATTGGCTGTGATATTTTGCAAAAATGTTGATTTTTCTAGGACGAGAAGCCACCTGGGGGCCCTTCCTGTAATGCAAAGTTAGCACAGGCACAAAATTAAAAGCAGTTTGTGTTCTGAGAAGTAGCATCTAGAGAAAGCACACACTGTCGTGCTACTGGCCAATCTTAAATGCAGTAAAGACAGAAAAGAGGGGCGCCGGCTTCCGTATTAACAGCTCATGTTTCACAGAATCTTAAAGGCAGAATTTCAGGGATCTTCTGTTGAGTCCGATTTTTGCAGATGAGGATGTGAGGCTCCGAGGAATGAAGTGACTTGTCCAGGGTCACATAATTCATAGCCCCACCTTAATGAGAGCCCAGAGTGGCTTCAAGTCCTGGGCAACTGTCTAAAATCGACTCTCATTTTAAATTTTGTCCCCAGTATTACTAATGACGTATGTTTCCAAGGTGTTTAATTAGGTTTGTTATTTGAAGTCACAGCAGATTGGAACTTTTGTTCTCAATGATTTTTTTTTTCAGAAAAAGAAATTATAGAATATCACCACCACTGCCTTTTGCTGAAGCCAGAAACTTCTGAGTTGTACTTGATCCGCCCTCCCATCCTGGCCCCGGCAACATGACACCTGTGGAGGGAGCCTGCTGGCTGCTCTTGTGATACACGTTTCAAATCCTTCCCCTCTCTCCACTGTTCCAGCCCAACCAGATCTTTCTGCATCCACTACAAAGCTTCTCACCCATCCTCCACACTGGCACCAGAGTACTCTTCATTTACTTTTTAGCGTTTTACTTTGAAATAGTTATAGATTCATAGGAACTGAAAAAACACGGTACGGGGGGATTCCAGGTACCCCTCCCCCAGTTTCCTCCAACAGAATGTACCAAAGCAGGGAGGAGACACAGGGGCAATGCCCGGGTTGGTTTCACCAGTTTTGTGTGCTCTTGTGTGTGTGTGTGTGTGTACAGCTGTATGACATGTGTAGTTTTGTGTAACCAAGACCCCAAGTAAGAGAATGATCTTCAAAAGCTGCATCTCCCAGTCCTGGCATCTCCCTTCAGTGGCATCCCATCCTTCAAGAACAGTCAGGCTCCCACCAAAACACCTTCTCGGCTTCCTCCCAGACCGGGGTGCCCTCCTCCTGCCGCAGGGCTGGGCCTCAGGAGCGCCCGGCGCCTCTGAACCTGCTGCTGCTTCTCTCTGTGTGCTTTGCTCTCGGCTTGTTCGTCCCCTCAGGGGCCTCAGTGCCCAGGCTGCCTGCCTGGCCCTCCGCCCCGGCACCCTGGTCTCTGCCCTGCCGCACGTTCCACGGTTCGCCCTGCTCCGTCTGCTTGCCCACTTGCTTCTTTCTTCCTCAGGCTATAAATACCGCAGGAGCAGATGCCTTGTCAACAGCTCTCCCCTCGGAACTGACCTCGAGGCCTGGCACCGGTAAACATGTCAGGTGACGATCGGGGCCATCTCCGTCCTGCTGCCCAGAGTCAGCCTGATTTATTCGATGGGAAAGGACTGCATGGTTACATGTGTGGAGAAAAATCTCACATTTTAAAAAGGGTAACTGCCTCCTACTGAATCTAAGTAGTACTTTAGGAATACAAAGTCTCTGATTTTTTGTCATGTAATTTTTTTAAAGGTATTGGATACAGATCCAATACCTTTTGACTTTCTGTTGTTTTTTGTCATGTAATTTTTTTTCTCTGATTTTTTGTCATGTAATTTTTTTAAAGGTATTGGATACAGATCCAATACCTTTTGACTTTCTATTGTTTTGGGTCAGTGTTTAGCATAGTTTTGTTTCTTGTTCTGCATTATATTTGTATCCTTAAGAAGAGTGTGGAACCCACCTTTCTATAAAAACTTAGAGTAAACATTCCCAGTAGTATGAACGCACAAGTCCCTGCTTCGGACGTGGTTTACGCTGCCTGGAGCGTGTGCCACTTCCACTCCCGGGGCTTCAGGACAGGCGACAGGTTTTAGGTGTAGTCCCCAGGGTGTGGCTACCAAGCAGACCTGCATTAAGCAAACACACTGCAGGCTTCCTGCTGCTGGCTGGCAACCTGGCACTTAGTGTCTCATATGTATAAAACTTTTTCTCTTCATCACAAGCCTTTGGGATGTGTTCATATCATTTAAAATATGAAGAAATTTTTAAAATGTAGCTGCCACAGAGCCAATAAGCCTTCAATGTTGGGACAGAGAAAGTTTGTTTTGTTTTGTTTTGGTTTTTCTATCGCTTTGAATCGAGGGACTCAGCTGAAGGCCGCGGGAAACGCAGGCGCTTCCTCGGTTCCCTCTTTCTGTCTCAGGAGGGTTGGTGACTCAGCTTTCTCCAGCCTCCGTCACAGGCACACCAGTGGGGACCAGCGCTCCCTTGCTCCCCATTTCCTCAGGAACTAGACTTCAGCGATCACCCATTATTTCACTGAATACCCATGAACTGGCACACCTGTGGGCCAGGCACAGTGTCAGACAGGCAGATAAAGGATATTAACGTGCAAGTGTTGGCCATCTAGACACTTCCCAGGCCAGTGCGGGGTGTGGATGAATGGACCGGCCGTCCCAGCAAAACCCGAGGGCTGGGGCTAGTTGTGTGTCTTACGCCACAGGCCTTGTGGAGTTTAATCCCGGCAAAGGCAGCTCGGAAGCATGAAAGGCAAGAGCTATGAACTCTGAGAAAGGCGGCTTCCTCCAACCAGCCCTTTGAACAAAAATCAAAGCTGGCAGCTGAGACCTGCTGCTGACAAGCTCTGGAACAAGTACAAGGTCCTTAAATTGCCCCTGAGGGCTGACTTGCCTCCTTTCCTGACCCTGCAGCAGCAGGTGTGGCCAGCAGGTGCTGTGTGATTCCTAAAAAAACCCTGGTTTTTTTTTCTGTTGCATTTGCCATCTTCTCCAGGTCCAGGAAAGAACCGGAAGCTCTGTGCGGCCTCAGTACTGCCCGCTATGTCAGAGAAGGAGGCCTGGCCCAGGGGCCGGGCTGAGGTCTCAAGGTCAACACCTTCTGTTCCTGACTGACCTCCGCCTGACACTCAGGTGCTTATCTTTGCAAAGTCTGGTTATTCCCAGGTTCACTAAGCTGTATTTCATACTGCTGATTTGATTAATCTTGTACTGATAAATGCTGTCTGAATTGCATTTAGGGTGGAAGAAGGACAGTTAGGAGGCTACGTCCTGAGGGCGATGACTTGGATAAAGCCTCCTTGGGGAAGACCATAGAAAGAGCAGGTCTGGGAAAGAGCCAGGAGTTCCCCGTGGGCAGGGTTGGAGAGGCTAGGCGGGTCCTGGCTGGACAAGACTGGAGTCTGGGCCAACGCCGAGACTGGCCAGTATGCCATGGGATTAAAGCCACAGGATACCTGACAGCTTGTTCCCACCTCCAACCGTGACTGGGGGATAATGTTTCTAAATGGCAGAAAGAAAATACGAGTGTAAAATACACAGAGCCTAAGAGTTGGGAGAGACTCCTCTCTGTGGGGTTCCCCTCCTTCTGTTTGCACACTTTTTATCTATTTTTATATTCCTGCTCTCTCTCCCTCACGGGGCAGAATATTCTTATTCCACTAGGAATTGGTGTGAGGAGGACTCAAAGACAATAAGAACCAGCACAAAATCAGATTACTGCTTTTTTTTTTTTGCACAGATTATAGATAATAACTTCAGCCTATATTTTCTTGTGACTGTACAAGAGGAAATAAAAAAACAATCCCTAAGGCTCCTTCTGGCTTATCTCAGCTTACCACATAGGGCAGGAATTCAGGTGACCGCAGAAGTTCCTTTCCTGGAAGATCAGATCAGGGCTTTGGACTTGCGGTTACTCCACATCTCTTTAGTTAAACCGCTGACCTGGTGAGTGGCTGCTGGCAGCCGAAGGGAAGAATAACAAAGTGAATAAACCTGCAAACCTGCAAACCTGCAGCTGGACCAGAAAAGGCTTAGTGCAAGCCCTGGTCTTGCCACCCACGTGTGACATGACCTTGGACAAGTCACTTCCCATTTCAGTTTTTATTACTGTGAGGTGGGGATACCAGTGCAATCACCCCTCATTATTCATGGATTCTGTGTTTATGACTTTGCCCACTGGCTGAAATTCATGTGTATCCCCCAAATGCTTCCTTACAGCCCTTTTGTAGTCATGGAACAGCTTATGCAGAGCAGGGGGAAATTGGAGCCCCGATGCCTGCATTGCTGACTCATGTCTTGTTCCTGCCGCCCTAGTGTAAACAAGTGACCCTCTTGCTGTTGACTTTGTGGCACATTTTTTTGGAAAAATTTTTGTGTGTGTTTTGGTGATTTTGCTATTTAAAGTGGCTCACATTTAAGTGGCTCAAGTGCTGTCTGATGTTCCCAAAAGCAAGAAGGCTCTAATGAGCCTTATGGGGAAAATGCGTGTCTTAGACAAGCTTCATCCAGGTGTGAGGTGGAGAGCTGATGGCCCAGAGTTCAATGTGGATGAATCACCACTACATGTTAAATAAGGTGTTGAACAGAAGCAGGTTTATGTAATGATTTGTTGATGAAATAAGTGTGACCTAGGGCTGGCGGGAACCCAAGCCAGAATTTCCTCCAGGGTCAACATTCAGTTTTCACTAACTCAGTGTTTTCGGGGACATCAGAGACTCTAACTATCAGGAATAATAAGAATTGACTGTATTTGTTCTACCCAACTCAAAAATCATTGTAAAGCTCAAATGAGGTCTAAAATGAGAAATTGCTCCCTAAACTATAGGCACCAAAGAGCGAGGGGTGGCTCCCCTCATTCAGCAGTTGAGCATCTACAAAGCACTTTGACATCTGTGACCTCCGTCAGCCTCTCCCCCCCCACCCCCCCCACCCCCGGGAGCGAGGGTCTGTTGTGCTCGTTGGCGCCCGGGATCCTGATGTAAAGGAACCAGAGCAAGGAGAAGGGAGGTGCCGTCAGCAGTGGGGACCCGAGCTCTGCACCAATCCCAACAGAGGAGGAGTATCTGACTCATACTTCCTGAACGCCTGTGTGTCGTCCACCCGCATCCCATCTGACCCATTTCTTCACATCTGGGAGGATTAGAACTAAAGAGCAGGACCGCTAATAGGAAGCTTTCCCCGTGTGTCTCCCAATTTCCCTGCTCTGGGGCTTTTAGGGAAGATATTTTGGGTGAGCTGAGGAGTTCATGGAGGGCAGGTGATCCCCCCTTTGACTCATCGGAGAGCCTGGGAGAGGTGCAGTCGGGTGGGGGAAGGCTCTCAGGAATGGTTTTATCCGGCGTCCTTGAGGTTTGAAAGTGACCTAGGCACAACCCTCAAGTTACTGGGAATCACCATAGGTTCTGCTGGAGGAGCTTCTCTAGCAGGGGACAAGCAGGCCTGTGTTGGAGCCAGGGAGAAACTGCCCACTGGGCCAGGTGGGAGTCTTGCCAGGCCTGGAGGTGTCTCTTGCACTGTGACATGAGGTGAGGCCTAGTGGGCCAGGTGCACACCTGTGGCAGACCTCACCCCTGAAGACCCCCATGGCTAGATGCCCACAGGGAAAAGGGAGAGAGGCAGGGGAGGGGACAGCTGCCTAAGAGTCCAGCATTTTTATATGAGAGGCCGACCACTGCCCCCAAAGGGCCCGTCTCAGAGCCTCTCCAAAGTTAACTTTTGCAAAGTTTCCCTGGGGCCTTATAAAATGCGTCAGGAGGCCTGGGTGGGGCCTGAAACGAAGGAGCTCCCAGCAGGGCCATTGCTACTGGGCTCAGACCACACTGGGAACAGCAAGGCTATACCTCAGTGAATCGGCTTACACTTGAAGGAGCTGGAGATTCAGAGGCTTTGTACTTATTCTGAGTAAGGAGTTGTGGAGGTTCAGTGAGCTATGGACTGAACACAGAAACTGTGGCAGCATTTAAACTGGAACAGCATTTTCTTCTTTGCCTAAGTTGAAGGGTGGTAGGTAACTGCACTGAAAGCCAGAGAGACCCAGGCTGGGCCGCCTGCCTCCTCCTGAAGCACCCAGTGCAGTACCAAACTCCAGGTCTGCTGATTGCCAAGTTCATGTGCTCCCTGCAGGCCCCCAGGGCCCCCAGGTACCAAGGCCTAGAGGGGTTTCTTGCACTCTAGTCCACCCAGAAAGACACAGCCCCTTCCCTAACTAAGGGAAGGACCCAGGAGAGAGGTTAGGTTGGGCATAACCAAGTCAGGATTCGAAGTTTCCTCTTGATGATGAAGACCTCAGTTCAACAAGCATTCACAGAGCACATTTCAGGGCTGACAAAGCCTTCTTGGGGCCATCAATGCCACTGGGTTCATATTTTAAGTAAAACTTTGGGATAGGACATGCCTTTGTGTAGTAGCGTCTAATCAGGTCAGCCACCTTAAGAGGAAGTTCTAGAGTGGGACCAGGAAAAGTGCGTTCGGCAGTGCAAGGTGGGTAGAAGCGGGAGGATGCAGGGCTCTCAGGACCACACTGGGGAGGGAATGGCCAGGATGATGTGCTCTTCTGCCCCCTTTCAGATGCCTAGGCAATCTCGTCTCCTCCCTCACGTGATGAGGAACATGATGAGGCAGAAAGCAGAAAATGGCTGGCAAGACCCTACCTTGCTTTGATTTCCATAAAAATGTTAGGGGAAAGCAAGGGACTTTGAGTTCAGGCGAAATGTTCAGAGAAGCGTCATGAGATAGAGCACACTTCCTTCCCTCCAACTAGAAAAGAATTCCTTGGGGCTGAGAAAGGAAGAGAGATAAAGAGAAGGGGAAGGGTGATGGGTGTTAACCTGTCCCAGCTGGGCGGCGGCCAGCAGGTCAGGTCTTGGACCATGTCCTAGAAAGGCTGGCGAGTGCACAAAAGCGTCTGCTGGTCCCGGCTGGCCCTGTGATTCCGTGTGGGCAAGATGTGAGCTCAGCAGTGACCTCAGAAGGCCAGGGGCTGGTTCAGCGGCTTAGCCTTTGTCTGGATCCCTCTTGGCATGTGCAGCGGGAGACCCCTGGGTGCTAGACCTGGCTCTGGAGGAAGCAGAGCAGGGTCAGTGAAATCGGCAAATTAATTGAGATTCAGTGGCTGCACATGCCACCCCCCAAAAATAGAGAGAGAATGAGGTCGGGCAGGGGGAGGGGGACACTTTTATGTGCTTGTGTAACCACAGAACACCTCCGGAACAGGAGAGAAACCAGTTGGCTGTATTGTCTTTGGGGAGGGGACATTCCTCACTCGAACCTTTGTCTTTTTAAATTTGTGTTACACACATCTCTTACCTCTTTTCAAAAATATGATGAATGTGCAAAACTCTACCTCTAGAGAGAAATAAATCTGTATTTTTTTTTTGGCCTTTCCCGTCTGCTTAAGCAGATAAGAAAACTTGCTACCCAGTATCGTCACCAAGGGCACCAGGTTGCTTTACCCTGGGGAGTGAGTACGTGTTACTTTAGGTACAGTCTGGTCTTTTTTCTCCCAATGTTTAATATCTTTTTGTATGTTTGTACTTACCTTAATTTTTAAGTTGTCTCAAATTCTTTTAGTAGAACATGTGGTACAAAGAATATTACTTAGACTGTTGATTTAAAATTTCACTAAGAAAAATTTCCTGACTCACTCTGATGCAAGAGTTAGAAAATTTTAGTTTTAAATGATAGTTAATAAGCTTAGTAATAAATACATGCAAACAGCTATTGTTTCAGGAACTGAAAACATGAACCACCCTGACTCCAGGAGAACACAGGCAGTTTGACCTGTGTCCCAGAAGGTTAAAGGAAATGATCAAAATCATATCTGAGCCCTGACCTTTGTGGTTCAGTGGATTGGGAATTGTCCTGCAAACCAAAACGTCACCAGTTGGATTCCCGGTCAGGGCACGTGCCTGGGTTGTGGTTGTGGGCCAGGAGGCAACCGATCCACGTCTCAATGGATGTTTCTCTCCCTCTCTTTCTTCCTCCCTTTCCCTCTCTATAAAGATAAATTTTAAAGAAAGATGGTATCTGATCCACTGTGCTCCAGGGCACAGAAAAAGAAACACCCAGGACACTGTCTTTTCTCCCCTTTATTTTTATTGTTGACATTTTGTGGACGTCGCCGTGTGCCTCCCTTTGTCCTCCTCCCAGCCCCAGCCCCCCCTTCCCTCTGGCCGTCACTGCACTCCTGTCCACGTCCATGCGATATACATCTGTGTTCTTTGGCAAATCCCTTCCCCTCCTTTCATCCAGTCTAACGGGTGGTATCTTATGATGACATCAGTAGGACCAACTGCCTTTGGATGGGGTCTTGGATGATATTTCTTTTCAAATACTCAAATAATTTTATTTCAGATACGTTTATCTTAAATGAAACCCCTGGAGTTTATATGATTTTCAAGTGATCTGAAAAGTCAACAGCATGTAGCAACTTTTAGACTGTCTGACGCATGGAATTGGGTGTGTCTTAAAGCTGACGTATAGGAGCAAACCTCCTTAGCTAATGAGTGAGTCTAGCTGTGGCAGCTTCTCTTTTTAGCATATCTCATCTCAGAGTGAGACACTGAAGTAAATTTCATAACACGCTTGAAGTAAGTTTCATAACATGTTTGAAAATAAAAACTACTATTGAAACGTTTGCTGAGAGGAACTCAAATCGAAGAAGACACCTAAGATCTTATAAAAACTGTCTTTTTTTTTTTTTTTTTCGTTTTAGGTTAAGATGCAAATGCGCTCCTGCATCTGCCCTGGTTTCTCTTCTGTCCTGCAGCAGGTGCTGGTGGGGAGCGGTGGGTGATGGGATGTTTTCGAGGGGTCTGAGGGGAGGAGCGGGGAAAAGGGAGGCGGAGTTTCTCCCCAGAAGGTTTCCCAACAGGTGTTCTGCAGCCAGTCCTAAGGCGTCTGCAATCCCAGCGGCAGTCTGACACTCCCAGCCCAGGTCAAACTCCGCGCACCAAGGTGTTCAAAGATTTCTGTGTATTTGTGTCAGCACCTTCCCGATGGGAACGCAGCGCCCTGGAGCCTCCCGCCCGTGTTTCATGCCTAGCGGGGGAGGTCCTGCCCACGGAGGGCGAGTCCTGAGGCTACTTCCCCCTGTAAATACACTGCCACGCAGGAGTACTTTCTTTGCCTGTCTCACTTGAGCTTCCCAACCACTTGTGAGGCAAGAAGAAACAAAAGGTTTTGTGGACCAAATTTTACAGATAAGAAAAGGAGGATCAGAGAGGGTAAGTGATTTGCCCAAGATCACACAGCCTGTCAGTGGTTGAGCCGACTTTCCTCCCAGGTCTTTTGACTCCAGTACTGGGTGGGGAGAACATTCAGGAGATGTGATTAATGCACAACCCTTCTAAGGTACTTCTTAACTGAAAAAGGAAGAGTCTGAGGTTACCTGGGGGATCCCCAAAGCTCTGTAACTCTTGGTGCTATGGGAGGCGGGCTATCCAATTTTCCCTCCCACAAACCCCCAGTAAGTTCCAGGTATGGAAATGAGGAACATGAAAAAAATACTATCCAGTGAGATTTCATTTCTTTTCAACAAGTAAAGATATGCTGAAAAATCTCCGGGGAATCAGCCAAATCCCTCGGTACCTACAAATCTCCTTAAGTAATTTGTGCGGCCTACTGGTAAATGCCAAGTCAAGCTCTGGCTTTGTCAAGAGCAGTTGGCAAGCTGCCTGTGTAATTACCGGCAAGAATCTCTGTTCTGTCTCGCAGAACAGCCATCAACTTTACCACTGATTCTGTCTTAGGAAAACTGTTATTTTTCAGTGTGAGCCACGAGAGGGTGTTAGGGTCTGAATTCTGATGTGGGGGTTACTTTGAACTTTATGTCACTTCCCTGAAGTGATGTCTATGTTTCTTTCAGTAACTTTTCTGCTAATATCTGTGACCCTCAAAAGGGACTTTTTCCTAATAGCAATGAGATTCAGTTTTCAAATACTGTCTTGATTTCTATGATAACCCCTTTTTGAAGGGAGAAACGAAGAAATTATTTCACATCATATGAACTCCATCTCAATTCCCCATGTAGACAGGGCTTGTCTGGGTGATGCGGCCCCACCAGCAATTCCGGGGAGTCCTCCCTGCCCCCCCAGCACTGGCCTTCAGCCCAGCAACACTCCTGCCTTGAGCCAGTCCTGCTTCTGGCATCACTCTGTTAGTCATTGTTTGACCACAAAGTGGTAATTGATGTTGATGTTCTATTAAACAGACGGACCGTGAGCCAGAAGCATCTTAGTTAAAAGACATTTCGATTCTATCAGGCTTGTTGAACCATTTTGTTCTCTGATTTAATCTTATTCTACTGGGATCTGGTGGGCGGCAGCTCCTGGTTCTCACCCAGTTCTTATTCTCATGGGTACACTTTCTAGAAAATAGACAAGACTGCTCTCTGGCCCTCCTCCCACCCCTCAACCTCAGATCAAACAGCAACCACGAGGGGTCTTGCCTCATGAGTTCTCTGCTGCAAGGGCTGATGGGAGTCAGCCTCGCCGGCAGGTGACACAAGAGAAGGAAGAAACCGTGGTTGCCCAGGGACCCTCGAAATAGTGTGAAAGCTTGGTCTGAGGCTTGAGGCCAAACCTCTGCGTTTCTGGGGTTTTCTCTGAATCTGACCTGGGTGTTTAACCTCTTCCTTTCTGGCCAGATAGCTGCACGTAGAGTGATATAAGTGGTCTACCAGATGAAGTATCTAGCCTGAAACGGCAAGAGGAAGAGGGGCGAGAACATATTTTTCTTAGAATGGTTTCTTTTCAGTAATATTCCCGGTCAACATGCCTCAAAGCATACACTTTGGCCTTCAGGATGGCTTATGTCAGCTGTCGACTGTGGAGAGGTACACGCATTTTCCAGAGGCGTTTAAGGAGACATGTGGTGTCTCAGTGTCCTAGAGCCGCTTTAAGGAAGCACCGCACACTGGGTGGCGTGAAACAACAGAAAGGTGCCGTTGCCCGTGGAAACCAGGCTGTTCCACGGGATCACGAGCAAAGCGTTCCAGGGACACACTCACGAGAGACTGTGGTGCAGCAAAATGTGTTTGGGTGGAAATCTGCCTCTGAGTTTCCAATTTCCCATCTCCCTCTGTCCCACTGTGGAAAAAGCCCAGCCGTGCCTTCAGCAAGGCCAAAACAAAAGTTAGTGTCCAGAGTTTCTGCTTCATATTAAAGCTTACTCCTTGGGAGCCCACGTGGTCTGTGGCAGGCCCTCCCCGCACCTGCTCCTGCGGGCCCCACGCGGTTGCATGCTGTGGGGGAGAAACATATACAAACATGTATGGGGCAGGGGGCGAGTGAAGGTCACAGAGCAAGAAAGAGAGAGAGAGAGCGTGTGTGTTTCTTTTTTCTTCTGGGACTATATTAGCTTTGGTTTGGGATGGACTGAGTGCTAATATATTTTTATATTTTTTATTAATATATATTTTATATATTTTCTAAGTTGGTTTATCCTCACCCAAGGACATTTTTTCCCTATTGCTCCTTAAAGAGAGAGGGAGGGAGAGAAAAGCATTGATTGGTTGCCTCCTCCACGTACCCAGAGCAGGGATTATACTTGCCCAGACCGAGGGGTTGAACTGGCAAATTTTCAGTTATGGGACAATGCTCCAACTAAAAGCCACACCAGTCAAGGCACCAGATGCTTTTTTAAAATAACCAATCAACTTCCCAAGCCTTTGCAGGCTTTCGACTAGTCCATCTCCCAACCATCCCCTTCTTTCCCCATGGAGATTGGCAGGCCTCTATAGTCAAGCACTTTTCCCTGCAACCCCCAACAATCCTTTATCAGATGGGGGATGTGGGGGTGTGAGGAGTGTGAATCCTCCCTGGTGGAGCAATGCTCTGATCCCCTGGGGTCTGGAGCTATAGTTTCCTGGTAAAGCTATCAGGCTCCTGCTCTCCAGTTTGTATAGCTCACTATCTAATTCCCTTTGCTCTCTTTCTTATATTAATAATTAGCTAACTACACTAACAGTATTTTCTCAGAGGTCTGGACACCAGAAGTCTGAAATCAAGGTGTTAGCAGGGCCGTGCTCCTTCTGAAACCTGTAGGGGAGAATCCTTCCTGCCTTTTCTAGCTTTCGGTGTTTGTTGGCAATCTGTGGCATTCCCTGCCTTGTAGACACATCACTCTAATCTCTGCCTCCAACATCACATGACTCTCTTTCTGGGTCTCTGTATATTTTTATTTCTCCTCTTCTAAGGACATGAATCTTATTGGATTTGGGGCCCACCCTATTCCAGTGTGACCTCATTTTAATTTACTTAATTACATTGCAATATCTGCAATGACCCTATTTCTAAATAAGGTCACATCCTGGGTACTGGGGTTAGGACTTCAACAGACCTTTTTCGGGGGCACCATTTAAGCTATAACAAGGGAAGATGCAGAATCCAAGGTTTCTTCGATGCATGTGTCCAGAGAGCTTTTGGACGGAAGAGACTGTAGGGGAACTGATGACCTGTGGGATGCATCTGTAAAATGGTGTCCTTGGCCTTCTGGAATGGTCATAGTGGAGCTCTACAGTTCACCTGGCACACAGCCATCATGGTCGTCTTCAGGTCTTTCCGGCCGTGACACTGGTCTTCTTCCATTTCAGTTTCCTGAAAACAATGGAAAATGCCTTCATGAGAGGAACTTCTGCAATCTGCAGGAGCCTGCGGGCTGAGTCTGGACCTGCCAAGCTTTGGAGTGTTCGCTCTCAAACGGAAACTAGTCCTCGCCTGCCATCTTGTGGCTGCGTCTGACTCCCCGGCAGACTTTTTTTTTTTTTTTTAAGCGAAACAGGAACCTTTGGCTTCTGAGGAGAATGATTTTTTTTTTTCAAGGCCCAAACCATCTGAGTCAGCCCATCTAGCTGTTCTTCACCCTCCTGGGCCAATGCATCCATGCTCTGGTCCTCACACTGGCTGTGTAATGCTAGCCGGACCATGGGCTGTTGGGCATGTTCTGATTCTGACCCCAGTGATGACTCTAGGATATCACAGTCCTTGGGTCCTTTGGCCTGCACTTGGTTCCTTTTTACGTCATCTTTCTAGGGTTGGTTGGTGACCTCAATCTTTAAATATTGACCAGTGAGATCAGTGGCTTTCAAACTTCTTTGTGCAAGATCTACAGGACGTTTGTTTTTAATCTTGAACCAATACACCCATGTCAAAGTATTTTTTACTCCATTAAGGATCATGAAACAATATTTACTCTTATACTTTCTTTTGTATTCTATCTTATTCTTTTCAAGTCTAGCCTAGGCTACTTCACTCTGTCACCCAACAGCAGTTGGGGGTCCTGCTGCCCACCATCACCCTCCAGGCAAAATTCCAGAGGCAAAGGTTTGATGATAAAGAAAAAGAGTCTTTATGCAAAAGCAGTCATTTAAGCCTATCAAGTCACAGCTTTAACCACTTAAACCTATCAACTGAGGCTAAACTTTGAAGGTGTTGATGTTATTAGTGAGTGTGGATTGCACACAGGTGCCAAATAGGTTTGAAAACACTTTTGAACACCTCACACCCCCCCCCCCCAATTTCACACTTAAACTGAGATAAGATCGAGGTGCAGACACTGGCACATCCTCTTTCAAGCCATTAGCTTGAAGGCTCTTGATATAGCACTTGCACTTGAGCACTTGATAGAAGCGTTTGAGGGCAGTTGGCCATGTGGATCATTAGAACTGGGCCACCTCACTCAGGGCCCAAGATGTCTCTTTCTGGAATGTTCTCCACCTCCTTTGACTTCTTGCCCTGCAGACATACCGCAGGGTGACAGGAAAGCAGGAAGGACATGAGATGGGGATAATCAGATATAACACCAGCAGGGAAAGTCACAAGTCACATGTGTGTCTTGGGAAAATGTGATTTCTGGAATCATGCTTCTGCCGTGAGATCTGCAGCCTGGCCTGTCCATCCACCCTTGGTTACCAGCCACAAAAGTGAATGTGTGAACTAGGATGCCAATTCCGTGAGTCAGCCACAGCCCTGCACACCTCGTCTAGGTCAGCTGACTTATTGTTGTTGTTACAGGCATTTCTCGAGGAAGGGACCAGTGTGCTGGTTACATTCTGGTGCAGTTCCTTGCGTAGCGCTGACTGTTCCCAGGAGACACAGAGTTTGTTGTGATTCAGTAGAGGCTGTACGTCCTCTGTGGGGCTTTGTGCGGTCTCAGACTGAATGAGGGACCCTGTGTGCACAGCACTCACCACACTGTATTGCAATGGTCTTCATAAAACACCACAAAGTATTTACTTAGTGTCTATTTTTCAGTTATAAAAACAGTATGTGCTAAGCCATAAAAAGGAATGGCATTGTGATATAAGTTAAAACGTGAATGAGCCTTCAAGATACTAAGCTAACTGAAATAAACCAGTCACAACAGGACAAATGTTATATGACTCCACTTATATGTACAGTATCTGGAGTAGGCTGAGTGGTTGGGACAGGAAGTACACTGGAGGTTATCAGGGCTGGGGAAAGGAAGGTGAGCAGCTTCTGTTTGGGAGGGGAAAACATTATGAATATATTTGATGCCACTATACACTTAAAAAGGGCTAAAATGGTAAATTTGATATTTTATCGTAACAAAAAAAACCACACAGAAATAGTACAGGATGGTAGAAAGAAATTCAAATAACATAGATATGCATAAGGCAAAAAATAAATATGAAGCCCGAGAATCACCCAAGAAACTTGATAAACACTCAAAAGGGGCACTGTGATGGGTTGAGGACAGGCAATCAAAGGGCCCTGTGATCTGGGCTTGAAGGATGCAGAGGAAGTGGGGAGTTGAGGATGTTTCGTGTTCCCTTCGCCGGAACCCACACCAAGCCCCGGACGCCTCTCTGATACAAGGATGTGCCGAGGGTACCCAGAGAAAGGAAGGGCAAGAGAGAGAAACCTAACTGTCTCCATTGTGAAATGGAAGGTGTGGAACTGTCTTGACAGCAACATGAATTTTTTCGCCATCCGTGGAAATGCAATGATTAAAATGGCCAAGGAATCTGGAGTAACAAAACCATCATAATAAATGCCATGAAAGTAGCCATGCCGTCCTCCATGGTGTCTACCCTCAGCATTCCTACCTTGACGAGGAAAAGGTGTTGTGGTAACAACCACCCCAGGATGCTCCAGAACAGCTCGGAGTAGAGCAGGCATTTGGGCCTCCCAACCGTCAGCAGCATGGCACCTCTCTGGCCCCACACCACAAACTGTTTCTCAGATAAAACTGATAGAGAAACCATGACATTACCAGAAGGCTTCCCTATACCGCGTAGTGGCGACTATGTAGAATTTTACTCTCCTGACTTTTTTATGAGTGGGAGGCCTGGCCACGGAGATTGTTGGCTGTGAAGAAATGTGAAGACCCACTCAGCTGAGCTTGGGCGAGTACTGCAGCAATTCAGGTGGAGTGAAAGGGCACGGTCTCGTGGAACTCTGAGAGTCAGCACCCTGGGAAGGCTATGCTTCGCTGAGACCCGCACTGCCCAGAGCTTTGGAATAGGGAACAGTTTGGGCGCCGATGCCCTGGAGCTACGCATGTCCCCTCCGTGCGTCCCCACCCACTGCCTGGGCTCCTTGCGGCTGTCTTCTCCTCTCACCCTTTACCTGACCACTGCGGCTGAGTTCTTTCAGTCTGTGCTGTACCTATTTCTCAACCACTTTTCTGTATTCCTCTGAAGCTAAGCATGAGCCATGGGAATTCGTCTTAGTCAGCTCAGGCTACTGTAACCAAAATACTGCCAACTGGGTGACTTAAAAAAAAACCCCAACATTTACTTCTGACAGTTCCGGACACTGGAAGGTCCAACATCAAGGTGCTAGGAAACTCGGTGTCTGGAGAGACCCTGATTCCTGGTTCACAGGCGGCTGCTTTCATGCTGTGTCCTTACAGGGTGGAGAAAGGACTAGCCAGTTCTCAAGTCTTTCTTACAAGGGCACTAATTCCTTTCATGAGGGCTCTACTGTCATGTCCTAGTCACCACCCAAAGGCCACACCGCCACGTACCATCACATTAGAATCAGGGCTTCAACATATGAATTTCCCTGGGGGGTGGGCACAAACATTCAGTCCGTAACATTCCACCTTCCATTCCTCAGTGAAGCCAGTTTGGCTCCAGTGGACTTTAGGCTAAGGGTCCCAGCATGCTATGAAGAAGTAAATGATATGGACCTTTTTAGGCTAACACACAGGAGTTATAAATGGGCCATTTATACAATACTGATCCAACATATTACTCAATCTCCATGTGCTTCATTTTCTTCATTTGTAAAGTGGGGAAGAAAATGGCTTGTTCTGAGGCATATATATGAGTCAAATGCATAAGGAGATAGGGAGAAACCTGGCCCCACATGGTAAGAACTCAGGAAGTGTCTGCTATTACTGACCTGTCACCCTCTCTCCACATTGCATTGTGGGTAAAAAAAAAAAACCACTATTTATTTACATGTCGTCCAAAGACCCGCTTCATCTAGCACTTATCTCTTGACATTAGATGGCTCCCTGCACTCCCCCAGGTGCCAGCTCCATCCAAAGCGCAGACCTCATACCCACTTTCTCTTCTGCCTGGAAGGTTCTTTCCCCCCTCCCTACTTTGTTGACTCCTACTCATAGTTCTAACCTCAGCTCAACCGTTCCTTCCTCTGGTGGACCTCCAGTCTCTCCAATAAGGTCAAACCACACTCTGTTCTGCTCCCCAACAGCTCTTAGGGAAGTTGAACTGTGACATGAATTTGTGAGACCACGAGGTCACGTGCCATCTGTTCTGCCACCGTTTTGTTTCCAGCACCTAATGCCATGCCTTTCCCACTGGTCCTAAGGGATGTACGTTGCATGAATGTGTAGATGGAGGGTGAATGAGGAAACAAATGCCACCTAATTTTCGTTCTCTGCCTTGGGCCAAGCAATACAGGATGAGTCTCTTCTCCCATTGCAAGTTGCCAAATACTGTGACTGCAGGGCAGTTTCACAGTCTGTTTTAAAACACCAATTATCATCAGATCTGAATTGGTGTCTGGAAACCTGTTCTTTCAAAAACAAGTTTCCCAGGTGATTCCTAGCTGCAGGCAGGCTGAGGACACATTGCTGCCCTCAGAGAAAATCTGAGAGGAAGATTAAATGCTTTCTCCCACTGCTGGCAAGCTCTAGTGCACTGCAGTATTTAGTGAGATCATGACAATTACTGTGTAAAAACATACTGCTAGGGTACACATTACCGAGTGAATGCACTGGTGTGTTGCCAAACCCAGAGCACAAACACACCCACATTAGCGAGTGAATGCACTGGTGCGTTGCCAAACCCAGAGCACAAACACACTCACAGAGCTGTGATCTTTGCTCCTTGGCACGGTCCTCACAGAGGTAGAGAGTTCAGTTGGCTCCTTCCCCAGCACACCTCTCTCCGCCTCCGTTCCACCAGCTGGCATGTGCTGTGCCCTCACTGTCTGTCTGAACGCCGGCACCAGAAGTGACCTGAACGCCAGTGAGAAGTGAGCACGCTGCTCCGCTCTGTCTTATGAGCATGTTTGCCCTGACTCCAGTCTTGGTGGCCATTGTCTGCACTTTGATTGTGTGGCTCTATAAAAATGCTGAGAGAGGCATCAAGAGAAGGAAGGGGGAGCTGAAAGCCAGGACCGAGTCTCATCCCTGGGTGGATGAAGACTTGAGGGGCAGCACTGACCTCCACCAGGTGGAAGAAGGTAAAGACACAGGCACTTTTGGCGTTTCTGTGATGTGTGTGTGGACGGCGGGGCCTGTGGGGGGGCAGGAAATGCTGCAGGTTGGTTTTCTCATCAGCCTCTGCTGCACAAACAATTCATGAGTGATGAGGGCGAGTCATGTCTCCTGGGTGGGCAGCTTGTCGCCCGCTGGCACCAACCCCTCCTTATTCCTGGGTAATTAGTAGGAGGCTGTGGAGGGCTGATATTCCCCCCGGCTCCATTCTGTTCTGGCTGTTACAACCCTTCTGAAAGGGCACATCTCAGGCTGGGGTGGCTGTGGGGCATATGGTCAGGTGCTGATTAAGAACTTTGAAGTTTAAGAAGTGGCATCTATGGAGTGTGACCTTTGTGCCAGGCCCTGTGGGTTAGAGGCAAGAATGGCCATGGTCCTATAAGCTGAGTGTCCAGTTCAGTAGACACGGCAATAAATAGGCAACAGTTAGAGAGTAACAAAAAGCTGTGAACCAGGTAGAATTGATCATAATACGTTTGGAGAAGGCTTGGGGACATGGTGGAGCACTCAGCAAAAAGACCAACCAGGCCTGGTGAACTAGTAGGACTTGGAGAGTCCTTCTAGTCACTTCTGGTGCTGGCGTTCAGACAGACAGTAGTTCGGGAGGTGTCTCAGGCAAGAAGAGCAGAAAGAGCAAAAGTACAGGGACCAAACCCCCGGGGAGGATGACAAGAAGACGGGAGGACTGTTCTGACCAGGGGAAGGGGTAAAATGAAGCGGGGTAGCGAGGCGGGGCCAGGTCATGGCTGATGTGAGAAGAGGCGATGAATGAGGCAGGCAGGAAGGGAGAGGTTCTTGAGGGACCCCGCGTAATTGTGTTGGACGTTTTGTCTGAGGTCTGTCTGTGGGATGGATTTGATTTGGAAAAGGCTCAGTGGTTCCCAGCTGGGCCGGTGGTGCTCCCACCCTCCAACAGAGGCCACCTGGAAGTGTGACATTTGTACATATGTGTGTTCATTTGTGTATGTGCGCACCCATGCACGTGCTGTGAGTCGGCCTAATCTCAGGATCAGGGGTGAGGAATCCGGCTGGCAGTTAGTGCTGGGAATTAGAGATGCTGACTGCACAGGATTCAAGCCCATAGCCTCTTAGAAGGGCTTCCTCCTTCTCTCCTATGTGGAAGGATGTCCCTCCACACTGGACTGCCAGTTATGCTCAACTGAGAAGCATTTCTTGAACAGAGGGACACCCATGACAAAGCTGAGCGAAAATATCTTCACCTTAAACATGAAAGGAGAGACATGACCTAGAATTACTTGGCCATTACACCTAATTATGGAGCCATTTACTCTTCCTTGGCATTAAATGGCATTAAATGACAGAAGGTGAATTCCTTTGGTGTCAATAGCCAACCCTGAGTATGGGAGCACAGGACAGATATTAAAAAGCAGACCGCAACAGCACAGATTTGTGTTGGACACATGTGGGTTTTACAGCTTGGACGAATCCCTAGAGCAACTCGGCTGGTCTATCACGGAGGCAGGAGAGCTGGGCCGTTGGCAGACGTGGCTCTTTCCTCTTGGTGAGGGCCACATTCCTGGGGGCAGTGAGGAGGTTGGGGAAGGAGGGAGGTGGTGACTTGTGCATTTGTGTTTCTTCACTGCTCTGCTGGGCCCTCCCAGAGCTTGGCTCTTTCCCTCGGCGGGACGCAGAACTCCGGCCCTGGGGGAGGCTCCAGAAACAGCAGCTTCCCTTCACCACCACCCCTACCTCGACCCCGGCTGCCCTGCAGGGCAACCCAACCCAACAGTGGTTGTGCCATTTCTTCCCTCTGCTACAGTGGGAGCGTCTACCCTGGACTTTAGAAGCTGCAGAAATTGCCAGGTCATGCACTTAGGCCGCCTTTGGTTTCTACTATTCTAGCTGAATGGATCTTGAGAGGTAGCAACCTCCGTGTCAGTTAAGAAAACACAGATTGGCTCATTGACCACTTCCTGACTGCAGAGGTTGTCAGACTTCAAAACAAATGGCTTAGAAAGTCTCAATGGTATGAAAAGTCTTTATCAACACATTTGAGGAAGTTCAGGCTTGGTGATAATGACATGTGGGTTTGATTCAGAATGGATTACTAGAAAGCTGAGAGGTGTTGACCACTCCCCCATCACACTTGCTTCCTTTTAACTTAGTAACCCAGCCTTCTCACTAAGTGCATGCAGTCTGCGCTGTGCTAGTAAAATGTCAAAAGTAGTTCTCACCAAGAGCTATGAGCAAACTGTGGTACCCGCGGCTAGTATCGTTGTGTTCTCAGTGCCTTTGAAGTTAGTCCCCCTTTCTTGCCAGTGCCCTTCTGCCTTCCTCCTCCCCATCCTCAGGTACCTAGGAGTGAGGTGTGTGGGAGGCAGGGTGGGGGAAGGTTCACCCTCTACCTGAATTCCACCTGGAATGTCCCAGCCCTTCAGGGCCAGGGCCCGGATCTTCTCACTCTCCTCTCTCTGTTCCTATGTGCCATTCTCGTCTTTACGTGAGGGCCCCCCAGGTGACATCTCACCTCTCGGACATTCACTTTCATACCTGACATCTTTACTTGAAGGCATCTTGAATGCGACAGGCTGTGGCTTCCTATTCCTACTTCTGCCCCACCCCCGCCCCTGCCCGCCTGGGTTCATCCCTTATCATCTTACCTCAGTGGAGGGTTCCATTGTCTACCCAGGCACTGAAGCCAGCAACCTGTGAGTCAGCTTCAGTTCCTCCTTCCCTACCCCTCCCAACCACACCCCTCAGCGAGTCTTATCACCTTAATCTCCAAGACGCTTCAGGAATCTGTGCGCTCTCATTGTTCTTTCTGCTGCCAGCTGGTCCAAGACCGCATCATCCCTCATCTACGCTACAGCAATAGTCTCTTTATGGTTTCTCTTTTTCTACTTGGACTCCCTCCAATGCATACCCTTAAGAGCATTATATTACACTTCCGCTTATCTTTGCATTCTTTCCTGCGATACTTTGGCTTCTCTACAGTCTTATTAGGAGTACATTCTCTGGGCCCACAGAAGTAGGCTCTTGCCTACTTCCCAGCCCTCACTCTCTCCTTTGTTCAGTCAGACCCAGCCATATTCAGGTCCCTTCAGCTGCTCAGATATGGTTGAATCTGACCTTTCCCCACCCTCGGCCCTCAAACGCTGAGTCGCTCATTCTGCAGGTCTCGCCTGCTGTGACACCTATTCAGAGAGTCCCTTTTAGGTGATCCTGCCTGGACCACCCTTCCTTTTTCTCTGCTTCTTTCTAGAGAATGAATTGTCTTCATAGTTGATGTTGCCATACAGTATACATTCTCCGATTAGTTTAAATGTTTAGGTTCTGCGTATAAAAACCGTATCTATTTTGTTCACTAATATATAGTCAGTAAATGCTAAATAAAAACCTGGTTGAGTAAACTGTATGTTTCTACTTTCTAGGAAGATTTGGGAAGTTTTACTACATTTGTGTAGTAAACATTTGTGTATAACATTTTACTAAATGTAATATGTACATAACAATGTCATAACATTTTACTAAATGTATAGTAGTATGTTGCATTTTACAAATATATAATCTATAACATTGAAACTTTTTTTCCACCAAACTAGTCATACTTACAGATTTTTATTCCACTGGCTTACCCTTTTCCCCTCAAATACCATCCCCGCCAAAAAAAATTTGCAAAGTCATTGCTACAGGCGTCTCCTGAACAGAAGTCTACGAGGAGAAAGTTGTTCAGTCCCATTGACAGTAGAAAGAGGTAGAGTTTAGGACTGCCTCACTTTCTCATGCTGTTTCGTTTATTTAATGTTTTAATGCTTATATAATCCAGATGTCAGCCGAGTTCACCGTACTGAGCAGAAATGAAAAGGGGGGAAAGTCTGCATCATCAGGTCCTCCATCCACAGGTTCAGAAGGTCAATGCCCCGTCAGGATTTTCGAGAGCTTCCAGGAGCTGATGCTCGTGGGGCCGGTCTGGCTCTGAGCTTCAGGCCCACGGCTTCCTGACATTTTATTGGTGTTTTTCTTCCCCCTTGCACCTGCCTGCCTGGGGAAATCACCCTGCTTTTTGTTTTCTTTCAGTGATTTCTCCACCTTCCAGCCACTCATGCAGCGTATTAGTGTTCAGGGCAGCAGCCCTTCCTCCTTCCAAAGGTCTTTGATTTCCCACTTGTCAACCTGCCTTTGGGCTTTGATTTCTATCCCTCTTGATTCCTGGAAACATAAATGAAAATTCAAATGTGTAGGGATTGCTCGGTGTAGCTTCTGTGTTTACTTCTCTCTGCAGGTTCACATTTTCTCTTCAGTTTTGGCCTGAGAATTTCTTACTATGTTGTCAATAATACAACTTGAAAAGAACTTTAAAAATATTTTCTGCCAGATTTTAAATTTACTTTTTGATTTAAATTATTTCACATAATTTTATTGTTTATGCTCTGAAAAGTTATCCCAATTTTTTTCCCCTTTGTCCCCTCCACCCAGACCCTCCCACTCACTCAGCCCTTCCCCACACTGTTCTCCATGTCCATGGGTCCTGCCAAAAACATTTTATTTGGTGACCTTAGTGGTTTTCAGTTGATGAGAGATTGTTCTAAATAAGCTAGTTCACCCTCCACAAAAATTTGCATTCTTTGTCTTTGTGTAGGAAATTTTTTTCTTTTTCTTGATTTATAACCAGTATAGAGTTTAAAGTATTGTCAGGATCAGAGGTCAGGACTCTGTGGATTTACCCATCTCATTTTTTTTGTTCATGTTTCGACTCATAGCTGACATTTTGAACACTTTATCTCTTTTTCCCCAGTGGCCACCTTATGACCAAGACAAATCATTGAATTTGATACTTTTCTTGTTCTTACTTGCAGATGCTGATGAGTGGCAAGAGTCAGAGGAAAATATTGAACACATTCCATTCTCCCACACCCGGTATCCTGAGAAGGAAATGGTGAAGAGATCCCAGGAATTTTATGAGCTTCTCAGTAAGAGGCGTTCTGTGAGATTCATAAGTAATGAACAAGTCCCAGTGGAGGTCATCGAGAATGTCATCAAAACAGCAGGTTTGTAATTGCACATTGGGTCCTCGAAGGTGTCAGCTGCATTACTGCTATGATAACATTGGAGCACTGTTGAAGTTTGAACACAGTGATTAAAGCCTAGAGTGCTGAGCCCACCTGTAAAGCCTCGGCCCCAGGTGTTGACTATCGGAAACATAATGATTCCCACTTTCTACAGACTTTTGACTGTTACCAACTTCTTGGGGACAAATGTGACCACAGTTCAAAACTTCTAAAAATTAGTCAACATTATGAACTTTTATTAAAAACAAAAATTTCTAAATACACTATTATACATTGAAAAAGAAATATCTGCTTTCTTTCCCATCCCCTCCAAACACACACACATACACACTCACTGACTTACAGGGACAAGTTTCTCTTTTTGGAACCAAGTTTCTTATGCTCTACACCCTTATGCTCTCATACAGTATTCTACTTGTCTCCCAAGTTCACTTGTGTGAACTTGTGAAGTAAACCCTTTTCAGTGTAAATTAATACCTCTACAGAGAAAAAAACAACAGTTATGGAAAAGTAGGAGGAGAAATGAAAGTAAGCTTGGCTATTTGAGAGCCTCCTCTGCTTGGAGTTTTATTCATTTCATTTCAGTTAAGAATACAAATAGACTAAATTGGGGAGTCCTTTATCTAACTAATAGTGATTACTATATTTCATCTGCATATAATCTGTATCTACAAATGTGTGTGTACATATGCTTAGATAAAGTTGGCATAATTGAAAACATCAGGGAACAATTATTTCTCAGGTTAGTGACACATGTATTTATTGCACAAATAGCAGGCACGAAGTAAGCTGGAATCACTCTGTTCAGAAATTGAACTTTATGTTTCCCTTTCCACTTGCTGAAGCATTTCACAATTCAGTCACACCCCTCTGCAATGGGGAATGGGGTTGGTAAACATGAGTATCATCAAGACTGGAGGCTTGAGGCCCCCTCATGCAGAGTTTCTGCTATTAAATTACTCACCAGGAAGAAAGGGTTGGCTGCTTCTGAAATATCCCATCAGAGAGTCACTGTGGTCTGCTGCTTGGAACAGTGGGCCATTTCTAGGCCAGGGCGATGACGTCCAGATCAGAAGCTGGGCCTGGGCCATGGCTGGAACCTTACGGGGAATCCACGCTCCTTGGGCACCGAGATGTACAATGAAGCTTTGTCCAGGACAGTGGGGCCGACGAAGGCGGGGGCCAAGTGTTTCCAAAGCCCGTGAGAGGTGGAAGACACAATGTTGTGGGTGTTTAACACCCAGGCCCAGGAGTTCTTACGTGTCCCCAACAAAACCATGAAACCCACAGCGTCACACTCAGAGCTCCGATCAAAGCACTAAAGAATTTATAGTTTCATTTCCATCGGATGATTATTTTAAAAACAATTCAACCATTTCCATTTCTGCCATATCCAATAAGCTTCATGACTTTATCTATTTGCAAGGATATTAAAGAAATGACACTTTGGAGAATCTGGGCTGTCAGAATTTCACGGCCCTTGGTGGTTGTGGTGTCGTCACATAGAGGCCTCCCCTCCCACGTGGTTAGAGAGGCAGTGATAGTTCCCCACAGCCCTGCAGCTGCCGGGCGGCCTCAGTGGGCTGGTGTGGAGCCTCCCCCAGTGATGCCCGATGAACGGGGTGGGGGGCAGCAACACCCCAGAGTCCACCGTGTTTGCTAGAAGACGTAACTTCATTTGGGGCTAGTATGAGTTACTCTATTGATTATTTTTTAAGATGTTATTTATTTATTTTTAGAGAGAAGGGAAGGGAGGGAGAAAGAGAAGGATAGAAACATCACTGTGTGGTTGCCTCTTGCATGCCTCCCACTGGTCACCTGGCCCATAAGCCAGGCATGTGCCCTGACTGGGAATCGGACCAGCAACCCTCTGGTTCAAAGGCCAGTGCTCAATCCACTGAGCCACACCAGCCAGGGCACTCTATCAATTCTGAATGAACAGTTTCACATTTTCCCGCAGTTTTAATTTCTGATTTTAATTTGATGCATGACAGGAACGGCCCCAAGCGGGGCCCACACAGAGCCCTGGACCTTTGTGGTTGTGCGGGACCCGGACGTGAAGCACAAGATCCGGGAGATCATCGAGGAGGAGGAGGAGATAAACTACATGAGAAGGATGGGGCGCCGGTGGGTTACAGACCTGAAGAAACTGAGGTACAAAAGGGGGTGGAGCCAGGGATGTGAGGTTTGGCTTCTTAAAGTGCTATAACCATGGCTTCATTTCCTCGTTTTGTTTTAGGTGTTAAAATGTTTGATTGTGCCTCCAGGGGGAATTATGGAGGCTAGGCCAGGCCTCGCCACTGTACCGCCTTGAGCACAGATACCGGGGAGTGGTGGGGAACTCACCTGGAATCAGGTCTGGGTCAAATCTGGGATCTGGTCTTCCAATCGCAAGACCTCGGGCATTTAATTACCCTTTCTAAGCATGTGAGTCTGGGTTCTGCAGAGAATCAGTGGAGAGAGAGACAGACACACACGGAGACAGACACACACACACACACACACACACACACACACACAGAGGGGTGGGGCTTTATTATGTAAGTAATTGTCTCATGCAGTTAAGGAGCCTAAAACGTCCCCAAATCTGTAGGCAGCAAGCTGGAGGCTTGGGAGAGCCGATGGTGTGGTTGCAGTCCCCTCCGAAGGCCTGAGAAGCAGGAGAGTGGACGGTGTACGTTACAACCCCCGCCTGGTGTCCAAAGTTGGGAGGAGACTGAGGTCCTGGCTGGAAATCAGGCAGGCGAGGAGAGCCAGCCAGCTCTCCCTTGCTCCACCTCTCCACTCCAGGCAGGCCGTCGGCGGACTGGATGGGAGCCACCCACTGGGGAGAACTATCAGCTTCACTCAGCCTACTGATCCAAATGTTCACCTCGTCTAGAAACGCCCTCACAGACACACCTGGAATAATGTTTAACCAACCACCCGGTGCCCCTTGGCCCAGTCAAGTTGCTGCATATAATTAACCATCACACAGAGCTTATTTCACTCAAAATCATGATGTTAAAAAGTTGGTGTCAGGATTAAAATAAGACAGAGTCTAAGCATAGCACCTCCAAAGTGAGGTGCTTGAGTTCAAATGTGAGGTCTACCACTTTGTAACCTTTCCGTGACTCAGCTTCCACCTGTGTAAAGTGGGAACAAGTTCGGTGTTTACTTCACTGAATGAGTTTGGAAGCCTGTAGAACAGTGGCGGCAGGTAGCAGTGCCATGTGAGTCTTTAGTAAATAAATGGGCTCTGGCCCAAGTAATAGCAAATAAAACTTGGAGAACTGATTTCACTTTTCTCCCATCTGGAATGTAAGACTGTGGAATACTTCTCAGGATCTTGAGTAAAGTAAATTACATTTTGCTAAATTGATCGGCTCTTCCCAATGATCTTACTAATCAGCCTTTAGTTTCAGCGCATGTCTGCTGAAAGTACAGGTGCAAGACAAAGATAACATGCAACAGGCAGCAGTAACTGTGGCTTCCTGGGCTCCAGGAAAGGCGTGAGGTGGGATTCTGTGTAACTGCTTTCCCTCTGGTGCCTGAGTGCATGGGGGTAGGTACACACAAGGTTTCATTTTTCTTAGTGGCTACAGCTAACTGCTTTGTTGACCCTTCTTTCTCCATGGAAGAGCATAATATCTTTTCATAATGTCTCAGTGGATTCCATACTTTCTCAGCCACATTTGTGATTAAATTAGTCACTTTTCATTTTTTAGATTCGGCGACATCATTAAAAAAATGGTGAGGGTCTTCCTCACAAAGGTGAATTCCTTTCCTCTCCCATCTCCTCTCCAGCCGCGCAGAAGAAGGGCTGGGGCCTGGATGTTGGTCTTGACCCTTCAGAAGGGAGGCTAGCTCAAGTCCTTTGCACTTGGAATATACAGGCCTTCCTGCCTCTGGCTGTTAGCCGAGGGCTCTCCGTGGTCAGTCTTGGCACCCGCGCCACCCGATGCCCCACTATGAAACAGGCCTGAGGAAGGGCAATGGGGTCTCAGTCCTGGGGGGAAAGTGGGATGGTAAGAAGTGAGCCTCTTAGCTCTGCTCCTGTTTCATTTATTTGGCCTCAGAGGACAATTTTTCCCCTAAAATATTTAAACCCTATCAAAATTGATGACTTATGGAATTATAACTTATCGCTGAGTTCTGAAACAAGTGCAGGTTATTCATAATGAATATAAAAATCTTATTGCCTAATTGCAGGAAAAGTTGAGATGGGTAAAAGTCCAGCTGGGTTTCTGCGCCAGGAAGGGTGTTGTGCTGCGGTGCACACTGTAGCTGGGAAATGCTGCCAGCCCCACCCCTGCCCCCGGGGAGGGCAGAGTTAGCCGCTCCCTCATCCCAGTGCTCAGAGCAGCTAACATACATCTCCCATGCCCCTAATATAGCCACTACTACATGTATTTGAATTATTGGTTTACTTTTCTTCTTATTTTATACACCTCATTAAGAAACCTTTGTTGTACATCAAGATTCTTTTGAGAATCTTGAGCATTAAAGTTACAGACTTTCTTTGCAGATAATATGTCCACACACACACACACACACACACACACACAAACTCTAGGGGCCCAGGGAGCTCCAGTTTAAAACAGTCTCATACCATCAGCGTAGTGCCGATGCACAGTAGGTAACTGAAGGAGTGTTCGGTGAATTGAACTGCAGATGGGCATATGTCCTGACCTCCTGTTTGAATCAACTGCGGAACCCACAGCTGTTATCAAAGGCCCAGTGTACAGTCTGAGTGCAACCTACCCGCCAACTTCATCCCCTACTGCTTGCTGGTGTGAGCCCTCCACCCCAGGCAGCCGGTGCCACTTGCCCTTCTCTTAACAGGCCTGCACGTTGCTGTTTTTCTTAGCTCTTGCATGATGTCATAATAAATTCTTGTACAATTGAACAAACCCGGATATTAGATACTAGACACAATGTGTGCCTAGGGAAAAAGCTGCAAAAATTGTTAAGAATGACTACTTTGCTTTCAAACTAGGTAAATAATTTTCATCTGTATTTATAATGAAAAAATTATTTATCGTAAAATAACATGAGTGGTAATCCTAACAGACACATGGCACTATGTCCGGGTACTGTTCTAAGCACGTTATCTATTTTGACGGACTTCTGCCTTCCCACCCCTCTGCGCCATGAGTGCACAAGAGCTCACGCACATGCGAGGAAACTGAGCTGTGAGATGTTAGTAGCTTGCCCAACAGGGCACAGCTAGTTGGGTCCAGAGTTTATCTTTTAAACCATTAACATTCTCCTTCTTTGTAAGAAAAAATCAATAATTATCAAATGTGGCTCAGATCATGGGTACATAGTAAGGAAGCTTTGAACTCTAATCCATCAAGACACCATGAGAAAATCACACAGATGAGTTTAGTGAGTTTTAAAACAGTGAAGCATAGCTAAGCTAAAAATAAATGATCTCTTGCTAATTAATGGTGTAATGTATCCTAAGAAAATATTCCAATATACAGCATTACATGAGTACCTTTCCTTTGAACATCTGGGTTAGAATGAAGCTTTTGCCCAGATGTATGGGATAAAGTAATGCAATAGAGAAAGATATGCTTTTACCTGGTAAACAAAAATTTAAACTCAACATATGTACCTCACATGAATTATTTCCCATCCGTACAAAAGTTTTCTTCCTTTTCTCTATAACTGGACCAACAGCGTTACCATCCGTCCACCTGCAATTTCAGCTAAACCTCCCCATCATCTTCTTCTTCTGTCTTGCACATTCCTGTACCGCATCCGTCAGCTTCAGCCTCTATAGCTCCCCCAGGTTCTCCTAGGCCGTTACCATGGTCTCCTGGCCGGTCCGCCCTTGTGCTGGTTCCTTACCCATACCCATTTGCCTCTTCCTGGAGCCGATCGGATGGTGGAGTGCTTCTGCTCAGAAGTTAACGGTCACTCTCCATTACCTACCAACCAGAGTCCAGGACCCTGCAAAATCTTCATGTAACCTGCTGGCCCACCCATTCCCGCCCCCCCCCCATACACACCACTCTGTAGCCTCCTGGGCTTCTGGAAGTTCTCTGCCAAGCCTCATCTGTCCTGGCCTTCACCGTCCTGCCTCAGGGGAAACTGGGAATGTCCTTCCAATCTCCTCATTCAAAATAAACACTTCATTTGAGAGCTTCTAATGCACTCGGCTTATATTTCTTAAACAGCACTCACAAGGTTTTATTTTGCCAAAGCTGGCTTACTGCCTTCTAGGTTACAAGATCCCTCTTTGTATTCTTCAGATTTTCAGGTGCTTTTCCACACTGGGTTTTTGCGAATGCCTGCCTGCTGACTTGGATAGAAAGAGATGAGGATGGCACAAGCAAAAATCCTGCTCTTTTTCCACTTAAACATAAAAGACAAGTGAATGTGCTTTATATTCACCATAAATAAGCAAAGGATGTAAAAAGAAAACAAAAATCATTTAGAGACCATCATTCCCCAGAATATCTTTTTTTCCCTTTCAGAACTAATTGGATTAAAGAGTACTTGGACACAGCTCCCGTTCTGATTCTCATTTTCAAACAAGTGCACGGCTTCACTGCCAGCGGCAGAAGAAAGGCCCACTACTACAGTGAGATCAGTGTCTCCATCGCTTGCGGCATCCTCCTGGCTGCCCTGCAGGTACGGCCCCTCCCACCAGGCCCAAGAGAGAGAAGGGTGCTTAGGGGCCAAACCTTGGTCTTATTCACAGCCGAGATTCTAGTTCAGGGACACCTGGAAATTGTTTACCTAAAGTTGCACTCCTAAGTGAAAACTGACTGAAAACCTGGGCAGGTGACTGTGATAGTTCAACAAGCTGGAATTCTTCCTGGAAATCCACCCGGGACATTGTTTCAGGGTCAGAAAAGTGGCCCTTGTGTAATGACCTGAAGGTCAAGGGTATTGGCAGACACACACTTTCAGAGCCTGGAAGTCCTGGGGACTGGTTTTCTGGCTGGGTTTGCTATGGTGACTGAGTTGATGGAATGATGAAAAGACTCTAAGGAGCACTCTGTTATTGGGCTTCTTTCCTGAGAAGCTGAGTTTACATTGTATTGAAACTGGAGGGCAACTGTGTCCGGGGCTTGTGCTGCCTGTCACCACTCAGCCAAAAAGCAGAGCCAGGGATTGGAAGATAACTGTTTATCAGGGGCCAGCAATCTGAGAAGGTGGCGGGTGAAAAACCCTTGAGCTTTCAGAAACAAGTTTATCTATGGGAAATGTGGGAACCTAGGCAGGTGAAATACCTAGAGTGAGTCCAGATGCACTATTTCTCTTAAGAATAAGTGGGGCTGGGGGTGGGGGGGGCGGTGCTGGAAGAAGAGTCCTGCAGCTTCTTCCTGAGCTGGCTCTCTTGTTCAGGTGTGCTGTCTCTCCATTTGCATCAGAATTCCTCTCTTCCCCGATACCAGTGGCTTATGGTCAGGGAGGTTATGTGTTCTCTGGTCTGGGAGGAGAGGACATTTGCTCTCGAGTGTCCTTGGTTAGGGGAGATCAGGTCTTGCAGTCCACCAGCTGGCTGTAAGTGGCTCAAACTGCTTGGCCATGTTTAATTTTTTGTCTTGGTTTCCCCATTGCACTCGCCCAGGAATTGCCCTAGCCTCTTCTTATTCTGTTCTCAGCGTTGCATTAAAAAAAGATGCCCATGTACTTTCGAAAATTCCATCTGTGTAGTAGCTAAAGCAATGCTAAACATGCAACTCAGCAGTTGGTGTACGCCTTTTCCATGATTCAGTCCATTTCTCAACAAATATTTTCTGAGTTCTTTCTATGTGGCAGATCCTGGGAGGTGCCAGGAATAGCCAGCAAATCAAATGTGCATTCTGGTGGGGACTGGGGTTCTGGGGTGGAGAGAGACAGTAAACATGTAAAACAAATAAAGCAAGCCAGACTATAAGAGTGAGTGATCATACTTTCAAGGGACAATTGATTCCCTCAAATCACTTTGTGCTTCTTCTGCCCTACCTCAGTGAAAATCTGTGTGCTGAAAACACCTTACAAAGCACAGTCATTGTTACACAAAAGAGAAATGGGTTACTTGAAAATCTGTCTGAAAAAAGCTGAAATCTTTCTTTTTCCCTGATTCTGTACAAGAATAAGTTAAAGGAATCTCTGTGCCACAGGGCACCTCCACCTGACTTAGGGCTCCGGAAGAAGCGAACTAGTCCCGGAGCAGGGTTCAGAGCAGGGTCAGTTCGCAGGGCGGCTTCCAGGCCTTTGACTCAGCAGCCTTCCATCACGTTAGTGTTGAGTTTGCTGCCCTCTAGCTTCCCCTGTGCATAATTCTCGCGTCGGTCTTGATTTGTGAGGGAGCAAAGGGAAATCTTCCAAGTCCCCATCTGGACACATGGCATAATGACAGGGTTTGCAGGACTCAAAGGCATTTCCAGAACTTTCTGGCTCAGGCTTGGTGGTACCCATCTGAGTGGCGAAGGCTGGGGGTAGGGAGAGGGAAAGGTGGAGAGGGCCAGCTGGCGTGGTTTTATTAGATGTTTGTTATGTGGAGGGGATGGAGAGAGGCTGATGAAGTATTTTCTCTCCCCCCTTCCTGGCTGCTGTGTCCTCTGTCACTGGGCGGAGGACTCTCAGCAGGGGATGGTGTTCTGTCCATGATGGGATGACAGGAACCGCTTGTGTTTTGTCGGTCCCTTGGTGTGCTTGGATTCCCCAGATTTCTTTCTATGAAGTGACTATTCCTGTTTCTTAAGCATTAATGAAAAAGAAGAGTGGTATTTTTCTTCTCTGGGAACCTTCCTACTGTTTGGTTAAAAGAAGGGGGGGACTGGGGAGGTTGAGGAGAGCAGGTAAGATTCAGATACTCCTCCCTGCTTTGCTGCCCAACGGCAGGGAAATGGCAGAATGAGCAGGTCTGATAGGAGCTAGAACGTCCCCAGGCTTGAAGCAGAGCTTGGCCGTGCCTGCTGCCTTCTAAAGGGGTTCTTCTCCTCTCCTTTTCAGAACGCAGGGCTGGTGACTGTGACCACCACTCCTCTCAACTGTGGCCCCCGTCTGAGGGTGCTCCTCAGCCGCCCCTCAAATGAAAAGCTGCTGCTGCTGCTCCCTGTGGGGTACCCCAGCAAAGGGGCCACGGTGCCCGACCTCAAACGGAAACCTCTGGACGAGATCATGGTGACAGTGTAGGCAGGAGACCAGTAGGGAGGCGACGTCCCTGCTCTCCTCTCCTGCTCCTCTCGGGTGGCTCTCCGAGTGGCTCTTTTCTCTGGGTGCTGGGACTCCTGGACTCCACTTCCCGGGGTGGGGGCTGTGGGGAGGGCACGCCGTGTGTCAAGAAACCCTTCCACACTCTACTGCACTTGGTCTGACATGCCTGCTTCTGGCAGACGGTGGGATGAGATGAATATACAGAGTGTGAGCAACAGACGCGTTCTCTGCCACTTCCCATCCACCCTGGAAGTGCAGTTTTACTAAGAACACGCTCCTATTTTTAAGTTTTTAAAGTTGTTCTAGAAAAATCACGGTGATGTTTTCCTTTTACTTAAAAGATACTGATATGGAAAGCGCAGTCATCAGAAAATTTAATGTAATCCCAAGAATTCAGCTGTGTGGTGATTCTTGAACTTAAACTTAGAGTAAATGGTAGTGGAACAAATACAGTAAAAAATGGAAAAAAGAAACCAGACTTAGACTAATCAATGACCCTCTGCCCTCAGGATTTCTGGTGGCTTTTAGGCGAAGAATGTGCTTTTGAGATGCACTCTTTTCCTGAATCTCCTGGGCATTCTGCTGGTTTTGAATAATAATTAAACGTCACACCCATGGAACAGTGCACGCACGTGTGGGTGGGACGGACGGACAACCGACTGAACAGGACGGTTAGCTGCGCTGTCCGGCGGTGTGTTGGAGTCGGCTCACGCCAGCTGGTGGGGGCTGACCGGCAAACACTCAGGGATTGGTGGGCCAGCTATGCCCAGGGTGGGCGCCTTCACGTCACGGTCATTGGGCAACACCACAAGCCAGGACTTCCTTTCCCCCTCAAAGAGCACTAACCAAGTCTCCCTTCCTTTCTCCTCCATCCCACAGATCATACTGGTCCCTTGCCCTAGGTGGCAGTCTGGCTGGGCAGAGCTGATGGGGTCACAGGCACTAGGTTGGGAATGCGCATCTTTCATCCATCACCCGTCTTCCCTTCCAGGGGACGGATACACATGGGCACACACATGGCCCGGAGGGTTGTTCATCAAGCGGCCCTGCTCCCCCTTCACCCCCAGCACTGTCCCTTTTCATTCATTCATATATATATATTTCTTTTTTCCTCAGTCCCCTCGTGAAAATCTGTCTCACCTCTTTTCATTCCATTTGTGAGTATCATTTGTGAGTATCACACAGTATCATTGTTGAGAGTCAGAGCTGGTAACAAATCTGTGTCAGAGAAGAGGAAAATTTTTTCTCTTTGACGTATAATTAGATATTACAAGAACCTATGCCCTCATCCTCCAAAGTCCTTTGAAGTACCCAGAAACCTTAGAATCTCCAAAATCTTCTACTCTTACTTTCATTTTTTTCTTTCTTCTTTTAAAGATTTTATTTATTTTTAGAGAGAGGGGAAGGGAAGGAGAAAGAGAGGGAGGGAAACATCAATGAGCCTCACGCTCATTGGCGTGAGGCTCAAAACGTGAGGCTCAAAACGTGGTTGAGTCTCACGTGCCTCCAACTGGGGACCTGGCCTGTAACCCAGGCATGTGTCCTGACTGGGAATCAAACCAGCCACCCTTTGGTTGGCAGGCCTGTGTTCAATTCACTGAGCTACACCAGCCAGTGCTCTTCATTTTTCTTTACATGTATTTTCCCCCAAGTCTACACATTATAATAAATACAAACTTTCTTATACTTTATTTCTATTCTTTTTGTAAAAAAATCACTAGTATTGTGACGGGCGATTGTCCTGTACTCTTTACCAAAGATGAGCTTCACATTAACTACCTGTGGCTTTATTAGTCCTGGGGGGCGAGGCTGGGCACCTAATCACTGCACTTAGTGTTGTTTTAATAGGCAAAAGATACTCTCAGTTTCTAATAGACACACTCTGGCATCATAGCGCAAAACACTGAAGTTATAAACTTCTATTTCTTATGGTTAGAAACTATGGTATTTGAGTCCAGGGAGCTCTTGGGTAGTTCCGGTTACCCTGCTCAGGTGGGCTTCGAACTTCACTGCTGGAGGTGGGGGATGGAGAGGGAATCTGGCCAGTGGTGGAGAAGCAGGGAGTCCGAGTATAGTCATTTAAGTACAAAGCCACTGGAGAGGAAAGAAAATATCAGGATCGCACGTGATTAGGGGCCCTTGAGGAAAAGACTGTGAAGGGCTGGCCACCCTCCAGATCACCACACCCAGAAACACAGCCCTGATTTGTCATAGATGCTGAACAAAAGTCCAAGGGCACAGATCTGGGACATGCCACAGACAGCTTCGTCTCTGGGGGTGGATGGGAACCGCGGGAAACACAAGTCCAAGGTTCCACTTGCTTGTGGGGAGCTTATCAGGCAGTGAAGGCAGGGAAGGCAGCAGAAATGAGGAACACATTTCATCCTTCCTGTTCCTGGGAGGCGGGCCTTCCTGGAAAGCCAGGAACATCGTCCCTCCTGCCCCATCGCACCCAACTCCAGTCTGCTGCAGCATTACGACCTCAGCAGATCAGCGTAGCCCCCAGCCCAGGGACAGGTAAAGATTATTTTCTTCCTTCCCTCTTTAGCCTCAATCTCTTCTTAACTTTCTTTTACATGTTCATTAAATGCAGCCATATAGTGGTTGTGTTCAAAGTAGAAAGAGTGGTCTGACAAGCCTCTAGATCAGGGGTGTTAAACTCATTTTCACCCGGGGCCACATCAGCCTCGAGGTTGCCTTGAAAGGGCCAAATGTAATTTTAGGACTGTAGAAATGTAACTGCTCCTTAACAGTTCAGTGAGAGCTCAGTGCTGCCTCCAGATAGAAACTAGGTGCTGGGCCGGATAAAACAGGTGGAGGGCGGGATTTGGCCCGTGGGCCTTGTGTTTGCCACCTGTGTTCTAGATCCTTTTGTAGTTTTGAGACCTTAAAATAGAGGGGAATAATGGAATGAACTGATTGCTGTGAGGAAGAATAATTAATTAAGAAACTTAGGAGATGATTTGTGTCCCATTGATAGGACTCTCTAGAAGACTCCTGCTTTGCCAAGAGGGAAGTGCTAGTTTGTGGGGGTGACTTTGTCCACAAGTCCCCCAGTCCACCACGGATGAAAGTAATACTACCAAGACATGATCTGCTTGGGGAGGAGAGGTGGCCAGTCTCTTAGAGGAGAAGGGCCAGGAGGCCCTTCCTCAATGGCGTTTATTGGGTTGTAATACACAGGAATACAGGTGGAAAGGATCAAACAGTACATAACATTTCAAAGAAATCTGAGGACTTAGTCTGAGTCAGTGTCTGTCAGGTAAGGAAGTTGTGGAAACTTTGGGAGACATACTCATTTCCTGCTTGGACCCTTATCATATGAATGAAAGCACTCTTAGCAAAGCAGTCTTCACAGGACTTTTAGGAACTCTTATGCCCAATCATCCTGAATCCCGCTATAGCCAGCAAGGGTCTGCACCACCTTCCCCATCACAGGTTTTCAGGCTTAAGTGGATTAGAGCCAGGAAGCGCTTCTCCCAAATGGAAACAGGGACTTGGGCTATGTCAGAATGCCCGGGGTGGGGTGGGGGGTGGCGAGGGTCCATTGTCCCCTCTTTGTAGCAGCCCCCTGAGTCCTTCCATGATGGCCTCCCAAGTGATTGTGTCTGGCTTAGGTTGCCCCTCCTCTGAGGGGTCTTACCCATCATGGACTATCCAACCATGCATTGGGGGCAGGGGAAAAAGCAGAAGCAGTGCTTGCTGCCAGAGACAAGCTTTGTCTCTTAAGTGGCTCGCATTCCGGAGGTCACTCACTCAGCCTTAGACATGGGGGGCAGTTACAACTCCTGAAACCAGGCAGAGCTCCCAACATTAGATGAGAGCTGGGTCGGCCAGGATGGGCCAAAGCAGTGGGCCCCAAATGTCTGCCTGCATCACAGCCACCTAGAGCGCTTGTTCGGGCACAGGCCGCTGGTCCCACCTTCAGAGGGTCTGATCTAGTAGGACAGGGTGATGCCCAGTCTAACAGGTGACCAGGTGACATTGTGCAGCCCCTGGGCACCCACTCGAGAACCATGGGGCTGTGGCAGTCAATAGCTCTGACCCTTCAGTGATTGAAGATGACAAAAGTTCCTTTCTTGGGCAGGCCCCTGCGGGCCCCGGCAGCACTCTGAGACCTTGGTTCTCCATGGGTCACTCAGCTGTCCTGTGGCTGCACCATCTGGACCACATCGCCTCCTGACCCAGGGGAAGACAACGTCAGAGGTGCCCAGCCCAGCATTACACCCCTTGGCACAGGGTGACTTCCTCACTCTAAGAACCCATTGGGCAGGGCCGGTCACATGGCTCAGCAGAGGGTGGAGAAATGCCATCCTTCTGTGCCTGGAAGGAGAGAACACCAGGATGAGCACAGGCATTTGGTGTCTCTTCCCTGAGAACAAACAGTAATCATAATAAAAACAAATGGTGTGGGAAATAAAATAGGATATAACAGAAAACGAGGGGAGCAGAAGGGAAGTCGAAGGAACTGGTGAAATTAGAATAAGTTGGTGAAAAGCATGAAGATTCTCTTCTGAAAGGTTCACATGAAGTTTGGTTGATATTTGCCTGACATAGCTTTTAAAAACAGTATTGGGAAAATCAATGCAAATATATATATATATAGAGAGAGAGAAAGGACTAAAATTCCCTTCATTCTAAACTTTCCTGCCTCTGTCGACAAAATGGAAACTTCTGACTCACAAGTACTGATGGAAGTTCCTTACTTCCATTCATGAAAGGAAGGGGGGTTTTCTGGTCAGTGAAATGGGGGGGAAATGGGTTATTGCATGTGCTTGAACATCAACAAAGTATACTCCATTTTAAGCTGTATGCGCAAGTTAGGATTGATTATTCACCTTAGAAAGATAGTCTACCAATTGGTTTCTCTAAACAGAGGAGTTTTCAAAGAGTATTGAAACTGACTTTTAAAAAAAAAATTGTTTACATCTTATAGTAACATCTATAACCTGAAGTAAAACACAGTTATCAATGATTATTTTGCCCAGTAGGCAAGAGAAATAGAACTAACTTATCTTGCCAGCTATGAAATGAGAACAATTGTAAGATGTCAACCCACACATGTCTGCAAACAGTGAAGAGTCTAAAACAAACGCTGCTGCAGCTCAGCTGCTGTGGAGCCCTCACGCCCAGAGAAGAGACCCTGGGCAGTCAGAAGGAGGCCTTACCTGCCTCCAAGGGGAGGCGAGTAAAGCAGGGGTGCATGCTAAGGAGAGAACAGGCTGATGCACCTGCAGTTGAGACCAGATTAGCTCATTTATAGAATGTCCAGGGCAGACAAAGCTGGAGGGAGACCAGCAGCGGCCGCAGAGGTCCTGCTGAGTGAAATACAGTAGTTCTGATGAAATGCAAGATGCTATAATCCCATTTGGGGAATTCGTAATAAGTCACAAGGAAGGGGAATGGTTTGTGTCATTATGGTAATTTTAGAGTTCTCGGCGTGGAGCCAATTGTTTAGGATTAAACTCAACAGCCTTAAAATTCCCTCAGCGCAGTGTGGAAGTACGCCCGGGATGTCTGCAGAGGGCCAAGTAAGCAAGAAGCAAAATGAAGTCATAAAGGAAGTTAGCTAATTTGGGTGGAGATGGAGTTGCCGACGTCCATCTAGTCTAATAATGAAAACTAAAGAATAATAATTAAGAGGTCACTGGAATTAAGGTTCTAATATCAAAGCCCCCTGAGGGACGTCCCCTACTGTCACAGCAACCATAGAAAGAGCCCAGGTGCTCAATTTCCTGTTGACTCTGGTTGCTAAGCAACCTTAGCTTATCCTATTGTCATCAGGAGTTCCTGATTCAGTAACTTTGATTCCCTTGAGGCAGAGAACCTGCTCCCTCGTTGAATGACTTCACACATCTTGGACTGTTTAGAATTAAATAGGGCGCTGATGAAATAAATCACACCCCTAATATTGGTGCTTTCATGTTAAATTTAGGAATAATCTGGAGTGTGTTTCTTAAGTGATTTTTTTTTAAGTGGAAACATGATCTGAGAATGTGAAATTGATTTTAAGCTTGTGATTTTTAAGTTGAAAGGTGTAAGAAAATTAGACTTAGTTCATTAACAGCATTAGGATAGATTCACTATATAAGTGTAATTAGGTGTAGAAGAGGTGTTTACATATGAGAACAGTTTGGCTTAATTGGTTGTAAACTTGTCAGGTCAATTATTTAAAGTGCTAAAACAGAAAATGAGCTGTGATTAAATCCAATCAGTTTAAAACATTTAAAAGATTTTAATAAATGATGCTTATAGATGAGACTGGTGGTTTAAGGGAGTTTAGCTTCTTCAACTTGAGTTAATCAAACATTAATCAAAGCTTCCTTTCCCAGAAATGATTAGTTTTATTTTATTTTATTAGATTTATAAATATAGTACCAAAACATGGTATATCAGGTTAGAATTTCACTTTTGGCAGAAAGTAACAAACAAATAAGAATCCCCAACTCTAAGGGACTAAGTAAATAGGGCTGATTTTCCCACATAATGACAAGTTTGGAGGCAGGTCATCAGGGTCACTGAAATCTGCCAGGATCTCAGCGGTCCTCTTGGCCTTTCTCCATGACCTTGGCCTTTCTCCATGACCACAAAGTGCTGCTGCAGCATCACCCATCCCAACCAAGTGCAGTGCTCGAAATATAATAGGTACCCCATAAATACTGGTGGACATAGATGAAAAAATTTTATGTATATCATGAAACCGTAGAATGCAAGATCTGAAGGGGACCCGGGAGGCTGTTTTTCTTGAGTTCTCCAGGTGATTCTGCTGACCAGGAAGTCTGGTAAACATGGGACGCATTCTCCGGAGAGCTCATTCATCTCTGGGCTGTCTGGACCTGTCATCCTGACAGGGCTTCACAGGTCTGCACCTCCAGCCATGACCTCTCCCTTAAAGCACAAACGCTCACACCCACTGCTTTCTGAGGACCTCCACCTGGATGTGGATTAGGCATGTCGGCTGTTGCATGCTTCACAGGCCTCCTTGTCCTCCTTGCCTTGGCCCTTGATCTTCCTCCTGCGAGTGCAGCCCCAAGCCTAGAAAGCACCTTCAATTTCTTTCAGTCTCTTATCTCCCACATCCAAATCCATCAGCAGGTCTTACTGACTTCACGTCTGAACGTGGCCCTGGGGAAGCCAGCGCAGGGAACCAGTGTGGACACCAAGCTCAGGCTGCCCACTGGCATGAATGATCAAGTCTTTTTGCTCTGTCCCCAAAGTCTCGTGGCTTCTGCCAGCACCCGCAACATTGGCGGGCTAGCTCACCAACTTCAAGTGAAGTGCCACCTCAGACCCTTCGCAGTTCCTGGTACTTTGCACTAAAATTTCTCTCTACCTGAAATGCTGCCCCCCCAGGTCTCACTGTGGCTGGCCTTTCCAACTGCTACCTGTCAGAGAAGTTTCTTTGACCCCTCAACCCAAATACCCTCATGCCAGCCACTCTTGATCACATCATAGCTTCTGTAATAAATTTAAAAATTTTAAGGCAACATTAAAAATATACACATAATCTAAAGAACATTACAATAAATAATTACACATTCAAAACTGAAGTTAAAACACAGAGAATTATCAACACAGTTGATAATTTATGCACCCCTCCCCAATTCCATATTCTTTCCTCTCACCATGCCCCAACCTCAGTTTGGTGTTATTCACTCCCACGCCAGTCAATAATATATGTTATTTTATATACCGTATTTATGCCATGTATAATGTGTACTTTTTTGCCCAGATGTTTGAGGGAAAGTAAGAATGTGTACTGTACATGGGTACAATGATTACATACCCTGGGTATAATAATCCCGTGTATAATGAGCACAAAAACATGGGTGCGCATTATACACAGGAAATATGGTATTGGAACTTTCCACAGGTGGTATTGCACTTTACATACTTTTCTGCCACATGCTTCTTTCAGCGACTCTCGTGTTTGTGAGACAGTCTATGTGGATATGGGCGGCTTGGGTTCGTTCATTTTCACTGCTCTATACGATTGTGGGATATATCACACATCATTCATTCTCTCGTGAGTTGACATTTAAATTCTTTTATGCTTGTTTTTTTTCTCCTCATGTAAATGTATAAGATTTTTTTTAGAGTATTACCTAGGCTTAGAATTGCTAGATCACAGGGCATTCATATTTTATCTTTTCTTGATATTATGAAATTGTTTCCTTAAAGTGCCCCCACCATGATTTTCTAAAAACTCACTATGTCCCAGGACCAGACCATAAATTCTGAGATTCTTCTCAATCATGTCTATCTCTGGACCCCTGTGCCCAGGCGCTGTGACATGAATATTTGTGAAATGACTGAAGAAATGGGAATGTAAAGGGGTACAGCGACTTCACCAGGGTGACAGACTTATCTTGGTGACAAAGCTGGGATCTGAGCCCAGGGTGCTGCCTCCCTAAAGCCTGACTAAGAGGAAGCAGTCCTTGTAAATAGAGTCCCAGGTCCAAGGGCCCAGTTCCAGGAAGAAAGTCTGGAATGAGTTCACAGTGACTACCAGGGGCCTTCCCATGGTGCCTGAGCTGTGTGGGCCAGAAGCACGCTCCCCACAGGGTGGGAGGCAGAGTTTCTGAAAATTCCCCAGAAAGTGAAGACCAACCCAAGGGTATAGGAACAGAGCTGCTGGGGCGACAGGGGCTGCCACGTCAGGGGGACATGGCAGAGGGGGACGAGCATGTGTGGGGGGTGGGGGGCGGGCCACAGCGTGGGCAGAGGCCGCACTGACCCGACAGAGGCTCCCTGTGGGAGCGCTGAGATCACATCCATCTTCAAAGGAGAAAGAAGGAACGGCCAAGAGGCCTTCTTCCAGCACCTCACACGACCTCGTGAGGATGGCCAGGAGACCGCTTTGAGCCGAGGCGGAGCATTTGAAGAGCGGAGAGGGCGGCTCAGATGGACACACAGCCGAGGGAACTGTTAGTTTGAGGTCTTGAAGTTTGTGTTTATTCTGGCCTTTCGTTTTAGTCGATTTGCATTTGGTTTTCATCCCACACTGTCTTGGATCCAGCCAGGAATGTATAAATCATTTAGCAAGCAACAAACAGCAGGGCCACCAAAGGGATGGAAAAGAAAACCCCCCAAGTGGGGTCGAGACGGGGCAACTGGAGAAAGGAGAGGGGCGGGGGGATGGACTGGGGGGCAGAGAATCACAGAGAGGGGATGTGAGTCACAGAGGCAATAACGGCCTCTTCTCATCCCCAAGGGCCAGTTCCATGAACTCAGATACCTGGGGGACGGGGAGCGGGGAGGCAGGAGGGCAGAGAGGGAGGGAAGGGAGGGAGGGAGAGAGGGAGAGGGAGAATGTGAGTGTGAAAGACAACAAGCTCAAGAATCCAGCGTCAGGGTGTGCCACCATCACTGAGATGATAGCCTCCCCTCTTTGGGTGCCCCTAGCTCAAAATGGAGCATTTTCTGCACTGCTAAACCCCACCTAGTTGCCTTTCCTGCTCAGATCCAGAACCTTTTCACAGACTTCTCTTGGCTTTATCTTCCCCTCCAGTAAGGCCCCACTTCCTGCCGTTGTGTGGAAGAGGTCTCTCCAGATTCTTCGATCAAACTTATGTGGGGTGAGACCAAGGCTGGGCTCATCTGCCTCCTGAGCGTGCAGGGTCCTCTCTTAGGGCACTTGTGGTCCTCCTCCTCCTCCAGTCAAGCCCTCTGCTGCACTCTCTGCAATTGGAGAGCAGGGACCCGGTCTAGCTGAGCTCCCTGCCGCCACGCTGGTCCATGGGGGGGGGGTTACTTTTGGTGAGCGCCAGCTGACAGCAGTCACGTGGCAGAGACTCCCTGTGATTTAACGGTACAGTTTGGAGAATTTGTCAAAACCTTTACTGCATTTGGTGGAAAACTCTTGGGGAAAAAAAAAAGAAGAAGAGCCTGAATCTCTTCCATTTAGTAACCAGATAAACCAGCTACAGTGAAACCCACGTAATTATGGGCAGAGTGGAGGTGTGACCCGGAAGGTGGGAGTGGGTGGTGGAAGGAGAGTAAACTAAGTGCGACCTCTTCACTCTTTGGCACTCTGCATTTGTAATTCCATTTCTGGTCACAAACGGGGAGCACTGGGCTCACTTAATGCTACATTTCTGTAATGTTTGTGGACTTGGAAAAGGAATTGAAAGGTGTTTCAAGTCCATTCTCTGCTCTTGGAAGGGACGGATGCCACTCACGTTGTCCCGCACTCTGAGGGAGGCATTACAGGGTATGGAGACAGGTCTGGCCAAGTCAACAGGCACAATTTTAGGAATTGTTTTAAATCCACAGAGGGGGAGCCCTGGAAAACCAAAGGACACCAGGAGGCAAAGGTCCCTGAGTCACTGTCATCAGCTGGGGGAGGGGGCAGGTGTGGTGGGAGAGGCCCGGCACCTGGAGGAAGCTGGGAGCATGAATGGCCTGCCAGGCAGGAGCTGGTTTCTCAGGGCCATGTAGCCACAGCGGGGGACACCACCTGAGATGGAGAGAGACTTGTACTGTGACTTTGCCCCTCCTCCCACCCGCCATTCAAACCTCCCACCAAATGGCTGAGACGCCCTTCCTGTCTCCTATTTGCCTTCTTCCTTCCTTCCCTATCTTTAAGACAAAAAAAATTTTCTTCTTTTTTTTTTTCATTTTAAGGACAGGGAAGATTTTTCTGGAGCTTTCCAGATATACCTAGAAAAGAAAAGCCACACATTTAAAATTAAAAAGTAAAAGCTCTAGTGCCCTCGTCGATAGCCCCCAATGCAGTGAGGAACTGTCGCCTTTCCCTTCCTGACCTTAAGGTGCCACATGGACCACAGATGAATGTCCCCCTCTTACTCGAGGGTCAGGAGTGTCAGTCAGGAGCGTGGGCCCTGGAGCCAGGCCACCTCCACCCCAGTTCCAGGGCAGCCCATGCTCCTGGGCCAGTGCCAGCCTCGCCATCGGCGGCCTCTTGGTGGAAGGTAGGAAGAGATCACAGCGGTCCCACCTCATGGGGTTGCTGCAGAGACTGTGGCGTTTACACACCCACGGGCCTTGGGACAGAGCCTGGTGAACAGCACAAAGGAGATTCCCAGGAGGCCCTGCGCTCATCAGCGTCTCCCCGAAGCTCCAGGAAGTGGAAAGCCTGCCCAGACCTCCTGCCCCTATGAGAGCAGCGGGACTTGGAGGTCAGATATCACCAATTTTCAGCTTTTAATCAAACACACACTATCTCCACCAGTGCGAGTCACCGCGGTCTTGGCATCCTGCCAAACGTCAGGTTGGGGCCCAACTACACTGCAGCAGGAAGGAGGACAGACGACATAAGGCCCCCTTTGGTCTCATGATGGCATTTCAAAGGCTGCCGGGTTCAGCTGGGGCCCCAGCACTGACCAGGGTTAATGTGCTGCACCTGCAGAATTAGGGCCCTCAACGTCAGCCTGTGCTGTGGCCGTCAGCACGGGCCACAGGCCCGCAAGTCCTCAGCCGCCTGGAGGGCAGAGTTAGATACGGCTCCCTCTCTGTTCAAACATCAGGTTGGGCCTCTTCCTCCATACCCTGCAGATTGGTCTCTCAAATCAACTGCCCCACTAGTTTCTGCATAGTTTTTCTTCTTTACCTCTTATTTTTATTATTTTATAAAGATTTTATTTATTTATTTTTATACAGAGGGGACAGGATGGAGAAATAGTGGGAGAGAAACATCAGTGTGTGGTTGCCTCTTGTGCTTCCCACACCAGGGAACCTGGCCTGTAAGTCCTGACTGGGAATCAAACCAGCGACCCTCTGCTTCGCAGTCCAGTGCTCAATCCACTGAGCCACACCAGCCAGGGCTCTTCTTTACCTTTTAAAGTTATAATGTTAATTTCTGAACATAATAATAATTGGGCTAATGATCCCAGTATATTATATGGCTTTATACTCAACATATTAACCACTAAAACAAATTTCAAAAATCATATCAAATGTATGAGACTGCCCAAGAATCAAATTCAGTTCATAAAATTAAAATGAAGTCTAATAAAAACAGCCCACAAAACAGTACTTCCTTCCTTCCTTCCTTCCTTCCTTCCTTCCTTCCTTCCTTCCTTCCTCCCTTCCTTCAATTCTTTATGTACCTAGAAGCTAGTGAATTTCTGATTTTTAATTAGGTGTTTAAATATAATTAAATTATTATTTCTGCAGGTCCCTTAATTAAGGTCTAAGCAATAAAGTGATTTAACATATGCCAGTTTTCATCCATGCATGAGTTATTTTTTTCCATGTTGAAAGTAAAACTCAGGATTTTCCTAGCTTAGAGGCAGAAACTAAACCGGAGTCGGCGTGGACTTGGGCAGTGACCTGTAAAGGGAAAAGTGTGGGGAGAACACACGGAGAAAACTAAGCTTAAATGAGGCGATGTCCACTAATTAAAACTAATACGGGGCAAGAAAATCAAAGCTAATAGATGGTACTTTAATTCCTTAAGACTTCAATATCCAAAAATGGGTTTTCATGGTCAAGTCCATACTTGCTGCAATATGAGTTATTTGCTAAATGCATGAATCTTTCTTATTTTTAATTGTCTACTTTAATTAAGACTTAAGGCAGCTGACACTGTTGGAATGTATTTAAACAAAGAAACAAGTCCCCCCTCCCGAACCAGGAGAGTTAAGAACAATAAGGAAGACAACTTCTTCTATATTTGCACCCAAGTCATTCTTGGGTGCAAATATATAGAACTTAATGATCATGTTACATTGTTATCTCAATATAAAATCTCTGGAAAATAGTGTGAGTGTGGACAGGCTTTTCTAAAGCAGATGTCAACGTTTGCTCATCACTTAAAACTGCTGTTTCAGTCCATTTTAATGTGACATGTGGCATATCAGTTGTGAAAAGGTACAGGTCACAGCCCTTGAGATGAATGGCTCACTTCAAAATGATGAATCACGCTGAGGTATTAAAATGACTCCAAGCCTTACATACAAATAGATATGATTTAAAATGTCATTTTCCTTTTCATCAGCCATATTTCTATGATCGGTCATAAAAATAAAGTGGGTTTTGTGCCAGTTACCAGAGGATTTGTCCTTTTCAAAGCCAATGTTCAAGAGAAAGCTCCTTGACATTCTCCCATATGGCAAATTATGTGTGTGCTCACCATTTCTGATTTGGAATGATTGATTTTTATAAAACTTTATCATAACTGATAACTAAAGGGGCAGGATCCTCATATATATAAAACCAGGCATCTCAAGAGCAGATTCTATCAGATATGCCCAGAGTCCAGAGGCAACCTCTGTGTCCTTCCTTTTGGGGTAAGTGACACCAGCCATGGCCACTCTGTTTTACTGTAAGAATCAAATTAGATCACTTACACTCTGAAGCCACAAAGCACCCTTTATGGATTAGATGTCCTAGTCACAGTGGGGACAGAGAGAGTGGAGCTTCTATAAAAACTGTTCTTACTCCTAAAAAATTTAAAAGTGTGTCCCCCAAAGTGGAGTCAGCATATTTATCTTGAGGGACAGTGACTGAAATAAACAGCCACTCTAAAGTGGAATGAAAATCATTCTATAATCTCTGAAAAGTCAAAACGTAGTCTTTTCAGATGATCTGCTGACTCAAAACACAACAGATCCTATCATTGGCTTCTTGGGGAAAATACGAACAACCACACAAAATATATCTGAAATATTAAACTATGATTATACTGTATTAAAACAGAGTTCTTTTAAAAAATCGATTTACAATGTCTAGTCCAAGTGGCTTAACCATGGAACATAAATCTTTAAGTGAATTTGCTCTAATTTCTGGGTTAAAAATAGGAGGGCTGCCTGGGCTGCTGTGGCTCAGTGGATTGAGCTCCAGCCTGTGATCCAAAGGGTCATCAGTTCGATTCCCAGCTGTGGCACATGCCTGGGTTGCAGGCCAGGTCCCTGGTGGGGGACATGCAAGAGGCAACTTCACACTGATGTTTCTCTCTCTCTCTTTCTCCCTCTCTTCCTCTCTGTCTAAAAATAAATAAAATATTTTTTTCAATGGAAGGCTGATTCTTTTTATGTAATAAAGCATGAAAAAAATTGTAATGTCTTCCCAAAGGCCCTCGTGTCTTGGTTTTGACTTCCAAGTCACTATTTTCAGCAGCAAGCAGATCATTTCTTCATATATCTTCTTCAGGTAAAAATAAGAAGGATACAGAGTTTATGTCAAATATAGAAATGACTCGCCCAACAGATGTTAAAGGAAATCTCAGCCCTCTGTTTCATAAACTCCAACCCAGAAGTAATCCCCCTCCTAAGGGCTTTAAATAGCTGTCACAAAACCCGTCTTAAAGATCCAGAACAATCCTTCCCAACAAAGGCCTTCATTCTTTTGCTCAAGTCTTTAATTTTACAAACAGGTCTAAAAACACAGTTAATTAAATCCCCAGCATGTAGTGAATTAAGTAGAAAGTTGGAAGGTGAGAAAAGGTGACAAAAACAGGGAAGAAGCCACATGACTCAAGATGTGACAGTCTCCTAGACAGGGAGGCCGCAGACAGAAAGATGGAAGCCATCTGGGGACAATTAACTACCTCGAGTACTTGCAGTGTTGAAGGCTCTCACTCCGTTAGAGCATGTAAACTTCTAGATGAATATTAAAACATTGGAAGATGAAGGATATATTAAATTTTTATTTTTTCTGGGGAAAACTTGGAACGTAGATGAAGAGTATGAAAAGCAAAACTCCTCCTGACCTTGTAACTTAGAAACAATTGCTGTTAACCATTTGTCCTATTTCCTCTTACTTGCCAGCATGTGCAGTAAATTTGCAGAGCCTTAAGATTTTTTTATTAGTTCATTTCCTAGTGTCCTGGCCTCACTCTTTAAATAGAAGTTCATTGTTGGAGCTACTGATAGGAACCCACAGACCCATAGGAATTGTGGGTATTCTCTCTCCTCTAGTGCTGTGAGGTGAGCTTCTCTTCTAGAAGAATCTGTGAAAAATATTGTGACCATTCTGAAGTGATTTTTACATGTTTTTACTGCTGTCTTGTACTGACTTTGTTGGGATAAAATGTGAATTCCACTGACCTCCCTCCTTCATGTTGGAAAAAATGGTGGCCTCGGCAGTTTTGCCCATATCAAAATGTCCATACCTCTGTGGATTTGCTTTTTGAATAATTCGTTTGGCAACTTGAAAAATGTGGGCAAGTATAGAGAACATAAAAGCACACCTGCATCCAGCTTTCCAAATTAGTGAGTATTTACGTTTAATAATTCTGCAGCTTTGTTGCAAGCCAAAGGAGCGAAGCACTGGAAATGGACCTGTAAGCCTGACTGGTCGCTGCTCGGGCTCAGTTCACTCCCCTCCGTCTCCGAGGAGCGCTGGTGGAAGAAGGGCATCAGCATCAGTAACGTGCGCGTCTCTGGTTGGTTCTGGGAATAGGAGGTAATACACATCCAATGCCGAGCACAGATTCCAGCACATATAAAAGACTAAAAACACAGAAGCGATTAATAAGGGAGATATCTGAGGAAGTGAATTGTTAGCTATCCAAACGGTATCAATGAATAGGTTTTCTTTCCTTGACTGTGGCTTAACATAGCTAACCAGCGGGATTTCCACAAGAGACAGGAGGTGACCTTCGTGTTTGGCAAGTGATCCTAGTGACAAAACTCTAGGCTGTCATTTGAAAGGAACATGCAGTTCCATTTGATTCAACAAACATGTATTGAGTGACTACCTCTTCTCCACGAACGAGGAGAGCCCAACGTAACAGAGATCATCAAGCGAACAGGTATTTCAACAGTGTTAGCAGCGCTGCCTCAGAGAAGAGAGGATCTTCTGGAAAGCAAACTCGCGTGTGATTCATGATCATGAGTTGGTCAGAGACCAGTAAAAATGCCTTTCTGATTCATGACTGATGTAAAGCTGAGGGAGGTTGTCGGTGATGTGGAAACAGGTTCTTGAGTCCAACAGATTATCGACGGAAATTTAAAAGATGAGATTTAATAAGGATTAAAGTCCCACGAGCTTTAAAATCTAACTACCCAAGAGCAGTGGGGCAACAGCAGGTCATTCAAATAAAAGTCTTGAGGATTTTAGCTGATCATACAAACCCAATCTGAGCTAATACAGTACATAGTTGCAAAAGGTCCTTCCACCTTAGAACACATCAGTAGAGGAAGGGCGGCATCACGGCCAAATAATGCTCTTGAGGTGCCTGCATTCCCTACTGCTAGGAGTACGTTTTGCTCACATTGAGTAATACATGTTTAGTAGGGTAGTGACACATTTTAATACCTAGAAGAAGGCATCAGAGGCAGAAAGGAGTGGGATCCATGGCTGTAGAGAAGGGAAAGGTATGAAGAAAGCTTCGTGGAGAGAGATGTTAGGGTGGCTGATGCCGTTCAAGAACTTTTGTGTAGTCTCAAACTGGACAGGAAACTATAAGGTGATAGACTTTAAATGTAAGGGAGGGCAATGTAGAAATTATAAATAAAATGGTAAGCCTTGTGAAGAAAAGAACCCCCTGTCATTGGATGAAATGATACGTCAGGAAAATGATAGAGAACTTTCTTGCATCAGAGGGGGGAACCTCCTCTTTGACAATCATGAGTCTAAGACTCTGTGACTCTATAAACACCCAGTAGCAGAATACACATGGAAACAAGCTATGCAATTACTCTCCTTCATCAGGAAAGGTCAAGGGTAAATGGTAATATACAGAGACCTCGTCTATGCCCAAAGATCACCCATTTATTTTTCTAGTCTATATATATACATTGATGATTGCTCTTAAAAATCAGTGCCCCCTTCCCACCCACTAGGATGGTAATAATAATATTAATATAAACAATGCTAATTTTTTAAAACAGAAAATAACAATTGTTGGCGAGATTCTAGAGAAATTAGAAGCCTCATACATTGCTGGTGGGAGTGTAAAATGGTGCAGCTGCTGTTCCAACACAGCTTGGCAGCTCTTCAAAAAGTTCAATGTAGAATTACCATGTGACCATCAATTCCACTACTAGATGTACGCCCACAAGCATTGAAAACATATGTTCACACAAAAACCCGTACATGAATGTTCGTAACAGGATAATTCATAATGGCCAACAGTAGAAACCACCCAAGAATCGTATAAATGAAGTGAGAGGTACCCATACAATGCAACAACACTCAGCACAAAAAAGGAATAAAGTGCTGTAACGCTGAGATGGATGAACTTCGAAGACATGCTAAGTGAAAGGAGCCAGGCACCAGAGGCTACACACTGTACAACACCAGACAAATGTCGTGCCTCCATGGACAGGCAAATCCATGGAGGCAACATGTAGATTTCTGGCTGCCCAAGGCTGGAGAGAGATGAGGGAAGAGGGAGTGACCACCATGGGTACAGGTTTCCTTGGCAAACTGTAGGGAGGGGAGGAAAATGTTCTATAATTAGTTCCAAGCGGTGATTGCTCAACTCTGTGAATGACTTAAACTCTGCTGAACTATGTAACTTTAAAATAATGAATTTTACATTATGTGAATTGTACCAATAAAAAAATCGAATATTTGAAATATTCCAGTTTCAAAGTTAGAACACATTTAAAAAATTCTGACACATTCCAACTTCCCGACTTTTCCGAAGGATACAGAGCCCTGTGCCCCAGCCCAGCTTCCTTCCGGGCTCAGCTATTACACCATCTGATCATCTGTATGTTCTTAGAGAGCTAAGCGCCGTGTGCAGTCTTTTCAAAGCAACTTTTAAAATGAACCATGACGATTGTTTTCTAAGTTTTCTTCTCCGAGTTTCTTCTGACTTCTTCACGGTGGTCAGCACTGAGCCCACCAATGGAGAATGTAGGTGGCTGAGCAGAGAACTGTGCAGAATGGGGACATTGGGGGCTGGGGACAACCTCAGGCAGGTACTGTCCTGATGGCCTTCAGGACACAGGACTGCAAATGGGAGATTCCAGGTAAAGTAAGCCAGAGCCGGAAGCTGGTGTGGCAAAGCTTCAGCTTTAGAGCTCAGATTAGCTAAGATCATCAAAATTTCAGAGCAAGAAATTGGGGATGTCAATATTGTTCCTTTGTGAAGAATGTCAGCCTTTAGTTATTTGAAGGATGGCTTTTGAGTTTGGGGATTCTTCTTCTGTGTCTTTATTAGTTGCTACTAATACTTTCACGGCCTCTTAGCACCTAGTAAAAGAAGGGAAAGGAAGTCTGTAACTTGTCAGCAGTTAAACTTTGGGAGGGCAGAGGCTGAGGTCCCTGTCTCTGGTACACAGCCGCACCACACACTTTGGCATGGAGTGGATGCTTCTCGGTGATGAAATCAGTGGTGTGAAATCAGGCATTTGTGTGAAGTGTATGAGGTTTCCCTCCATGACTGGCTTAAGAAATTTGGAAATAGCTACATGGAGATGCCTTAGAAATACTCTTCCAACCTGCTCTGATAGCCGTTGATGGGAAATCCTGACTCCAAGCAGCTGTGGGGAAACCACTAGATGGCGCAGTCATGCTGGATGTGATCAAACCTCAGCGCCCAGGAGGAAATTGACTGTTATTAGATTACTTCATCTGTTGCTTAAGGAGCTGTAGTTTACTTCTCCGCCCACGTCCGCCCTCTGAATTTTCCTATGTGTTAGTAATTTATGTCTTCCAGATCGTGTAAATACAGATGTGCTAGAGTTAGTCATCTGAATCCACTGTTTGGTGACCGAAGCCAGCCTGTAAAAATGATCACTTCCCTTTGTTTGCAGTTCAAGTATTTTGACTATTCCTTTGCCACATACTCTTTTATTTTTATACAGTTACATCAGTGGCCTGGGTGTCTTTTCTTCTGTAAACATACTGATGGAGAGGGCAATTACTGTCATAAAGGTATTGGGAATTTTTTGATAGTACATCAATTTCCTTATCCCTGAAAGATGTCACTCATGTTGTTTTGCACAGTGCTAGGGATCGTCAGCCTTTGGAAACAAGTTGGAGAAAAGAAATGTCCCAAGACACAAAGTAACTGATTGCTTTCTTTACCCAGCTTTCTGTGTCTTTGTCTTTTGGCGGGGCGGTGGGAGTAGAGGACTGTTTCACTCACAGTCAGAGGCTGAACCAGCAAGACCAGGCATGTTAGTGAGTCTGGGTGCTGGGATCGCCCAAGAGGCACAATCTCTCAGTCTATCCCCGCCCCAGCCAACACCCCCTCTAAAGCCAGACACATTCAGGCCCCCAGAGAAAAAGTTTGGTAGGGCATCATTTGGAGCAAGTCCAGAGCCAGCACAGGAAAAGAATGCAAGAGACTTAGGGTCAAGAAGAGAGAAATGAGATTTATTTAGCTTGAGGTCACAGTGCCACAAAGACTGCCTGCAGGAGGCTTCTGGTGTGGAATTGCAAAGTCAGGACAACCTGCAGGCTTGGAGCCTGGCTGGGGACGGGGAGGCCCACCTGTTGGCTAGTATCCCAAGAAATGCCCAAGTTTGGGGTCTCACAAAACTTGAGGAAGAGTCCCCGCTGAGGTGGTGGTAGCCCACGGAGAGGGTAGTGTTTGGCAAAGGGCAGGAGACCCAACCAAGAAGGAAGAATGTGAGTGGGGTAACGCAGTCACATCGGCCATGCATCCCTGGTTTCCCTGGGGTGCTGGGTTCCACGGGGGAAGGGCAAACACGATGGAGGCTAAACGGGTGTGATCTTGGTTTTCATAGAAAGGGGCTGAGAAATAGCCCTTCATCGTGCAGACAGAATTTTAGAAACTATGAGCATGCTAGTGAGGTCTCCAGAGATGAACTTTAATTCTAGAAGTATATGGTTAAAGATTCTTTTTTCACTGGCCCAGTCCTTGGTATAGAAAAAGAACCTTGTGGTATTTTGACATTTATTAAAAGATGAAGTTCTTTCAATTTTTGAGTACATTGGATCAATTTTTCTATAGTATTGTATGTTTATAACTCTTACTTTTTATTTTTAAACCCCACCTTTCCATCTGTTCTTTAGATCCAGATGTCATATAATAAGTTGTGACATTACACATTTGCCCTTAAAACCATGTTCTGGGGCTGTGGGGACTCTGATTATCTAAAAATAGTAAGTCCTGTGAGGAAACACAAATATTAAAGTAGACATGGGTTCAGTTTTGTAGCAATTAAGTTGAATTCTGGGATGACAAATAATTACAAATGATTTTTAGTTAGCACAAATAATAACGAATAATGCTGGCTGCAGTAACCAAAACCTGAATATGTTAGTGGCTTATCCAAAAAAAAAGTTTTGTTACTCACATTCATCACAGTCTGATGGGGATCTCTCTGCAGGCAGGAACAGTGCTCTGCTCCACACACTCACTCAGGGATCCAGGCTCTTTCCAGCTCATGGCTCCACTATCTCCTAGTATCTGGGCTCCCTCTCCCAGGGCTTTGCTTTCTATCAGCAGATTAGAGAAGAAGAATGAATAAGTCAGACACCACTGAACTGCTTCAGTCTGGAGGTGACACACACCATTTCTGCTCACATTTCACTGATGAGAACTGGCCCCCGGAACCCAAGCCAGGCCCTGGCTACTGGTGTAAAATAGTGTGGCACTTACACACGCACACCAGCAATGCAGAGCTCAGTAAGAGACAAGCCTGTTTGTTTCAGGGTAAGAACGTCATGCCCCCTCCTTGTACCATTGTCCATGATGAGCTCCTCCTGCAGAGCCAGCCCTCTCCCAGCCGAGTCTGGCCTTGGGAAATAGCTTCTGTTATCTAGCACTTGTCTACATTAAGGAATCTTGGTGAAGTTTTGACCAAGGAAGTTTTCTGTAAAGCAGCATAATTGTTTAAAGTTGATTTAATCTAGTTCTTCAGAATACCGGCTTTAAGTCCTTTGTTAACGTGGCCAGCCTACTGCCAGTCCACCACAGCTCTTTCAGATGCTTACTTTATACAAAAAAAGTCTTTGCTTTGTTTTCTTTTTCCAAGTTTATAGTGAGTATCTCCAGTGGGAAGTCACCCTTTTGTACGTTCTTAGACCAGGGACTTGAAGATATGACAACGCTCCAGAAGGCACTATGTAATCAGTAAATTACCATGTACAGTATCAGCCGCCACTGACTGGCTGAGCCAAGAGTAGGGCCAGGCGGGTCACTGTGGGACAGTTTACAGGGTTAAATATCACCTTTTCTTCAATACTTATCGTTCTTTGCAATTTATCTTTGAGGTCTTTATTCTCTGTCACATTGTGTCACTCCTCCTGCGACTTTGGGCTTGGCCGACAGTTTCATTGTCTCCTGCCATTCGATCTGTGTGGGGAGGACCGGCACAACCACCACCCACTTGGTGAACTCGAGGGAATTACAATCAAGGTTGTTGTTCCCCCCACCCTGGGGTGGGGGTGGGGTGGGGAGGACAGTCTAAAGATCCGCTAATCCAGATCTATGACTAACTAATCATTCAGAAGCTCTTCCAGTAAGAGAGGTGAAGGGCAGGCATCGTGGGAGACGGGGCACCCCAGAGAGCGTTTTCAACCTGAAGTCCACACAAGGTGCGCCAAGGCCCGAGCACTAAACAAGCACATGGCGAGGAAGCCATGGGAGCTGCTTCCTCAGCACTCCTGCCTTCCCTTACCTTTTTGGGAGGGATGAAATCAGAATTCTTTTTAAACGAGAAAGATGATGAAAACCAACCCATTAAAAGGTACGAATCAAATATTCATAAACATGACCCCACACCCTGAGCAGGCAACTTTCCAGAAGGAGGTGGGAGGTCCCCTCCCATTCGGGGAGGAGCATCGATTTCGGGGAGAGCTGCCCCACTGACCTCTGCATCCCACCTCTCAGGTCAGCCGTGCGCTGAGCCTGCGCACAGCCTGCCAGGTGCGTCTCTCCGGTTTTGGGACTTCCTTGTAAAACCATCGCCACAAATGCAGGCGGAAGTTGGCCGAAGTGGCCTTCTCGCCGAAGGAGCAAATTTCTGCTCTTTTATTTCTAGGAGGAAGGGAGGTAGCAGAAAAGCAGATTTGGGGCAGTGAACACAAACCTAATGGTGTGAGTTTTAAAATTTATTTTTAAATTATGGCTGACATGAAATACTGTATTAGTTTCAGAGGTATAACATAGCAATGAGACATTTATATACCACAGGAGGTAATCACCCCATGAGTCGAGTACCCATCTGACACCATACATTGTAATAATAGGATTATTACAATATTATTAACTATACTCCCTGTCTTGTACTCTATATTCCTGTGACTATTTTAATAACTGGCAATTTGTACTTCTTAATCCTTTTCACCTTTTATACCCATAGCCTCACCCATTTGACAACTACCAGTTCCTTCTCTGTACCTATGAGTTTGTTTCTGTTTTGTTTATTATTCTGTGTTTTAGAATCACCTATAAGTGAAATCATACAGTATTTGTCTTTCCCTGTCTGACTTATTTTACTTAGCATAATACCCTCTGGGCCCATCAGTGTTGTGGCTAATGGTAAGATTTCATTCTTTTTATGGATGAGTAATATTCCACTGTACATACATACCACATTCTTTATCCACTTATCTATTGATAGACATTTAGGTTGCTTCTATACCTTGGCTATTGTAAATAAGGCTGCAATGAACATAGGGGTGCATATATCTTTCTGAATTAGTATTTTGGACTTTTTAGGTAAACACTCAGCAGTGGAATTGCTGGTTCATATGGTAGTTCTATTTTTAATTTTTTGAGGAACCTTCATACTGTTTTCCACAGTGGCTGCACCAGTTTGCAAACCCGCCGAGAGTGTGTGAGGATTCCTAAGGGTGTGTTTTGAATTTACTAGGGAAGGCGACATTTCCGCTGTCCATGAAAATCTGGGACACCAGACCAACTCTCTGACCATCCCACTCAGAATGAAAAGGGGCGAATGCTGGTTTCTCAGAGCTCGGTCTGTTGTGGAAGACAATTCCTGTCTGCTGAGACGGAACAAAGATCCCACGGAACTATTAAAAACCTCTCTGTTCTCATAATGACCGAAAACAGGACGAGCCATATGATTTATGGGGCCTGGGACAAACTAAAAAGTGGGAGCCCCTGCTCAAAACATAGTGAGAATTCTGAGACTCAAGAGCAAAGCACTGAACCAGGAGCAGACCCTCTAACGTATGGGGCCCTGGGCAGCTGTGCAAATCACATGCTCCTGAAAGTTCAAGGCAGCCTTCACAATGTGTCTAATTTACTCACTAGGAATGAAGAGTTAATTCACCCACCAAGAATTTGTCTTGTACAGCAAGATTAAACTGTCCTGAGATAATTTTTCTGTACTCTTGCAAAAGAATGAATTTTTCTTGGGTGTGTAGACCAAGTCTACACGGAGATGCTCGTGCTGAGAGATGCCATGGTGGGTGGCTTCAGCACTGCACACCTGTCTGCAAATGTCACCGTGTCGGCAGGCTTTAACACATTCTAGAATTCAATACCTTTGTGTAAAAAGAAAACCCAAAAACTCATATATGGGGGTTTGAAAATACTTCTATATTTAGAAATCCTACTTCCTTTATTGCTTTCTCCTTGAACAGAACTGTATCCGTGGCCATCTGTTATTACGCCCAAGAGTTTGCTCTATTTAGTTGCTTTATTGGAAAACTGTCTCATTGAAGTTATTTGACAAGTCAGTATGAGGAGCAATTAGCGTGATTTTAGTTGCAAGACAGAGTCAGCAGATGATGCAAATATTTCAAGTTTTGAAAGTCAATGTGAGCATCAGAACAGATTAACGAAGGAAGCAGTGGCCCGGGAAGTGGTGGAAGAAGCTGCAGATGAGACATTTCATGAAAGATACAAGACATCAAATTCAAGGGGCCCTGCTCTTGAAGGCGGCAGAGGCCAGGGCAGGAGGGACTAGAGCAAGTAAGCAGGGAAGATGCTGAGATGCTAGATGGGCAGCCCAGTTAGTCCCCCCCCCCCAGCACCCCCTCGGCTACGTCCACCCCAGGCCAGGTAAGTGGATGAAGTGGCATGGAGCCAGCCAGGAGCAGCACTCAGGATGCAGGGAGAGGTCAGACCCAAGGCAGGCGAGAGGACACAGCAAACCAGTTAGGTCTCTGCTCCGGTTGTTGCATTTCATGGTTCAAAGTAACTCACATGGCCAGGCCCAAGTCAGCTTCTAGAACAGCACGTTCTCAAATAACATTGTTTTGTTATAACGCCCACAAGAAAAAAATCATTTTCAGGCCAAGGCCACTGTCTGTGTGGAGCAGCACATTCTCCTCGTGTCTGTGTGGGATATTTATTTGGGGACTGTGGTTGCCTCCCACATCCCAAAGAGACGCACGTTAGGCGTATTGGCATGCCCTAACTGTCCCTATCTGAGTGTGTGTGTGTGTGTGCGTGCGCGTGCCCTGGAGTCTGCCCAGAGTGGGGCCCACCTGGCTCTCTGAGCTGCCTGGATAGGCTCTGGACACCCACAACCCTGAGCTAGAATAAGCAGGTCAGGAAATAATTACCTTATTTGTTTTCATGAATCTTTTAAAAATGTGTGTATATATGTGTGTGTGTGCGTGGGTGTGTGTATACCACATCTATCTCGCTGTTTAAAACGAGACGTTTGGTGATGTTTTAGTGACCAGAAATAGGCCATAAGAATGTAACTCTTGTTTATATCAATTATTCTACGGTAAAATTGGCTTTTTTATATGTCATTTGGCTTAGAGTTGCAGTTCCGAAGAGCCTATCAATGATGGTGAGTGGGTACTTACTGGATGCTACACAGCCACGTAGCCAAGGGCGTAAAGAATCGAGAATAGTCCAGATTGACTGCAGTGCAGCCAGGACTGCGCCCTCCCCACTCAAGGGAGGACCCCTCACCAGGGGCCCTGCTTCCCTCCCCAGTTTGTTTGCACAGACTTGGACCCGAGTGTGGCTGATCTTAGTCCACTGGTGGGAGAGAGTCCGGAGGCCTCGGGCCGCAGTGCGTGTCCCTGGGGTGGAAGAGATGGAAGCCGCCCATGGGGGGGCTGGTGGGTGGTGCTGATGGCTTCTCACCCCCAGGAATAGTCCCATCCATTGCATGTAGACCCCTGAATACTGAAAACACCTGCTCTGCCTAGAACATAAAGGGCAGTTCTGGGCTCATCAATAAATCAACAAGCAAGTGCTGGCGAGAACGTGGAGGAAAGGGAACCCTGTGCACTGTTGGTGTGAATGCAGACTGGTGCAGCCACTGTGGGAAACAGCATAGAATATCCTCAAAAAATTAAAAATGAACTATCTTAACACCCCGCATTTCTACCTCTGGGTGTGTATCTGCAGGGACCCAAAACACTAAGTTAAAAGAATGTCTGCACCCCTACGTTTGCTGCAACATTATTTACAATAGCCAAAATATGGAAGCAACCCACGAGTTCATCAGTTAACAATTAGCTAAAAAGTTATGGTACATACATACAATGGAATATTACTCCGTTATAAAAAAGAATGAAATTTGACTATTTGAGACAATGTGTATGGACCTAGAGGGTATTATGCTAAGTGAAATGTTGGTCAGAGAAGGACAAACACCATATGATCTCATTTCTATGTGGTATCTAAAGAACAAAATATAGAAAAATACGCAGCGATCAGACAGATGTCTGCTAGCAAGGTGGGGGGAAGGAGAATGGGTAAAAAGATGAAGGGATTAAGAAGCAGAAATCGGTAGTTACAAGGCAGTCGAGGGGGTGCGAAGCATAGCAGTGGTCAGTAGCGTTGTGATAACCGTGTGCGGGGCAGGGGTGCTTGAATAGCCAGAGGGGTCACTTTATGAATTGTGTAACCACTACGCTGCACACCTGGAACTAACATGGAATAATACTGAATGTCAACTGTAAATGAAAAATGAAATTTTTTAAAAAACAGCATTAGGCAGGAAGGCTCTTTCGGAGCTTCTGGGCCAAGCCAGGGGGCAGTTGTGCAGGGCCCCCAGTCCATTGGGAAAGTCACTTCGTCTCACCAATGGAAATTCTAGGTCTTGTTAAGAATCAACGAGAAGTCAGTTTCTGTTAGGCCCTTAGGATTATACAGTTCGCTCATTTGAATTAATTTTTAATTAGATGATGAGTTGGTGCCCTGCCCCCTTAATCAATGTTTGCATAAAGGGGCTTCTACCATCTGAATGGAGAGTCCGGATCTAGCTAGAACTCCAAAATGTTTTCCAGTGAGGGAACAGCCAATTTATAGGTGCAGGGTGCCTTTAAATACTTGCATCACGCTGTGCAGAGTTAGCAGGAATTCCTGCCGGCTGTGACCTTGTGGACCGTCTTGCAGGAAGAGGCTGCAGCTACAACAATGAGGAGAAGAGCCCCTGCTGCAGCCTTGCCCTGCTGGCTGCTTGCTGAGGCAGCTGCAAGGCCTGCAGGACTCGGGCAAGCCCGGCCGGCCCAGCCCTGATTCCTGCCCACGTGGACCCGCCAGCCGTGCTGCTGAGGGGAGATAAGCCCCTGCCAGCCAGGCGGTGATTATTCCACCCGGGCCTGCACCAGGTCCTGTTACCTCATCTCCTTCCACAGGCACGCCCTTCGGAACCCTGAAGTGCCAAGGCTCGTTCTGGGCACCTTGGAATTCTTTTCATAGTAAATGTAGGAGAAGAAGCAGGAGGGAGCTGTACATACATGTTACCTATGTTCTTTGGAATGTGTGACATAGCTCACGAAAATGCTTAAAAAGGAAAAGATGAACGTTATTTTTATATGCTATCTCTCTGGGCAAGTTTCTCGTTTTCCTCCCTGAAATGCTGTCTTTTGAGGAGAGCAGATCTTGCCATGGGCTGTGCTGGGTGGGCTCAGAACTTCCTGTTCCTTTCTGAAAAAAAGATAAAACCTACAGGCTAACTTTATATTTAGTCATTGCACTAAACTCAAATTTCTACTTCAAACTGAATTTAGAGAAGAAAGTATTTCATTTCCCTTCAAATGACATCCGGTTTGTTTACCACAACAACAGGGTGAAAATTCAACCCTATTTTACCTTGGGCCCTGTGATAGTCATTATGAAGTGGTTACAGGTCACACTGCAGCCAGGAAGGGTGACAAACTGCTTTATTTGGAGAAAGCCACCGCATTCAGATTTTTCTAGGGAGGGCTTCATTGTCTAGTTTGCACTCAGCTGGAAGATACACCCCACAAAGAATAGAGTTTCAGGGAGCCCTATTCTGTGCTGCTGCGTGGACAGAACCAGGGGAAGCTGGTTCCAGCAAACAGCTGGTCAGATCGGAGGCGACAGTGAAAGGATCATTCCCCAGGAAGACACTGTCTCCTAGAGGCAGCTTCAGCCAGCTTTGTAGCAGAACGTCTTGAAAGCATGGTCCATCCTTGACGTTTCCCATTGTTCATCTTGCGTGATCTTCTCATCCTGTTCCTTTAGGTTCTCACCCACAGGTCTCTGTGGACACCGCCCTAGACAACACCCTGGGCCATCTTCATGTGACCAAGTCCAGTGGCCAATTTCAGTCCCCACTTGACCTCTCGGCAGCATTGAACCAACCAATCACGTCTCTTTCTTAAACACTTGACTTCCAGGTTACCATGTTTGTATTATTTTCCTGTTATCGCCCCAGTTTCTCCTTCCCAGTCTTCGCTGAAGTGTTCCAGAACACAGTCCCCGGGCTTCCCAAGGGGATTCAGCCACTGCTTTGGATTTCAATGGCACTAGACATTGAGGGCTCCCACGCTTATACCTCCAGCTCTGACCTCTCCCGTAACCTTGGATGACTACCAACTTGACTATACTTCCAAGTGAACATGGCACAACCAGAACTGTTGATTCCTTCCCCATAGCCACCCTTACCCCAGCCTTCTCCATGTGCTCTGGAGCACAGGCATTACTTTCAAAAAAGATTAAAGTAGATGTGAGTTTTTTCATGTATCTTTCTGTGTAGCTGTCCTAAAATTTTTATTTCATCACTAGTAAAAAGCATCAACAAATGGTCTAGCCCAGAGAATGGAGTCATTCTGAATTTTAGTTAGTCCTAAAACATAGATGCTTGACTGGTATAGATGAATTAATGAATAAATGAATGAATGAATGAGAAGTAGGGAACTTTAATAGCCACCATGGTGTTTCAGGGTCTCGTGCTCTGGGTAGACATTTACTGAACTGCTGGCTCTCGGAGATTTAAGAACCTTTCCCTCTGGGCTGGCTGGACCCCTTACCTGCTGTGACAATTGGACTGTAAAGCTCTGATATTGAACAGCAGCTTAACTTAAAAACTGCAGGTAGGATTCCAGCATACATCAGTTTTCCCTCTATCAATTCAAAATTGTTAAAATTGGCCGCCTGGTTCTGCTGCTCTTCATGTGGTTTGAAAATGACCTCTGACGTATGTTTGGGGAAGAGCAGAGAGAGCACAGTGTCAGTTTCCTCCCCCCCCCCCCCATGAAATCAAAGGGAGAGGTTACTTGACGTCATCTCCAAATAGGTTTAAGAAATAAAATGGACGCTATCAATGTAAGGCAGTCTCTTCTTGCTCTTAAATTCTTCAACTCCTGGTATCCTTGTTTCACCTACCTTTGGAGGACAATCCTTTCAAATAACTAAAAAATAAATTTTATTAAAAATATTGGTGATGACAGAATGGGAAGAGAAACCAATACTCAGGGAGTGGTATGAAGTCACTGAAGCATGAAATCATTTTTTCACTTCTGATTCAAACTCTCATTATAGGCCCAAGAGCTACAGGTTCCTTTTTGCGATCCAAGAAATGGCTGGTGACCCACGAGTCAGGCTCTGCTCACAATACGTGGGGGAGAAAGTCAGCTGCTCTCTTTACGTGAGCCAGCCTGGGTCTCATGAGAGGCCCGGGCAGGACCAGATGTGACGAGGAAGAGTCGGGGACAAAGCACAGGCAGAGGCTGTCTCAGGGTTACTGCACAGAGGCGGCGCCTCTACTGTTTACTGTCATTCTCCCCTGCCTGTGTCCGTGTTCGTGTGGGCACATACTTTTATACTTATATACAGAGTAGGTATATGTACACATTTGTATGCACATGCATAGCTTACACTTCAGGAACATGGTAGATTAAACAGGGTTTTGAGAACAGTCTAGCACCAAATCTTTTATTTCAGAAGGTATCATACATACAGGAAACAACTCAGTATGTTGTTAAGTTTCTGTATACGAGTCCCCTGCTCCTGTTTTGTTTGGTGTTCCTGAGAATGCACACCGATCCTGGGGAACTATACACGTGTGTGTGCTCCTGAAGGCTGTCTCAGAGAAGCAGTGCTTTGAAGGACAGGGAGGAGGAAAGTCGGTAGATGGCACCAGCAAGCATAACGTGGGTGGACTGGAAGGTCCAGCCGAATGGTGAAGCTTCGGTGTGAGAACAGCTTGCAAAGCACGATTGCATGACCCTGTTTTAGGGGTTCCCACCGCAGCATGTCTCGGCCACAGCACCCTGCAGGCTGATCAATACGTTCCCCTCCTGCTCTCTTGTGCGTTACCACCTTCAGTCACGAGACACCAAGGCAATGGCCATTTCTCTCTTTACTTCATGCATCAGGGGGGAGCTCAAAGGTTGGATTGGATCGTTTGGCTTATAAATTTTATCTCCAAACTCAGATTGTATCAAAATAGCATCTCTGGGGTCCCTGGGATTGAAAAAAAGCAAAAGAAGAAGTGAAATGTGGCTTTGGGGATAGGGCATGGACAAAGACCCCTGGGGCATAACTGTGGCTTTTCCTCCCACTCCACCCTGAGTCGGGAGGTCTGAGGAGAGACAGAGAGGAAGAAGGATCCTACTTCTAGAAGAGAAAGCACTGGTAATTTCCATACTGATACAACCTATCTCAGCATGGTGTCAGAGAAGGAGCATGGGCTGCGCCGTCGTGAGTTGCTGTGTGACTTTAAGTGTGCCTCTTCACCTCTCTGGGCCTCAGTTTCCTCATGAGTACACTGAATGGCTGCCCATGGCAGACTCTGGTAGCTGTCCACCCAGTAACCATGGCCCTTCCCCTCATCTACAGAAAACCAGTTGGTTCTGGTGCCCACATGATCAGGAAAGGTGGGCCCCGCCTTCAGCCCCAGGACATGAATCTGATTGGTCTGAGGCAAGCAGCACAATTCCCCTTTCCTAGCATTTGGTTTAGGTGTTGGCATGTGCTGAATCGTTTCCCCCCACAAAAGACATTGGAGTCTTAATGCAACCATATTACTAAAGGCAATAGGGCCTTCACAGTGGTAGTTAATTAAACGAAGGTCATTAGAATGGGTTCTAATCCAGGATGATCTGAGTCCTCAGAAAAAGGGGAAATCTGGACACAGAGAGAGACCTGCCTGCGGAGGAGACACTGTGAATAGACACAGGGAGAAGGCTGCCAGGGACAAGCCACGGAGAGAAGTCTGGGACAGACGCTCCCTCCCTCAGAAGGAGCCAGCCCTGCTGACACCTTGATTTCAGACCGTCAGCCTCCAGGATGGTGAGACGATATGTTTCTACCATTCAAGCCACTCAGTTTTGGCACTTTGTTATGGAGGCCTTAGGACAGCAATACAGCGCAGCCTGGACCAAGTGCTCAATGAGGCAATTTTCTCCCTAATAGGAAGAGAAGAGTGTGAGAGGAGCACCCCCTTCCCTTCCTGCTGCCTTAGGGCTCGAAGGCCCGGCAGCCGTCCTGCGATGTGCTCCGGACAAGGCCTTCTCAGGGGGACCAGGGAGTAGAAAGGAAGAGGAGACACTGAACCAGCCAGAGCCATCCACTGGCAGGCGAGGGGTTTGATGCTATAATTACATATCCTTATTGTACAAGCCCACCCTAGAAATTGGGAAATAGTTAAGTTCCAACATAATACGATTCTAATTGTTTATCCTTTCATGTCCCAAAGTAGTGCTTGATGATTAAAGGAAAAAAAAGAAGTTACTGGCTTTAACAGCCTGCTTCCTGCAGATGAAGCCTGTTTTTCTTTTTTGATGTGATGGACAGACCACGTGTAAAAGGTATTCAAGTCAGCGTGGCATATAAATCATTTCTGGAGAAGAGCAGGGAGTACCAAGTGTGATGAGTGGAGAGAAGGTGGAGGGGGAGAAAGGGAAACCGAGTCTGAAGTGTCACAATGAGGACAAGGCAGGGGTGGCGCTGGAACAGGCAAGCTGACGCCACCAGCGTACTGGGTGTGCAGACCCCTGTCCACATGGCCCGGGCTTCACAGGTGGGGGAAGTGTTGGTAAATTAAACGAAACCGTTAAAGAAATGGATCTTTACACATTGCAGATTGTTCTGACGCTATTTCCCACAGGACACTGCAATTTCTCTTGCCATACACAATGCAGCACTGTGGGCCCACACCCTCCTCTCTGATGAGATCTGAGTAGCACTGGAAAAAAACATTTCTTTCCCCTAAAGATGTCTCCTGGCTCTCTATTCAGGGTCCTGAATCCACCCGTACCGAGTCTTTTCTTGGACTGTTAGTAAATGCGGTCACTCAACTTCTGTTCCTGGTAACATGGTGAACTATGCTGTGGATCAACCTGTCTACAACTGAAAATTCTGGGTAAAAAAATCCTAAAATATCTTCTTAAAAACCACTAAAACATTGAGAAGATGGTAAGGAATAATCAGGCCAAAATCTAAGTGGAAACTGAGTCCTGGAGAGGTCAGAGGTACCAGAGTCCCCTTTGCTCTGAGGGCATCTGCCAGCCTCAGTGAACTTGAGCTTCTGATCGGACATCCTCCTGGGGCGTGGGGGTTGGAAGAAACACATCCACATTGCTGCATTTCTTGGTCCTTTATTGCCTTTTGTTGCTGTGTGGTAGTCTGATGAGTGGAGGTGCCGCAGATTGATTACATATCCACCAGTTCATGGATGTTTGTTTGAGTTTTTCCAATTTAGGAAAATTAAAAATTAAGCAACCATAGACAATCACATACGGGCTTTTGTTTGAACCCAAGTTTTCATTTCAGTTGGAGGAGCATGTAGGAGTGGGCAGCAGGGTTGCATGGAATTCTGTTATCATCACGAGAGAGTGCTAAGTGCCTGTGCTGTCTTGCACTAACACTGTCTGAAAGTTCCAGTCGTTTCACACTCACCAGCATGTAAGGGTGTCAGTTCTGTCTTGGTTTGGTTTGATTTTTTTTGCATTTCCTTAGCGACTAATAATGTTGAGCATCTTTTCATATATTTAATTGCCACCGGTACCTCTTCTTCAGTGAAGTGTCTACTTTAAGTTTCTGCATATTTTTTAATTGGGATGTTTGCTTAATATTGACTTTTGTGAATTCTTTATGTATTCTGGATATGGGTTCTTTATCACATCTGTATTTTACAAATATTTTTCTTCATCTACAGCCTGTCTTTTCATTTTCCTAAGAGGGTTTTTTTTTTTTTTAAGATCAGAACCTTTTACTTATCATGAAGTCCAATTTATCCATTTATGGAACATGCCTTTTGTGTCTGAGCTGGAGTCCCTTCTGAACCAGTCTTACGTGTCAGTGGCTGGCCGCTCCCAGGCTTCTATGTGGTTTCTCTCTTCTCTTCCACTTAGAGCACTTTCTCAAACAAATGAAAAGTAACTCGTCTAATAAATCATATTGAGCAACTCAGAATCTATTGTAGGCAGAGCAAGGATCTCCTCTGTCAAAGTCTTCGACAAAGACTTGGGATGCATGCAACAAAAAGAAATAAAACTATGGTAAATCCTTGTAAAAAATAAATCATCTTTTTCTGTTGCTTTTTATCACTTTACCTATTCTAAAATGAGTAATGCACAATGAAAATGAGATAGCGTGCCCGATCTAGGGGACAAAAGTCAGCATTTCAGGGCGTCTCTCCTTACTTGAGTCTCTCCAACGAATTCTCCTGTGAGGCTGATAATTTCTCCCACTGCCTCAACCCGCACAGGTTTTTTCAGTCAGAGGTTTGAGGCTTTATTTCCCCGCCCTGGCACCCTGGGTTGTGTGGAATCCTGGGTTGCGTGGTCTGTCTCACTCCCCAGTTATTCTTCCCAGTTTATCTGCATGCAGAAGTGGGACTGCCCGGTCCTCCGGCTGCCCGCTCACCCGCTCTGGTCTTCCAGCTGCTCACCACAAGGTGAGTCCTCTCGGCCTCTCTGCCCCTCCTACTGGTCTGGATGAATATTTCTTCTTTAATTTCTTGGTTGTCAGGCTTTCACACAGTGCAATTTTCTGTCAGTTCTGGTTATTTTTTGTTTTTAAATTTGTTGTTGTCCTTCTTTTGGTTATGCATGGAGGCAAAATGTGTCTACCTATGCCTCCATCTTGGCTGGAAGTCTGATTTTTCTTTCTAATAATTTTACCACCTAAGATTATATCATTACTCCTAGTGAATCATGAAGTAATTTTTTAATTTAAAAAATTTTCATTCATAAAAAAATCTCCAAGTCTTCTACTTCTCAAATTCAACCATTAGTTTTTGAAGGGTAACAACTTAGTAATAAAAGATTTTTCTTGTTTAATTACTTTATCACCTAAGACTATATCATTACCCCTAATATATCATAATATAATTTTTTAATTCAAAAATATCCCTAATTCATAGAGAGGTATTGTTTTCTAATTAGTTGTGACTTTAGAAATATGGTCTTGATTGTTTCACATGTATAAGGTAAAAGTCTTGTAATCCTCTTAATAGATCATCTCAGTATTTTGGCTAAAATTTCAAAAGTTTGGGAATATTCTTTATCTCCTCTTCAAATCTATTAATAACCCATCATGTGCCAAAATAACACTGCATCTAAAATCTAGTAAAAAATTCTGTCTGATTTAGAGTCCAGCAAAACATAGATTAAGATGCCTCGGCCCGCGAGACAGTCAACGGGGTCCGCCGATATACCTGTAACGGATGAAGGGGGATGGGACAGGAGGCGCGAAGAATGGCAGCAAGACAAAGGATTCTGATCAAGCTGCAAATTTATTTCAAAATGGAGGGAGTTATATAGAGGAGGGCAGTGGAGGAAGCGCAGTGGATAGGTGGCTTCAGAGCGTGCTCTAGCCTGTGATTGGCCAGGGGGGTGCATGCCAGGCGCGTGATCAAGGCACTGATTGGTGTGCCACCCGCATGTCCAGGAGGGGAGGTTCTATGGCTCCTAACTGCAACATCCTGCCATTCAAGGCGTATCTCTCAGGTCTGATTGTATCAGCCTGTTTCAGGCTTATCCCAGCCCCCAACATTAAGACATAACAGGTATATAACAAGAAGAGTTTATCTCATTGATATCATTCAAGAAATATTTCCCAAGTACCTGTAAAGTTCAAATATTGTTCTTGTTGCTGGAGATGTAATAAGAAACAATAATTGATGTTTTTCTTATAATCTGGAGAGTGTGATCTCGAGTGAATACAAGCTCAATAATTTCACAAGTAAATGTATAATTACAAAATGTGATATATGCTATGAATGATAGCTAAATCATGGCATCAGAGCTCTCATGGGAGTAGGGAAATTAAGAAAATGACATTTGGGTCGATATCTTAATAAAAGTAAAGATTAGCAGGGAATGGATGGTAGGGCAAGTGAACATTCTAGAAGTAAAGGCATATGCAAAGGCCCTGTGGCGTGGTAAAAGATGGCTCAAGAGGCTGGGGCAAAGAAAGAATAAGGTAAAGATTGGGCCATTCGGGCCTTTTTCGTCATGTGAAAGATATTGCTTTAAGAACAATGGGAAGCCATGTTTCAAACCAAGAAGAGGATGTTAGTGGGTGGCTGTGATCAGATGACTTTGATGAGTAAAGTGTTAGTGAAGATAAGTCAGAGTAGATGCAGGAGGACCAGTTAAGAGGCCACTGAAATAACCCCATTGAGAGGAGATGGTGGCTTGAATTGAGTTGTAGCTATGGAGACAAAGAGGTGTAGAGACATTTGTGATTTACGTGAAGATGGATATGAACTGGGACGTTGAGGGACAGGGAGGCCCTAGGCTTCTGGCTTGTAGAACTAAGTGGCAAAGAGTACCAGATAGGTAAGATACCCTAAAATTGAAACAGGCTGGTTCAGAAGACTGTAAGATCAGGTTTAATGTAGTTTTGGTCATTGTGGATTTGAAGTCACCGTAATAGAGTTCATGGAACCCATAGCTCTGGAGTCAGAAGAGGAGTCTGGGCTAGAAATACAAATTTAAGTGACTCCTGGGTATTGTCCTTGAAAACATAGATAAGCATGGAATCATCCAGGGGACATGTACAAGTGAGAAGAGAGGGCCCAGGCAGCACTTTGAGGGATGCTCAGCATCAGTGGCTAGTGGGTGAGAGGAGGGAAAGCTCACAAAGCAAGGGGGTCTGCAGGAGTCTGTGGAAACCACCAGGAGAACAGTGGCGGTGTGCAGCCCACCGCACTGAATGCTGCTGAGAAATCAGAAGCCTAAAAACCGTTCTGGGATTCAGTGGTCTGGACGTTATTGTGGCTGGTTTTGACAGGATGATGAGAAGAACCAACGGCCAGATGGAAAGGATTGAGTAGTAAGCAAATAGGACATTGAGTGAAAACAGCTCTTGAGAGGTTCGGCTCTGAATGAGAGGAAAATGATGGGGATACATGTGGTCAAGGTTAAAATAATCAATGTTAAAGCATATAAATAATGACAAGTGAAAATACTGAAAGAAAGTTGTAAGTAACACTAAAAAGCTGCAATATGTTATGTAAAATAATTCAAGTTCATGCATTGAAATACATCTGTGCTTATATATCAGAGGGTTTTCTTAAACCTATTTTTAAAGAAGCTGAACCTTCTTATGGACTCAGTTCCGTTTGTGATCCCAGTCTGTAGAACAGACAAGAGCAAAGGCGGCTCTAACAACACCTGTGTGAAGCTCTGGGCTCCTCAGTACAAATCAATACCCTGTGCAAAGGGGTGGAAAGACACACACCTGCTACTGGGTACTCAACAAGGACTTACTTTTACAATATATTTGCGGCAACTTGCAAAGACACAAAAAATATGGAAGAATAAAAGAGAGGAAGGAATCAGAGCCAAGTTAGCTGTTGGATTAACAGAACTAATTCTGTACCAGCTGGTTCTGTACAGCTGCTACACAGGGAAGGATTTGTCCGTAAGTTATCCGGGACCTGAAGCAAAAAGAATAGGCGAGTTACTCACAAGAATCAGTGTCCAGAAAATAAGGGGCCCAGCTGTTCAGGAAAGTAGCTTTTCATGATGACGAGGCCCAGCGAAGATGTCTCCTGTGAATTCTCAGATGGGAGGAACCAGGATGTAATTAGCAACATCCTCAACAATATCTTCTTCAATAGTTATACTGATGAATTCTGTGCACCTGTTTCTTATGTTCCTTGTGAGGTCAGTGGGGTAACATCAAAGTACTGTGTAATAAAAGCTATTTTTGTGGGGTTAAGGAAATGTGGCAAAGGGAGCAAAGCAATTTCTGAATACTCAAAACTCATGCTTTAAGAATGTCGCAATTTTCTCTCTTCTCCCCTTGAACACGTGCTTAACTTCTCCAGAAAGAAAAGAACTTGTTCCTTTATTATTTTCCACTCTTACAAAAGTAATGCATATTCATTGAAAAAATGCAAATAATCCTGAAATATAAAGCACATGATGTGTAATTTCCAGTAATCACATCCCTCAAAGATAACCACTGATTTCAGTTGAAGTATACTCGGCTGAGATTTTTGCATGCACAGAGCTGATTTATGCACATATTCACAAAATGAAATCGTACCCTAATGCATAGAATTTCATCTTTTAATGACTATGGATTAGCTCATCATATGAATGTAAATTAACCAACCCCCTATTGACAGGTGTTTAGGTATTTCCATTTTTCTAACTGTAAATTTTTCAGAGGAATATTTTACAAAGTTCTTTTCAGGCTTCTCAGGATTCCGTACCCCAACCTCCTCCTGCTAGCAGGACCTGAAGTTTGCTCATTTGCCTTCTCTCTTCACCTTCAGAGTTACCTTCAGTTTTATTCCTTAAGGCCCTGACCTCTCTGTGATGACTCATAGCTTAGGAGAAAACAATTCCCTGCTCAAGGTCACTGAGTACTAATGGCCTTGGAATTTTCTTTCCTAGTTAGTACATTTCCATTGTGGTAGTGTCCTTCTAGAAACAGCCACGAACATGGACTTTTTCAAAGTTAGAGTCAGGTGAGCAGGTGTGGTGGCATCAGGCCAGGTGGAGTAGGTCGGCCGCCTAGAACCCGAGACATTTTTGGCAGTGTTCACAAACCCGGAGCTGCATGTGTGGGAGGCTCCCTAGCACAGTGGTGGGGGGTGTAGACTCAGGAACCCAGCTGGCTGAGTTTGGATCCTGGCTCTAGCGCTTGTGTGTGAACTTGGGCAACGTAGCTTCTCTCTGCCTCAGTTACCTCGTCTCTGAGGTAGACATTAGAGTGTCAGGAAGACTAGTTGCACTAAAAACAACAACTTCGAACAGTGCCGTCATGTGGGGAATTATTGAAGTATTTTTAAAAAATAAAATCTACCCCCGACCCAATCTTTCTATTACCAATCACCTCACAGGTTGCTAAATCAATTCTTCATCCATTGATACACTCACTGCTATACCCACAGTTTTATTTTGGTCAAATGCAGCCATTAAGATAATTTTTATTCTACTACCATGAAAATGACAATTTCTTTGGATGAATTTATAACAGATTGGACGATAGCTTAAGAAATGCAAACTATTGATAAGTTTGTAATAAATGAAATACTTCGGACACTAGAGAACAAGGGCCTTGTTGAATTACATTTTATTAAATTTAATTACTATATGAATTTTTTAAATTCCCAGTTTCATTCCAAAACAGATTTGGAGTGGCCTGACAAATATCACTTAGGGAAAAAAAACACTCCATTAGTGCCCCTCTAAAGACAGAGAAGTTTTTCAAAGCGAACCCTAACTCTGCAGTGGATTTTACTAGGCTCTCTTCCAAACTGGCCTGCTGAGTCAAGTGTTGTTATTTTCTGGTGAAGAAAGGTTCCACAATAAGCAGCTTCATCCACCTACAGAAGCACACTGTAGCAACATCCTTTTGAGCATGGACAACAATGGTCTGTTTATGCTCTGTGCGGTTTTCCATGGAGGCCCGGCCCAGGTGCTTCAGAAGATGAGAACGTTAAAAATGGCCATAAATACCCACATTTCAGTGCTCATTGCTTCGGGGCTGCGGTGGCTGCCTGCTGGGGAACACAAAGCAGGTCGCTCCCATAACTAGCTCCAGCTGCAAAATACCTGTTCCCTGACTGCCATTATGCGTATAAAATTACGATTTTTTAGAAATCATACTCCAACCTCGTTATGTAAACTGCCTTGAACTAATGCTTAGTGTTGCTTCTTTTTTATGGTCTGACACCTGGCGACACCTCATTAGAATCTCAGCAGATTTAACTGTGTTGACATTCTAGCATTTATCTTCATAATGTGACAAGGAAAGACACTTCCATCTCCTTATTTAAGAAGAAACATTAAAGTTCTTTGTTAGTCAGGGCTTTAAATGGGTGAACAAACCCAGAATGCTTAATTTTGTGAAGGTTGTCATTTTGATAACTATCGATTAGCTGGTTAGTTAAAAAAATTGAACCAAAGAGTCAAGTCACCATCTCAAACCCAGTTAAAAATTTTTTTCTGAAAGATTTCCTAAAGAGGCATATTTTTTTTTTTACTCAATTGAAGGCAGGGGCTGTCACTTTTAATTTTGTTACTCCCTATCACAACTAGGACATGATGGGTGCCTACTAACTGTTGAACTAAATTGACTGTTATGAATTGGTGCTAGGAAAAAAAGGGTGAACATTTTGTTTTGGATGCTTGGCATAAAGGCAAGAACATCAACTTCGGGGTGAAGCGTGCCTCAGTTAAAACGACAGGCATACCTCAGAGATACTGTGGGTCCAGACCACCTTGATACTCTAATAAAACATGTACATATCGCAGTAAAGTAAGTCACGGTCTTTTTGCTGGTGGAGGGTCTTGCCTTCAGTTTGCAAAAACAGCAAAAAAAAGTAACATCTATGAAGTGCAATAAAACGAGTCCCAGTAAGAGAGCTGTGTCTGTCCAGCTTGTCTGTCTGCTTGTCACAAGACCAGGCAATGTAATTATCAGACCATCTCCAGCCTTCTCATTGATAAAAGGGGACTAAGAATGCCTATGTCTCTGGGCTGCTGGAAAGAGCAGTGACAATGGATGTTGAGTGCCCAGTACAATGAGAGTTAGGCCATGATTATGAGGATTGTGAGAATGAGTTCTTGACCATGATCATTGCATAGTCATCAGAAAATGGATTTTCCCCTGAGGATGCCAGTTGACCCCTCCTTCCCTTTCTTTGTTATTCATTCTGTTAGTTGATATTAGTTTTAGAAAACTTGGTTTGATTTCCAGCTTTAGGATAAAATATTAAACTTAATGGTGTGTCTCTGGTGTCGTGAGGGGCCCCACAATAATTGCTCATTCTAAACACCAGGAAGAATTATTGAGTGCACATTAATGTAGCAAGTGCAAGGAACCGGGCTAACCTGTGTGTTGGACTCAACACATTCTGGAAGATGCTTGGTCGTTCGTTTATTTTTTAAAAGGGATAGTATCAGTCTGTTTCCTTTAGACTGCCTGGCTTCTATCCCCTAAAAGTCAATGGCAGAAGACATTTACATAGGTGGACTTATTGGTTAATTCCATGGTAGACAGGGTAGACAGGCCAGCCTGACACCCAGCACCCAGCAATGAGCTGTTGCTTTATGAGGGGGCAAAAAAGACTTCAACCTGCTCCAGCTGAAGAGGCAGAATCTCAGGTGAGGGTGGATCGTGCCAACAGGTGCCACCCACACAAATCATAGGATGAGCCCGAGGATGTGAAGTGTGAAAAGAGCCACCCGCCACTCGCTGGCTGTGAGGGTGACGGCCGTGTTCAGGCACACACAGGGCTCGTTGTGGGTGTCTGTTGGGGCGCCCTTGAACGACCAAGGACACTAGCAGAGAGAATCTGCAAGCAGCTTCTGCACCCCCAGGGCTGGGTTTGGAGGATGCAGTTGAGGGGATAAGATCAAGAGAGAAGTTAGGAAGTTTCATCGCCTTACTACTTTAGGAAGGCTTTGTCGAAGACGGATGAGGGATGTTTGCTCACACAGCTGAGTTCCTCACCGCCTGACACAAAGCTGAGCAGCCCCTGTCATCAGACAGCTAATGAAGTGGAATGAGAGGTCCTCCTGCGGCTGCCCAGGCTGCCCAAGAGCAGTGCACTGTTTCGCCCTTGGGGCCCATTCTTCCAATCCAGGCGTTTGCAGCAATATTTCTGGCATTGCAGACAGAGTATTAGTAACATTTTTAAATCAAAGAAAAGAGATGCTTCTCAGCTCAGGACCCGATCTTGGTTTTAAAGGAGTTTCCTGTGGTCCTCACTGGTCAGGCCTGCTGACTTCTAGACCTTTCCTCCTTGTTTCTCTACCATCTCCAGGAAGTGGTGTTGCCGTGGAGACCTAGCTCTCTTTCAGCTGAAAGTGTGGTCCTCAGACTGGCAGCTCCACTGCGGAGAAGCATCGCTCCAAGCAGTGGAGCTAGAGGAGAAAATTCTGAAACCCCATAGGATGTTTCTCGGTCTTCACCCAGCAGGCCCTTAAGAAAGGCTGGCCTCCAGGCCTTGTCCTTGCCTGCTACTGGACCTACTGAAGGCCTTTCTTCCTGGTCCCGTGTTCCTTCCTTTAGGCCATGCTGTGTCCACACCTATGACCCGTGGCCACCAAGAGGGCCATGAAAAATAAAATAGCCACCCAGCTTTTTGGATTGTTTCCTGATGATTGTGATTCCTGGCAACTGAGAAGTGCTTCCAAGGACAGGACTTGTGGTGGGGACGGAAAAGGGGGGTTAGAAAGTGAGGTGAATACTGCTGACACAGTGGAAAGGGCGGCCCGGGAGGGGCCTGAATCAGCGGGAGTTCACCTTCCTTCCTGTCCTGCGCCCAAGGCCCCAGTGCCGGGGTCAGTAGTTCAGGCCTAAGAAATCAGGATTCTTTGGAGCAGTTCAGGCTGCCAAATCCACACTGACAGGGCCCCTCCGCCCCTGCGTTTGAAGGTCACTTGCTCTGTGTCAAGCACACTTGACAACTGCTCAAAGGGAAATGAGGGAATTCTTGTGCATAAATGCGTCAACTCACCTTTAATTAACACAACTTGAAATGGACCTTTCAGTGGATAGTCAGACAAGTTTCTGTGGCTTTCCCTGAACGTTATTATGAAACATAACACAGATCATGTACTTTGAGAAATGAATTTGTACATAAATATATAGTTCAGGAAGTTCAGCAAGACTGGAGACAACATGTTTAAGGGCATGTGTTCACATTTTAATCATCTACAAGGAGGAAGGAGAAATGACGGAATTAGTCAAGGTGGCGGATAAGTAGCCCCCGTGTCTTCCTTCCCTTTGCTTCCCAGCCCTTTCTATCATCCTCTGGGAGTGGCTGTCCCTTTGGGGAGGCTGGTACAACAAACAGCCAACGCATGGTGCCATGAGGCCTGGGAGGCGGCTTCGGGCAGGCTGAGGGGGTGAAGAGGTGCCCTGCGGAGCATGGTTAACCTGCACTGTGTACAACAAGGAGCTCGCTGGGCAGCTGGACAAAGCCAGAGAATACATTCAGTTGGTACAATATTTACATTTGATATGGGGAGAGAAATGAGTCACGCTGGGGGTGGTGAATAAAGAATTCTACATGCTGTATGTTTAGACAAGATGGGATGAGGGCAAGTCCTTTTTTATTTAAGAGAAAAATGGAGTTTCCCCATCTTTTCCCACTTATTTTGGATGACAGTGATGCTGGTGGGAGAAAAACGTAGTTTGTGATGGTGTCAAGAGCTCTTTGGAGGCACAAGACAAAGTTAACCTCAGAAGCTCTTTCAAGAAATTTATGATCCATGTTAAATAGCTCCATTGCCCAAATGGTTGCTTTTCAGAGGGATTTTCCCTACTCACTGGGTTCTCAAAATCATTAGTCTGTTGGACATAAATTTTCTGTTGAAGTCCTATTAGATGAGTGTATGCTCCAAAGAAGAAAAAGACCTTTGCAGTGAGTATCCTACTGATCCCCAACCCATGCTTGGTGGGAGGGCGGAAGGCCATCTGCAGAGAAGCCCAGGAGCTTCCAGGGGCCCCTCGCGGTTGGATTCTGCAGTCACGGGGAGGCCCTACCATGTGGCCAAGGTCAGGTCGGGGAGAATCACTCAATCTCAGGGCCTACAACTGGGCCCGGAAAAGGACTTCCTGCCAGCATGTCCTTGTCCTCTCACTCCTACCTGCTCTGCTCAAGACATTGGAAAAACAATTAAAATGATATGTTCCTGCCTCACAGGACTTGAGGATTCATGGTACAGATGATGTCTCACCTAGAGATCCAGCCAGGACAGTCAGGGCAAGCGTTCATTTCTGACTGTACTCTATCCGGTAGCCGTCCTGCTCGATGTTCCTGCATCGGTTCCTGCAGAACCGGTTGATTCTGTGGACTGTAGATACCTGTAAGGCTGAGTGTGTGCTCACATGGGTGTGTATCTCGTGTTTGGTGCATGCATGTGTATGTGCAAGAGTGTATGTATGTTGGTGGAAGTGAAGCTCGCCTCAGAGATGCTGAGGAAAGAGACGCCAAGTCCCTCTTGGTGTCACTTTGTTGAAAGAACTGGGCAGAGGGCTAGGAGGGAGCCCTGGTGGTGCCAGCGTGGTTGTGGGAGGGGAGGGGAGTCTCCGTCCAGAAAACTGAACTATTGTGGAAATGAGAGGAAAGAGCAGACAGGTGCCAGGACTTCAAAGTGGGGCTGAAGAATAACCACGCAAAGTCTGCCAGGGCTGAGGTTAAGGCCCAGGCTTCCAGCTCCATCTGCTAAAATCGACCTGAGAGGAAACTATGGAAATTGGAGAGCATGGATCTGAGGAAGTTATATAAAAACTGAGCGAGATCCTTGGGTAAACTGAAAGTTGCTGAGTTGGAGCTTGGGCCTGGGGGGAAGTGGCCACCTTCCAGGTTCAGTGGGTGGAAACCAGGTTGGGGGCAACCTTTTAAGTGTTGCCCTATCCTCTCCTCCTCACTTCCTTGCTAGGTTCTTAAAGCACAAGAGGTCAAGAAAATAAAAAGCAAGTCTATAGAATATCTAAATATTCAGTCACTAGGCTTGAGTGTAATTCTAACAGCCAATGGTCTTGCTCTGTACCCCAGGTAAGCCTCACCCCGCTCCCTTGTCTCGCCCTCGTCTTGCTCTCGGCCCGACACCCTGACGTCACCTCCACGATCCCAGTTCCAGGAGCTTCCTGTGATCACAGCCTAGTACACCATGCCAATCTTTTTTTCAGGCTCCACAATGCATCACCTCCACCCATTTTGGGGGCCACCCCTCAAGTGTCCTCTCTTCCGCACTACCTGGCAAAGATTCCATACCTCATCATCATAACAATCATTGCCCTTTCGACACCTGAATATTATTTTTACTTCTGGTAGAGTAATTGGTATATTTTCATCTTATATAATCAGCATTTAGTTAGCTTGTGACAAAGCAACCATTGCTGACATATTTTTCTATTAGAGTGTAGTTGACCTACAGGGTATTGGGCTAAACGAAATGAGACAAAGAAGAGCAAATACCATATGATCTTACTTATATGTGGAATCTAAACAAAAAATGCCAGAAGAACAAACAAAACAGAAACAGACTCACCCCAACACGTTAACGTCTCTCCCTCCAGCGTCTTCACCTGGAGAGAACCCGACATAGACCCAGCTCCCCCCATTCTCTGGCCCGCCCCTGAGCGGCTGACCTGGCTGGAGACAAACACGGGACACGAGCAGACACTCCCACTGCATCGCCTCAGAACACGCTCCCAGACAGCTTTCTCACCCCTTCTCCTTCCTCTCCAGCAACCCAGCACTCCTCCCCTCCAGACGGGAAACCATGTTTTCCACTCGACTGCAATGATAGAAACTCCCAGAAGTCACCCTGACCTTCTGGCTCCCAGATTTACCAATCCAACCAGGCACGCCACCGGCCCTCCTGTTCCCTGAGGCTGGCTCCCTGCTTCTACTTGGGTTTCTCAGAAGCAGATGCAAACATGAAGATTTGGGTCAAGCGAATTTGTTAAAATGCTCCCAGGAGAAAGCAATAACCGATCAGAACAGGGAGTAGGGGAGGAGAAACCTGGGTGCGACTAGGGACGAAATCCCTTGGAGCACGGCTGTGGTTTGATCCTGCAGGACGCTGGAGCGTCACTTACTCCTTGGGTTTGTCCTGCCTGAAGGCCAGGGACCCAGGACCGCCCAGGGGGCTGCAGACTGCCAGGGGCACGTAGGCTCCCTGCCCGTGCAGGCCTGGCTGTGCTGGCCCGGCTGAGGGCAGGCTCCGAGGAAGGACTAAGTGCAGGCCTTTGGAAGTAAAGCACACTGCTATACATAGTAGGTTCATTATGGGGTAGGCTGGACTGTGGTAAGTTAAGGAAAAAAGAAAAAACAGAGTCAGAGCGATTGGGAGAGTGGGGTTGGGGGGAGGAGGGCAGTTCTCAGCGTGAAATCGGGGGTCAGGATATAACTTGTTGAGAAGATGAGATCTGAGTGAAGACTTGAGTGAGGCGAGGGAATCAGCGAAGCGGAGGTCTGGGGAGGAACGGCCCACGTAGAGGAATTTGCTGGAGCACAGGCCACTTCAGGCAGTGACAGCGCCGAGCAAGAGTGACCCCCTTGACCAGCAGCATTTTGGCCAGTGTTGCTGGTGATGTGAGAGATGGAAAAGAAGCAGAAGGTGAGGTCGGAGAGGGGGCAGGAGAGGGGGCCAGCTCAAGTAGAACCTTGTAGGATATTTCAATTGGTTCGTCCGGAGGTCAAATGCAGAGGCCTCAGGGGGGGTGGTGAAGCAGAAGACTGAACGATCTGATCTATCTTACCTTTGCTTACTCTCCGTGTCCCTGCCTGCTTGCTTGTTGTCACAGCACCTTCCCACTGCTCACAACACAGTTTGTATTTGCCCCTTGCCTGTTTATTTTTCTTTTTCCTCCACGAGGATCAGGGCTCCAAAAGGGCAGGGCCTTTCTGTGTTGGGCGTGGCCACACCTCCGCTCCCTGCTGAGGGCAGAGCCTGGCGCCCTTCATCCAACACTGGTCAAAGAGGAGGCAGGTGTGAGCCCCCTGTTCCGATAGAATCAGTAGCCAGTGGGCCAGCAGCTCTGTTTCCCTTCGTGACCGGGAGGCAGTGGATCCTGAGGATGCCCAGCACCCCGGCGCACCTCCCAAAGACCCGTCTTGGTAGGCTGGTGCTTTATGAGCTCTATCTGTGAGGGAGAAATTTGATTCCCCGGGACAGTGCCCTCGCTAGCCGGATCTGAGCCATACTCGCAATTGCAAAACAGACTTTTTTCTCAAAGAAACATCAAATGCACAGTTGTCAGAGACGTTGTCTGTGAGGGTCGTACTTGAAGCTCCTGGCAGGATACATACTCTTCCAAATGCATGTAGGAAAAAATACAAGAATTGGAAAACCAAACGAAAGATAAATGTTGAGATATATTATGTCAGTCTAAGATCCTGCAAGAATACAGTTGACCCTTGAACAATGCAGGAGTTGGGGTACCAACCCCCACCCTCTCCCCCATCTTTATGCAGTTGAAAATTTTGTATAATTGTTGACTCCCCCCAAATTTAACTAGTGTGGTCCCACCAAAGTTCGCAGGAGATTGGTTCCAGGCCTCCCTGTGGGTACCAAAATCCAAGGATGCTCTAGTGCCTTGTGTGAAATGGGCTAAAACAATGCAGACGGTCCACAGATTTCCAACCAAGGACTGAAAATTCTGTTTTCAATCTGTGGTTTGTTGGATCTCGTGATGTGAAAACTTGGCATACAAAAGTCTGACTACATATTTATTGGAAAAAAATCCACATAAAAGTGGACCCACGCCGTTCAAACCCAAGATGTTCAAAAGTCCATTGCTATTTTTTCCCAAAATGAACAGAAAATACATTTCTAGCCACATTCTTTCAATACTCAAATAGCCAAAGCACTAAATTTTGTCAAAGACATGGCATTTAAGCAATAAAAACTGTATTTTGGGGGGGTATCTGTTCCATCGAGGATATTACTGAATTCCACCAGAGACACCAAGGCAAACAGTAGATAATTAAATATATATTGCACTTACTTCCAACTGTATCTTCAATAGTAAAATTTCCCCACATCAAAGTATTGAGTACATCCAAATATTAATCTAGCCTAATTGTCTGATTGCACTATTATTTTATAATGTTAAGTTTTCTGATTTTATAATTAGTACATACATATAGTAAACATTTTTTTACAGCTTCCTCTGGTCAATTTTCCTTCTGTCTATAGCCCTAAGATAGATGAATGAAGAAGATACTTATCGATTCATTGGTATTAGTGCTGATATTTGTAGAAATTCCACCAGCTTTGGGCATGTGGCCTTTTCTTACACTTACTATTCATCAAGTTTGCAAGCTTGTGTTATTGTGAAGTATGAGGTGAAGCAGTAGTATTTTCATGGAAATTGCTAAAGAGCCCTCAGGACCGGCAGGCCTCAAATTGTATTAAACCAGAATCCCGGGATCAATCTGTGTCACGAATATCAAAGAGCAGTAATAAATTCCAGTTTTAAAAATTAACTAGTAATATGTGAACATATATAATAAAAATAGTGAATGTAGCCTTGGCTGATGTGGCTCAGTTGGTTGGAGTATCATCTTATGGACCAAAAGGTCATGGATTTGATCCCTGGTCAGGGCCCATGCCTGGGTTGAGGGTTCGATCCCCAGTCAGGGAGCTTGTGAGAAGCAACTGGTCAATGTTTTTCTCTCACATCAGTATTTCTTTCTCCTTCATTCTCTCCCTTATTTTCTCTCTAAAATCAATGAAAGCGTGTTGTCAGGTGAAAATAAAATATTAAAAAAAATAGCAATCATTTATGTTGGCTTAGTGAATGCAAGGAACTGTCCTAAGTGCTTTATGGTAACTCCTTTTACCCTCCACCCCTCCATGAGGTGGATACTGTTAGTATCCCCATTTGGTAGATGATAAAACTGAGGCACAGCGGGGTTAAATAACTCCGGGTCACACAGCTCATAAGCAGCAGAGCTGGGACTCAACCTTGAGGCCTGGCTTGGGACCCTGGTCTCTTAACACTATACAACACTAATTGAAATGTCATTCACTGTGAACCTGACTTTCAAATATGGTACATTTCTCGCTCTTGTCATGTCACTCTGCACTAACTCTGTTCTTCTGATCTCGGTTATCCAGTTCACTTCCAAAGTCGGGGCAGCTGCTTTGTTACTCTGATGCAGCTGTGCTGGGGGAGCGGAGCCCCCGGCAGTTCAGGAAGCCCTGAAAGTGAAGGGGACGGTGCCGCTCTGGGTCTCCTGGACCTGCACCGCTTTTGTGTCTGCTACTTAGCTTTGTTTGTTGCTGAGTTTTTTCTCTCTTATCTCTCTGCTCTTCTGGTCGGCGGAGCCAAGCCCCAGGTTTTCCTCTTGTGGTGAAGTTAGTAAACAATTTACACCACTGGACACATGTTACGGAAGTGGAAACAGCTGGCACTGGGGAGCTGGTGGCCGGGGGCCGTTTCTGTGTGGGACAGTCATTGGAGAGGCTCCCAAACCCAACCAGGAGTGTTCATCAGCAGCCCGGTGGGCTCTCCCGCCTTCCCTCGCCTCCCCCCACTTCTCCCTGCTTCTCTTCCCCATCCACCTTCCTCCCTCCTTATTCTCTCCGTCCCCTCCCCCTCCTCCACTCCTCTCCTTACCTCCCCCCTGTCTCTCCATTCCATTCCTTCCCCTGCTTGTTCCTTAATGTTGAAAAGCACGCTTCCTGCCCAAACTCCTCTCCCCCCTCTTTTCTTTGGAGAGGGCAGCTGCAGCCTTTATTTCTGCCATCAACCCCACAGAACACAGGAACCAGGGAAGGAATGCAGTGGGCTCCCTGGCCTGGACAGCAGGGACAGGCGACCTCAGTCCGGACAGCCACCTCCCAGAGCCAGGTGTGGAGGGCGGGAACTCAGCGGGAGGAGGAAACCCAGGGATGGGCTGCTGATGAGGACAGGCAGTGAGGGCCCTGAGAAGCCCCTTTGGGGGAGGGATGCCCTCAGGGTCGGACTGGAACCAAACGAAATTATTCTGTTTCCATTAACAACAGTGACAATATTAATATGGCCATTGTAGCAAACACTTATACAGCACTTACTATATACTGTAGGTTCTGTCCAAAGTACTTTATATACGTTAACTCTCTTCTGGTAACAGCCCTTTGAAGTAGGTATCATTGCTCTCATCTCTGTTTGACAAATGAGGAGACAGAGGCAGAGAGGGTAAGCAACTCGCCCCAGGCCACACTGCCTGTAAGGAAGAGTCGTACCAACCCCAGGCAGGGGGCTCCAGGGCTCCAGCTGCAGTTTTAAGACTGTTACCGAACAAGAGGTCCGAGGGAGGGGCAATACAATATTTGGCCCACCTAGGGATGCCCAAAACTGCTATACAACAGGGGCCCCTCCCGAAAACCAAAATACTAAAATCTACTGGGCTCTTCTGTCCGCCGCCAATTGGAAAGACATCTCTCAATGCCAGAGATTGAAAAGGAAACAAAATGTTTCTTTAATGCTATTCAGCCTAATGCCTCCACTAAAATATCAAAGTCCTTTAGGTTGTACACCTACACCCACACAGCGCTCCCTTCTCCCACTGTCCCAACTCCAGGTACGGTAAATCAGGAAAAGAGCACACGTCTGTGTTGCAGGCCGCTGGCACCGTCAGCTGTGTCACCGTGCAGGCAGGATCTCTCTCTAGTTAATCCAAAGTACTGTGGTACCCTCTCATGGTCCACTGGCAAGAGTCCTTTGTACCCAGTTCCAGTCAAAGTCTCTCCTGCTTTCCAGGCCGCTCAGCCAAAGGGGGCACCCCAAAGCTGCGTGGGCCTCTTCTACCAAAGCTGCAGGGGTCCGCACTCCATCAAAAGCATGTGGCTTTCTTCTTCACCTGGCTGCAGGGATCTCCATTCTGGCAAAGCTGCGTGGTTTTTCCCTTTCACCTGGGAAAGAGGGGGTCCACACGCTGCCAAAACCACGTGGCTCCCTCTTTCACCTCACCTAGAGGGGGTCCTCACTCTGCTGAAACCGCGTGGCTCTCTCCCTCAATGGCTGCTGTGTCTGGCTTTTAAATCCTCGCACCCATCTTCCTCTGTACCCCTATTTCCGACTCCTCCCAAGATCAGTTACACCTGCCAGTATTTCTGTATTAATACAAGTTTACTGGGCTGCCATCGTTAGTCTGGGCAGTCATCATCCCATGTCCTCCAGCCAATCTTCTCCAAGCCCCTACGCAGGCGCTGTAACTTGGGGGACCTGCCCCCAGTTACATCTTGGGGGAAGTGACTTCATCCCCCTAGCTCCAAGCCTGGCCACAGCCATTTAACACATCCAAGTGACCGCCAAAGGCTATAGATATGTTAAAAGACAATGTCATGGATTAGCTGCAAGGCTGTGGCTGTACAAAACAGCCCTGCATGTTCCTGCTCCATGTGTCCCTCCCCCCCACTCACACCTGTGGGAGGGAAGGGGTGAGGACATCTTATATGTCTCTCCAGTATTCCTATACACTTTGAATTCTGGACACCATTCCAAATCTTTTTTTGGGGGGGGCCCCCTGGCTGCACCCTGTATCAAGATGACCCATTCTTGCGCCTCACTAAGCGATTCTGGAAAAACAACCAACCTGACCAATTGGTGTGTTTGCTCTGACTGAGCGCCTGTGGGGAACCTATTCATGCAGCGGCACCTCAGGGGTCTCGATGTTCCCCAAGTCCTCTGACAGTTTCACACGGGAGCCTGTGGCTGGAGGCAGGCCTCTGTTAGTGAACACAGTTTGTGTACACGTGGGTGTCCTCCGGGTGGGTGAGAAAGGATCCTGGAAGAGCATTGTTTATCTATTCATTTCTTCAATCATTTATGAATTATCTATGGAGTGTCAAACACTGAGCCGGGTTGTAGGCATATAGAAAGAAAAAACGTGGTCTGTTAAGAAGACACCAGATAAACATAAAGTAAAATAACACAGTGTGGCAAGAACTGTCGAAGAGCTAAGCCCTCTATGTCAGATGCTGTGAGAACCCCTCTTTCATGTCCGCTTCGGCGGGCACAGCCCAGGCTGGAGTGGGGGGAGCTGCCAGGAGTCCCTCTCCGGAAGAGATGGCGCTTGTGCCTCATCTTGGAGAATGAGCATGGAGTGAGCGAACACAGCACTTCTTCGCTCAGGACAGAGCACCAGGGCATGCTGCAGTCCTCCTGGGGCACAGTTTTGATGGATCGTGCTTCCTGCCTTGTCAGCTGCACGGTGAGTGAATCGATACTTGGATTTTTCTCTTGTCCGAAACAAGCCCTCCCCGATGGCGACTGGGAAATGTGTGACACAGCCTCGTGCAAGCGTTTCAAGGGTGGCTAGTGGGACAATCTCCGTTACTGCCTGCTATGGTCTGAACTGTGTCCCCGCCAAATGCATGCATTGAACCCCCAGTACCTCAGAATGTGGACTGTATTTTGAGACAAAGGCAATTATGTTAAAATGAGGCCATCAGGGTGGGCCCTGTCCTGGTAGGACTGGTGTCCCTGTAAGAAGAGGAGGTTGGGACCCGGATATGTACAGAGGGAAGACCATGTAAAGACAAGGGCAGAAGATGGTCATCCACAAGCCACAGAGAAGCCTCGGAATGAAGCCAGCACCTTGATCTTGGACTCCCAGCCTCCAAAATGGTGAGAAAGTCAACTTCTGTTGCTGAAGCCACACAGTGTGGTGTTGGTACGGCAGCCCTCAGAAGTGAATTCGCTGCTTTCCCTCACCTGCCTGCCCCAAATGAAAGTACAGTTTCTCTAGGGAGAAACTTGCGGTTGAAAGCACCACAGTTGGTAAATGCAGGGTTTAGAGAGAAAGTCACAGCTCCTTGTGTTAAGCTGTTCTGTGGTCTGAGGCAGCACACCATGAAGGAGCATCTTCCACCAGGCCTGGCCTCCTGGTATGAGGAGCCTCCAAGAAAATGGGCCTAACTCGTAGGCCTGCTCGGCCAAAGTTACCAGGAGAGATTTGACAAATGCATGCACGTGCACACACACACACACACATCACAGTGTACTGTCAAATGGGGGGTTCATGGATAGTAAGATTCAAACCCTTCAGTTTGATGAGCCTTAATACCACATTCCATCAAAAATTGTTTCTTCCAGAATGGGATTGTAATTTACTCACGAACAGCAGATGGGTAACACTCAGAAACCAAGGAGTTTCCTAAAGCATTGTTTCTAGGTGATCCTCAAATTGAGCCACTGAGTTGACTGAGTTTTCATCTTCCTAAAATAGTAAAAGAGAGAATCACGCGATGTTTTTCTAACCCACAGTGCTCTAGAAGGTGACTACAAGTCATTCTCCCTAAACACTTATTTCTACTAATAAAAAATTAGCAGATGGAAGCCCTGGTTGGTGTAGCTCAGTGGATTGAGTGCGGGCCTGCGAACTAGAGGATTGCAGTTTGATTCCCAGTCAGGGCACATGCTTGGGTTGCAGGCCAGTTCCCAGCAGGGGACCCATGAGATGCAACCATACATTGATATTTCTTTCCCTATCTCCTTCCCTCCCCCTCTAAAGATAAATAAATAAAATCTTTTAAAAAAATTTAAAAAATTAGCAGATGGAACGAGGCTGCTTATTAGCATGAAATCTCATATAATTGAAGCAATAATTTATCTTTCAAACTAGGACTTTTTCAAAGCAAAAAAGAAGCTATTAAAATTCTGCCAAGATAAAGTCAAAAAGGGTAGTTTTAAGCAAACATGCGATCATTGCACTAGACAAACAAATATCTTTGCCCTATTTACAGACTGAAGAATCTTCAACGTGTTATCTCATTGTTTGTTAAACTTAACAATGAGAAGCACATTTTTTTCTTCAGGCAAAGCTATTTGGATAAGTTTGTGCTATCACATATTTTCAGTACTTCTCCAAGCATTGCCATGTGGAGAACTGCAGTTTGGGGGCATCTGCCTCTGATTGCCCAGTGTGGATGCAGTTCCGCCAATGCAGCCATGGAGTCTGGTAGAGAGAGTGGTCGTCTGCGAGTCAGGAGTCTGACATTTCAGATCCAGCTGCCACTGCAGGCTGCGTGACTGCAGTTTTCCGTCATATGTGAAAGTCGGACATGTGGTTTCTGAGATCAGCTATGCCTCTAGCATTCCAGTGTAGGAGCAGCTTACCAACCAGAGGAGTAGCTGGGAGACTGGAGGAGTAGCTGGGGCACCTTTCCCGAAGCAGCATTTCTATAACACTTTTCAGAAGGTTGAGGAAACAGCAACGGTCTGTATCCAACAGGGGAAGAGGATGCCGATAGAGAGTGCTCGGGCTGAAGCAACTCTGTGGTGTTATTTGCACAGTGTAGCTCTAAAGTTCTGCCATGCGTATGCAAACCTAGGGTTTGGTAAAAAATAGCGTAACGGCAAAAAGTAAAAGGCAGATGCTGACTACAAGAGTGGAACAAATCTGAAATGTTGGGCTTCCGAGAGAAAAGTAGAATATTAGGATAGTTATTTAGAAATGAAACCACGTGGAAGCGTAAATGTTCACCCTGGTGACTCTCGTAGCAACAGCTTTGTTTGAGGTGGCTTGTAGGCTGTAACTCGGCAGCATGGTCTTCATTCTTAGATGCCTATTATGTAATCCACAGGAGCTTATCTCAAAGGTTAAAAATTACACTTTCTGCCAAAAAATTAAAGGTGCAATAATCACTAGGTACATAGAGGCCATCAGGAAATGGACACTTGTATGTTGTTGGTAGGGATATGAAGTGTCTGAACCATCTTTTTTTTAAGGGGGTCAATAAGCTTTTAAATTGGGATATGGCTTACTTACAATAAAATATACCTATTTTAAGTGTATACTGTGATGTACACTTATTACAATACATGAATAAATCACCACCACAATTATATAAAGCATTTCTGTCATCCCCCCAAAATGTCCCCTGTATCCCACTGTAGAGATTTTCCTAATCCACAGCCCAGGCAACTATTGGTCTGTTTTTTGTCATCATAGATTCACTGTGTCTTTCCTAGAATGTCACATAAATGGAGTCATGTGTGTTCTTCTGTGCCTTGCTTCTTTCACTCAGTACCTCAGTGCCGTGTGTTTAAGGCCCATCTGTGTTACTGAATGTACCTGCCCTTTTCACTGATGCAGAATGCCCCCATTGCACAGATAAGGCACAATCTGTCCATCCACTCAGCTGCTGATGGACCTGGGGGTTTCTGGTCTTTGGATATTATGGTTAAATAATGTGCTGCTATGAGCATGTCTGTGTACAAACTCTTGTGTCAATATAGGTTTTCATTTCTCTTGGGTAAACACCTGTGAGGGTTGATGGTTTATGATTCTTAATTTTACGTGTCAACTTGACTGGCTACAGAGTGCCCAGATTAATCACCATTTCTGGACTGTCCCTGAGGTGTTTCTGCATGAGATTAGCACTGGCATTGGTGGGCTCAGTAAGGGAGGCTGCCCTCCCCAGGGCGGACAGGTGTCCACTGATCCACTGAGGGCCTGAATAGAACAACAAGAGGAGAGGGAAGGATTCACCCCTTTTTCTGCCTCCCTGTTTGAGCTGGGACACCTCCTCTCATGTCTCCTGCCCTCGACTGCCACCTGTTTTCCTGGTTCTCGGGCCTTTGGACCCAAACTGAGCTATGCTGTTGGTCTTCCTGGGTTTCCTACTTGCCCAGATGGTGGGATTTCTGAACCTCCATGACTGTACGAGGCAATTCCTCCTAACAAAGGTACATATTCATATAGGTTATATATAGGATATATGACCTATCTCCTATTACTTCTGCTTTTCTGTAGAACTAATATAACTAATCCCAACTAAAAAACCCATAAGAGTAGAATTTGCTAGGTTATATGATGTGTATGTTTAACTATGAGAAATTTCCAATTTGTTTTCCTATCTCATCATCCCATTTTACATTCCCACTAGCAATTCCAATGATGTGTAGTAAAATTCCATTGTGGATTTATTGTGAATTTTCCTGATGACTAATGATGTTATACGTCTTTTCACATGTTTATTGATTTCTGTGAAAACATCAGTTCAGTAAAAAATCTTGATATATTACAGATGGAAACTATTTTGAAACACACACATGCATATATAAACACTTTTTCTCAGTCTATGACTTGTGTTTTCATTAGAAATTTGATTGAGGAACAGAATTTGATTAATTTGATTGAATGAATGAATTTAATTTGATTAAATGTATATGTACAGTTAGAGGACAAAGCTCCTTTTCTCCCCCTTTAAGTATGTCTAACTAACCTTGAACCATTTATTGAAAAGACCTGTCTGTTCACCCGCTGAATCACAGTGTTTTTCTTATTGAATTGTGAAAGGTCTTCCTTCATGCATTCTGGATGTGAACGCTTTGTTAGTTATACAATGTCTGGCACAAATAATGCCCACTTTTATTAAAAATAATAAGCATGTAATTCTGTAACATAACAATATCACACTCAAACACACCATATGATATTTTAGGTGAAGTGTTCAAATTAAAACTATGAAGTATTACACCCATATTATTACCCTACCAACTGCACCGAAGCAGGCCTTACTGTTGTCCGATTCTATATTTATTCAGAGCATTTTCTTCCAGTCTGACATTTGTTATTTCATTTTCTTAACAGCGTCTTTTGAAAAGCAGAAGTTTTTCATTTTAATGAACTCCAATTTATCAATTTTTGAAATGATTTTCCCTTTTTGTGTTTTTCCTAAGCCATGGTTAAAAAGATTTCCTCTTGTCCTTTTTCCTATAATGTTTACAGTTTTAGGTTTTACATTTAGTTTTATAATTCATTTTGAGTTAATTTTTGTATATGCTGTGAAATAAAAATCAAAGTTCAATATTTTTGTTATATATTTTTTAATAATAGGCTTAATTTTTAGAACAGTTTGAGGTTTACAGAAAAAGTAAACAGATAATAGAAAACTTCCATTACCACCCCACACCAGTTAATAATAATTGCCCCTATTATTAACATCTTCCATTAGTATGTTATGTTTATTGTAATTAATGAATCAATATTGATACATCACTGCCAACTGTCGTTCACGGTTCATTCTGCCAGTCTTGGTTTTGACCTGGTCTCCTTTTTCTGTTCCAGGACCCCATTCACCCCATTACATATAGTTGTCAGTCTCTTTAGTTTCCTCTTGGCTCTGACAGCTTCTCAGACTTTCCTGTTTTTTTATGACTCTGGCCTGCAGCTCACTTATGCCCTCTGCCCCAGCTTTCTGCCAGTTCTGAATGTACGACTCTATCTAACAGTGGATTGCTGTTGGATCTACCCAAACTTGGACTTGGTGAGTCCGACAGGGCCTTGCCTATGATGGGTGGGCAGCTCTAAAACATGTGGACGTTTGATGCCTTGTGGTCAAATGCTCTGTCTTTACCAGTGGCCAGTAGCACACCCAGAGATGGTTTTTCAATGCTGCAGAATTCTCTCCTGGAAGGCCTGGTCTTTCTCTAGAACTCCTGGTGCTACATAGAGGTTCTCCTATTGGGACCTGCCTTCAACTCCACGTGGTGGTTTCCCCCTACAGATTGCTCTGGTACTGGTGTCTGCTGGACCAAATGGCCTAAGCATCAGGGATGCTTGTACTCCTGTCTGGACTTAGGTAGAGCCCTCCCTTGCTCTGAGCCTGATTCACATCTTTCAGCCTTCCCTGGCACTTAGCAAATGGGCCGGGCAGCACTCTCACATGTGAAATATGCGGGCTCCAGAGCCAGAAGCCTACCAAGAATCGTGTTACCTTGTTAGTGTTGAAAAGTAACAGATATAATACATGTCCCTTAATTTGATGGGAATTACTGGCAAACCCTTAAACACTTCACTGATGTGGCAGGCCCCTGAAGCTTCACAGAGTTCAACCTCCCACTTTTATGGGGCACACCAAGACCTCCAGTTGGCTAACCAATTCCCTGTTCATCTGATTAATATACTATCATCGGTATAATGGATTAGTGTGATGTTCTACAGAATGTACACATGGTTCAGGGAGGGCTGAACCATATTATGACAGATGGCAAGAGAGTTTGCATAGATCTAGGGCAACAGTGTAAAATGTACTCTTGCCTATTTCATATGTAAGAACTGTTTCTGATCTAATGGGAGTAGAAAAGAAGCCACCCACCAGATCAACAGCTGCATTCCGTGGACCTGATGCTCTTCTCAACATCTCTAACCAAGATACCACATCTGGCACTGCAGCTGCAACGAGGGCACAAGGAGAGGGAGTGTGGCAGGGGTGAGGCTGGACATGTAGATGGGTGCCAGACCGTAGATGGGTGCCAGAAGGGCTCGTGCTGGGTTGGACGTTAGCCTGAACACATGGAAGAGCCCTTACAGTTTTGTAAGCAATATAGTCTATCTACTCACGGGTCTCAAACAGCAGCCCACGTTTTCTAACATTTTTATAGCTCCCAAATGAACTGACTCACTGGGCAGAGCGGGTGCTGTGCCGTGTTCTGTGATGAGTGCCCAGCACTGAAACACTCACTCTTCTGGCTGCCAGAAGCGCTGGCTGCTGACATCCCACAGCTGTGTCCCCATCACCAGTATTTCCGGGATGTGACACGCGCTTTCAGCCCTCTGCTCCTTTGCATTTGCTATTATTTCTCTGGAATGTCTCCTCCACTTCATTCTCCAGGACTTCCTTAGATGTCTCTTCTCACCACAGGTAGGATTAACTGCTTTCTTGTCTCCAGAGCCTTTTGCTCACAATGTGAGTTTGGGCCTTGAAGAGATTCTGTATGTCATACCATAGCTATGCATGTCCTTGGCTCCCCTGTGCCCTGTGCACGCGGGACATCTGTCCAGGCCATGTCTCCTCATTTACCTGCATGTCACCAGAGGTTTGCACAGAGCCTGGTAGACATTTAAGGGGTGTTATTGAGTTACGCTTGTTATTTAACTAAATCTGATTCTGGTGTTTAGAAAGGAAAAATTTCCAGCCTAAGATGCACATACTTCTTCTCTCATAAAATATGTATTTGTTGTCACATAACAATGGGCTCCAACCAGACTTTTTGAGCTGATATCCTTTGTTGTTCTGACCTGTAAGACTGTCATAAACCTAAACCTTTCTTTTGCCTTCCATCTGAATTGGAATTATTTAATGAGGAAGGCACATGACTCTACCTTAACAGACTCTTTAACTGTGTGTGTGTGCGTCTGTGTGTGTAGATGTCAGCTTGTGTCAGAAACTCCCAGACACTGTGATGCATTGATCTTTTATCCTCAAGCATTAGCCTCGTAATAATTAAAGTAATGAAATAGTGCTGAGAGCAAGGGTGCTTTTGTTTATAGTCTCAGAGTAACAACCTTGTTTTTAGTTTAACACAAACCCTATTTCTTTTTAAGTTTTGATGGGGGCATAAAATATATTGCCATGAAAGACTATAAGGTTGACATATTTTCACACCTATTCAGATGCAACCATTCAGGGGAAGAATTTCCAAACTGAAGTTCCCAGCACTTGACCATTAAAAAAAAAAGTGAGCCACAGATCGACATCCATTCATCAGCGCTTGTGTCTGCATCAGAGACCAAGTCTGTGTATTTAGGAAATAAACAGGACGTGTAACCAAGCTAGAAAATTGTTTGCTGTGTTAGTTAGACCCAGTTCGCCACTAACTGTAAGGTCCCTTCAACATGATAGAAGGGCGTAGAGTGCACTTCTTTCTCGTGCAAAAATCCAGGTGTGGCAGACAGTTCAGGGCTTTTATGGCAGTGCTCAGACCAGCTGGGCCCATCCAGGCGCCTCCAGCTTTCTGTCCCACCAACCTGAGTGTCCGATCCTCATTCTTATGATCCAAGTTGGAGCACTAACCATCATATCCACAACACAAGGCTGATGGGTAACAGGGAGGAAGCCTCCCCTATCCCCTTTAGGGACCTATTCTGGAACTTACAGATATCATTGTCACGCATACACCCTGGCCAGAGCTTGGTTCTGTGGCTACAAAGAGCTCTCAAATGAGACAGGGAAACGCAGTCTATATTTTAGCATGGCTATGTGCTCAACTAAGTATTAGTGGTCCTATTGCTGAAGAAAAAGGGGAATACAGACATTGGGAACTGCTGATATCTTTGCCACATGCACACATACCAAGGAGAAAACAAGATGCCCAGATGACATCTTGCAAAGCAATGAACTGGAGGATTCCAGCTTTGAGGAAGCTGTGTTTGTCTGTCTTCACTTCTCCCACTTGCCCAAACATGTCTCCCACTGCCATTTCCTGTGTTCGTGTGGGGGCCATGTGCTCATCAGAGCCTCCACAGCCTGGCAGGCTCAATTCACGGAGGGCCTCAGAGCTGGCTTTGGGCTTCAGCAACGTGTCTGACTTTCCCTACAAGCTCTCAACTCCAAGCACCAGGACCATTGGCAGCAGTAATTGATTTATAAATAATCATTAACCTTTAAGTCTTTTGTTTTGCATTTGGTTCACTGAAACTAAAATGCTGACTCTCTGAGGGTTTAGAAAAACAATACTAGCAAGCTGAGAAAAAGAATCAGAGCTATGCAGTGGGAGTAGGAAGTTAAAAATTACTCCGCTGGTTCTCTTGGAGCTGCTTCAACTGCCAGGGGAGTTTCCATCTCTCATTGCACCTGGATTTTTCATCACTCTCATAAGCCACATCAATGCTGGAAAGTTTTTAGGGGGTAAGTTGCTGTAAGCTTAACATCAGCCTTGGCCCTGGAGGAAATACAAAAGTATATGTCCTGGACCTCGGGAGGTGGCCTGTTCTCCCGGGGAAGACGGGTCTGGATCTAGCCAGGGAGAAACACGCTGTGCAGCAGCATTATGTACCATCAAATCTCAGGAGCTCAACTCAAGAATCATTTCTCTCTTGCTCACCTTGCCGCCTGAGGCGTCTGACAGCCCTTCTCCATGGCGTTGGACTGCCACCGGGAACTCAGGTCCTCGCGCCTGCCGTGCAGGGGCAGGGAGGACTGGGGGCTAAGCAAGGGCCAGGCCTGGAAGTTTCCTTTGTAGCATCCAGAGTTCAGTCACATGGCAGGAGCCAAAGTGCAAGGTCAATGGAGGCTGGGAGCCTCGTGTCCCTCTGTGCCCAATGTCTCTGTCACACCTGGATTTAACTCCCTGCCCTTCTGCTTTTTATCTTTGATTCTCGGTGAGTCACAGAGTCTTTCAGTCTCAATTGTCTTACATGTAAAATATACATAAAATCAACTGCTTGGGTAAAAGTTAGGAGTTGGCATCTGGATATTCCCTCACCTTCCTTTAGTGGCATCTATGGTTGGGGACATAATACTTTGCATATATGCAAAGACTAGAAGCATGTGCAAGGTTTTCCGGAAAGCTACCTGCCTCCAAAGCACCCAGGAGTGGTAATTAAGATGAAACTTTCTTTCCACCTCCCACCCAGTCACAAATGCTAAAAATTGGAATCTCAGGGGTGGGCCAGGGAACTTTCATCTTATATTCTCTTCCCAAATTATTTTTTAAGTTGCAGTAAAATATACATATCATAATATTTACCACCCGAGCCACTGTCAAGTGTGCAGTTCCGTAGTGTAAAGTGCATCAGCACCACATCGCCACCAGTCTCCAGCACTCTTTCTCCGTGCAAATCTAAATCTCCACTCATTCAACCACAGCCCCCATTACCCCTCTCTCCTGCCCAGCAACTACCCTTCTACTTCCTGTTTGTGAGGTTGGCTGGTCTAGGGACCTCATGCACGTGGGCTCACACAGTTACATTTTCATGACTGGTTTATGGCATTTAGCATAATGTCCTCAAGGTTTGCCCATGTACTGGCATGTGTCAGACTTCCCTTCCTTTTTAAGCCTAAAGAATATCTCTGTGTAGATATAGTATATTTTGTTTATCCATTCATTTGACTGTGGACTCTTGGATTGTTTCCACCTTTTGGCTATGGCAAATAATGCTGCCGTGAAAGTGGGTGCATAATTATCTCTTTGAGATGCTGCTCTCAATTCTTTTGGGTAAATACCCAGAAGTGGAATTACTGAATCATATGATAATTCTATTTTTAATTTTTTGAAGAACTGGCTAATTCTTCTGCCCATCAAAATTTAAGAGGTACTGGACTGTACAAGACAAGATATAATCCAGTATCAACTTTGTGCAGTAAAGACTATGGGACATTAGGAGGGAAGAGGAGGAAATAGGAAGGATAAGTGGGGGAGGCCAGTGCTGGAAAAAAAAAAAGGTAAGATCGAAAGGAGAAAGGAGAGGTGGAGGCGGGTTATTGTGAGACTTGGAAACCAGGCAGATGGATTCCGATTTCACACAATAGACAATAGGCAAGTCTCTCAGGCTCTTGAAGAGAAGCTTCATACCGCAATTGTCAAGCCATCATCCAGGAAAATTAGTGTCAGCAACAAAATAGCACTGAAAGTGCATCGTTACACAAATTCAGTTGTAGTGAGTATTTCATTGCAATTATATAAAGTGTTACTGTAGAGTTATAAGCGAACATAACTATAATTACACAGTGCTCCTCTGCCCACTAAAAACTTCTCATAGAAAATAGATATAAAGAACAACTGAAAATATAACCAACGGCTTCCACAGTGCTGGAAAAAATGATTTAAAAAAAACACCTTTCTGTCTGAATGGGATAAACAGCATGAAAATATGTATAAGAATAGTACTGTGTCTTTGGGGGTTTATGCAAAAACTAGCCTGAATTGTGGTATTTGAAAGGTTTCTATATTGTGTACATAGGTCTGCCACCTATTAGCTGTGTGATGTAAACAAATTTGCTTAATCCCTTTATGTCGCAGTTTCCTCATCTGTGAAATGGGGATAATAATGGGACCTAATTTAGAGAGATTTTGTGACCATTTAAGGAGGTAACGTATGTGAAGCACTTAGCACAGAATCTGGTGCTAAATAATAAATAAATGCTGTATTAGCATCATTGGTACTCTCAAATGAAGGCTTATAAAATAATAATCCTATGCTAACAAGAAATCAAGTACCAGAAATTTTCGAACTCTTACTTTCCCTCAAGTGATCCAGAACTTGTAATGCTCTCCACGTGGACTCTCTTATTTGAAGTAAAACTAAGTCAGGTTGATAAAACTCTTAAACTTACACAAGAACGACCGATTTTTACAAATTTAGACATAAGTAGCCAGGCAAATGCAAAAAGCTTCTTTAATTCTTTGAACTCACAAGAGTACAGATACATGATTACAAACTAAGATTATTATCATCGTTTCTCTAACCATGGTGATGGGTTGTCCTAGCTAATTTACGCAGCTAGCCTGGCTCCTGCCTGAGCCAACGCGTGAACTAGAGTTGTAGCCAAATAATTTAGTTTTGAATCAAGTTGCTAAATAAGAAACCATAGAGCACCTCTGTCTGTCTACCCAGTGACTCAATCAGAAACAAAAGACACATTCAGACGTCCCTGTATGTTCTGTCATAGCCTCAACGACACTTTCTTTGTTCAATGTCAGGAGTTTGCTCTAGTTTCTGAAGTGGCTGCTCACCTCCTTGTCAGATGCAGAATGATTCCTGCTTCCCTGTTGTTTCCTGAGGGATAAACACTGACCTGAAATCCCTTTTGTCAGTAAGTCTGGAAGGAACCGTCTTCACGTGATGCTCTTTCCGGTCCTGCGGGGGCTGTTTGTAGCCTCAAAGGCCACAGCAGGATGTTTCTCTCCTCAGTTCCGCGGGGCTTCATGTCCCTCGGACGTCCCTGAACAACTAAACAGAAATGGTGTAATGCTCTGAGGGTCTCCTGACCCACGTTCACTGAATTCCAATACCTCCCTCTGTCTGACCACGTATCTTTGTCTTAGTAAGTGGTGAACCAACTATATGTGTATGTATAGATGTAAGTATATTTATCTTGTTTGTAGTCATACATGCATACATATATAATGTAGTACGCATGCACATACATATGCCCACACATGTGCACATATCCATGTATGTGCATGCATGTATGTGCATGTGTATATATATGGGTGTGTATGTATGTGTTTGATGCTTCATCTACAACTATAGCTGTACACAAACGTTTCAGCATAACTCTTTGGCTCACTGCTAAGGGCAATTGAACATTTTTGAGTGTCTACTTTAATGTACCGAGTGACATGCCTGTGTCATATAATCCTGTGTCAGGGGCACCATTTGACAGATGTATAAACAGGGCTGCCTCACACAGCCTGCAAAGGTCTATGCCGAGATGCGAACAACTCGCTTCCTCTGGCTGTTGGCTTTCCTCTCCACTTCCTCTCTACTTCCTCTCCACTTCCTCTCTACTTCCTCTCCACGTCCTCTCTACTTCCTCTCCTGCTCTTTATTCAAGCTGCTTCCTGTAGGAGCCTCTTCTCCTTCCTCCTAAAACTGTGTATCTTTTAAAACCTGCTAAGATTTGGCTTCTACCTGAACCCGTCCTCCCTCCCCCTCAGAGCTCTCACCTGGGAGGTGGGGTGCAGGAGCCCATTCAGGCCCACTCAAGCCAGTGCCCAAGGGCCAGTTGTCAACATCTCTTCCTGCTGCTTATTCAGGAGCATCACTTTGAGACCTTGGAATTGGCCGTGGTCGAACTATTTCCAGCACAGAAATCATCAAACAATACAAATCACAGCTTTCCCTTGAGAAAGCCAGCTGTTAAATATTTACCAGCTCAACAAACTCCTTTTTTCAAGTTTAAACTTACATCCATTTGTGGTGTATTTATTCCTTTCAAGATTATTCTTCACAGAGGCAGGCCCCATCTCTCAATATTATTACACAGACTTCTCGAGGGGAAGGATTTTATTCCTCTTTCTCTTTGTCCTCCTGAGCCCCAGGGTGGTGGATCTAGAGGGTGCCAATGAACTCTTGGCTGATAGATGGTGGCGCACAAAACGCAGGCTGATTCCCCTATGACATCATCAGTATCTACTCATAGAGTCAGTCATTTCTGAAGTATCTACCCTGTTGTGCCCACTTATTCCTGAAACGTGGTAAGTTAAACCCATCTTCCCATTCTTCCTACAACCCCTCCCAACACCCAGGAACACCGCTCTCCAGCTTTTCGGGCCTGAAGTTAGTGTGTCTTACTTTCCTCTCTCACCATCTGTCCTAGTTGCCTAGGGCTCCCATAACAAGCTCCCACAAACAACAGAAATTTATTCTCTCACTGTTCTGGAGCAGGACATCCAAAATCAAGGCAAGGCCATGCATTCTCTGAAGGCCTTAGCTGTGGCGCCTGAAAAATTTCTCTATTGTATATAGAAACCAGCTTCTGGGGTCACCGGGTGGTCATAGCTTCCCTGGCTCGTAGCTGCCTCTCTCCAGCCTCCACCTGTCACCACATGGTCTTTTTGTCCCATGTGTCTGTGTGTCTCCGTACCTCCATATCCAAATTTCCCTCTCCTTGGAAGTCAGTCATACAGGATTTAAGACCCATCCTCATCTAGTCTAACTTTGCTTCAGCTTGATTACCTCTGCAAAGACCTAATTTCTAAATAAGGTCACATTCACAAATACCAAGGGGTAGGACTTGAGCATATCTTTTTGGGGAATACAATTCAACTTAAAACACCATCTCAAGTGTCAACACTTAATTTTTTGTTAATTTGCCCCCAATGTGCTGCTTCTAGAACATCAAGAATGTGGACGCTCCTAAAGAACCTTCTTGAACTCTTTAAGGACCGGTAGGAGCACACAGCTTTCCCCACGAACTACCACCTGGGCAGCCTTCTTGGCCACGTGACCACTTTCTAAATGGGTTTCTGACCTCACTCCATACTTTCTCAGTGCATCCACTAATACCCTTAGGGTTTGCCAATCAGTTAGCTCTACTGGTCCCTCTCCAGTGGCTTTTGCTAGAACACGATGTGCCATAAAATATTTATTAATTCAGCTGAACTGAATGGCCAGGCCCACATGCTAATAAAATAACATAGGAGAAAGCTCACTTTGAGCGTCTTTTTTCAGTGTGTCTTCTTTGGTTCCTCTGCCTCCAAACCTCTATAGAAATACAGAATTCTGAGCCCCATCCTAGAGTGAGTAATTATAATGGGAGGAAGGGGATTTGAAAATTTACATAGTTCTAAACTGTTTTATTGAATAGCTAGTAGTAAACATGGTTCCCATATCAGCGTATAAAAGCACGCACACAGTGCGGCATTTAGACTGCTCCCCGAGCCCTCTCCCCTTTCACCCCCTAGATTATTCATTATTTTTCTACATGCAAATATGCACCAGGTTTGACATACATTATTTCCTCCCCTTGCAAAGGTTTAAATACATACATCTGCAACCTGTTATTCATTTTTTCACTTAACACTAGATCCTAAAGACTCCTTCATATTGAAAATACATAGCTACATATTCCCATTATTTTTTATGCTGCATAATATTCCACTGCATGGACCTACTATACAGTTTAATGACCAATCTCTAACTGTTTTGTACTTGGGTTATTTCCATTCTTTCACTGTTACAAACAATGCCCCGATAAATGACTACCTGCGTGTGTCATTAATCATGTGCACAGGTGTCTCCATGGGATGAAAGTGGAGTTTCTGGGTCACAGTGTAAACACACCTGTAATTTCGTTAGCTGCTGCCAGCTACTTACTCATGGGGACCAGGCCAGCAATGTGGGAGGGTGTCTGCTTCCCTCACAGTGTTACCCGAAGAGTGTCAGATGTCTGTCAGTGTGCAGGTTAGAGATGGTGTTTTACCATACTTTCAATGTGTACTTCTCTTATTGTGAATGAAGTTGAGCATCTTTTCCTGTTTGAGGATAGATAAGCTACGTTTTTAACAGAATCCTTGGATAATCCTTATGCACATAGCTCTCTTAAAGTTCCTGGCCCAAGGCCAAAGAACTAAAAAAAACATGGTGAAATGAATGCTAATGCTGAGACAACTTGGTTCCTGAGACTGTCAGCAGCTCTTCCAAAAACGCCTCCCCCAGGGAACATGCTCTCTTGGGGACCTGAACCCAGAGTGTTCATGCAGCTTCCTCCTAAACAGATCAACCAGCAGGGTTTGTAAGGTGCGTCAGGGGTGGCCCATTACCCACTTCTAGGCCGGATAAGAAGCTGATGGAGGATATGGATGTGCTAGTGGGAGACAGGTTTTCTTTGGGGCATTGGCAGTCAAGTTCTATTTCCTGCTTTGGGCAGATGTATCCCCTACAACTCAAGCCCAGTGTAGGGGCTTCCTGGGCCCACCTGGAAGGCTTGGCATGAGACCCAGAGTTTGATGGGCATGAACACTGATATTTAATTCACACCTGAAAAACCTAAAGGTAAGACCCTGCAGCTGAAGCCTGAGATGTTGCTACTTTGGGCCCCTATGTGCTGGGGTGACCAACCATCCCTGGTTTGACTAGGGCAGCAAGATCTCTTAGGATGTGAGACTTTCAATTCCAAAAACGGGTAAATACTAGAATGGTCAGTCACCAGGAGTGAGACAAACATACATTTTTCCAAGGAATGAGATGCAGGCCCTCTAGAGACATTAACCACGAATCATCTTGAAAAGATTCCCTTTCCAGAGGAGCCCCTGGGCGGGCAAGGGGTCCCAGCAGTAGGGCAAACACCCAAAGGGCAGGCCCACACCGGAACCATAAGCAGCTAGACTCGCGGTGCTGTCAGTGCAAAGAACCGCAGGGAGAAGACTGCAAAGGGCATCTGCCAGGAGACCCAAAAGCACCCCCCTGAGGATGAGCTTGCATTTGCACATCTGCTAAGAGATGCTAATGCCGGATCACATCTCTGCCAGCTGAAAAAGAGCCCCCCCCCGCCCTCTGTGGTGGATGCTGACATAGGACCAAGGACATAGTCCCTGCTGCCGCAGTGCTGCAGGCGGACAACTGCCCAGGGGTGGCTTGTCTCTGCAGACAGCCACCTGCTCAGAGCCACGCCCCTCCTCCAGTGGCTGAGAGATGTGGGAGAATAAAGGCCTAATCCCCTGACCACGACTGAGGACAACTCTGAAGGGTTGTCCCAGACTCAAGACTCTCTGCGGTCAGATAAGGCCCCATCAGGACCACATTGCAGCTCAGCTTTACCTTCTGCCCTTCCTCCCTCCCTCTCTTCCCTCTTCTCCTCTCCCCTGCTCCTCCTCTTCCATAGGTGACGCTGGCGAGGTTCCATCCACAGGCAGATAAAACAGATGGTCCAGAGGGAGCTGACTGGGGTGACTGGGGCCGAGGAGGATGGGCTCGCCCCCTGCTGAACTCGGTCATTCAAAATCACCACTCAGAGTAGCTTCTGGTGATTCTCTCTGTCCACAAAATGGGCAGAATAGTGCTACATCTGCTGCTTATTTCACAAGGACTCGCAAAACAATCCAAAGGAGACTCAAACTCTGAGAAAAAAAGGTCACCAAAGGTATAGAGGAACTACTGTTAAATTCATTTCCTATGGAGGTGACATTGGTTTACATTACATGAGTTTCAGGTGTGCAGCATAGCCCACCGAACTGCTGCTCAGGCGACCACGAATAGGCTGTGGGAGGGGGTGGGTTCTATCTGAGTCACTGAACCCAGTTAGTCATTAACTCAGCTCGCCAGGGAGCTTAAACGATCTCCTTATTCGACCTGACACAGGCCCTGTGTTAGCCCCGAGCAAATGTGCAAGTCTGACCTCTTACCTGGACTTTTCCTGAACTTTCGAAGACCTCTAATCACATTTGGTCAGGGGCACATGTGATTTTCGAAAAAGCACTTTACAAGTTAAGCTGAGATCGTGTCACTAATGACTCAAGAAGAGAGACACATCAGGGGTCAAACCAAAAGAAAGCTGCAGGTCAAAAGGAACCAGGAAAAGGAAAAAAAAGTGCACATTATCCACAAAATGTATTTTTAAACAGCTGTTTTTCCTGTGCAGCTGTCTGGCCTGATTCCTCCATTGAAGAGCAAACAATTCAAAATAATAATAATTAAAAACAAATCTTTTTCCCCAACTTACCCCAGGATAAGAATATGTTAGGATTGGAAAGGGCCTCATAGTTCATTTAATCTGACCCTTCTCGTATGTAAGTGAAGATATTGTACTAGGAAGGTTAGCTGGTGAGCGAGGGGACCCAACTCTGCTGATACAGGGAGGTCTGTTATGATAATGTCTCATGTGTGCATTCATTGTAGTCTACAACCCAGCGTCTCACTTGAGAATTTCCAGGTTCTCCAGTAGGTGGGACAGGTGTTGTCTCCACCACGTGAACAGAGCGTAGAAAACATTAGGTGAGGTCCTTCAAATCTCACAGCTAATAATTTGTCTCGCCCCTGTACATTTTGAGACAGAGTGCTTTGGGCCCTCACACTGGCTCTGCCCTCTCGCCGACCCCGCCCTCTCTCTGACCCCACCCTCTCGCTGACCCCGCCCAGTCGCTCGCCCTGCCATCTTTGTGGTCCCTCGCTTCCAGGCAGCCCCTCTCAGTCTTGGTGTGCTTGCCTACTTCATGCCCTTCTGCACCTGCAGTGCCTCAACCCGTCCCATGTAGAGGCTGCCGAAGTGAATAGCAGAGTCCTGCAGGGCAAGGCTGGGGTCTCAGCTCCAATGCTGGCTGTGTTGGGTGAGCCGTCCCCTGACGTCCAGCTTCCTCTCCTATGGAGTGGGAAGCTGGGACTACTCCGCCTCTAGGGCTGCCTCCTACAAGTCCAGCCTCTGACTGTGATACCAGATCCACAGCGTGACTCAGCCATGCAGATTCCAAGGCCAACAGCCTTCTCAGCTCACTTCCTTGACTCCCTTTTACTCCCCTTTTCTAATAATGTGTCAGATGATACTAAGAGCAAGCTCCCAGGGAAAGACATTCCCACTATCAGTCTTTTCAAAGCGTCAGGGTATTTCATGAAGCTTATTTCCAGTGCAGAAGTTCTATTTTCATGAGTGGGTGTTGTGAATGAATGAATGAATGAAAAATATAAATGTGTGATTCAGAATTCAGTTGAAATGCCACTTTTTCAGGGTTGCATATTCTTCTATCCTTAAGTCCCTTGTTACATCCTCCATCTAGTAATTTTCCTCATCACAACCACAGTAAAATGATTATGCATAAAACTATCTAATGTCCACGGATCCAATTAGAAGATAAACTTTTTCTGTTTATCCCCAGCACCTAGTAAAGTATGTGACGGAGTGAAAGCTCAGTAACTATTTGTTGAATGAATGGCCAGCCTCCTGTTGGCTCTCAAAGTGGAGTTGGTCTGCAGAGGAGCAGCAACCAGCCTCTCCTGGGAACTTCTAAGAAATGCAAATTCTGGGCCTCCCCACAGCCATGCTGGATCAGAATGAGCACTGGGGGTGGGGGGGGTGAGGTGCAGCAATCTAAGTTTTAGTAAGGTGATTCCAATGTCCATTCAAAGGTTCTGGTTAAACTGATTAAGGGTCAGCACAAGACTCTATCCCATAAGGGATCTGAGCAACAGACAGGGAGAAAGACAGAAAGAAACTAAACTTACGGCTTTGGCAAGCACAACAGGGATGGGATGGAGGGTGTGTGCATGCGTGTGTGCAGAATGGGGCTGCAGCTGCCTGGGCATAAAGGAACCCCCCAACCCCAGCATACTAAGGTTTGAGGACCAGCTCCAGGCCCCAACGAGCCAAGGGCACTGAGACACTTCACTGGCCCCATGCACCTTGAGTATGCACAGCCCCTAGTAACAAGCTCCCAAGCCTCTAAAGGTATGTTTTTTGGGGTAACAGATTTGTGACCCAGTATGGTGGGGCCCAGATTTGTGACCCCTTCGTGAGAGAGATTGCTGGTCCATAAGACCCCAAATAAGCATCCTAAAAATTTCTCCCTGGAGCCTGGGAAATAAGTCACCACTTCTGAGTGTGGGTTGGCTGTAAGGATGACTGTTCGTACTTTTTAAATCTGTTGTTTCCTCTCTCAACGGCTATTTGGTGGCTGGCTGCAAGTGCTGGCTGGTCATCTGAGGACTCCTGGCTCCAGGCTGACCAGCTCAGCCCCATGTTCCCTTTTTTCCAGAATTAGTTACCTTAAAAAACTATTTAGAAGTTTGATTTAAATCATACACATTTTGTAATGATTAAGATTATGTAATACTCATATGAATACAAGACAGGGAATGGATTTAACGTAGAGGAGATTTGGACACAGTGCTTGGATGACTATCTCCAACTGGACCAGGTTCAAGTTCATCATGTCCCCCCTGCATTTCCATTCCAGTTAGTGTCCTTCCCTCCCTGACGCCCCCCAATGACCTACTCCACCCTCACTCTTTGTTACCCCCAGCACAAGCACGGTGCTTTTTCTCGCCTGGAGCTCCTAACATGCCACATGGTTGGGGCTCTGCCCAATGTAACCCTGTCAATGATTAGCTCATAGTTTAATGAACTAATTTTGTGGCTTCTTACCACATAAGAACTTCCAATTTATTCTGCCCAGCCAAATTTGTGTATTTTTTATTGGTCTTCTAATAAAAAAGGCCAATTGCTATATTTTTTAGAAAACAGATTCATACTGAATACAGAGATTTCGATGGGCAAGAGAAGGGTCCTGGTGCAGAACAAACCATCATGTCCCAGGGACATGGCAGCAGTATGTCACATTGTGGAAGTGACACACTGGAGATCGGGTTGGAGAAGGGAGGCTTTTTAAGTTGCTCAGGTAGGCTGTCCAAGGCACTGCAGCCTCTGTGTCCGCTCATGACCGTGGCCTCATGGGTGTTCCCTAGAGGAACACTGCTAGGTGGAAGGGAGGAAATTTTTAAATGGGTTAGAGGAGCAAAATGCCAAATATCAAGTTTTATTTTCTAGAAAATTACCAACTGATTAAAATATACACAAAGCACCCACAATGCCTTTGGAACAAAAGTCGAACTTCACTGCATTGTCACTCCAGTCTGTCACTATCTAAACTGCTCAGTTTATTCTTCCTGATTATTTCCAATAGCAACAACGTTCTTCCAGAGATGTTAAAAGTCTATTTCCAGTGAGTCAGAAAAAATTAAAAGAAAAGCCAGAAGCTGGAGCTGGCCTGTGAGCCCTTCTAGCCCACTATTATATTAAAAATAATTATTTCTCAAAAAAAAATCATTTCTCATGGGTGTGTATTTATTCCCTATGGGTGTGTCCTGGATTCCTATCCTGCAAATATCCTGGATGGCTGTGGCAGAGTCTTCTGATGAAGACCCAAGGCTTTATCCTAAACGCCCCCACTGACTCAGCTCAGCCCACAGGGTGGATCATGCCTGAAACAGATGCTCCCGCTTCCCCTGGCCAAGCAGTTGCAGGCCCCTCCCTGTAGATGAGACGCTGCATCCCTTAGACGCCAGAAGCACCTCCTGATTTCATCAGCCAAGATGAGATGTTGGTCTGGAAGATGACCCCGATGTCTTGGCTTAAGCAAACGCATCCAATATGTGAGCTTACTAAGAGCAGAGACCTGCTATATAAAGTGTAGCATTAAGAAAATTCTATTGGATTGAAAATAGCACATTCTTCTCCTAGTGAGCCAGCAACTTTACAAGATGATTTTGCAAAAGGAAGGATAACATTATTGCAGTAAAAAAATCTTCACGTTCTAGAGAGGGTAACTAGAGAAATGTGAATGGCACATAATGTTTCTCAGTAAGAACTTTAAGGTGTAATTAAAGCCTCAAAGCAAGGATAGCTCGCCCTTATTGGGATCTATGGTAGACTTCCGGCCTCTGTGTAATCTCATCAGCAAAAACAGCACTCCTCACGCTTGAATGTGCATGCGTTTCCTGGAGGCCTTGTTAAGGGGCAGGTTTTGTTTCAGAAAGTCTCAGGTGGGGCCCCCCAGTTAGAGTCAGTATTTCTAACCAGGTCTCTCAATTGCAGATGCTGCTGGCCTGTGGGCCACACTTTGAGTAGCAAAGATGTACACTGTTCTTAAAGCAGTGTTTCTCCAAAGGTGGTTGTTAGATCACTCTCATGAAAATTGCCAGGTGATCTGTTAAAAAAACAGAGTCCTGGCTTCACCACAGTTTACTAAATCCAGTGTCTAGAGTGGAAACCCAGGAATCTGTGTTTAACAAGCAGCCCATATGATTCTTACCAATGCTATATCGAGAATGGGAACTGTCTAATAAATAAATGGGAACTTGGGATAACTAGCAAATATGTGTTGGGAAGGCTTTGGCTGTGTGTTAGGGAGGCTGTGTATAGTGGACAGGAAGGGAAGGTGCCAGGCAGTTAAGTGGGTGGGGCATTCACAGATTGGCATGTGCAGGCCATTCAGGGCATCCAGATGATAGGGAAGGAGGCCGGAGAAGCATTCATGGTGCTATGATACTGTACTAATTCCTGTTGCTAAAATACACTTGAATTTTCAGTATAAGCAGGTGCTCCTCACTTAAAAAATAATTTGGAGGAAAAAACTGCGGAAAATTAAGTTTTTTCCTATCTTCTCATTGACTTACCTGATAATTTTAGAGTTCATCATCATTTATGTAGATTCTTCCATTGGTGGTATGTCCAGTGTTTTAGCTCTTATGTACTTCCATTGCTCAGTCCCCATCTCTTTCATGAAGGGGAAAACAGTTTGTAAACAAATGCCAACTTTTACTAAATTCATTGCTTCTCAAGAATATAAAATACCAGTGTATGTATTTAAGTGTGTATTGGATAATATTAGCTAACATTTCAAATGCATTTATTATGCACTTGGGACTGTGACAAATAAATTAAATTTATAATTGCAATTAATCCTAAATAAGAGATGCGTGTTGTTATTATCACTGAGCACAGGTGAGTCTCAGTGGGTCTGGTGAGCAGAGGAGGCCAGCATTCCTGGCTGTCGCCCAGGAATGGGCCATAGGCCAGGATGTCGCCCTATGTGATGTGCTCTCTCGACCTTTTTTCATAGACACTTCCCGGGTTGCCAGAGCCAGGCATTGCCCACTCCCTGTGACTGTGACCAAACCTAGATGTGCTGGCCCAGAGGAAGTGCCTGCATTTGGTGTCGCCATCCTGCACTGTGCAGAAAAATCTTACTTAAGAGAAGCTAAATGTAAACACTTGGTGCTCAAGCTTCTCTCAGACAGCCATCGTCACGTCACCTGGAGGAGGTGAAACTGTCAGAGGCAACAGATGACTTTACTTGGTGTCGCCTGACAAATGACGAGCTCCTTCTTCCCAAATCAATGACTATTTATGATGGAGGAGAAATCAGTAGGTGAAATGCATTTAAAATGGAATTTTTACACAGGGCTTACTACCCACTGGGGGCTGTGTTAAGTTGTAGGTGGGTCCAAATGAGGGCCTGACCTAGGGAGGTCCCCAAAGAGACATCCCTTTGGAAGACACGATCCACAAGTGCCAAACTGTTAGAGGCAGAGCAGATAGACATTAAGAGCGAGGAATTCTCTTTTGTCAGTCTTTAATATAGTCATGGCCACTGTCTTTCGATACTTGTCTTATAACTTTCTCATCTTTTTCAGTTTTAACCTTTCTGTTTGCTCACATTGTTGTCAACAGCATATCACTGAGCATTTTTGAAATCCAAGCCAACAGTCTCTGCCCTTTGGCTTGCAGGTTTACTGTATATACACTTATTGTCATTCCTGAGATGTGTGTCCAGGCAAAAGCCCTTGGAGCCGTCCTTCAACTCATCTCTTTCACATGGCACATGTAGTCAATCCATCAGCAAAATCTGTAGGCTCTGCCTTCAGAATCTAGCCAGACTTCATGGCCTTTGTCACCCCCTTTCTTTGTCCAAATTGCCTCTCACCCAGGTTACCGCAGTAGCCCCCACAGTCTCTGCTTTTTCCTCTTCCAGTGTGTTCTCATCACAGCATCTAGAGTGATCCTCCCTCAAATAAAAATTTAGATCACCTTCTTCTTCTCAAAAACTACCCCCAGGACGACCCATTTCACTCAGAGTAAAAGCCAAGCCTTTTGAGTAAGCCCCAAGGTCCAGCCTCTTTCTACTCTCTCTCCTGCTCTACCTGCCACGTCACCACCTCGGGGTATTTGCTTTTGCTGTTCCTTTGTCTGGAATGCTCTTCCCCCACAGGTCCGTCCACGTGGCTCAGTTACTTACCTCCTCATATATATTTTAATACTGCCTTCTCAGTGAGGCTGTCTCTAACAAGCTTTCTTCCATCCTTAACGTATCCTTTGTACTTACTGATCTTGCACTGATCATCATCATAAGGCATACCATGTGATTTATTTAATTGTGTTGTCTATTATGTTTTCCTCCGCTAGGTTGGAAGTTTCATGGAAGCATGTATCTTTCTATATTTTGTTTACTATTGTATCCCTTGTTCCTAAAATAGTAACTGGCTTTTAAAAGTAGGCACTCCATAGTATAAGTGTTGACTGAATGAATTTGGGGTTTTTTCTACCACCTTTCTTTCTATGCTTTTTTCAATGCCTTTCTTGTCTTTTATTTTTTGATTGATTTTTTTTGTTGTTTTAGCTTTTAATTTATTCTATTTTACTTGTTTGAAAGTTATGTTCTTAGGGTGGCTAATGTTTCCATTTTAATTTTTAATTTTATTGTGCATATTTTTAACTAAATCTAATCAGAATCTTAACCCTGCAAAACAATATTGTTTTTACCTTTAAGGGAATTTCAAACTGGCTTCATAAGGTGTGGATGTTCAACAATAAAACTAGGAGTTGTTAGCTAAAACATGAACAGAATCACAGAAATTGAGATCACATGGAGAGTTATCAATGAGAGAGTGGGAGGAGAAGAGAGGGGGTAAAAGGCACAGAGAATAAGTAGCATAGATGGTAGGTAGAAAATAGACGGGGGGGATTAAGAACAGTATGGGAAATGTAGAAGCTAAAGAACTTATATGCGTGACCCATGGACATGAACTAAAGAGAGGGAATGTGGGTGGGAGTGGGTGTGGAGGGGAATGAAGGGGGAAAATGGGACAACTGTAATAGCATAATCAATACAAAATATATTTTAAAAACTAGTAGTTGTTACAAAGAAAGAAAAAAAAGAAAGAGAGAAAGGAGGAAAGTGCCCACCGGCCCAGTTGCCCCATTTACTGCCATAGAGCTGCAGCACAGTATTCTAACGTTTCTCTCTGACCTGGGAGTTTATAACTATAAATTCCACCTTACCTGATGCAAAAAGAAAGGAACTAGGAGTGGCAATTTGGTATGTGATGTATTTGATATATGTATTTCTTTATTTTCTTTCCTTATACTTTATGTGCAATCTTTATAAACAACAAAAAATGCCTGTCTTGGAAGCTAAAGAATAAAACAAACAAGCAAACAGAATAAAAACAAAGACACTGAAATGAGAAAAAGAGGGGGGGGGGGAGGGGGGGGAGGGTTGAGGGTTGAAGAAGGAGGGACGGGGGGTGGGGGGGGATTATGAAGTATAATATAAAAAAAATGCCTGTCTTAGTCTGTTTATAGGAGAATTTAGACTAATTATATATTTTTAAATATATATATTTAAAGATTTTATTTATTTATTTAGTTTTTTAAAAAGGGGAAGAGTGAGAAAGAGAAGGAGAGAAACATCAGTGTGTGGTTACCTCTCATGCACCCCCTACTGGGGACCTGGCCTGCAACCCAGGCATGTGTCCCGACTGGGAATCAAACTAGTGACCCTTTGATTTGGAGGCTGGCACTCGACCACTGAGCCATGCCAGCCAGAGGTATTTTAAAATATATTTTAAATAGTTTACGCTATTACAGTTGTCCCCACCTTTCCCCTCTTCTCCCACCTCCTACCAGCCCCCACTCACCTCCTCCCTCAGGCCATCACCACACAGTTGTCCAAGTTCATGGGTTATGCATGTGTGTTCTTTGGCTAATCCCTTCACTTTCTTTCTCTTAGCTTCCCTCCCCACTCTCCAGCCTAATCATATTTAATGGAGTTACCAATAAACTTAATTTTAATCCTTCTCTCTGACTTTGTGACTTGTATTTATTTCACTCATTTTTGTTCTTCCTTTTCTGTCTTTTTTTTGTTATGTCCAATTATCCTTTCTTCCCAGTTTCCCCTATTTGCAGAATTCCAATTCTGTTTTACAGTTAGGCTACAGGTGATTGCTTCCATCCCTGCACTCATAGCCCAACCCTTGATTTTCTACCATTACCACAAATCCAACACAACCAGACAGTGCTGACCCCCACCACTGTTCACACTTAGGTTATGGGGTCTGAGGAGCAGGTACAGCCATGAGGGGCAGAGCTGATGAATCCTTTCCGTAACTTCTAAACTTTCTGTCAGCTACTTATTATCTGATACCTTTTCACATAAAATTTCTCCATTGATCCGGTCCCACTCTTGATAAGACTAGAGAGTGGTCCAAAGGCAAGAGTGGAATGTTCCAGTGAAAAGCTCACACGGGAAGGAGTGCCAGAGCAGGCTGGGCAACGTAAATGCCGAGCAGGGTTTGCTCCCGGCTCCTGACGTGGTAACTGACCAAGCCAGACCATGTGAGAAAGAAAACCACTATTGTATAGGATTTCACTACATTCCAATAGTAAAGGGTGCTATCTCTTTTAGGAGTTATTTATACTCTATTACTATACTATTTGTATTTTATGTTCAATACAATAGGTGCTTTCGGCAGGAAAGTTGGGTAAGAGAACAAGCAATGCGAAGAAAGTAGAAATTGTCTTGATCCCACTGTCCATAGAAAACAACTGCTAGCCTTTAGGTGTATGTTCTTTTAGCGTTTTAGGCTTTTCTCTGTGTTCATGCTCATTTAGAATTTTGCTACTTTCACTTACTGTGTGACTTTGATCTCATTACTTCTCCAAATTTCACCTCCCCTTCTGAAAAGTTGCTGCGAAACAGCACTAACGCACGAAGCTGTGACCAGAGTTAAATGAGGTGAGGCAGGCCCAGTGTTCTGAGTGGACCCTGCCAGAGTACACACTCAGTAAATATGAGCTCTCTCCTCCTCCTCTGCCTCCCCTCTCCTCTTCCTTCTTCTTCCTCCATCGTTGTGATGATGAAGCCTTTCTCAGATTGCTAACCTTGTGCCTTATAGAGCTGAGAGGGGACAAAAAAATAATGAGCACAAGTGTCATCTTTGTAAACCATAGGCCCCCATTTTTTCTAGTTTATTATGCCACAGATTGACAATATAGACTCCAAATGTTTCCTGTTTCCAAAACCATTTTGCAATCACTACCATGTTCACACAGGTTAGCTGGCTTTTAGGGGAATGCAAAGGTGTTTAAGATAAAATCTCTTCCCTTGGATTCTCACAGTTGGTTTCCTAAATTATTCCTAGGAGGCCTCTAGCTATCATGTCATACTCTAAAACTAAGATATCAAACATCGTATTATTGGCACATATATCAGAAAACAAATCAGTGGAACATACTGCAGAGTCCAGAAGCAAATCCTTGGGAATATGTGAATTTAATTAGTGCAAACCACGGCATTTTAAGTTAGTGGTAAAAGAAACATCAATAAATAGTACTGAAAAAATTGGCCCAACATTTAGTAAAATAAATTAAAACCTTTTATTTCAAACTATGCACAAAATAAACTTTATATTGGTTAAAGAGTTAAGAACAACAACAAAAAATCCCCCAAGAAAACCTAGTGTTAGAAGAAAATACAGATTAATTGGTTGTTTACTGCCTCATAGGAAACTGCCCCAAACCTTTGCCCCTTCTAGCTGAAGGCATTTATTACTGCTCACATATCTACCAGTCATCTAGGCAGTTCTGCAGATCTGGGCCACATGCAGCTGATCTCACCTGGGCTTTGCCATCAGGCTGTAGTCCGCTGGCCTGTGGGCTGCAGGCTGGCTGTCTAGGGTGGCCTTATCCACGGTCTGCAGGTTGGCCAGATACTCACAGTGAAAATAGCTAGGTCCCATGTCTCTTCCCTTCTGGAAGGACAGCCTGGATTTTTCAATGGCAGAGGCAGGGTTTCAAGGAAGAGAGCAAATGGTACCATCATCACCTCTGCTGCATTCCATGGGCCAGTGCAGGTCGGCAGAGGGGAAATGGGTGCCATCTCTCAATGCTAAAGTGGCAAAGTTGCATCCCAAAGGGTGTGGGTGGAAGAGTGAAAAACCGGGGCCATTTCTGCAGTCTGCCACACAGGACGCCATTTTTTATTTTTATGCTTTAAGGATCGATTTCATAAAACTTTCAAACTTTCCACAGTAAAAAATTCTATAAACAAAGTTAAAAGAGAAATGTCAGGTTGAGAAAAATATGAGCAGTATATATGGCAGACAGAAGGTTCCCATTAAACAATAGAAAAGACAATATTCTAACCTAAAAATAAGCAAAGGTCCAATATGATAAATTATCTAAAAGAGGAACACAAATACCTAATAACAACATAAGGAAAGATTCAATCTCACTGGTAATCTAGAAAAGCAGATTTGAAAACAACTGAAGGTCATCACGAATAATTAGTAAGGACAAAAATAATCTGAATTATTTTTCAGAGTTGCAAGCATGCACAGAAGTGGACTTTCATATACTATTGGGGGTATAGATTTGCATATCTTTTAGAGGGTAATCAGTAATATACCTATAAATATTCTTAGTATGTGGGTGCTCTATGCCCAGGCAATTTTTTTTCCAGGATATTTCTTACAGGAATGATTAGGCAACTGCTTCTAACACTGGAAAACAACTTACATGCCTACTAGCAGAGACTGGATACCTGAGTTACGCAGCCATGTCCACACAATGCGATATGTGTCTCAGACTGTTCAGGAGGCTGTAATAAAATACCAGAGATTGGGTAGCTTGCAAACAACAGAAATTTATTTTTCACAATTCTGGAGCCTGGAAACTGAGATCAGGTTGCCAGCATGGTAAAGTGAGGGCTCTCTTCCAGGTAGAAGACTTTTTTTCAATTGACTTTTAGGGAGAGAGAAACAGTGATTCATTGTTCCACTTATTTGTGCATTCATTGGTTGCTTCAGTCATTGGTGACCTGAACAAGGATTGAACCTGCAACCTTGGCATATCAGTATGACACTCTAAGCAACTGAGCTACCCAGCCAGGGCCTCAGGTGGCAGACTCTTGTGTCCTCACACGGCAGAAGGGGCCCAGGAGCTCTGCAGAGCTTCTTCTCTAAGGGCACCAATCCCATTCAAGAGGGATCCACCCTCATGACCTTAGCACATTTCAGAGGCCCCACCTCCTGGCACTACCACCTTGGGGGTTAGGGTATCAACATATAAATTGGGGAGCAAAGGGAACAGAGGCACATAAACATTCAAACCATAGCATTGTGCAGCCCTTGAAAAGAATGAGAGAGATCTAAGTGAATTGTTGGAGAAAGACACTAAGACACAGCTAATTGAAAAAAAAGGACATGAACACCTAGGGGAGGAAATATACATCACTCATATGTTAAAGTACAAAATTCCTGGTGTATTGCAGTATACACACTTGTCTGGACTTTGAGCCTAAAAGTATATATTTTAATAGGAATTGCATTGAATCTATAAATCGCTTTGGGTAGTATGGCCATCCATAAGAACAATCTAACAGTAGCCAGAGGGGAGGGGGGAGGGCAGTGGGGAGAAAGGTTATCAGGAACTACTACACAGGACACATGGACAAAGCCAAGGGGGGGGGTGGAAGCAGGGGTGGGAGGGGGGTTTGGCTGGTGGGGGGAGTGGTGGGGAGAACATGCAGGCAAATGTAATTGAACAACAATAAAGTGATTTTTAAAAAACATGGTTAATTGAAAACCAAAAAAAAGAGAAAGAATCCTAATGTAACACCTGATAACATAAAGTAATACTGAATGACAACTGTAATTGAAAAATAAATAAAATTATATTTTTTACATTTTGTTAAAGTATAACCATCTAGTAATATTCTTCACATAATGCCCCACCTTGTAACACACTGTAATGATTACATTTCAAATCATGTATTTCTTTCTTCCCCCATTAGTCCAAACCCAAGAAAACAGAGTTATCATTTTTAAAAAGTGCAATCGTGTTAGAAGATCTGTATCCGTGTCCAGACATGAGACAACATTTTAAAACTACTTCAGGCATAATACCTCTCACGTTAGCTGTTGACTTACTGCTTTTGATGACACCCAAAGCATGGAGCTTGGCTGTATTTTCTTTGCTAAATCCACATTTTTTGAGTATTTCTTCTGAGTGTTCCACAGCCAAACTCTGTGTGAAAGAGGAAGAAGTAGGAGTTTGGGGGGCGAAAAAGGAACTGGCCTGGGAACTGTCACCTGCTGGCGACCCCTTGATAAAAGAAGTGAGCTCCTTATTATGCTTCAGGAGCTCAGAAACGCCATCAAAAGTCAGAACAGGGGGCACTCAGGCGTCCAGGTCTGCAAAGATCTCACGCCGTTCTGCTTGCGTCTTCTTGGCGAATATTTCTGCAAAGAGTGTCTTCAGCCCCGGCCAGTCTGGCAAACTCTGCTGCTTGGGAAGCTTAGAAGGATCGAGACCGAGTCCTTTCAGAAACAGCTTATAGATGTGGCCTTCAAAAGCCCCCACGGCCATGAACTTCCCATCAGAGGTCCAGCAGGTTTGGTAGGAGGGCGCACCCCCATCATGCACACCGTCTCCGGTTGTTTGGTTGAAATTGTTCACACCCTGCAAGTGCCATGGCACAGAACAAATATATGCTGTTCCTGAGGTCACGTTTGCATGGACGGTTTGTCCTTTCCCAGATTGGGCGCGTTCACAAAGAGCCATGACAGCTCTGAAGGTGGCAATAAACCCTCCCACGCCAGAAGCCAGGGAGGTTGGTGGTGGGCTTCTCGTGTTTCCCACCGAATTTTGACGACACACCGGATAAAGCCAAAAAGTTGGTGTCGTGCCCTTTTCTTTGAGGACACTGACTGGATATCCTCGCCACAGAAACCTTACCATAGATGAGTCTGGAATTCTTCTGTAGTATATCCGGCAAAAGTTTCCCTCTCCCCGGAGCCCCTTTGGAGGAAAGATCAGTCAGCACGTCACTCTGAAGACAGACTTTTTCAAGGACGGGGCACCTTCTGGAGTTTTCAGATTTAGAGCCAGCAACTGCCTACCTCAGTTCACAAACCCAAAGAGGTCTTTTTGGTCCCAACCCACGTGAATCGCCTGGGCTCCAAAGTTGGCTAGAATCATGCCACAGAAGGCGGGAGGGTAGGTCCCAGCCAGCTCCAGGACCTGCATGGTGCTCAAAGCCATCCTAGCCTTGTGCAGAGGGAGCTGGGACTGGCTGGATTATACTCCAAGCTTTATGTTCAAATGTAAGCTCAATGATTTGTGGGGTAGTACTTAGAAAAAAGCTCCACCCATTGAAGAGTCAGTGTGGGCCTTTAAGGTTTACTTTGTTGGCTATCTTCCATCCTTCAATGCATTTGTCTCTTTTAATGATGCCTGAAGGTAGATATTTTCTCCTTAAGGTCTTTATTTCAAACTGTTGGACAGGATTAAAACATAGTCATGTAAGTGGCTCTTTCCTGGGATCATAACGATTCCTTACTCTTCCGCAGTGCAGAGTGAAGATAAGGGAGGTAGCAGGGAAGCTGTGTTTTTAGTGACTAATAACTGCTGGCCCCTCTGCAGCGTGGGAGCTTCTGGGAGGCGGGTCCATGTGTTGTGATGGATATTGCAATATGTGAGTAGTAGGCCGGAGTCAGCAGCCTGTGATGGTAACATTTTGAAAATGCTCAAATGTTCTTCAATTTGGAGGAATATGCAAAGGAAATCTTGCGGCTGTTGGGATTTGTCAGGTCAATTTAATTTCTGCTGACTGCAAAGTTGCAATCTATCTGCAAAAAGATGCTGCTCACAATTCAGGTGTTATTATGAAGGTTCTGAGAACTAGCAATATGTGAGACTTCTGAAGGTGCCCCGGAGGGCTCGATTTCAGGTTTGGTGGTGAAGTTGAGTAGTGAGGGTCTGCTCCGCCCGTCCGAAAGGAGGCCATGTCAGCAGAACCCGTTGAGGAGGTGCTCGGGGATGCTCCATGAGATGACTTCTCCGGTCTCCAAGTTTTTTTGCAGGAGATATGCTTAGCTGGTGGTGATATCCACAGTAAGTTCTTCCCCAGACTCGGGAAGATGGCAGGACATGTGACAGAGAAGAAGGCTATGGTCTTTTGTGTGGGGAGTGGTGAGGATGTCAACGGGTAGCATTTATGACCCAGGGAGTCTGAGCCACCAAGAAGGCAGCCTTACCTGTGGGAAAGGAGACAGTCCAGCAGCAAAGCATGTGGTTAAGGGCATAGGGTTTGGAAGTAAACAAATATGGGTTCAAATTCCAATTCGGCCCCTTAGAAGTTGGACTCGAGCCAAGTTATGGGGCCTTGTTGTCAATAGTTTTCTCGTCCACAGAGGATAATGACACTCACTTGCAGAGTTCCCAGGAGGACCAGAGGCCTGATGTGTAGTGCGTGCAGCACAGGGCGACACCTGGGGGAACCTGGTGAGAAGCCGCTGCCCTCTGCCTGGAGTGCCTTCCTTCTCTCGTTCTCACTGTCCTGCTTTTCTATGAGGCTTCAGATCAAAAGTCAACTCTTGTCCATGAAGTTTTCTGTCTTCCCTGAGATCTGTGTCTTCCCTGAGCTCCTGCCCACAGCAGTTTTTCACATTCTCCTGAAGTTATAGTTCCTTCTCGACATGTCTTTTTTTCCTACTAGGTTATAAACTCATGGAGAAAGAGGATAGTAACTCACTTGCCCATATTTCAACCAAACAAAAGATAAATATTTGTTGAACTTTCACTATTTCCTTCCCAACGTTATTCTAATAAAATTAAGCCATACAATGGATCAGAAAAAAGGAAAAACTTTAAAAACTGTGGAGAAAGCAATTTTGTTTCTGGATAGTCTGAACACAAAGTGTAAAGACTTTCAGTAAAATGTAAAGTCACAGCCACGAATTACAGCATTTGTCAGTTCTGGGATTCAAAGATTTCACATGAAAGAGTCAAGTCATTCACAACCTTAATCTATAGTCAAAATATGTTCTAAAAATAGTTGGTGCATTACAATTCAACACATATCTTATTTTAAGCCAATGCTTTAATTTGTTTTTCATTGTGCCTGCTTAAGCCATTTAGAAATCTGTATTCATTTCAGGTAAAGGAAACATAGAATTTTACTCTTTCTTTTTAGAATATGCCAGAGTGCTCTCAAAGACAAAAATCACACCTCCAGCCTTTGTTATGTTGGTTTCCAACCAACATAGTATGTTCCTAGGAACACATGTATCCTTGACTAATTTAGCCCTAGGACTTCACATTTCAGTTACCCAAATCTCCTTAGCAGTAAGTACAGGTGCTCAGGGAAGCTTCTTTCTCCCTGCCCCATCCCCCCGCCCCCACACACGGAAAGCCAGCAAGGGGAAGGAATGACTGACACACAACATGGGTAAATCTCCAAACAGTACCTGGAACAAAGGGTGACATACTCAAGAGTAAGTGCAGCATGACTGCATTTATATGAAATTCCAGATAAGGGGTCCGTCTGTGTGAAGCAGAAGGTCGTGGCGCAGACACCACCAGAGGCGGCTCACCACCTAGTGCAGACCAGGGTACACAGGCTTTGCAATGCTAACCTGGCGAGACTTAATCAAAACACAGAATCATCAGACACATAATCTGGCATTTGTAAAATACCATTTTCCATGCTCCTCCGTGGGTCTCATTTATTACTTTTGTCTCCTAAACTAAGAAGCAGAGATCCTTGTCTGTGTCTCCCAGAGTACTAACCACACTCCCATTTGGCCGCTGGTTCCATAGTGCCTTCTTTTTAATGTGTATTCTATTCATGGTCTCAACTCATGCCTCCCGCTTGAAGCTTGAAGCTTATCCCTGCTTACCTGGCTCCAGCCTTTGTTATGTTGGTTTCTAACCAACATATTATGTTCCTAGGAACACACTTATCCTTGACTAATTTAGCCCTAGGACTTCACATTTCAGTTTCCCAAGACTTCCTTCTTACCCACCCCCAGACGATGGCCTGAGGCCCCATACCTTTTCCTTGACACTGTATACCTACCCTCTGGATGTGTCTTCATTCTCCCAAGACATTTTGCCTTGATGGACAGCATAAACTTCTATGGTGGGGCGGTGGGGTACCTGTGGCCCAGCACAGGTATGTGTAGCTACAAACACCAGAAGGGGTCCTGAAATACAAACATAAAGATTTAATGGTAATAATAATGAGAACAAGAACAACAACTGAGTGTATTTGTGGCCTCCTCTGTGTCTGGCATCCACACCCAAGCGCATATGCTGATTCTTTACATCCTCAGTGTCCCCGTTGTGAACTTAGTTACATCAGGCAGGTACAGTCCTGCTCCCCAGAAGCCACAGGAAATTTGGACTCAGAACACCATTCGAATCCCCACACAATACAGAGGTGCTCCGCCTGGATTTTTTCCCCAAAATGGAACTTTCTCTTTCTTAATGCACTTTATTCAGAAAACTGATTCCGATTCTCACTCTGTCCTGGCTGTCCTACATGACAAGGTATATGTCATCACTCTCTGTCCCTCAAGTTCTCTTTTCCACTAATTCTAAAGATTTGAGAAGTAGATGTGCCTTCCAAGAGAGGTCATTTTCCCTAGTGAAAAAAAAATTTAACATGTTTCATTTTCTATAACAATTAGAGACCATCAAATATTCTTTCTATTCTATTAAGAATGACACATAAAATATAATTCTGAGACAGCTGCCTTTCCAGAACAGAAGAGACAACCTTCAATTCTCTGACACCTCAATACAGTTGGGAGGCAGGAATGAAATGGGAAAAATCTCAAGCATGCTGTAGAGTATAAGATATCGAATTGTAATGTTGTACACCTGAAACATATAATGTTATTAACCAATGTTACTTCGATATTTAAAAAATGGGAAAATCTCAAAAAGAGCAGGACTGTTTCCTTAGAATGTTTGACAGTGGACAAATGCCTACACAGAGAAAGATGCAGAAGAAATTAATCATTAGAACTGAGACTTTTGCCCAATAATTTAAACCATAACATTTGAAGGTTATTTCAAAGGATGGAAGATGTCACATAATTCTATAGTTATCCTGATTAGTAGACATAAAACAGGGGAAAGGGAAGCCCTAAAATGGTCATGGTCATCTAACAGTTCCTCTTGAGGAGGACAGTAAATAGATTCCTCAAGGGAATTCTAGAGGCCAGTTTGGCCATTGTCATCTGTTCAATTTACACACAATTCAACACAAACCAGACAGCGAGAGAAGCTGTACAATGCTCACTACAGTAAAAGAAACAGCCAGCTTTTCTCTCTCCATGTGAGAGGTCACAAAACCATGTGATCATTCTGAGAGGAAAATGATTTTCAGTTGTCTCTTATTTCTCCCATGAAGGAAGTATGAGCATGGGGAACCTAAGTAAACACAGAGCCAAGTGATTTGCAATGACTTCAGAGATGTTTGCTGCCCAGATTCGAACAGGGGTGTGTCCCGGGCTCTAGGAGTCCGTGGTCCTGGTTACCGTAATTCCTCCCATGCATGCACAGGGTTTGTTTCTTGTAGCCCACACCGTGGTGTCTGACAAAGGCTGGGAGTCACACCGTGTGGGAAGACACAGTTATCGTCTCTCATAGGTTAGGATAATAAACTGAAAGAACCCATTTTCCTTAATAATTCAACAGGGCCCTGACCCTCTCAATACGCCTGTTCTTTCAGCTACCACATTTGTTTCATAAAGGAGAATGGGAGTCCATGACCATACTCTGGAGTTCTTCTTCATCCAAACTGTTCCAACCTCCTCTTATGCTGCAGGTCTGGTTGTGGTTTCCCACCATTCCCACTCTGACTTTGTCCTTCTTAGTGGACCTTCTGCATGGGGTTTCCTTCCTGTGCCTTGTCCCCTTCCGACAGAGATCCTGCTGGTCCATCTCGGACCTGCTGGTGCTGTTCTTTAAGGAACACACCTTCCAAACTGTCTCTGCATTAGACCTTCCAGTACCAGGTTTATCAATGCCCTTGCTGCAGAAACCTGTCAAAATGAACTATAAAACTGTATTTATATGCTCATTCTGATCTTTTCTGAAGGTAATGAGTACAACGTATTTATTGTAGAATTTCAAGCATGTAGAAAATTACATAAACCACAACCATCTTCCTGTTTTTCCACACCCTTCCTAGTACTGTTGCTATTTGGCAGTGGGTTTTTTTTTCTGTTCCCAGCAGGTCAATGGGTTGAACATTCTGTAAGTGACTCCTAAACCTTTCCCTGGGTTGTGACAATTATCTCAGCATTTATCATTTATGAGACAGAGTCAGGTCCTGTCTGCACTGACTCGCACGTGCCCACGTGCAAACTCGACACTGCTCTTCCAGCCTCCCTGCGAGTCTCTGGTGACCTTCTGGCTCCTTAATCTCAGAGCAGCATTTGGCCATGTAAACGTGATTTGTGCTTCCCAAGCACTTTAAAAACTCATTGTGTGTTTTCTTTTTTATTTCTAATAAATGTATGAAAAATTCTTAGGTTCTGTTTCAATCTCATTTCAATTTTTAAAATCTAGCGCTACCATCACTTGGTCCACCAGTCAATCAACCAGAGGTTATTGAAAATGAGCATTTATGTCTAGGGGATCATGGAGATCAAGACAAGGTTTATGTCTGAGTAGCTTGCCGAGACTGGAAGTGTGAGTCACAGCTTTTGGCTCAAAGGTGTGCTGAAGTGCCAGCCTAGGGCTATAAATAGTGTTGACAGGTCAGCAGTTCTCTGTGAAGCATGGTGTTCTTATAAAGTCAAAGCTGCATCATTTGATGTATGAGTTCACAACTTCATCCCACCCCTTCCTAATGGTTTAGTTTCACCTCTATTGTCAATAGGCCCATTACATCCTTTTATTCACGTTTGCATTGCAAAAGACAATTTGAGGATTCGAATGCCCCTCTAGCTTTTTCTGCAAATGTAATTCTGGAGAAGAACACATACTTCCTTTAAAAAAACAACCAGAAGGTAAGCAATCAGTCACACCAAGTGCTGGCACTGAGCAGCTTCTGTTCTTTAGACCCCCCGTCAAAGGGGGCTCCTCCCTTGCTTGGAAACCAGTGTAGTTTCTGCTCTGTCCTGATGGAGGCTAACAAATTGCAGTCTCCAGCCTCCTCAGGGCCCCCAACATCCCCTGGAAAGTTCTCTGCATTTGCTCAGATGGCGCTGGCATTTGTCCCCCACAAGAGCATTCCCAACCTAACTCTATCCTTTGCAGAGAGTGAAGACAAACTCCAAGGTGGGGTAGTGGTTAAGCCAGGTTACCTGGTGTGAATCCAGGCTCCATGTGACCTTGGGCAAATTAGTTACCCTATTTCCATGCTTCCCTTTCCTCCACTTTAATATCAAGATAATAGTAGAACAACCACTCCATAAGACTGTTGAAAGGCTCAGAATAGTGTAGGGCATTGCAAGTGTTCATAATTGTTAGTATTATTTAGAGAAAATATTAAATAGCAATTGAAAACCATTCAACTTCTGACACCAACTGTATAAACTAACTTGCATTCATTTACATCCTTTCCTTGGTCCTCCTATTATCAAAGGAGAGGTACTTTTAGGTTATCCAAGGTTAATTTCTTCTGCTGAACTTTAGATATGTCCCATGATCCTGATTTTTCATACATTGTTACCCTTCACCCTCTTTCTCTCCAATATCTCAAATCCCAACCCCTTTCCTTATTACAATTTATCTCATTAGCATCCAACATTTTCAACTCTCTTACTGAAAAAATAACAGTAATCTGTCTTAACTCTTAGCCTCATCTCCTACCATCTCTGCAGAGATGAAATGCTTGAACAAGCCATTTCTACTCTCTGGTACTCCCTCTCCTTCCATCACACCTAAGCCCCCACAGCCTGGCTCATGATTCTCTCTCCACTAAACCTGCGTCATCCATGCCTCCCTTCTCATTAACCCGGTGAACACTTTCAGTCCTTATTTCACTTGAATTCCATTTGACACTCTTAAGCACACCCTCCTGACAGCAGTCTCCTCCCTGTTTCACACTTCCTTACACTTCACACTTCTCCCACTTCACATTTCCTTAATTTTCCTCCATGATCTCTAGCTGTTTTTCTCAGTTAGGCTTGTATTAACTGGGCCTTTGTCCTGGTCTCTCTTCCTTTTATATCAATATTTTGTTTGTAGTTAGTGTTTTGGTGTTTTGTTTAAGAAATGTGTTTTTTTTTTCACACTTAGGTAACAGAGAAATAATTATACATTATCCTATAAAGACTCATTGTTTTATCATTCACGTCTAACCTTAATACAACTGGAAATTACTGGCTTTGGTATAGTATGAGAAACAGATCAGTTTTATTTTTCTCTATTTGGTTATCCAATTGATATAGCACCACTTAATGAAAGATCATCCTTTATCCATGGCTCTGTTGTGCCACCTTTGTCATAAATAAAACACACAAATGCGTATGTGTGTATGTGAGTCTGTCCCTGGGCTCTGTGTTCTGTTGCATGGTCCATTGAACTATTCTCCTACCAATACCAAGCTTTATAGTAGATCTAGCTAACCAGGAAAGCAAGTCTTTTCACATTTTTTTTCTTCTTCATTAATTTTGTTGGTATCTTTTCACTGGAACTACAATTGTATTGAATACATGCATCAATTTGAGAGGACTGATGTCTTTACAACACTGAGTATCCATGGACATGGTCTACCCCCCCTCATTTATTTAGGTACCTTGAATTTATCTTAATAATGCTTCTTTATTTACAAAGAATCTTGCACATTTTTCTTGGATTTATTTCTAAACATTTTATATTTTTATACAATTTAAATAAAATCATTGAAATTATATTTTGTAAGTATTTATTGCTAGTCTGTAGAAATGAAATTGATTTTTGTCTTTGGTTACAAGGTTCAGCCCATGCTAAACTCATTCATTTATTCTAAGAATACATCTGTTAAATATTCCCTGGATTTCTACATAAATCTACATATAATCATGTCATTAGTCTTATTTCTTTTCAGTACTTACACATTTTTTAAAAGTCTTCTATTAATACACAGGCTTGAACCTTTAGTATAACGTTGAATAGAGAGGACTCTTTCCCTTATATTATTTTTCTAGTATTATTTTCTTTTCTCTTATTTCTTTGGTTTATCCCAAAGAGCAATAGTAGAGCTGGTGGAAACCTTGAACATCACTGGTTGAGATACCAAGAGGTGAGTTGGATTTCTTAACCACACAATGAGAGCAAACAGAGATCAGAATGCAGGTATTCTGACTGCTAGTTTAGTGTTCTTTTCCCTGTAGAATAAGTCTCTCCAAAAAAGGAATATCATTAAGGCAATTAATTTTATCCCCTTAAGTTAGGGAGTGCTTGAAGTTCAAAGCTTTTAGAGTGGAATAACTTGCGGGCTGTGTCACTAACAAAGCCACCCCTGTCAGGCCAGAAAAGGGGACACCTCATTAACAAGCCCAACTCATTTCACTAAAAGTTCAAGGCCCATTTCACTTCCAGAAAGCTCCCAGAATGGGCATTTGTCTTAGTCAATTTGGTAATGTCTAGCAATTTCACTGCCCTGACTCCTTATTCCCATGTCAACCTATTCTGGCACCATAAGAGCAGTTGGTCTCAAGCAAAGCTGGTTATAGGTGCCTACTCTCCTTCAGTCTGATTTCACATGATATCAAAAGAAATTATTTTGTCTAGTTTCCTCTTGTCACTTTGAAGTTAAAGTACTGGCAGCACATGACCAGTGAAGAAACTTCCATCTGCCTCTTGCCATTGGCAGCACCTTCACTTCTATATCTCCTTGTCCTCTCACTGGCCTCTGCCCGGCAGACCCCAACCCAACCTCACAGTCTGATTTCCCTGCTCCTTGTAACTGGATTGCTGAGCACTGATGCAAACTAGCAGGCATTAAATAGTGTATTTGATTCGTTTCAAGAGGCCATCACAAAAGCCAGTATGGATATCATACATAATGCTAAGTCTTCATGATCTAGCTGAGGAGACAGGATTAACACAAGTGAACTAATTGAAGAGCAATGAATGATAATGTACACGTAATCTCTGTTAACAAATAGTCAGCATATAAATAAATAGCAATGACAAGTGAGTGAATTCAAGCCTGGTGCCCTTGGTCCTGACTTCTACATTGTAGTTGCTCCTTTGTTCTCAAGGGTTGTCACCCCGGGTCATCTCAGTTCTACTTACTGGTTCTTTCTTCCCCCCTCCCCAACCAAAGTCACTAAGGGAACAGTCTGCTTTGGGTATTCTTGGTTGGAACTTGAAATACATTTTACTCCAAGAAACAGTGGTTAGGAATGATGTAAATGCTTCAGCCACATTACAGTTAAATGGGCTTTTGTGAACTGACTATTTATAACTATTTCTTTGGAAAAGCTGTTTCGAATACAAAATGATCTGCTTTCAAATGAAGTTTCAGAACACAGACCCTTCATCAACCTCAAGTACTCGGAACTGAGCACTGAGAAAGTAAGTCCCGTCAGTGTCACGGCATTTTCCTTCCTTAGCAGCATGGACTATCTTCTGATTATACATATGCAAAAGAATGAATACGGATGTATTGAGTGCTAACACGTGGTGGTCGCTTGATCTCTGTTTCCATGGAGACTAGCACTCATCTCCTCCTCATGGCCTCTACCTGTGCAAGGGCAAGAGGATTAAAGATATTTCAGGGGAACTGAGAGTGAATTGCACGTGCTTTGTGTAACCGTAGCTCTCAGGTCCGTAAAGTGAACAGTGTTACCTTGGTTTGCACTCTGGGTCTAACCTGAGGATGACAGCTTTTAAAATAGCCATTGTTCATAACCCTGAAGCTGCTAAATAATACAAGTGGAGTCATGTCAGAAAAGGACAAATTCCCAGTGTGTTATTTGGCAATACAACTCAAGGCGTGGTCCATGAATCAATAGCAACAGGGAAGGCAGCTAGAAATGCAGATTCTTGAGCCTAAACAAGAATCAGCATCTCGGGGGTGCTGAGGCCCAAGTGCCTGAGCTTTAACAAGTTTTCCAAGTGATTTTTATGCCCAACAAAAAGAACTGCTGCTGGGCTTGTCTTCTCTCAGCTCTGTGGACCCTGCATTGGGGGTAGTCTGCTTGGACTTATAAAGGTCCTATGTCCCCCGGAGGTTCCCTGCCGGCTGTGAAGGGTCGGCCTGCGGAGCATGGGGCCTGGCACAGAGCACTTGGTGGTCATGGAATAAATAAATGTACACAGCTCCTACATACCTTCTGCTTCTCCTTACATTCTATCTACTTCTTAGTACCTGTTATTAACTGAATTATATCCCACCCTCCAATTCATACATTGATATGCTAATCCCTCAGAAGGCAGAAAGTAATGGTATTCGATGATAAAGTCTTTAAAGATATAATTAAGTTAAAAGGAGGTCATTGGGGTGGACCCTAATCAGATATGACTGGTGCCTTTATAAGAAGAGATTAGGACACAGACACACACAAAAGAAAGATCATGAGAAGACACAGGGAGAAGACAGCCATCCTCAAACCAAGGAGAAAGGCCTCAGAAGAAACTAACCCTGCTGACATTCTGACATTGGACTTCTAGTGTCTAGAACTGTGGGAGAATAAATGTCTGTTGTTTAAGCCCTCTAGTCTGTGGTGGCTTTGTCACAGCAGTTGAAGCAAACTAACATGCTACCCCACCTCTGCACTCACGCATCTGGAGCCCACTATACAGAGCTCTGCCCAAGGGATTGCTAATTCTTATAGCAACACAGCAGTGGGCTTTAGAGTGGGGATGGCACATGGGAGTTTCTGTGCTGGATCATTTGTGCAGAGCACCTGTCCCCAGTCCTGACTCAGGTGAGAGTGTGCTCTTCTGTGCTCTGGTGTTCAACAGGGAAAGAGTGTAAGGCCGCCTCAGCCTTACACTCACTCTGGGTCTGTTTCTTCAGTGTAAAAGGGAGACGTAATGGCTTCCATATTGACAATAATCCTGTCTCTCTCTGACAGCGTTGTTGAAAAGGTCAAGTGAGGCCATGTAGGTAAGGACATTCAAATGCATTGTAAGTGGAAGTGAGGATGTGGACTATTGTTCTTGCTTTACTGTTAGGACTATTATTGGCTCAGCAGCTCAGCTTTTGCAGCTTGGGCAAAGCACCAGCTGGGAACCCAACACAAAGCATCTGCTCCACTCGGCTAAGTCAGCGGGTAGAATTTAAGGGCCTTCGGATTCGGCCCAACAATCCTACATTTGGAAAGTTGCCAGAGGGTCCTGTAAGCATGTTGGTATTTTTGTCATCTGTTTGTCACCATACATTTTCATCTCAACTTCAGTGTGTGTTTGCGTTCTGACTCTAAGCAGACCAAGGTAAAGCATCTATAATTTGGGCTCCATCTCACCTGTCTCTTTAATTGAAATCATCCCACTGCTTCCTATACTCATTAAAGCATGCCTATATCTTGGATCAATATGGGTATAATTTGACTGAAGATAAAGACCTTCTTATTTCTGAGTTTAAGTCATCAGAGCAAAGAAATCATATCAAAGCCTCTGTTCAGCCAAGAAAAGTGGTAGATTGAGTGCTAAAGGACACCAGACAAAACAAGGGGATGTTTTGAGAGACTGTTGGTGGAGTTTAGACTCAAAGACTTCTATTTAATTCAAACCGCATAACAAATGATGGTGATATCATTAATATAAATATCCCACACGGGCCATCTTTCCCCCCTCCCATGTCACAGCACTGACATCACTCTTGCATATTATAATGATGGCATTTTCCATTATTCTGCTCTGCTGAAAGGTCACAGTTCTGCTAGTAATGAGATGCATTCCCCAGTCAAGCTATTCTAAGACACCACCACCCATTTTTAAAACAGTGTTGAGGGCAGCTTCCCAGCAGTACGAATTCCAGAGAGCGGATGTCTCCTTGGGCGCAAGCCACAAATGCAACTGGGGGGAGTTCACTCCAGATTACTTCGGTCAGTGGAGTAATGGTCAGGCCACCTAGGAGGACACATGGGAGCATCCGATATCTGGGAAGATGTGGCTTCCACAGAGCAGGTGGGGGACACCAGAAGGGCCCGGTGGCGCCATCTTTCCAGGTCTACCCTTCCAACCGTGTCTGCTGGTGTAGACACAGTTGTCAAACAATGAAGTCCTAAAATGAGGCTGATAGGCACAGTTCATCTGAAGATAAAGAGTTCTTTAGCATGATGCGGAACTGGGATGGAGGCCTGGCTCTGTTCCTTGCAGAGCTATGTGACTTTAAACAAATTTAACTAGCCTCCCTGAGCCTCGGTATCTCTGGTGTAAGGCAGGGATGGCAGCAGTCCCTTCCTCGCTGGGCTCATTGTGAGGATTACAAAATAATGCGTTTAAGTGAGCCCCTCATAGAGGCTGGCTCTGTTATTACTATCAATGGGGATTTTAGGGTCAGACTAAACTTGAGTATCTCCTGCTGGAGCTGGAGAAAGGGAGTAGAAGGTGCATCTGGCCACACTTGTTGAATCTGGTGATGCTTAGAACAGAAAGGGAGAGAGAAGCAACTTTGTTGGCATTCATCTGAATCCTGAGAGAATATGTAATCAGGCCTATGTCCTGATCTCTTTGTGAGTGCGAATCTGTGCATGGGTCCATTCTGAGCTCATTTGCTAAGTCAATAACATGTGCTTTCATTCCTCAGGCTGCTGTGATTATACACTTCTTGTGTTTATATGAACAACTCTGCCTTCCTTCCTTCACTATCCAATGATTTCTCCACTCCCACCTGAGTCAACAGAAAAGTTAGATTGCTACCATGTTAGTGTGAATTAATGCAACATGTTAGCCCTCCCATGAGTATTTGCCTTTCAAAAGAGAAAGCACTGGAGAAAGAGGATCTTTTGATACCATGTCAGGGGAACGATACAGACATAGACTACCTGGATTTCGGCAAGGCAATGGGCAAAAGCATTCAATATCCATGTGGAAGAGACGGAGATGTATAGAGCACAGTTCTATGCATAGCTTCCTGAATGTCCCTGACCAAAGAATGCTTATTAAGGAAAGAAGGCACAGGAGGGTGGTGTCCCTGAAGAAGGTCACAGGGCTCTTTCTGGGGCCATGACCTGGCCAACATTTTTATCAGTAACTTAGAGGAAAACTCAGATGGCATGCTGAACAAGCTCACAGATGTTTGGATTCACAGCTGGTACATTTGGGATGATCAGACCATTCCATGCTCTTATCTGCCCTAATAGCACCTAGGCCCAGTGGTCCTCATTCATTGTACTCCTGCTCAGCCCAGGCCATATGCCAGGTCGTTCGCACACATTATCTCTACTCTGCAAAATATGGACCATTATCTGCATAATAAGATAGGAGGTTTACGCACACCAGTGAAGACATTTGACAGGATGTCACAGATAAATGGAAGAACAGGAACTTGAATTCAGATCCACGTCAGTCCCAAGTCCATGCTCTGTCACTGCTTCTTTCGGTCACTGTGCACTTCTCCTCCAAATACAAGTGTGGAAGTTACAGAGTGGAGGGGAGTATGTCTGCACATACAGATGCAGAAGGATTTGGGGGTGGAAAGGAGCACATGAAAGGAAGGAAGAGCAAGGGGGACAAGGTCTGCTCGGACAAGGTGTGCTAGCAATTACTACCAATAGGAAATAGCCGATGACATTTAGTTTGTCTAATGGAGACACCCTGGTTCTCTTCAAATTTTTTAAGGGCTGTGATGTGGAAGAAGTATTGTGTGTAACCCAGGGAGTTAGGTGGATTTTAATTCAGTGTGAGCTGGAACTTTCTAAAATGACGAGCCTTGTTTGCGCGCACAGCAGGCTCCCTCCTGAGGGGGCTTCTCGTCCCTGGAGCTCCTGGAGCTGGAGCAGACCACTGCCCGGAGGTGATGAAACCGGACCACAGAGCAGGTGCAGTGGGATGGAGAGCCTCTGCGTCACAGATGTCGTGGGAGTATTCCACACACTCTAGCGCCTGGGCTGGGGACACATTTGGGGGCAGAGGGAGTTCTTTCTATCCTTCAGTGTACCCCGCAGGTTTCTGCCTCTTTCACTGAAGATACAAAAATTATGAGCTAGAGATGGTCTCTTATTATACCAAATGACAGCAAAACAGCGGCCTAATTTAGTCCTTTGTTTGAAAGAATGGCCCAAAAATCCCTCAAGCAGGTTTCTGGAGAAAAGAAAAACCCTCGAAAGTACAGCAGGGGTGCTTTGAGAAGCACAAACTGGGCTTTGTTGTGCTCTGCAAGCCCGTGCCAGCGAGCAGTGAGCAAATGGAAAAATGTCCGCACAGAGAGTGTTTATCACCCTGCCATCGCGCATTATTCACAGATTCTTACACCGACCTTCTTGCTGGGACACCCATGCAAGTGCATTTGAGCACACATACTTTTTTTTCTTTTAATTTTCAAGGCAGTAAACCAGGAAGAGCTTTAGACATCCTCCCAGTAACTGGAATACTAACAATGAAATATACCAAGACCACAGCCTGCTTGATGATTTCCTAATTTTCCCTTGTTGCTGGTTCCAGCCCAGGGACCCTGCCAGATGCAGGAAGCTCCCTTCACGGCAGCGCAGAGATTTTCCATTTCCCAGCTGAGAGCCAGCATCCAAGAGGATCTCCTGATTTGCAACTGAATGAAACAAAAGACGGCCCAGAACTCGACTGCAGCCAGGAAACAGGGGTTCCCAAGCCAGCAAACTTCTGCCTTGTCCCAGAAATCCCCATGGGGCAGAGGGAGGGCCCACTGGCTGCTCCGTGCAAGTAAGCATGCTTGCAACACAGCCTCCCAGCTATTCTCCGACCAAAGATTTCTTGAGGTTCTTGGTGCAATTTTGCAAGAACACATGCCACACTCTCGGCAATGTTCCCTCAGTCTTACCTCGTCTTGTCTGTCCATACAGGATTCCATACCTTCAGCATCCAGTCATTAATTTTTTCATTCACTTCTTTCATTCATTAATTCAGCAAACATGCATTGAGCATCTCATAATGCATTCCTTTCTTCAACATTTCTTGAAAGCTCTTCACAAGGAAGAGTGGGTTTGGGTTAAAGAGATACCAGAATCCAGTTTCTGCTCACAGCAGACAGTAAACACTCACTAGTGTCCTGCACTCTCCAAGAGCTTTTGCCTACATGCGAAATGTGCTCAGCTGCCTGTCTCCAACCCTGACCACTTTCTGGAGCCACAGTCAGGTTTCACCTCAATGCTTGCTGGACCAACCTGAAACTCAAACATGTTCAGAACTGAACTCATGTTCTGCTTTGGTTTTCTTCATGAACTTCCATTCCTGTTAGACACAGCCATCTTCAATTCACATTACATGGGCTCAGGTTCAAAGACACCTTTGATGTTTCCGCACACCTTACCCAAGACAACAGTGCATTTCACCTCCAAAATGTCTCTCAAACAGTGGTTTCATTCACTTAACTACTTGTGCCATCCAAGGTCAGCACAGGAGTCCAGCGACTTTTCTCCCTGCACTATTGCGGTAGCCTCTCAACTTCATAGTTCCACACTCCGGTCCATCCTGCTCTTTGCCACCAAACCAATCCCCCTGATTCACATTCTCAAAATGCCACTTTTCTACCCATTACCGACAAGATATTTATTATCCTAGGACGGCATATTCTCTGCCATATAACCTTACCCTCTACGACTCCCCACTGAGCTCTGTGCCCACTCAAATTGGTCAAATACCCTTTGCAGATTCTCTCTAGGTTTTCCTGCCTCTCTCTATAGGTTTTTTATGCTATTACCCCTGCGTGGTGTCTTTGCTTCCAATTTCTGCCAGCAGAAATTCTCCCAGACTTCGCCTTCCAGCTCAGGTCCTCCGCAAAACCTCCCTTCTACCCCCCCTGGTGATAAGCGTGTTCTCCTGCCTTGAACGCGCCCTGCACTCATCACATCTCTCGTGTTCACGCGACGCTTATTTATGTCTCGTTTCCCCTTTCAGAGCCAGAGCCTCACCAGCTCGGCACTCTGCTAAGTAAATCACTGAATGGGACTGCCTAGTCAAGTGAAATGTTATTTTGCACAAGAGACTAAATGCACAAAACTCTTTTCATGGAAAGGAGTGAGTGAAGAATGAAAGATCAAAGGAGCTGGGGGGGGGGTAGGAAAAAAGTTAAAAGTACAAACTTCCAGCTATAAAATAAATAAGTCTTGGGGGTGTAATGTACGTCATGGTGAATATAGTTAACAATAGTGTATTGTATAGTATAAAGTCACTAAGAGAGTAGGTCTTAAAAGTTTTCATCACAAGAAAAAATTGTTACTATATATAGTGATGGACGTTAACTAGACGTATTGTGGGGATCATTTTGTAATATATACAAATATTGCATGATTGTATGTTGTACACTTGAAAATAATGTATGTCAAGTACAACTTTTTTAAAAAAGAAGATCAAAAGTGCAAAAAAAGGAAATGGTAGAAAGAAGAACCTTCTGGAATAGAAAAGGAGGAATCAATGAAAAGGGTTTTTGTTAGTTTTGGAGCAAAGGTGAAACATCCCTTTCCCCCCCGACTTCTCAGGGAAGAACGAGTAGTGGAAGAGATGCGGAGCTGGTGACTGAACGCCAGAAGGAGCGGTCCTTTCGCTCTGATGAGGGCGGGGCGGGGCTAAGCTGAGCAGCGCATGCGCCTCCATCTGCCGCAGGGCAACTCGCACTTCCGCACTTCCGGCGTCTGTCCCTTCGTCCCTGTCGGTGAGACCGGGAGGAGGCGCCTACCTAGCCTGGGCACGTGTGGTGGAGCGTAGGTGAAATAATGTAAGGACAGGGCTCAGCACAGCGCCTTGCTCCGTCACTTTCACCGATGGGGGTGCTGGATGCACTGGGGGAGAAAAGAGCTGCCCCCGGTGGTTCTGAGTCCAGAAATGTGGCAGGAAGTGTCACGGTGATATGACCAGCTGCAGAAGCAGATGTTGAAAGGGAGAAGAGGTGAGATTGCAAAGTGGGGGTGTGTGTGATTAGGCCGGAGAGGGAGTCATTAATTAAGACACTATCCGCCTTTCCTTAGGATGTGAGAAATGGCGGTTGGCTGCTAAGTAACATCCCCAGTGTGGTCATTTGGGCGGGCACTCGCAAGCAACAGGCTGTCTAAAGCATCTGTTGTAGTAGAGGGTGGCGCAAGTGAAGATAAAAAGTTGCTTCCCTCCCAAGCCCAGTTCCCTTCACTGTGCCATCGGTAAACCTCACTTCTTAATTCTTCCTTCCTAGGACTCATCCCTGTCTTCTTCTTTGGACGCTGGCACTGTCACGGCCAGTCACAGCTGTGAGGAACAACCATCAATGGCCAGAGCTACCAGCTACCACCGCTGCTTCTCCAACAACTCACACAGCGGTCACACTGCCCTGTATCGTGGCGATTTGGGGACTGAGGAGAGGAATTAAAGGTACGTGCCCACCCAACAGGGTGCCCACCCTTCAGTCAACTAGCCATCTGGAGCAGTTTGTTAAAATACAGCCCATTGTGGGGTCTATTCCCAGTGATCCTGGTTTGGAAAGTCAGGGGGAGGAACTTGGAGTCTGTAGGCTTAGCAAGCTTGTGGGTGATGCGCACTAGGGGTGCCCCACTGATCCCAGTTTGGGAAACACTACCAGGGAGAGCTTGGTGGTCATAACTTGACCAAGAAAATTTCCAAAGCAAAATGTATGAATCACTTATTGTGCCCAGAAGTGTATATTTATGTGTGTATGTATATACATATGTAATACACACACATACAGAGTCCATAGAGATCTGATTTTAAGCAATGGTACTCCACGGTTGACTTTCCAGTGTAAACTGGTGGTAAAACGTGTCCCTAAGAAGCGATGTGAGTTGAGTTGCTGTACACGGGTTTGGGCCAGAAGCCAATTAAAACTCCTGGGTCTTTTTCTCATGAGCTGCCCTTGAGTTATTGACTTAAAAAAAAAACAAACCCTCCAACATAAGACTTTACATTTATTCTTGTTATTTTCCACCCATGATTCCATTTGATTGGCTGGCCTGAGTCCATGAGGTTGGGCTTGTGTGCCCGATACTCTGAACAGCTGAATTCATAAAGGACACCCTACATGTAAGCTTGCGGGACATTTACCAAAGCCAGTTGGCTTTCCTGAATTGACAATGAACAACATATTCTATTTAAAGTTTCTTATTTTCTTTCTAAATTTAATTTCTTATTCAGGTAGTTCAAGGCAAAATGACTTAGTGCTTCTGGAAGTCTCTAAAGGGCAGTAACTGTGTTCCGTTCATGTTTAGGAGTCTCCAGTCTGTAGTGGGAAAAGGCAAAACATGTTTGCTGAATGGGGAATGAAAAAAGGAATAAATTCACATATCAATTAGTCTAGAATTTGAACTAAATTTTTCAACGAGAAAACACCTGATGGTTCAATGACCATGGTTGCACTAAAAAAAACCCCAAACAATTAACCAAAAATTAATTAACCAATTAATTAACATAAGTCAACTAGTCTCAAATGTGGTTTACTCCCACCCACCCCCGCCACCACCAGCAGCATCTGCAACCACAGCATCACCTGGAAACATGAGACACACAGACCAGGGAGCCCCGCCCAGATGGGCTGCATCTGAAACTCTGGCGGCAGGCCCGCCCGGGGATGTGAGTTTCAGCACGCCCTCCACTTGGCTCTGGTGCAGCACAGTCTGAGAATCACTAGCACAGTGCTGACTTTCAGAGGAGGTACACACGACTGGTGTCTTAAATGGTGCCTTGCTCGGTGCAGTTCTCTTGTTCAGAGAACTTCTGTCAAGCCCTTGCTGTGTGCCAGGAACCATGCTGGGCACTCGGGATACAGATAATGAGGGTGAACTAATATTGTACCAATTCCATCGTTCCTGGTTATCAATGTAATACTTATGGTATAAAAATTTTTTTAAAGATTTTATTTATTTTCCTAGACAGAAGGGAAAAGAGACAGAAAGAGAGAGAGAGAAACATGAATGTGTGGTTGCCTCTCATGTGTCTCCTACTGGGTAACCTGGCCCTCAACCCAGGCATGTGCGTTGACCAGGAATCAAACCAGTGACCCTTTGGTTCACAGGCCAGCACTCAATCCACTGAGGTACACCAGCCAGGGCAAAAATTTTAAGTATAAAAAGTATACCTAAGCAGGAAGAGAAAGAAACTTTGCATAATCCCACCTCCCAGGGGAACCTCTGTAATTCCAATGACATTTCCTTGGGAGTACCAACAGTGACCCGGGTCCCACACCTGAGGTTGCTCTGGGAAGGCACCAGGGCTTGTGCGGCCCCCCCAAGCAGCAGCATGTCAGGGTGCTGGGGACGCCAGGGTGCAAGCAGCTCATTAGTGCACGCTGCCTGCATTTCAGCCAACTCATTAGGCGACCAACTGTCCCCATTCGCCCAGGACTGTCCCAGTTTTAGCACTGAAAATCCTGCAACCTGGCAAACCCTTTAGTCCCAGTAAAGCAGGATGGTTGGTGACCCTAGCAGGTCTTTCTGCATTTAGACAGGCGTGCTCCTCTTAGTTCCTTCTGGTTAGAAGAAAGAAGGTGCAAGGACTTCAGACCGCTGCGATGTGATGGAAGAACACCAGAGTCAGAAGTTCTGCTTTCATACTGGGCTCTGCCACTTCATGTGATGCTAGCAATTTATACAACTTCCCAGAGCCTGTGAAGATTACATAACCCTGAGTGGCTTCCTACATAGCTCAGAGAAAAAGCCAAAGTACTTAGAGTGGCCTCCAGGGCCTTACACCACTTGCCTTTCCTTCCTGTACTCCTCTGGACCTCATCCCACGCTCCTCCCACTGTGCAGTCCATTCCAGCAACACTAGCCCTTTAGCCCCAAACACACCACAGGGCCTTTGCACAGCCTTTTAGCTCTGCTTGGAGCACTTATCACCAAGAATTCTATAGGCTTGTTCCCAGACTTCTTCAGGTCACCCAAGTGCTACTTTATCAAAGAGGCTTTCTTCAACTACCTAATATAAAATATCAATGACTGCCCCTTTCCTCTTCTCCCCACCCCCAACCCACACACATGCAGCTGTCCTTGTCCCCATCACCTGCTTTATTTCCTACATAGTACTTTTCACCAGCTGGCCTACACTTTGTTTGTTGGTGGTATATTTTTCTATTATCTCCAGTAGCACATAGGCTTCATCACAGAGGGGCCATCTGTAATCTTGTTGGTTCCAATAGTACCAGTCATTGTGAGCAATAAATATTCAATGAATGAGTAGTTGTTACAGCACATGTTACGACATATGTAAAAGTGCTTTAGAAGATGTAAAGATGCCACCAGAAACAAGCTCCACAAATAAGTGGCAGACTGGGACAAGTTATTGCAATGTGTATTGAATATAACAGACAAAAGGCAGCATCTATGCTATATATTTTTAACTTCTGGGGATCAATAAAGAAAAAATCAGCAACAGAGTAGAAAAATGGGTAAAGAATATTAATTGGAAGTTTATAGTAGAGGGAATAGGATAGTCCTTTAGGTCTAGTTTTCCTAACCCGGCAAAATAGCTCCCTGCCCCCCTCCGACTGGGAGTATAAAATGAGAACACAAATCAGCTGCTGGAAAGAGTGTTGGCGCCCATGCTACCCAAGTGTCAGCAAGCTTCGTCGTCAGTGCTAATCAGAGAAATGTCACTGGAAACAAAACACTACCTTCTACCCATCAGATTGGTAGAAAAGTTTAAAGTCTGACAATAGCAAATACTAGGGATGTAGAAAAGTATGTCTATTATACGATGCTGGTGTGGTAATTCAATGGAACAGTCCCTTCAGAGAACAAGGTCTAATAAAATTGAAAATGTGCTCAGCTTGTAATTAGACAATTCCCTCTTAGAGTATTTAACTCAGTGCCTCCAGGGCGCCCTTGGCTGTAAGAACTCTGACGTGCTGGGTAAGCAGCGATTCTTGGAGCACAGCCCACTGACTCAGGATCCCCAGGGAGAAGGTCTTGGAACCCAGATGTTTCATTTGGACCACAGAGCATCCTTATTTATCTGACATATTCTTGTCCTTTTATTCAAGATTCTAGAGGGAGACTAGATGCAGCATTCTTAGCAAAAGCAAAATGCTGAAAACAATCTAGTGTGTATCAACAGGTCGATATGTGCATTAATTAATGAAACATAATGCCCACAAGTAACAGAAAAATCACAGTAGTTTAGAGGAACAGTTCTATGTGTTAACTAGAATGGGCCATACAAAATTTGATGATAAAAATAAGATACAGGACTACACACAGCACTATTTCATATGCTATGATGACAGTATGGCCATATTTCAGGAAATTTTTTAAACAACACAAACTGGTGGAAAGGTAACTTGCTCTTCGCGCTGTGTAAAATGGTTTGGTGATGCCGGCTAAAGCTTACTGCATCATGTAATCTAGCAAGTTCACCCCTCGTGCTGTGCCCAGCAGAAATGTGTGTGTGAACATCAAAAACCCTGTGTAGGAACGTACTATCCATAACAGCCTGAAACTGGAAACAACCCAGATGTCCATCTATGGCAGAAGGGATAAATCAATTGCAGTATATCGATGTGATTCAATACTATACAGCGATAGGAGTAAACGAACTGCAGGTATTTGTGAAAGCATGTATGAATTGCACATAAGCGTTGACCAAAGGAAGCCAGCCACGAATGATTCCATTTACACAGATTTCAAAAACAAGCCCGATCAGCATGTGCTGCAGTATGAGGTGGCAGTGAGTAGAGGTCAACACAAAGAGGCTTCTGGGGGGCTGGTAACATTTGGGGATTTTCCTGATACATACACTCGCTGGGTAGAAATGTATTAACCTGTAGCTTTTCACATCATGCTTTACACATACACACACACCACTTGTACTTCAGGAAAAAATCAAAATACACATAAAACAGCACCCTATATTTTATGGGTCTGTGTTATATGTACAATATGAAAATGGGGTTGAAGTATACACGCCACACATCAGATTCGTGGTGTGATCGCCTGGTTGGGTGGGTGGTTGGGATGACACAGGCTGGTGGGGATGAGGACGGGGACAAAGTAAACCTGAGCCGCCATATGTCGTGCTTTAATTATTCTAAAAATAAGAAAGGAAGAGAAGAAAACCAGCTAGAAGCAAATATAATAAATAGCAAGCTGATGATTGTGGGTGAGAAAAATAGTATGGGTATAGTATTTCTTATATTACTCTTTGTTCTTGATTTTTAAAACTCCAAATATTTTTTAAGGTACAGGAAAAGCAAAGCATTGTAAAGGGCCAAATTTGAAAAGTAGAACACTGCTACATTTGAGGGGAAACATTCATGCCTTATAGATGAACCACAAGGAGATGAAGTAATTTTTCTGAGTCATTTTTCTAAAAATAACACTTTAAAAAATTTTTTTGTAACAACTGAATTTGGAGAGCAAAATGAAGCAATCATGTTAGTTACGCCCTTCAGCTCATCCACCCAGGGCTCCACTATCCGGCAAAAATTCCCTGGGTGGTTACAATGTCTTGTCTATTATTAGTAACGAAACTGAGAAAATGTTATCAGCTGGTGGTGACACAAAAGTTGAAGCTAGCCAACATCTGGCTAACAGACCTGCAAAATGAGAGACAAATTGAAGGGATGCAGACTAAGATGAAACTGGTGAAGACCCTCCTCATCTGAAGAAGAAAAATGGCATTTTGCAAACAAGCTGGAAACACAGGGACCCCCCTTGGAGACTCTGAGACTTGGACTTTCGGGAAGGCCTATGCTGGCGCCCGGCTAACAGTCCGAGAGCGCCAGAGGCCCGCAGGCCGTCTGCAGCCCCAGATGCTGCCTGGCCCAGGGGGTGCTCCAGTCAACACAATTGACTTCCTCGTCTCAGCGCTGAGATAAACCCATCCTAGGAAGGATGCCAAGAAATAGGAAGTCTTAAAATAAAAAGAAAACAAACACTGTTTTTTCCTGACATTGATCTTCTTGACGTGGGCCACCAGAAGATAAGTCATCCCCTTTAGGAGACCATCTCCCAGAAAAAGAGTGGGGGGAAATGCAGCTACACCTGTGAGCCATCTGATTCTAGACTGGACCTGGCTGAGGCTTAGGGGCAGCTTTTGGACTCAGGTCAAAAGCTGCTGAACAGCTGGATTTCAAGCATCGACACTTTTCCTGGGTCTCTACACACCTCCATGGCAGCTGTTCATGCCTGTAATTTACAACCAACAATTAAGATTATAATTGTTATTCTTTTCCCATGTGTTTGCTCAGACGTGAAAACTCTGCTGCTCCTTGTTTACTTAGCTTGCTCAGCCTTGATGGATTAAAAAAGAACAGACTGACTCATCCAGAGGAGAGGCAAATCTGTGATCAGACCCAGGAAAATATTTGTTCTGAAGACAAAGTCTCCTGCATAAACGATGAAACGACATTATGTTGGTGTGTCAAACACTTGTTGGCTTATGCTTTGTCCAGGACTTTCTTCTTTCCTTTAGCTGGAAGTTGCTTTTCGCACATCATCTTGGGAACAGAGCAAAAAGCAGTCATCCAGAAATACCTCCCGATTCCCTAAGGATGTGGTTTCTTGCTCTCAGCCCCTGCCATGAACATTCTGGTAAACATGACAAGAGAGGCATCGGTTGGCTTCCAGAAGTGCTGCTCCTTCTGAGGTGGTCCCTGTTCCTCTGGGGTCAGGCCACCACTCAGTTCTGTCCTCCACATGGATCTTAATTCTGCGCCAACACCCGCACAACTTATTCCTCCAGGCCCTTATTTCTTGGTTCAGGCAGCTGCTAAGGAGTGTGTGTGGTGGTGGGAGGGCGGTGGGGAGAGGAAGGAGAAAGGGAGAGAGAGGAAACAGAGAGTGGGGTGGATGCACAGTCCCTGGAGGTGAAGAATAAGAAGACCAAAGGCATGTGTGTGTGTGACTGTAAAGTAAGAAGCTCGCTCCTAATGTGGCTGAAAACTGGCTATGAAGGCAATCTCTGGGGGAAAGTTTTAAAAAGTAAACTTAAGGTGGATTTCGAAGCGGAGTTTTGCTAAGCGAAGAAATCTCGTAACCTTAGACGGATGTCTCATAGTCAATCCTCACGTGTACTTGGCAAACAGAAATTGTAGGCGCCTGGTAAAGGTTGCCCATGAAAGGTGTGGTGCAGGAGCTGGGGCAGGATTCAATAGACTGCTGAGTTAATGGCTCCAACCTCAAACTCCGGATCACGCACCTTTCACTTTAGTTCCAACTTAAGTCAAAATGTGAAGTCCACTGACAGTGGGAAATCACAGTGTGGTAAAGGATGAAAAGTCAGACTATTTGGCGTTTGATGTGAGGAAATGAACTGAAATGGCCAGTGACCATGAGAGAGAGACCCAGAGAAAGATCCATCGCCATTGCCTGAGGGGTAATGTTAATGAGAAAGGGGAGCCGCAAAACATAGATCTGATAGAATTCTTCCAAGGGGTCTGTCCAAGTCAATCCCAACCAGCCTTCCTGAATTCCACAAGCTGATCGTTGTAGTGATCACATACACATATAGTCATTTAGAGTGCACCGGACTGTCGCCATGTAGCATGGTAGAGTTATACTCTCTCCATAAATCTCGTTAGAGACAGGGAAAATGGAAGCAGTGGAGCCCACGCCCAGATCTCACTCTCTTCCCATTCTTGCCTCCCATTGTCTCCCATTGACCACGCCCAGTAGGTGTTAGTGAGCAAGGGAGGCCACTGGCTCAGGCCCCAAGGGTCAGCTATGGAGGCCCAGAGCAGGGAGGCCCAGAGTGCAGAGTGCATCCAGAAGAGCAAAGGGAGATGATCCAATCCCCTGCCTAGCTCTTTGCCCTGGAGGCTGAAGGCATTGCCAACCCTATGCCACAGAACACATGGAGGTGGCATTTGGGCTCATCTCATAATCTGAATTGATGGCAGAATAAGCCCATTCCACCTCATGGCATCACTGCCGGCCTGGGCCGATGTCTGCAGGCACCAGGTGATGTCTGATCTATCAGAAGAGGCTAAAGGGGCCCTCCTTGGGTGTCTAAGGAGATATGACCATCCCACCTTGTAGGAGCCCAAGGCCTGAGGAGAACTGGGTCAGTCACGTACAGGGAAACTTCCAAGTATCTGTAGGTCTTGACTCAAAAATTCCACCACAAAGGCTACCAGGAGCTCATAAAATTCTTGCCACAGGATCCAAAGCCATGATTCTAGACCAAGTCTTATCTTCATGTTTCAGTCCTTGGGTCTCAGAGGACCTTGTTGCTCTAGTAAATTGATGACATAGAAAGATGTGTTTTTTTATCACCCTCAACTCACGGTTAGAGAAGAGTTTTTGGCTCTTGCTCTCTGGACCCCTTCATAGCACACGGGTGACTATTGGGTAAAACCTCAGTCTTAAAGGATCCCTGTCTGCTGGGCCTTCCCCCAGCCAGGTTCTCCCTCCATCTCATATGATGAAATGTTAGAAATCAGACCTGAGGGGACCACGAAAGTCCTCTTACCAACTGTCTCCTTGCACAGAAGGAGCTGAGGCTACAGTTCTGCACAGGGTCACCCAGCCAACGAAGCCGGCCCAGGGCTACATTCATAGCAGACCCCACGAATCACCCAGCGAGCTTCCTGCCGGGATGCCTTCTCCTTTGACAAACACTGTACAGGGTCCGGCAGAAGGGAGGCCTGCTTGGGTGTGGTTGGTAAGGTAGCATATGGATGTAATAATTTATAGTTTTAATTTGAACATTGCACCTAAAATGTCATATGGTGTGCTTGAGTGTGATATTGTTATGTTACAGAATTGCATGCTTATGATTTTCTAGTAAAAGATTTTGTAATAAAAAATAGGTGTTATTCGTGTCAGGCCCTGTAGTCTTGGGCTTATTCACGTGCTTTGTTGCTTTGGAGATGTCACAGGCCTAACCAACCCGCAATACCCCTCTCCTCCCCCTTCATCTCTTGGCCCTCATCCTCCTCCTATCCTCTCTTTACCCCTCCTCCCACTTTTGGGCATCGCTTCTCTCCTTCTGTCTCAGCTTCTCCCCTCCCAGTTGTTTACAAGAGATTTGGAAAGTGTCGGGAGTAAAGAAACGGCAAAGAACAGAAAAGCCTGGGGAGTGGGGAGAGGGAAGAAGTACCTGGAGATTGTGCCGCGCTGGCTTTATATTATTGTGCTTCGAATACATGACCTCATTCCCCAGGGAGTCTGTTTATGTAAATTTCTCATCACACTCTGTAACGAAGTTCTCCACATTCCAGTGACTAGAAAGCCCATCTGGGTGCTCTCTCTCTAATTAAGTGCACCACTCTCGATCCACTTACCACCTTGGGAAATTCTTCTGGGGTGACTGCATCTCGTCTTTGTTGACCCAGTCTGGAAAAGTGGGGTGGGGTGGAGGATGAGAGGGAGAGGAAGGCAAAGCGACAAGCCACTGCCCTGCCTGGCCTTGCCTGGAGCCTGACCAGGTTCCCCGATGACGCCACACACCTCCAGGTGCAGCTCGCCTAAACTGGGGCCTGTCACCCTGCCTGGTGTCCCCTCTGTTACTTCCTTCCCCAGGCCACTTCTTGCCCTGGGTATGACCTGTTTCTTAAAGGATTGGCCTTTGATCTCTAATCTGTACAGAAATCAGTTTTGTCAATTCCTGCATTCCTTGTAGCTTCCGCTTTCTCTGAGTCAAATGTAAATGAGTTCAGGGTGTTACACATATACACACCGGGCCTCTTTATCAAATGTACATTTATCAATGCATCTTGCGTGGGTGCATGTTGCTCTTTGACACAGGGTGGCAATTCTGACAGCACTCCTTATACAGGAAGGATCTCTAGTGCCAAGGGGTGGCGGCCAGTACGTCTGGGCAGGTGAAGCCCTTTAGCGGGATGCCCTGCACCATACCATGTATCTCCCTCGCCACATGTGTGCCCAGAAGGGCTCAGCACTGCTGTGCGGGGCCCACCTGCTGCCAATGACAACGGCTGATCAGTAAGAATGCACAAGTCAACCAAGGACCAATCGTATCCCCAAGACATTTGTCTTCACTGGGCTATTGTAGCGGCTGTGGGGGTCCCTGGGAGCGGTCCTTCAGATTTTTCTGAAGTGAGAACAGAATTGCTACCTGAGAAGTTGCAAGCCGATGTTCTGAACGTGAAGGCTTGATTTTACACCTGGACAGACTATCCTTTCTATGGAAAAAGCTGCTCGATTGAGCCGTTTTAATTCATTAATTCAGTGATTTAATATCAACGAAGTGCCGATACTATAGTTTCCAGGGTTGTAGTTGCGGATGATGGCAAAAAGGAGGATGTGAATAAAACGTGCCGTCCTGAAGCTTGCAGCACAGTGAAGTGTACAGGTGACCCTTGAACAACCCTGGAGTTAGGAGAACTGATTCCCCCATTCAGTTGAAAATCTGCTTATAATTTTTGACTCCCCCAAAACTTAACTACTAATAGCCTACTGTTGACCAGAAGCCTTACCCATAACATAAGCAGTCAATTAATATATATTTTGCATGTTATATATATTATGTGTTCTATTCTTACAATAAAGCAGGCTAGGGGGAAGAAAATGTTATTAAGGGAGTCATAAGGAGAACACATTTACAGTATTGGTTGAAAAAAAGCTGTGTGTAAGTGCCACACAGTTCAAACCTGTGTTGTTCAAAGGTCAACTTAAATACAATCAACTAAATGAATATTTCATTGTCCCGAAGAGACAAACAACATCCCCAGTGGATAACAATAGAGAAGGATCAATTTGGACACAGCGTTCATTGTCAGGAAAGTGAAGACCTGAAGGATGAAAATATGTTAGTTATGATGGCAAAACGAGAGGATGTGCTACGCAAAAGAATGTTCCAGGCAAAGGAAACAACATGCTTAAAGGGCTGGGGGAGTCTGGGGGAGACACAGCTTGTCCAAGGAAGTGAAGGGAGGTTAGTGTGACTGAAGTGCATGTGCGAGCTAGTTCAGGATGCTGGTGAGGCGCACAGAGGTTAGACTGCAGAGCACTGTGTGAGCCATGGACATAAGTTTATGCCAATCAAAACACAATGGGAAATCACTGTGCAGTATTGAATAGAAGGCCAATGCAATTCATTTCATACCTGGTGAAGATGACTAGCTGCTGGGAGGAACGGGCAGAGGGAGGCAAAGATATTTGGTAGAGACCAGTGGGGAAGCGATTGCCAGGTGAAGGCACAAAATGGTCACTCGACCAGTGGGATGGAAAGAAGTAAAGGAATACAGCGTGCTTCGGCTCCCGAAGGAAAGGATGCCGCAGGGTTTCTGAGGCATTAGACATGGCCGATGAAGGAAGGAAGGAATGAAGAATAAGATGCAGGCTTCTGGCACAAGAAACTGACTTCATGGGGTGCCATTCATGGAAAGAGAGAAGCCTGGGAAAGTTGAAGTTTAAAGAGAATGTAAGTGTGAGTCAGGACTTCCGTTTTGAGAGGTATATGAGCTCTGCTGTGTCTGAGCTTAGCCTGTGCCCATAATGGGTGCTTGTCCCTGTGACTGTATTACATGCCATTTGAGCCCCCGTTGCAGAGAGGTGGGGCTGGGCAAGGAGGAATGCGGGAGAGCCAGCTCTTCACCCCAGCAGGCTTGCTATTGAGATGCCCCAGTGTGATTGGGTGTTTTACACCAGATACTAACTCTGATGTCTGTGAAACGTACTCTAGGCCCCGACTGCACCCTGTGGATGCGCTGGGGAGAGAGGAAGTTCACTAGAGGGAATAGATGCCCACATTCTCAGTCATCCTCAGACGTCAGTGTGAAGGCAGGACATGAGGACTTGGTGACTCCCCTCTGGGGTAATAGTGCCTTGGCATTCTAGAATTCCACCTGCCACCAGAGCAGAGAATGATTCTCAGCTCAGCTCTTGAAATGACGATTAGACAACAGAATTCCACAGAAAGTTCTTGAGTAGGTACTGCTCTGCACCAGGGCCTTATGCATGTAAATACATACCTACGGAGTTCAATCAAAACCGACTCAGGTGTTTCAATGCATCTTAAAAGCAAGATATGTCCTAAATGACTATTACTATACACACACTCAGTAAATCTTTGTACCTTCAGCCACATTGGGGGAAAGACCACTTTAATTAATAATAAGCTAAAATGCAAAGACTTCAACCCATTTTGCAATCTACAAGTCTAAGAAAATATTTCATCATACTATTCAGACATTTCAACAACCCTTAATGAATAAATAAACATTAGGAACAATAACAAAGATGGTGGCTGATTCTCATCAGTAACAATGCAGGCCTAAAAACAATATTACAACATTTTTACAGTGCCAAATAAAGCAAGCAAACAAACAAACAAAAGCCTGTCATTTTAAAAGAATACATCTACAGAAAATAGCCATTAAAAATAAACAAGAAAGCTACAGTAATTAAAACAGTGTGAAACTGGCATGAAGACAGACATACAGACCCCTAGATAGAAATTCAGAGCCCAGAAATAAATCATCGTATACATGCTCAGATAATCTTTGGTGTAACAAGACCGTTTAATGAGGAGAGGACAATCTTTTCAACAAATGATGTTGGGGAGAGTGAGTATCCAAATGGAAAAGAATGAAGTTGGACCCTTCCTTACTTTACACCAGCGATTTTCAACTGGCATGCCACAAGAAGTTTTAAAACATCTAATATGTGACTATTTAGTCAGGGGCACCGATGTCTTTTAGATGGTCAAATGAAAAAAATTACAACAGTCAACACAACCAAAACTATACTTATTTTTCATGAATAAATGAATGAATCAAAATTATACTTATCTTTTGTCAGATTGGCAAAGAATATATTTTGGGGTGTGCCACAGAATTTTAGTAATTCATTTATGTGTACCATGAGATGGAAAGGGTTGAAAATTGCTGCCTTATGCCATATGCAAAAGTTAACTTAAACTGGATCACAGGGCCCGTTGTAAGACCCTAAGTGTAAGAGTTAAAGCTATGGACTCTCAGAAGAAAACAGGTGAAAGCTTTATGACATTGGATTTGGCAATAATTTCTTGGACATGATATGAGAAATACAGGCAACAAAAGTAAAAACAGGTAAATTAGAGTACACCAAAATTTTAAACTTTCACACATCAAAAAGCACAACCAACAGAACAAAAATCAACTTACAGAATGAAGAAAAAGATTTACAAATTATATATCCAATAAGGGGCTCTATATGCAGAATACATAAAGGACTCCTACAACTTGACAACAAAAAGCATCCCAATTTTAAAATGAGCAAAGGGCTCCAATAGACATTTTTTCCAAGGAAGAGATACCCATGGCCAACAAATGCATGAAAAGTTGTTCGACATCACTGATCATTAGGGAACTACAAACCAAAATCACAGTGAGATATTATCTTGCACCCATTAACATGGCTACTATAACAAGAGGGAGAGAAAAAGAGAGAATAGAATTATCATATGATCTGGCAATTTCATTTCTAGTTATATACCTAAAAGAATTGAAAGCAGATATTTGTACACCCGTGTTCAGAGTAGCATTATTTACAATAGCCAAAACGAAGAAGCAACCCAAGTGTCCTTGAAGCAGTAAATGAATAAATAAATTTTGATGCATATATACACAATGGAATATTATTAATCCTTGAAAAAGATGGAAATTCTGACACATGCTACAACTTAGATGAACCTGCCAAATAAACTAAGCCAGACAAGTCCTACATGATTTCATTTGTGTGAGGTACCCAGAGCAGCCAAACTCACAGAAACAGAAAGTAGAATGGTGGTAGCCAGGGGCTGAGGGATGGATAGAATGGGGAGTTGCTTAATAAGTACAAAGTTTTAGTTTTGCAAGATAAAAAGAGTTCTGAAGATTGATTGTACAACAAGGTGGATATAGTTATCACCACTGAACTTTATACTGAAAAATGGTTAAGATGATAAATATTATGTTATTGTGTCTAACCACAATAAAAAAATAAAGCAATAAGACACTAAAAAAATTAAGCTATGTTGCTTCTAGTATAATTCCACTATAAAAATACTAACAAGTTCTTCTGGCTAATGGGAAATATCATCAGATAGTAACTTGGACCCACATAAAGATATGAAGAGCACAAAAAATGGTAACTTTGCTATAACTTTTTTCTTTTAATTTCTTTTTTTAAAAAGTTTTACTTATTAATCTTTAGAGAGAGGGGGAAGGAGGGAGACGAGAAGGAGAGAAACATCAGCATGTGGTTGCCTCTTGTGTGCCCCCTACCAAGGATATGGCCCACAACCCAGGCACATGCCCTCACTGGGAATTGAAAAGATGGCCCTTTGGTTTGCAGACCGGCACTCAATCCACTGAACCACACCAGCCAGGGGTCTTTTATTAATATCTTAAAGAGATAACTTAATTATTTAATGCAAAGTTAATATCAATAGACTATGAACTTTATAAAGGAGTAAAGTGTAAAATAACAATAAAATAAAGAATAGGAATAGATGGAAATTATAGTGTTTTAAGGTTCTTGTGTGTGAAGTAGTATAACATTAGTTCAGGGTAGATTATAAAAAGTTTAAAAAAATGGTGAAATCTTTACAGTAACAGCTAAAAAAATAAAACAATAATCTATAAGTAATATGCCAATAGATAAGAAAATAGAATAATACAGAATATACAATTAATCCAAAAGAAGAAAGGAAAATAAAAAAAGAACAACAAAGAAGGTGATGACTGAAATAGAAAACCAATAGCAAAATGGCAATCTGAAATATGGGACATTTCATAATGATGAAAGAATCAATTCATCAAGAAGAGCTACCAATCTTAAATAAATATGCAGTTAATAACAGAGTTTCAAGATAACCTGAAGCAATAGAAGCAAAAAGAGAAATAGACTAATTTAGAAATATAGATTGATAATTTAACATTCCTCCCTCAATAGTTGTTAAAATAAGTACACAATACTGTTAACCAGTTTTACTTCATTAACATTCATTAATTACTCCACACAAAGAGTATTCACATTCTTGCAAGTGTATGTGAAACATTCCCTAAGGTAGACTACATGCCAGCTAGACCATTAAAAAGTCTATAAATTTAAAACAATTAGATTGTACAAAGCACATTCTCTTACCATAGTGAAATTAAATTAGAAATCAATAGCAAAAAGATATTCGGAGAATCTCCAAGCATTTGGAAATTAAACTGTGGGATGTAGCTAAACAAGTAAAATAGAAAATAAAGAAATATCAGAAAATGTTAATGAAACAAAAAGCTGGTTCTTTTTAAAGACTGATAAAATTGACACACTTAAGCTGGATTGATCAAGAAAAAAAAAAACAAGACATAAACTACCAATATTCAGGGTACAAAAGAGATGCCACTTACAGATACCACAGATAATGAATGGAAACAACATTATAATATGAACAAATTTAGTCCAGTAAATTCTAAAACCTAGGTAAAAGGAAATAGAATAATATGAACAAGTTTAGTCCAATAAAATTCTACAATCTAGATAAGATAAACAAATTTCTTGGAACACATCAATTATCAATACTGACTCATGGATAATTAAAAACTTGAATAGCCTGTAGCAATAAAAAGAATTGTTTTTCTACTTAATCTTCACACAAAGAAAACTTCAGACCTTGATCTTATTAAACATACAAGGAAGAAAAGATATCTCATAAATCTCTTCCAGAAAATAAAAAAGTATTAAACACTTTCAAACTTATTTTATGAGGTCAGTAACACCATGATTAAAAACTAGACAAAAATACAAGAGTGACAAAAACTACAGACTTATGTCCTTCATGATCATAGAGGCAAAGATTCTTAACTCAATATCAACACATCAATTCCCAGAAATATGTAAAGAATAATGTATCATGACCACTTGGTGTTTATTCCAGTAATGCAAGTTACCTTGACATTGAAAAAATTAATCATTAAAAGCCATTGTAGTAGCAGAAGAAAAAAGGCAAGTAATCATATTAATAAGTGTAGAAAATTTTTTGACAAAATGTAATGCATATTCATGACAAAAAATTAAACAAAATAGAAATAGAAGTAAACTTCCTCAATCTGATACAAGGAAAAGCTTACAATTACCATCACATTTAACAGTAGAAGACTTATATCTTCCTCCTGTGACAGAGAACACAGCAAGGATTTCTGTGGTCACTTCTTGTCAACAGTATACTTGATGTCCTTGCCACTGCAATAAAACAAGAAAAAAAATCAATCATATCAAAAATAAAATTTTAAACTCTCTTTATTCACAGATGGCATGAATTTGTACATTGAAACTCCTATGAAACCTATGAAGAAATACTAGAACTAAGAGAATTAGAAAGGTTACAAGATAGTTAGTACACAAAACATAATTTTATGTCTACATTCTAGTAGCAAAAAAATGGGAAACAATTTTTTAAACAATATCACTTATTTTGGCATCAAAAAATAAAATACTTCAGGATAAATTTAACAAAAATATGAACAAGACTTGCACATAGTCTACAATGTATTACAGAGAGAAATTTTTAAAGACCTAATAACTGGGAAAATATATTTATGGATGTTTTTAAAATCTCAATATTGTTTAGGTATCAATACTCCCCAAATTGATTTACATATTTAACATCATCTTTATGAAAATTCCAACAGTGTTTCTATAGAACTTGACACGCTGAATCTAAAATTTATATGAAAGTGCAAAATACTTAGAATATTGTTTCAAAAAACAATTTTGAAAAACAAGAACAGAGGTAGAAGATTTACAACAATGGGTTTTTCAAACTTACTGATAAGCCACAATAATCAAAACCACACACACATACACAAACACCACACAGTACTTTTGTCATAAGGGTAGAACAGATCAATGGAATACAATAGTCTAAAAATATACACACATATAGTCAACTGTTTTCTGACAATGGTATCATAGGAACTCAAGGAGGAAAGGGTAACCTTTTCAACAAATGATGCTGAAGAAAAACTTGGCTATACATGTAGGTTGAAAAAATTAATCTGACTCACATTTCACATCATACACAGAAATTAATTTGAAATGATTTTAGACCAAAAATGCAAATCCTTCCCTTTCAGTCTCCTGCAATGCAGTTTCTACCAGAGAAAAGTTAACTGAGCATCTTCCCAGCAGGGCCCCTGCCTCCACTCTCTCCCTTCCATACTTATTTTCCAAATATGGACCCTTGGATATTTGCACACCCATGCTCACAATCCTTCAGTGGCTCCTGGTGTTGGGTGCTAGTTAAGCTAAAAAGCTTATCTGAACTCACCTCAAATTTCAGACCATGAGGGAACCTGGAACACATGATACCTTCATGGACCAGATATTAGTGCAGCACCTCCAGCTCGTCCCACAGCCCAGCCTTCACCCAGGTCTGCGCACACCAATAATACCCAACAACGTCTGAGTACCTACGATGTGTGAAACATTGTTCTAAGTACCTAGCATATGTTGGCCAATTTAATTCTCACAGCAACCTCTGTGGTGGGTTCTAGTTTTCTCATTTGATAGGCAGAGAAAATGAGATCTAGAGATGCCAAGTAAATCGCCCCACTTAGAATTAGCAAGTAAGAGCACAGGATTCAAGGCCAGGCAGTTCAGCTCTAAAACTGCACACTTAACCCTACAGTAAGAATAGGTACTTGCTTGGCTTCCAGCATTTCTGTCTTGGGTCTGCTCATCCAAGAAAAATCTGCATCCACCTTCAGCATGGCCTTGAGAAAATGTTGGTTTTTCCTCTTGTCACAGGAACTACACACCATCTTGACCCTATTCACTATGGTCTCAACTCTTCGGGGGTCCAATGCCCAGGGGCCCTTGTCCATGATGCTTCTCAGTGGTGGGTTCATGTTTCTGTCCCTCCTACTTAGCCATGAGAAATGGTTGCTAATTTTTTTTAATTCTGGAAATAAATTTTAGAAAACTTTAAAAATATGGAAAGAAAGAAAAAGGAAGGGAGGGAAGAAGGAAGGGTGGGTTGGAAGGGGAGGTCCTATCACTGCAATAAGTGGTCCCTCCTGAACGAAGATGATTTCCATCTCCCCTGTGCTTACAGTCCCAATTTCAAGACAAAACTATTTATTTTATCTATTTCATTAACGCCTTTCCTGTTCTGTTGGATCGATTCTCATTTGCAGAAAGACGTGTTGTTTAAATTCCTTGCTTTTCTTAAGAAAATCATCATTTGAAGAAAGAAATGTTGAAAGAATTGGTTTACCTTCCCCATGGAAGTTTTTTTCCCCTTTGCAAACTACACTGTTGCCCTCTTTTTCCTCCAGAACAATTTTTCCAGGATTTTAAAAAAACAAGTTAGAGGTTACAACAAGCTTTGGTACCTGAGACACTCTTAAGATTCCACTGTAGATTAAATCCTTATCAGTTTGAATGTGCTTACCACATCACACAGTACTTACACAGAGTCAATGATAAATGCTAATATTCTACAAACTCAAATACTGCAGCCCTTGAAAGTTAAGTTTTTGTGAGTATGGCTCTGTCACTTAATGTATGTCTTTCTTCCCTCAAGACTGAGCAAAAGGGTTTCTCATGAATAGCAGGAGACCCCAACCTTCCCACACTTTGATGGAAAAGCCCTATCATAAGAACATGGTACATTATCCTTAAAACAAATTTCTCTCTGACTTCAGTGACATTAAAATGCACTGGAAACAATGGGGCTGGCATAGTTCCAATGTTTCTGGATACCGCTTCTTAACATAAAGTGAATTCACAAAGGCTGGGGTTTCATTTCTGAGGATAAGGGATACTTTAACTACTGTACACTTTTGTGTCTACACATACAAGTCAAGCAGTGAATTGCGGCAATTATCCTTGTGATTCAAGTGCACCCTTTCCTCCCCACATACGTATTTGGGCTTTACTTGTCTGAATGTTGAAAACAAAAAGTATCTTTTCCCCCTTGCTTAACTGTTCCAGTTACCTGCTTTATTTTGTGTATGTAAATTCAAAGTATTCCCTAGTCCATGTATACAAGTGAGAGAAACTTTTACAAATAAATCATTTTGGAAGCAACACTTTAACCCTTTTCTTTTTTTCTAATGGAGAGCTACAGAGCATCTCAAATATGGTTCAACAGGCAACAGAGTTTGCCTGTGAGGTTGGAGCCCCACCCAGGCAGAGGCTTCCTGGCCTCCATCCTCCTGCCCTGCCACCAGGGGTCTGACAGAAGCTGTCATCCAGGTGGCAGGCATGCAATTCACCTGTGGCCTGTGCATCATTATCAGGGGTGTTGACAGGCACAGGACTGGGCAGGGAGGCCCGGTCTTCCATGCCAGCAGTGAAAGGACCAGTGACGTCCTGCTGTGAGTGTCGCTGTTGGACAAGAGCTTTCTGGATCATGGACAGAAAATTGCTAGACACTGTGGAGTCCTTCACAGGGCTTCCTTTGTGGCGAGGGATTTCCAGGATGGGATCTGAAATTGTGGACTGGCCTTCAGGGTTGGAGCGCCCATGTTATGTGACTAACTGGCAACTCAGGGCCCAGATGGATCGCCCTTGGTAGTGAATTCCCATCCGTTTACAGGGAAAAGTGCTGTGGTTGGGTGGGTGTGCTAACTAGTCCTTCTTTGCTGTTGTCTGTCCTTTTCATTAAGCTATGAAAGGAATGTGTCACCGCCTTTCAAAACTGTAGACACAGACAAGGAGTCTGTCTCAGGAACCTTTAGTGAACTACAATTGAGCAAAAGAAACATATTTAAAATACATATTAAGTTCATCCACAGAGTGTTGTGCTATGTCAGAAGCTCGGAAAGTGGCTGATTTTTAGTGTTATGCAACATGGGACAAGGATGTGCGACCCTAAAAGGCCTCGCGTAACTGGAGAGGGAGATTGTAGTTTTCACTGTATCTGACTATGATTCCAAGATTTCAGACGACAAAAGACCTAAAAACATGCTTGTGTCCCTTGGTATTGAGCAGGCAAGCTTGCTGGTGAACCTGGGTGGATTCAGCTCCGATGTTTAGTTTCTGGAAAGGGTGCATTTATGGGCCCTATAACCGAGGGATGACAGGAGACTCGATTCTTGAAAGCTGTGAAGGACGAGGTGACTGGCTGGAACCATTTAAGACAAATGGCCCACGTAAGACGTCTGTTACCAAGTCTTGGCACTTGTCAGCAACTAAGGGGGCCACAAGGATGAAAGAAAGATTATTTCATGATGCTAAGGTTCTTATTTTCTGGTCACAAATCAATATTTCTTTATGTCAGTTTACTTTAAAAGGAACATTTAATCACACCAGGTAGTTTAACATAATTTAGTATTGCTTCAGGCCCCAAATACCAGAAAGAGGCCAGAGACACAAGACCCTGTGGGGAGTGAACCCTTGCTTGGAGCTTGGGGGTTTTAGTTCAGCACTCGATACCACCCACCACTTGCTGAGGGCCTGCTGTCTTTCCTCTCTTTCTCTGTGGATGTGTTTAGGGATCCCAAAACTCTCTCTTGCATAATCTTAACCCCTATCTAGCTACCTGCTATCCAGCCTCAGTCATTTTCCTGGTAAAATATTCAGGTCTGTGTCCACCCATTCAGTCCCTTCTTCAACCCCTGACATTTGCCTCTCCACCTGAGACGAGAACTCCCCTTTCAAAGCCTTCCATGACCTCCTTGTCTCTCTCTTGTTCCTCTTCCTCTGCCTTCTTCCTCCTCTTTCTCCACCTTTATCCCTGTTTTTCTACCCCTGCCCCAACCTTCTCTTCCAAGTTCAAATTCCATGAGTTGGTTGATGTCTCATTCTTCTCAGCCCTTCTTTGATCTTTGGACATTTTTGACCACTCTCTCTCTTTTTAAAATAATTCTTCTGCTTTCCATGTTCTTGGCCTTTCCCTGCCTAATTCTGTGTCCGCTTTGCATCTCCCTTCACCCTCCCACCCCTTCGCTGTGGGTACCATCAAGTCTCTATCTTTGGTACTCTTTCCTCTCCCCACCTTCTTCCCAAGACCCTCCATTTATTCTATAGCTTCATCTAAATTCTTACCTCTGGTAGTAATCCCTTCTGTGCCTACAGTCAACTCAACTAAACTCAACATGTGTTGGGTTCCATCCCATGTGTTCAACTACCTATAAAATAGTGCTCCCTGCTTTTACCTGATGCCACTGTAGGCCAAAAATGCTCAAATTTAGCATCTTCCCTTCTAAAATTTCTTCCTTTCCCCATGGCCCCATTTCTGGTACCTCTCATCCTACTTGCTGTCTCTTCAGTGAAAACCCCTGATATTCGATTTTTTTCCCACTTCTTAATGCTTATATCCAACCTTTCATGTTTCTTACTTCAACAAGATGCCTCTGTACATCCTTTCCTTGCCCCCTCATTCAAGCTACAATTTTTATTTGGTTTCTTTTTTCTATGGCAGTTATGTCTGTACCAGAGTCTCTTCTGTCTCTTCCCACACCAGGCCAGCCCTAGTGTGCCATGCCTATCCCTTTGCCCATTGCCACAGCAGCCCTTAGCATCTAGTAGTACCTCTGCATGAGAACATGCCAGTCACCCTAAAGACCGCAGGGTACAGTGGGCTTGAACTGGCCAGTGTTGAACCCTAACTATAGCACTTACAGACTATCGCATGCCCATCTCTAAGAGCCGTAGGCTCTTCCTTTGCAATATCTCTCCCACTTGCCCCTCTCTTCCCACTCCTGCTCCAGTCGCCTCGGTTCAGGCCCACTCCATGGCTCACCTGGACAGTGGCAGCAGCTCCCTAACAAGTCCTCGTCCAGGCTGTCCTTTTCAGTCCGTCATCATCATCACCATCCTGCTGTGGTTCTCTATGTCACAAGTGACTGAAGACTTTCATATGTATTTCTATCATGTCATCCTCGTAATAATGCTTTGCAGTCTAGAGAGGAGAGAAGCAGATGAATGAACTACAAATACTGCAGGTAATAAAACTAATGTTTAAAATGGTTTGATGGTTGCCCAAGATTTTAAGGCTGGAAACAGGACCCACATCCCTCTAGTCCCAGGGTCTGAGCCCTGTGCGCCCTTGTAGCTTTCATGAGCTAAACACCAAGCACTTTCTTCATCTGCTTAAATCTCCCAGTGGCTCTTCACGGTCTACAGAACAGTCTAATTTCATTCCTACAGCCCTTAAAGTAGAACCTCAAGGTCTCATTCCAAGTTATTTCTCCAGGTTTATTCCATGGAGAAATAGAGCAATTCTTATGGGTGGTAACTGTACACCATACTCCAGGAAAGGTACCCTATACAAGTCTTAGCTAATATCCCAGCTTCAGCTTATTTTGCAGTCTGTTCTTCTCCATGATCTTTTAGAAATGTAAGCCAAATCATGTCACTGCTCTGCTTGAAATACTCAGAATAAAATGCCAAGCCATTATCACAATGCACAGAGCCCCACGTGATCTGGTCCCGACACTCTCCCTAGACTCGTTCCCAATAATCTGCCTGCTCAAACTCCTGCCGCGTTGGCTCATCTGTGTTCTTCAGACATGGCCGGCATGCTCGCTCTGCAGGGCCTTTGCTACCTGCCTGCCTGGGTTCTTTCCGCCCTACAGTCTGCACATCAGTGTCATCAGGATTTTCTTTGTCAGGACTTTCCTGCCCACCATCCTTAAAACTCAGTGTCTCTTGTCACGCTCAGCCCCCTTATCCTATTTCGACTTTCTTTTCGGGCTCTGACTCCACCTGGTCTGTTACAGTGTTGTCTGTTAAGCGCACTTCTGTCACCGGAAGGTCAGCTCAGTGAGAGCAGGTCTTTTGTGCTTAGTTTGTTCCTGGAACCCCAACACCTAAAACCACGCCTGGTGCGTAGCCAGCGCTCAATAGACGTTTGCAAAATCAGTAAATGAAAACGAGGCTGCTTGTCATTTCTGTGTTCACATTAGTATTCACGCTGGTCTTCCTGCTCAGATTTGTGGGGTGTCCCTCTGTGCTGTGCCATGCTACCTGAGTCCGTCAGCACTCAGTTCAGGGACCAAGTGTCGTACCTCCTGAGCGCCCCTGGTCACACCACCTGCAAGTAATCTCCTCCAGTGGCAATTGTTTGTGGGTATTTTTAAAATGTTTATTGCATCCTGTTTGTGATGCTGGTATGTGTGTACGTATCCCAGCTGCCCGGCCAGACCACTCCCTCTGGGTGGGCCAGAGACATCACATGACCTGGCTTGACTCAGAGCATTTGTGGAAGTAAAACACGATTTATAAATATATTAGGATGGTGTGACTGCATATTAAATTAAATATCTAAATAGAGAACTAAATAAAAATGAAAGACAATAGGATAGGTGCAAAAGCATAAGTAACAAAGGGAAAAGAGAAGTGGAGGGAAAAGCCCAGAGAGGCACAGAGGTGTTATCCTCCCAGAGACTGCATACTGTTCTTTGAGTTCGACTGTCTCCTTGAGAAGATGATCTGGAGAATACAATTGGTTAGGTCAGGAGGACCTGGACTCCACTTTGCTCACCCAGAGGCACTGGCTGGACTGGGGAAGCTGGGGAAGCTGAGGTGAGGACAGACAGCTCGGTCTTCCCCCGGATCAGCCTGCTTTGCGGACACCCACGCTGTCAGCACTTTCCCCTGCTGGCCCTGCTGACGCTGTTCGGGTGGACCTGCGCACCTCCGAGTTCAGTGACCCTCAGCAGGTGGAGGCTGAAGGGCTGTTTCCCAGCGTCACTGGGGGTCACTCTGGGTGGTGCAGTGACCTGGCTCAGGGAGCAGTGATCAGCATGTCAGCCAGCAGAAGCAGGGTGTGGGGACAGATGCAGAACAATGTTACCCTTTGCAACGGCATGGATGGACCTGGAGAATATCATGCTAAGTGAAATATGCCAGTCAGTGAAAGAAAATGCCACATGATCTCACTTATATGTGGAATCTAATGAACACAATACTAAAGAACAAAATAGAAAGAGAAGCATGGATACATAAAACAGACTGACCACAGCCAGAGTCCATGCGGGGGTGTGGGGTGGGGTGGGGGCGGTGGGGTAGGTGAGGGGAGGACTGGATGAAAGATGGTAAAGGGATTAACCAGAGAGCATTTATGCACAACCCACGGGGGCGGGGCGGGGCAGGGCACGGCTTGATTTAGGGAGGGGAGTGGATGCGGTTGGGTGGAGGTGGGGAAGGGGAGAAAAAGCAGGAACAAATTTCATTGCATAAACAATAAAAAAATGCAAAACCTTTATTGCAGAGTCCTGGTGTTGGCCTCTGACGTGAGCTCTCAGAAGCAGCGGGAGGGAGAGGGGCGGAGAGGCCTGTGAGCTTAGGGGGCAGCAGCTCAGTTTCCGTGGGGATGGGGTGGACGGGCTCTTGCTGTAGCCTGGGGAAGGCAGACCAGGAGAGCACAGGCAGGCTCGCCCTGCTACGTCCTTTGGGGAGGGTGTGCTTGTTGAAACAGCTGTGCTGGCAGCTGGTCAGCAGCTGTTCTGGCTTTGTCCCCTGCTGGCTCAGTGCCAGAGGTCTTTTGAATTTACCCTCAAGCCTGTGTGCGTGTCTGTCCTCCCTGTCCTCCCCCTCACTACCTCCCATGTGAGGCAGTGGGGAATGGCAACCAAGTGTGGCATCTACAAAAATCAAGGCAGCAGGAGACCCAAATACCCCTCACACCCCAGTTTTCCCATCTGTAAAATGGGAATATGGTGCTTATTTGCTCCATGACTCAAGAAATAGTTAGGAAGACTTGCCTGGTAAGCTATCATGCTTAGAAATAAGGTTGCATTCAAATCGCCTTTGGTGGGTGCAAGAAATGGAGCTCATTCATTAGGCCTGAGCACCAAGAGCAACTTTTGCAAGAGCAGAGCCCCTAGTTGCCTTTGGGGGTGACTCGAAGTGCTAGCAGGAATCATTCCAGACCAGCTTTACACTTCCTACCCCCCAGCCTCCTCTCTCTTTCTAGCTAAGACCTGGTACCTAAAATGTCATCATCATTGAGGTAAAGCTAAAATGAGAAACTCTGTTAACTCACTGGCATGACAGAACTCTAGCTCCTTTGCAATGCAAAGAACAGCCTTCCAGAGAATGACACAGGCGATGAACAACTGTTTGTGGATCTGATGACAGAGAGGGAGTTACCTAAAAATGTCTGCAGGAAAAAAGGAGGAGATAATTATACACCGCTTTTGTCCCCGAAGAGTTTCTGATGTTTTAAGGGGATAGATAGACAGTGGTACACCAGCTCCAGAATCCAGCTTCTGTCTCAGGGAGGCATCCCTGGTTGGTGATCATCTGAATCTCTGCAGTATGAGCTGAAGAAGAACAGGGACAATTTCTCGACCATGTCCATTTCTCTGAACCCCAGAATAAGGCCTGGCACGTGGGGAAGGAGGAGGAATAGGTGTAACTTCAACACCACCCTGTCTTCAGGGGCTCACACTCTCTCGGGGACAGTGAGCCACATACATTTCTCACTAGACACGGGGAAACTTGAGATGATGATGGGGGTTGAGGGAGAAAACTGAACACATCGGTTTGGGCAGATTCAGAAAGGTGAAGACTCTGGTGTTGGAGCTGGACCTTGAACGACAGGTAGGACTCCAGCAGGCAAGAGAACAGGCATGAACAGGGCATGTTCTGGGGAAGCATGGGGATAGGAGACAGGAGGTGGTTCCTTTGATTGGAGTACAAGGTACCTAGAAAAGAACAATAGGATCCAGAGCAAGGACAGTGTTTGCACCGTGCTGGGGAGGACATGGTTGGGGGGCGGGGCGCTCCAGCAGTGCTTGGCTGGTTGGGAAACAGGAAGGTCAAGGTGAAAGGTGCTGTCTGCCTTCCGTGTTGCCCCGCCTCTATTTCTCATCTGGTCCTGGGAACCAGTTCCTCTGTGTGAAGTGGATGGAGGGACTTTCCTAGTCTCCTATCTGTGTTTGCAGCTAGACTCAGTGGAGCCTGCAACAATGGCTTTCCACTGAGAACCAGGAATCAGGCTTAGGGACAGCCTTCTCCTGGAGGAGGAAGAGGGCGATCGTTATCTGTTTCTGGGAAGACTGTATGGAGGATGCAAGAATTCTCATTCCTTCACACTCCAATAGGCTGCTTTCTGTTGTTTATGACAATAACATCATCCTTTGGTCAAAAAGCCTATACTCAACTCCCCAAACTTGAATTATTCCATGGGACTCCTAAGTGGGGAAGGCTGAAGTCTAAGGCTAAGTGGCAAACCTCCAGAGGTTTCTAGGAATAAGGCCAATAAGTAAAAAAATATTCTCCATGTAAAACATTACGAATGTTACAAATAAGGCTGAAGCCCACTTCGACCAGCTCCTGCTGCAGCCTCCACCCATCCCCTGAGTTAGCCGCTATTGCTAGTCTGTTCTCTATGTTTCCAGAACTTCTCAATTTATCTTTGTGTTTTGTGTTCATAAACCTAAGTGCATTGCTTCTGTGGTTTTGAAATTAGTTCTCAAAAAGCTGAAAGGTGGAAAATGAACAAAACCTGAGTGCATGCTGCAGGGGAAATATGAAGCTTCTCATATTCTGTAAATAAATGCACTTGCCCACTTAACCTTGCACTTCCCTGCCATGGCCTAGAAGACATGGAAGGACGAAGCTGACCCTGTACTTTCCTCCTTGGATTTCTTCCGCCCTTCTGGAAATCTCTGCTCAACCCCCTACTCCAATCATTAGCCATTGACAAGTGTAAACAAAGGGAGAAGCCTGTGGATGAACAGGGTTGGCACCCACTCTGCTCCTATGGAGGTGGGGAGCCCTCCACCTCCGTGTGTACTGTGTACTGTGTGGCTGCTGGAGGGACACTAGCTGCTGGGGGCTCCAGATGCCCACGCCCACCATTTCAATAAGGAACACGTGTCTCTGCCCATGGATGAGGGAGTTCATCTCCATGGCTGGCTCAGATCTCAAATTTGATACTGATATTGGGCAAGTTTTTGCACCTTTTTTTAACTCAAAATTCTTGTCTCACACCAAGAGATGCAGGGTTCAAAAGCCTTGCAGATAGAGGCTTTCCATCAACAACGACGAGTCAGTGGTTAGGTAACTCGTAGACTGGAAATGGTTAGGTGATTTACTCATACACTTAACAATAAAGAACATTTTTTCACTTGGGTGATAAGGGTATCTTCACAGCATTTTTAAGTTCTTTTGCACTTCCTGTAATTGTCAAAAGCGTTAACTCCCATAGCCTAGAACTTAGAAAGTTAGAGTGCATTTTCATGTCACCTGTCACCAAGGATCAACTCTCACCCTAGATGCACTAACTACTTAATCTTATTTTGCCTTCCTGAAGTGACCCAGCTAATTCCACCTGTAATCGTTTCATTAAAGGGAAAAGTGAGGGCATGTCATCCTCCCCTGAAAATTTTTTTTTCCATTTCTATATTATCCATGTTGGTTATTATCAAAGAACACACAAATTTCTCCCACTCTCATTGCAAAGGCAAATGACAAACTGCAGTGGGTCAGGTTTTTATGAGGACGATAAAATCCTATAATGGGTTTCAGGCGGTTTTTCAGACCAGCCCGTCAGGAGGTCGTCTTGAGGTCACCGCACGGCCATCGCCATAGCTCCGAGATACCCATGGACTGGTGCCTGATGGTTCTTCTCTTCTGCCAATGTTTGTAAAAGGCTTTCCATGAAATCTGGAGGTCTTAGAGGCTGAGATTTGCAATATGAAGAGAAAATGATGTGATCTTCCAACTTTCAAAGGTTCTATTTTGTGAAGTGACTTTGTAATTCTCAGTTTTCCCCCACGGCCTTTCCTGTTCAGTGAAGATGGCTTCTCTGCTTAGCACCAAGCATGATCCATTGGGGTCATGTCGCCTCATAAATACATGATCACCACTGGTCCTCCAGAGGCAGCATTGGCTCTGGATGTCCCATGGTCCTTTGCCTCCTAGAGCTGCTCTCTTGCATGTGAGTGAGTGGTGAGGCAGCACTGAAGATTCTGGAATCTGGGGTCTGATCTGATATGGCAGCTTTGGGAAAATACTTTTTAAAAGAGGGAGCATTGTGCTATTCTGAAATAACTTCCTATTATGCCAGTCTTGTAAATTACAAATACCAATGATACTCAATGGTAACTTCAATTTTTAAAGCTCCATATTAAAGCTTTCGGGATTTCTACTAAAATAGTTATCCCCAAGGGTGTGTGAGCCCGATGACTGAAGGGGACAGGCTCCATGTTCCCTTTGTCGCTAACCAGCGGGCACCTCTGGCGAAGCATCTGAGGAGGCATCTGTGGAAGAGCACTGCATCGATCCTGTCTGTCATTCTCAGAAAGGCCAGGAGGGGCAGTGTCGCAGTGTCTCAGGGGACCATCCTCATCCTGCGATTCTGCAATTCTACGGCTCCTTCCTGGGCAGGGCTCCACGCTTGCCCTCTGCCCCAGCCTCCCACCCACCTGCCTCAGGCCTGGCTGAGGGAAGAATGAGCACCCTCTTTATAGCAGTTTACCCCGAGGTGACAAGAACTATGGCATCTCCATTTACCTCCCCAGACATTGGCAGGCCCTGAGCCATAACCCGTCAGGAGCTGGGTCTCAACCAAATGCAACCAGAGTGTCAGTTTAATCTGGTGTGGTTTCCACTCCTGAAGAAGAGGCCTTTCGGTCAGTCTGGCCTGACTTTAAAGCGCCTTAGACCAGGAAGCTATGACGAGCCATTACTACCCTACACACGGTTGCAGAGCACACGCGGCGCCAGCACGACAGCATCAGTGTGAACAGACCTGCACCCGATCTAAGCCCCCGTGTCTTCTGGCAAGCTGGGTGGCCCTGGGAAAATGCACAGCCTCTCCGGTGCTCCATTTTTTTATCAGCAAAGTGGAGGTGACAGTGATGGTGATGTGACATTTTTTCATAGGGTTGTGATACTTAATGAACTAATACAAGAAAGCACTTAGCAGTATCTAGCAATATAGACTTTTCTCAGAGTAGCATTACTAAATTTTCTTTTCCAGCTTCCATGTCCTTTCTGTACTCTCTTGTACATAGTATGCGTTTTGTCCACTTTGTAAACTATTAAAAAATGCTAGAGCCTGCATCAGTCATCCAGATACTAAGTGGACCTCAGTTAAATTGGTTAATTGTATCTGTTCTGTTGATGCAGGAAGCAGTGAAATAAAAGAAAATAACCTATCAGAGACACAGGCTGATTTTTAAAGTGATTTCTGTGATGAAGCTTGTGCACCAACTCTCTCCACCCTCCCCGTGGTCATCCTCAGCATTGTACAGTAAGACTTAATATTCAGAAAGGTATCCCTGAGCCACAAGACCTGTATCAGTGAGAAAAAGATCCAAGTATTTTAAGACAATATTTTAAAACACCAATAGGTCTAATGATTTTCTACACAATGTACAAGGTTTGTCCGGAGAAAGTCCAGCCATTATTAATATAAGAAGAATGGTTTGCTCAACAGTGATGTAACCTGGCGGGCAAGGAGAGTGGACTGGAATGCACATGTGTGAACAATGACGACTTCACTGTACTAGTCAGTGGGGCTGGTAGATGTCATTGAGTGAGTGTGTGTACTGTGTGGCTGTTGCATTCAAATGACTAAGCGAGTAGAGCAACACATCTGCATCAGATTTTGTATTCAGCTTGAACATTCCTTTGTAAAAACTATTGGGATGATTCAGAAGGTCATAGCTATGGGCAACTGGTGATTGGCAGCTTCATCACAACACGCCTGCTCATGTATCACATTTTGTACAGGGTTTTTTTGTAAAACATCAAATCACCCAGGTGACTCAGCCCCTCCTATAGCCCAGATTTGATACCCTGTGACTTCTGACCTTTCACAAAACTAAAATCACCTTTGAAAGGGAAGAGATTTCAGACCATTGACGTGACCCAGGAAAATACAACGGGGCAGCTTATGGCAACTGGGAGAATTGTGTAAGGTCCCAAGGTGCCTACTTTGAAGGGGACTGAGGCATCCTATTCCTGCGTACAGTGTTTTTTTGTATCTTGTATCTTCTTCAATAAATGTCTCTGTTTTTTATAGTACATGGCTGCATACTTTCTGGACAGACCAAAGAAAGGAAAGAGAGTTCTGGGGACTCAAAACTACAGTAAGCTGTAATTCCCTATTTCCCAAGGTTTTGTTCAATACAGACTTGACGGCACTAAGTGAGTGAAGAACAGTTGTGGACTGGAAGGTTTCTGGCTGCCTGCGGTTGAACTAGCCGACATCATGTTTCTTTTTATCTGCCCTCCTCCAGGACCGTGTCATTAGTCATTATCCATGGCTGAGGCTTTGGAGCAGAGCACAGAAACTGCATAATCACCAGATAATATGCTCCAGTCAAAGCATATTTTTCATGTTATTACATTAACCCTGAAAATACTCCAAGGAAGCAACTGTTAATATGCAGAAATTACTTCTTTCTTTCTGTTTCTGGAGAAACGAGAGACAGTAAGCAATTGAAAGGCCACTCAAAATTCACAATAGGAGCTACTCTTCTCCAGCTAAAACCAGTATCTAAGTCTATGGATCCCTCTATACTCACCACATTGCCTCTGAAGCCTTGTGAAGAGCTGCAGTTCTGACTGCCCCCAACCTGAACATTACTGACTGAGGGGAGACGGACCATTTCAGGGAGGGTGGGCTCCATCTCCCAGGGGAGACACAGTAGCCCATTCACCCTCCGAGTGACTCATAACACAGCTGCTTATATTTATAGCCAGTTGATGGATTTAGGGGCTGTTGGCTCTTTTGTTGAAATTCATATTAATGAAGACAGGGGCTCTATAAAAACTTAGTGTTGCATGAAGGGAATGCGTGAAGCACCACAGTGCAAAGTTATGATGTCCTCACAACCGAAGAACCATGCTTTCTTTCACCAGGTTCTCTGGTCTTAAAAGCAAGTAGGCTTTGAGGGAATTTACCCATAAAATTTACAGGACCAACTAAACACCAGTAATTATATATAAACTCCTGTTTTCCTCTTACCCACCACCACCGCCAAGAAGTTACTTTTATTGCCAAGACGTAACGTGTTCCTTTTTTTCTTTTTTTAAAGATCAGACATAAACACCCCAAGATTGAGTTTTGGCAAGTTCCTCTCTTGTCCAAGTTTGTAATTTATGCCTGCATGCAGCCAGCATCAGTTTTTAGCTACTTAAGAAAATCAAATCCTGGTCATGTGAGGCAGTAGCATAAAACTCTGAGAGAATATCATCCCTCTTTTTTTTTTTTTTTAATAGAAACACTCTGGCATATGGAGCTGACCAGGCTCTCAAGGTACAAAACTGAACGTGAGATGCTAAGCAAAGGGCTTTCACGTTTGTTACACATCTACCATGTTTTGGGTACAATGTCTATTTTATTGTGTTTATCAACACAGCAAAGTTTCATAGTATGATTTCACTCCATTGTACGGATGAGGAAACAGGCCAATAGAGATTGGATACCAGTCTCATCAGGGTCACCTTGAGAAATTACAGGAGGATGGATTCTGAAAGCGGCTCCTGAGACTCCGTGCCCTGTGCCTTGAGATCTGTGAATGTAATGTGATATCACTTCTATGATGATGTTATGCCCTACACTCAGTGGGCCTTCAAACAAAGAGATTACCCATAGACCTGATGAATCACAAATTTTTAAGAACAGAGAGCTTTCTCTGCCTGTTATTGGAAGAAGAAGAAGTCAGAGAGATTTATACCATGAAAGAACCTGTTGTCACTGCTCGCTGGATGAAGAGGACGGTAGGGTCACGTGCAAGGTCTAGACAGAGGCCTCTAGGGGCTGAGGCTGATGCTCAGCTCATAACCAGCAGGGAAACCAGGACCTCAGTCCTACAACCCACAAGAAACCGAATCCTGCCAACACCTTGCATGGGAGGTCCCCAGCAGAGAATGCAGCTGAGCCATGCCAGATTTCTGACCTACGGAGATTGTGAGATGATAAATGGGTGTTGTTTTAATACACTTATGTGGAAAATTTTTTATGCAGCAATAGAAAGCTAATACAGCAATTAAGTGGTGGGGCCGAAATATGAACTTAGCTCCATTTGACTTTAACAAAGAGGACAAGACAATTTACAGCCTAAACACAAAACCAGCCTCAGTAGATTAATGTGGAATAAAGAACTAACTCATCTCCATTACAGATTATAAAAATTAGCTCTCAGTGTAGTTTTGTCTCCAGCCCTTTCTGCGATTTCATCTTCAGGAACATCCACATTTGTGCCACTGAAACTCAATTTATCAGCAGTGTTATTCCTGTTATGTTATTAACTGCATTATGTCACACTTCCCAATTTGCCAAAGTGCTTTCCCACTCGTGAACTGATTTTTCTTCACAACTGCTCTGCAAAGCAGACAGGGCAGGAATAATCAGCCTCACGTTCTGGATGAAAAAGCTGAAGAGCAAACGGTTAACCTATTTTTTTAGTAGTCACCCCATTAATAAGTAGGAGAGCCAGGAACCAATCCTGGCTTTCTTCCAAATGCGGTCTTTATCTAGAGACTGAGAACCAGGTCACAAACCTACTTACTGGCCTCACCATCTGTAGTCTCCATGGCCCACTGGCCTGGAATTCCTGCCCCCTCAGCCGTCCACCCCAATTGCTCTCCCTCCCGCAGCCAATTACTGAGATCCAGCACCCACAGCCTCCATCCAAAGCGGCACCCTCTGACTCAGTCCCTTCTGAACGATATCTGTCCTCACCCTTCCCCTTTACGATGTTAATTCCTACTCATTGTCACAATCCCAGCCCAAAAGACAGTTTTAGGGACAAGTTGTTTGAATGTTTAGAGTAGGTTATTATCTCTGTTTACATCCTCATAATATCCTTTGGTTTCCACAGTTGGCAATTTATACCGATTTGGATATTTAGTCATTGAAGTCTATCTATCCTCCTGCCCCCATAATGTGACAATTCTATGGGGACTAGAATGCCATTTCTTTTGCTCACCTGTACCTAGCATGCTTCTGGTACGTCACGGGGCTCAGCAAATCCCAGATGAATTAGTGAATGCACTTATGCACTTATGCACCAATGAAATAACATAACTCTTCTTCAGGTAGGCAGGCCATTACCTTGAGGACTGACCATCCAAGTGGTGACCCAGGAAGCTACTTCGGCAATATGAGACCACGTCTTTCTGCCTCCACCATTCCTGTACTGGGCCCAAGAAGTGAGTGCAGGGCTTTTCCAGTAAAAATGTGGCATTCCCTTTTCCATAAAATCCGTCCCCAATCCTGACTGGAGGGCACTCTCTACTGCCCAAGAACTCCCTCCTTACTATGGGCTGGCAGGGGTGGTACTTCTCACCTCCTCACACTCACGGCTCTACTGGCAGATCGGCCGGAAGAGCGCCCACCACCCTCACCCCCCAACGGGCCACCTGCTGTGGCCCAGGCACGCGCTGGGCAAGGCCGTGTGGACCATCGCCCTTGGCACTGGGCCTGTCTGCTCTCACGACCAAGATCAGTGATAAAAACGGCTGCACCTCTTAGTCACCCACACATAAATCGGCACTTTCATTTTATTTTCTTGACAAGAATCATTAGGGCAATTGTTTGAAAGAGACTGGACGGTCTCTGAGTTTCTTCCTGGTTCTCAGATGCTCTATCAACCTGCGATTCACTGGGTTTGCACTTCACCTGTGACAGCCATGGATTTACCTCGGCAGCTTCCTCCCCGAAAGCAGCTGAACAGGACAAAGTTCCGGAAAGTTACACGGCAGGAAGCTGAATGCCCCAGTCTGTGGGCTGGGGCACAGGTAACACACCAAAAGCTCCTTTTAATTTAGTATATGCTCATTCATTTTCTGTGTTTTTGCCAGCCAGTTAGCTGAATGTAAACTATAACTGAAAAATAAAGTTGTTTCTTAAAAAGGCTGAAGCAAGCCAAGCAATAACAATAGCAGCCAGAAAAAAATACTTCTATTGAATCAGTTTTGTTTGCTGAGGGTTTTTTTAAGTCAAAAATCTCATGTGACCATGATGAATGTTGGTCTCACCTGTCTGACTCTACCACGGTCAGTAATCACACACCGAGTGCGTGCCCAGAAAAGTATTTTTGTCCTTGTTGCGGTTTAGGGGGCAGATGTTAGAGGCAACGAGGCTTGGGCATTCTGCGTGGGGCACTTACACATGGGATGTTTAGGAAAACCTTACAGAGCACATGCGACGAGAAGTTCTCCTTGGAGGAAGGGCGCACCTCCTTAAAGAACACAGGAAAGCACGTTCCAGCCTCAAACACAGAAACTCACATACAATATGGGAATGCAGTGTAGCAGTAGATTTGGTTAATTGAAAAGTTTAAGTGGAATAATAATAATAATAATAGGCAAGGTAGTCAAACAGGTATTAGACTAATACGCCTTGAATGTCAGGCTGATATTTGAACTTGATTCTAAACTAAAGAGCCACTGAAGTCTGTTCAAGGGGCGGCTGGTGTGTGTTTCAGGGAGGTACACGCAGCCTCTCCTGTATGAGGGCAGGTGCTCCTTACCCTGTCTGTGCACTCATATCAAGTTGAGAGTGGGGTCCCCTGGTTCAAGCATCTTTCTTTAACAGTCCTTGAACCTATAATAGTGTGAAGTCCTCAGACAAGAAAATACTTGAAAATTCGCATATCCACACTATAGAGTGACCCACCTACCGTTTTTAAAGCAATGCATGTAAATAAATATGTAACCAATAAACTGCAAGTCGTATGCAGACATCCCAGTAAGTGTTCGGGCCTTTCTTACTCATTTGTGAAACAAATAAGGCTAACTGATAGGAGGGCTCACACCCACCACCTTCTCTTGAGGGAAATACCTTTGTCCCAGGTCTGCCACGCTCTTCTTTCATCTTCCTGACTTAGGATAATCTGCTGAGCCTCACAGAACCCTGCCTGGCCCACAGTCCATGATGGGCAACAACAGCCTCTGAGCTGATGAATATTTTGCATCAGGGGCAAAGCAGAATATAATTCAGAGGTCAACTCCTTATCAAGCTTGCAATTTGCATGTGTCAGTAGAGAGACTTCCTCAACTCTAATCCTAAACTCTAGCTACATTCTTTCCACTTAACCCCTGTGCAAGTCTGGACAATGCTGACATTTAATTAGGCGTGTTCTCCTCCCATGTGAGATCCAGCTGGGAGAGAAGGCCCTGGGAATAGCTTGCTTGTTGGACAGGACCAGAGCAAAAGGACAAGGAAAGTGGGGGTGGGGAGGGGGAGGGCAGGGAGGTGATACCCCTCATGCTTTGGAAAGGGCAGTGTCCAGGGGTTAGTGTGGAGACAGAATGCACAGGCTGCAGGCCACTGGGTAAGTCTCCCCACACAGAAGTCTCTGCTTACTCTCCCTGATCACACTCTCAAAGGCCTTCCTGTCCCGCCCCTTGGTTTCCCTTTTAACTGTTTGAGGGCCTGTATGTGTTGTTAGCTATGCAAATAGTATCCCAGGGAGATCAGGCAGCAACTTTGTGTACAGTGGGTGGGAGCCTGCAAGTGGACATATCCCCGTCTGGGTACTGCCAGATGAGAACTTGAATTACAGTCAGACTAGAGGGACTGCAAAGAAGAAATAGATGGTCATGCTTCATCTTTAGGTGTTGTCTTTTTAATTGTAAGAGTATAGGAGGCATTTGTCAATTTCATTAGCTCACATCAAGGTTGTTTTCCTTTTTTTTTCTTTTACTTGCTGAATAGTTTTAAAAGACCTTCTGTTTTTGAAAGGTGAAAGGATACATTTCCTAAAAGAAATAGGAGTTCAAAACATCTTGCTAGGAATGGGAAGGGGGGGCAGTCAACTCTCAGGAAAGTGTTAGGTTGCTGGAAAGTGATCGTGCAATTGGGTTCTTCATAAACGAAGTCCTTCTGTAATTACAGAAAAAGGTACTTGGAAACCAGTGTACTGAGTGTGCCTGAAGGGAATCACAGTACAAAGGCCTCCAATCCAGGCGACTGAGTTCATGTGTGTGGGGTTTCCATCAGCTATCATGTTTCTGCACAGATATTTAGCAGGTGTTTTTTTGCTGTACCTAAGCCAATTATCCAACTATGGTGAAGAAGTCAAGGGAAATTATAAAAGTGAAGTAACCATTTTCTAAAAGAATGATTTTTAGGATAACAAATTCAGAAAAAGCATGATATTTCTCTAGCTTCTTGTTTAACTTTGTTCTATAACAAAATGCCAAAGAAAAGTGGAATGTGTCAGAATTTATATACAATGTGTTCATATTATGTGATTAGGTTTTCCTGATTAAGCCAGAAGGAAAATGCAAGTGGAAATATGGATTTGGTAATGTGAATAAGGTTGAAATTTTTAGGGGAATGAAAGCTCAGGAATTGAAAAAGGAAAAAAGGAGGGAAGTCTAGAAGAATGAACTGGTACAAAGAGGCAAAAACACATATGCAAATATGATTGCAATAGGAAATGTTTCTATTTTCACTCTGAAAAGAGGGAGTGATACACACAGTAGAACAGATCTCACCGGTCTTTATCTGATGCAAAAATTGATTCTAAATTTTTAGGGTATATCACAGGAACTAATATATATTTAAAATATGTTGTTTATTCTTAATAATTCCCAAGTTTATCCAGGACTCTCCACATTAGTAGTCTCATTGCTGGAGGTGATGAATAAAATTGTTCCTAAGATAAGTAACAAAGGAATTTGAAGGAAAAAAATGAGCTTGAGTTATTTTATTATAAATTGTGCATATGGTAAAAACTCAGTTCACCATAATATTTTAGTAAACCAGAAGGTTTGGTCATGCTAACTTGAGAAAAGTATCTTGGGGTTAGAATGATGTCATCTTCAGTTCTCACTCTCCAAGGGGCTCCCAGAGACAAGAAAGGAATAAAATCTTGCTTTGTTCTCTGTTTAACTCCCCTTCGCTCCCCACATTATTGCACTCTTCTTCCGAGACTGAGCATCATAAACTCACTGAGAGCTGCTTTCTTCACGATTAAACTCTTATTAAATTATTAAATTTGAGGTCTTCACAGTTTCAAATATCAATGTTCCCTATTAACAATGAATTTTCCCTTTTCTTTTTTAGAGAATTTCATGGCATTTTACTTCAATTTTAGTTTTTATTTTTTAGAAAGAGAGGGGAAGAGAGGGAGGAAGAGAGGGAGAGAAACATCGATGTGAGAAACACCTGTCAGTTGCCTAAAGCTCGCACACACCCAGCAGGGGACTGAACCTCCAGCCCTGGCATGTGCCCTGACCCGGAACCCAACCAGAGACCTTTTGCTTTGCTGGATGATGCCCAGCCCTCTGAGTTCACGGGATTTACATGTTTAAAGTTTGCATTTGTCTTACAAAGTTGTGCCACATTGAGCTATATTTAAAAGTTTGTGTTTTAACTTATTACATATGTGATATGAAAAATCAGATCTAGGTCTGATTTTATTTCTGTTGCCAAACATTTTAAACAACATTTTGCAGTTAATGCAAGAACAACTTTAAAAGCCTGGTTTCATTGGAATTTTTGCTTCTAGAATTTTTGCCTGTAATAAGGTATCTTTTCATTCCTTGTGAAGCAGAGCCTGCCACCATTTAAAGTGAAAGTTCCAAAAGAAAAAAGGATAGCATTCTGCTGAACCTCTCAAGTCCCCAGATTTGCCAGCAGCTTCTGCAGGGGGGTTGTAGTTCTGCAGGGGGGTTGTAGAGACCTCGGCAATGGCCCTAGGTAATTATTGCTGAGATGACGTTGCGTCTGAAAGAGGACTGCCAATTTACAGTCTCAAAGACTTTGCTTGGGCGTTAATGAATGAGGATAATCATGGGGCTTTTCCATCTTCTGATGATCAGTTTGTTCTCTATAATTATGCAGTTCCCTTTTTATTCCTTTATATAACACCTGCATTCAGGTCTTGAATGTAAAATTCCTTTCCTTGCAGGGTTAAGTCTTAAGAAGCACAGAAGAAAGAAGAACAAGAATGTCTAAACTCCACTGGGAGTTAGCAACATACAAGGGCTTCTGTGGCTAAAAATCTTTTCCCTCCAAATGTGTGTTGGTTCAGGTACTAACCGAGCCTCCCATGTGCTCTTCCTTCAACCCATACACTCGCCATGGTAAACAAGGTCCAAATACCTTACCTGGCTGAGTGTGGGAAGGGACGGCACCAGGGATCCCTGTGACCAGGAACATCATAGGTGGCACCACTCACTGGCCCTCCGCTCTGCCTCTGCCCAACATTCCAGGGACCTGCACTCCTGGTGTCCTTTACTGAACCTTCTAACTTACTCTTTTTTTGTGTTTTCCTTTAAAAAACATAGGTAGGTAGGTAGGTAGGTAGGTAGGTAGATAGATAGATAGATAGATAGATGATAGATAGATAGATAGATAGATAGAAAGGAAAAAATTCACACCTTGGTCTTCATCACACTTGCAAAGCTGAGGTTGCCCCATCATGGCAGCAGCAATTTCTTTCAATACGGAATTTTCAAGGGAGCATGGATGGGCATTCTAAGGCAGTTCCACAGGATCTACCTTTATTCAAGCATCAATGAAGTGCATCTTGAATGCACAGCTCCTATTCCCGTGAAAAGTGGTTCACTTGTTAGTGAAACCAAACTAACATTTTCTCTTTCTCCCTTAATACCTTTCCAAACTTCAGGAAATGGTAGGCTAGGAAACACTCATAATGTGACATTTTCCCCCTTTATAATCTGGTCTCTATTCCAGTGGAGTGCTGGTAAATGGTTAACAACCAGCTGTGAGCTGGGGGAAGCCCTGATTTACTGGATTTGCAGATTTCTGGGGTGCAAATATTCCTACCACTCCTGATTTCAAACTACCAACTTGACATCAACGGGCTCACGAAATTCCTGAAATTGTAACAATTGGCTCCTGCAAACGAGTACAAATTAACACCCACACTGATGCTTCTCATCATTCATAAACATACTTTTAATAGTATCTATTCAATATAATGTGGTCTCTTTCAAACTTCAGACTTATAATGCCTAATTCAAGATTTTAGGGGGTTTTCGATGGGAGATTTTGGAAAGGCAATGCAGGTATTTACTGTATCATATGCAACAAGTTTGGAGCAGCTCCCCAAAGTCAAACACCTTCATATTTCTGCAGTTAAATGAATAGAAATTCACAATAAATGGGATTTTTTAAAAAAAAAACAGTACAAATAGCATCCAACCACAGAAGGTGACATTTCATTAAGAAGTAGGTTCAGGTCAGGGCAGACTTTGGTACAAATAAGAAAAAACTTCCTGCATACAGGGCTGTCAGATCTGAGAACCAAGGAGGAAAGACTGTGAACTGAAGTTGTTTACCATGTCTTCTTGTCAGCCCACATGGTGCATTTGCCCACGAACTGCCGTTCAGAAGGCATCGAAGAGGCAGCCAAAACGGAGAAGGTGGCTGAGGACCATGGGAGGCCGTGTGTGCTGACCAACCTTCAGTGGCACAGGACCCTGAAGAGGACAAATTTGGGGTCACGGACATAGTTCCAATGTTCTGGGCTGCTTCTTCCTACTCATGAGAACTTGGCCACAGGACCTGAGCTCTCTTAGCCTTAGTGCCCTCATTCATAAATGGAGAAAACACACCTCGTTAAGAGGACTCAATAAGATAATGCACGTACATCCCTTAACATAGAGGTGGGACATGTAGCTGTTCCAAAACCAGTAGCAGCCATTGTGTCTACTGACTTGTAAGGGTTTGTTGTAAAATTCCAAAAGAGAAAAGATACGAAAGGATGAATGAGAAGACACACTTGAGGCCTCTGTCCTCAGTGTATTGTTTACATTTTTTAACTAACGTCATTTTTCATAGCTAAAATTATCCTTATTTCCCCCCACTCGTTTTGTTATTTTAATTACAGCATTCATGGCATTGAACTCTTAGCGGGCAGTAGAAGTATTTTCTATCAGTCCTTTCCTGAGCAGTTAACTACCCATATTTAAGAGAGGAGGAGGAGGAGGAGGGTTGAGGGAGAAGGAAGGAGTAATCCCTTCTATTTTTGTCTGGAAAGTTATCCAAAAGCAATTGAGAGTGAAAGGGAAGGAGTAAACCCGAGGGCCTCAAAAAGAACCTCTCTTAAGCGAATGAAATGTTTGTTTGGCTAAAGCAGTATTTAAGAAAATTTGAATTTATATGCCCTAAGTGTGCACCACATCCTTGCAGCTTAGAGCTGTTGAAGCTTTTTGGTTTTTTTGAACTGCCCGGCCCCGCCCCTGAAAACATTTAAATTTAAGATGCCCAACCTAAGGGAACTCCCCACAGAATGTACTGAAGGAGATGCTGCTGGTGTTTAGGATGGGACCAGCCTTTGTCGTGCGGAACTGTCCCTGCTGATACATGCCCCACCCCTCCAGCCCCTACACACACACACACACACACACACACACACGTCCAAATGACTCTAAGGGGTATAGCACTATTCTTATGGAGAACTTCTAAACATAAAACCTTTGAGAAATAAAGCTGGAAGTCGCCTCTCCCTCTAACACATCTGACCCAAAGAAAACAGCTAAAAAAACCCACACAAACACTAACGCTCCTAAATCTCAAAACCTTCCAGATGTATATTCTATTATAAACTTGAAAACAAAGCTAATTTTGAAGCTGAATTATCAGCTCTCCAGTGTCGCTTCATTTCTATGTAATCCAATTAAGACTGTTCTCTATTACAAAGCTGTTCGGGACATCTGCATAAAATGATTTTGGATTGTTTAACCAAGACAAATTAAGTTTAAAAGTTTCATGTTCTAGAATGTTTTCCTGCAAATATCCATATTTACAAAGCATGCAAACATACATCTTACTTAACTATATTGGTCAAAATTGAGGAAATTTAGGCAGTTACAGGAATAGATAAATTGATAATGTTGACCATAAGCTATTTACACTTCTCATTTCAGATCTTCCTATGACCCAAGCACGTATCGGTCATCCTTTTTGCATCTCTTGGTGCCCCGTTGCTGTCTTCTTGGCCTGGCTGGTATCTGGGGTCCCCTTCCTTTGCTGGGGCTTTCCTTACCAGCAGGAAATCACGCTTTTTTGAGAAGATCAGTGCACTTACTCTGTGAGCGTGGTACTGAGCGGGATGATCCCGCACTATATCCTCGATGGATAATGAATCTGTGCTTGCCTCCTGGACACCAGCCTAATCCCCTGGCTACTAGGGAGGGGAGTTCTCAGATACCAGGTTTCCAGGTGGCCTCAGATTGCGTTGCCTACTTTCGGGCCCAACTACATACTAGCCATTGTGGACACTTCTCACTTTATCATTCACTGTTTGAGATGAGCACAGCTTCTTGATTTTTAAATCTTCTAGTGAATTAGAGGCTTCAGGAAAGGGAGCACCAGCACCAACCAAGACTCTGACCCCACTCCTGGCTGAGGGACTCTGACGACATAGGTCATGCTACCACACACACATGCACTGACTTACATTCTTGGCTTTCTGTCTTCCTTATGTGAGATGACGGCATAAGTCCTTTCTCTTACGCTCATCTCCTTAATGGTGAGAATATTCTAGGTCATCATCAAACCAAATTTGAAACTGAAATAGCATTGTTTTAAGAAAGGATAAATGCTACCTGTGTTTTTCCTGAGGTTCCCCTATAGTCCAGTGGACATAATATTTCTGATTTTGTGTGATCATAAATTCAGTCCAGTCATCACAGCCTCATAAAAGTTATCATCAAAAGCCATAAAGTGAAAGCAAGACATGATCTAGCCTTTTAACTCTGTAACCTTTGCAAATATTAACCCCTATATGTGTGTGACAGATTGGTGACCCTGAAATGTGACTGTGTGTGGTTGGCCCCTCTTCCATTCAAAACAGCTGAGCTAGTGGAATGCACCAGAGAACTGGAACACACAGTGCAGAGCTTGAACCTTCTCAGCTGAGTGCAGTTGTATGACCTTGAGCAAGTCATTGAAACTTCCTGACTCACTATGACCTTGCATGTGACTTAGGGATTATATTATCTACCTCACCAGGTGTCTATGAGGCATAAATGAGTTGCTATAAGAGACACTCAATGATCTCAAAGGGCAAAAACATTTCCTCCAAAGTGATCTAACAGATAGACCTGAAAGGTATGACTTGCAGGCCATGCAAGACCTAGGCAGGCTGCCCTCAGGTCCTTCTTGCCCCTTCCCTGCTCAGCATCACAGGAGTGCAGGGGTGGCAGGCTCTGAGTGTTCCAAGTCCCCCTGGCCTCTGGGTTCAACCCACAGAAGGCAGTGGATGGGAGTGTGAAGGAAGGGAGAAACCAGGATATTTCCCTCCTTTTCTGCTGCTGTGTAAGGCACCGCCTAGTCCTGCGGGGCCCACAGACAGCTTCCATCTGGAACTCCCCACCCCGCCCTCCATCCTGTGGGTGGTGGCCACTTTCTGTTGGTGTTAATATCTGGACTGCCTCACAGCTTTCAGATTCTTGGTATTTCCATCAATTATGGGCCAGTTCCCTGCATTAGAGTCTTTTTTGAATAAGTGGTTTCTGTTTTCCTTGTTTGATCTTGACTGATATTATCATTAGGAAGACCTGTCACCAAAAGAATTTTCCCAATACTGAGTGCACAATTAGAAAGTCATTTCATTGGCTACTTTTCCTTAAAGGGAGGAGTGGCATGTTTTTGTTATGGAATGCTGCATAACAGCATTTTCACAGTTCTTATGTTGTCCTCTCACCCACCCATCCAATCACCCATCCTCTGAACATTTTGTATCTATTGTGAGTTAGGAGTTGAGCTCAATGCTGGGCACACACAGATACACTAGGTACACGTGGATCAGACCAGGTGATGTCAAGATCACGCTCTCATGATCAGAACAGGGCGTATTTGTCTGGGAATCAGGAATGACAAGGTGGCATAGATGACTAGTGCTGTGTTTGGCAGTCAGTATCAATAAGAGAGCTCCCAGTCCTGTTTCCACTTCCTACCTCTCACCTAAATAATACTCTGAAGTAAGTAAAGTGGGTTGGGCAGAAAATATAGTCACCTCTCATAGCTATAGAACCAAAGGTCACAGTTGTTATCTGTCTAAGATGAGCAGGTAGTCAGTGGCAGAGTCTGCACCTGGTGGTCAGATCACATGACTTCTCTCATCATCTGGGCTGAGAAACTCGTGGTTATGTGGGGCCAGGGAGCAGAGCAGCAGAGAGGGCGGTGTGCGAGGAATGAGGAAACCCATCCTCTCCCCTCTCCCAGGTGCCCTGCTCTGCCCCACCCCGCCCCGCAGCTGTCAGGCACAGACACTCTGCACCTTTGGTCTGTGAGTGTCCACTGAGGGCCAGCACCTCAAGCACTGGGCTGGAGGAGTCCAACATGTGCTGTGCACATGTGAGGCACTCTGTTCACTTCTGCTGCAAATAGCCACAGAGGCGGGGTGACAGGCAGGGGACTGGAAAGGGTCTCGAGAAGCCTCCTGAGCCTCAGCTTCCTGTCTGGGAAAGGAAACTAGCACCTGGGTTGCACACCTCCCAGGGTTACTGCAAGACCAACTGAAACTTGGCTTTGAAGATGGCCTATGTCTGCTGTAATCCCGTTGCAAATCATCTGGGGTAGATGTACTCCAGGCATAACCCAGCCTGTGAGCTTTAGGTAATACCAGTCAGTTGTGGAGACAAAATAAACGACAAAACAGAACATAAGCAGCACACTGTAGGGAGAGAACTGGGCCACTATGTGGTCCTCCTGCCCCAAACGTTATTTTGTTCCAAATCTTTATCATAATTTCCATAACTGTGTGCATGCATAAAAACGGATAAAAGGGGGAAATCAGCAACGATAAGAGCTACCATTCAGCCGGGCTTTATTATGGGTTGGGTCGTCTCTGAGGCCTTTCCTGACCATCATCATTCTCACCATTTACAGATGAAGGCAACGCAGCACAGTGAGGTGAAGTAATTTCCTGTAGGCCACACAGCTGGTTAAGTCACCTGGTTCAGTGAAACACCTGTGAGCCAGCAATGTGCAAGCACTTTCTTACACGTTTCAAAGCCTACTGCAACCAGCACGCAAACCTGGTAAGTGACGTCTGCCTTTGAAGGAAGAGAGGTGTTAATTAAGAAATTATCTGCGTGCCTTTGACCGTCGTCACATCTTGCCACACAGCTGTGCCTTTAAACACCCGTCTGGCTGTTATGAAGGTTAGTCTTTGCTCCTTTTCACTTTCTCTAAGCAAAGGTTATTTGGTACATTAACTCAGGTGATTAGGGTAATGGTGCCTGAAAGCTAGTGAGCTCCCCGCCTTGTTACATATTTCCCCAGAGCTTCTGTGTAATACTAGAATGTTGACTTAAAAGAATTACTTTTGGTATTATTTTAAAGAAAAAAACCCGAAGATCCTGCAAAATGAAGAAAAGTGATGTGTCTGCAAAAACAGTAGCAGAGTTTTTTTTTTTTTTAATTGCCCCCAGGGGCTGTAATTTCACTGCTCACTTTGGCAAGCCTCCAGAGACAAGTCCAAGTGTTTAATCTCTTTCGATTTCTCTCTCTCTCTCTCTCTCTCTCCCTCCCTCTCTTTCCTCCTTCCCACCTTCCTCGCCCCAGGGCAGAGGGGAGGTGGGACAGGGGATCCGCTGCTCTGGGCCGGCGGAGCCCGCTTGTGGGCGCTGAGAGGGGCGGGCCGGGGCGCGGCCGAGCGGGGGCCGAGCCCGAGGAAGAGGAAGTCCGAGCCCAAGCGGCGGTGCGGGGCGCTCGGCGGCCGCCGGAGCCGGAGCCCGAGCCCGAGCCGGCGCTGCGCGGTCGCCCCTTCCCGGACGGAACCTGCGCGCGGCCCCCCGATGCGGGCCGCCCCTCTCCGGGTAAGCGCCGGCTTTCCTTCACATCCCGAGTCCTTTTCAAGCGATGGGACCGCTCGCCCGGAGCCCCGAGATTGGGAAGGAGCTCCCAAGTCAGCAGGTGGTGGCGGACGGAGCGTGATGCCGGGACCCCACTCCCTCCAGGGCGCTGCCTCCGGGGCCGGGGCAGACGGTGTCGGGGAGCGCCCCCGCCGCGGAGACCCGGGGTCCGCCGCTGCCCGCCGCCGCCTGGAGGGGGCGACCCACCGCCGCCGCCCGCCTCCGGGCTCCCAGCCGCAAGCCCCGGCACAGCCTGGACTTGGGGACCCGGCGCTCCGGACCCTGCACCCGCAGCTCCGGCGGCTGCAAGGTTGGCTCCTCCGAGAACCCCGAGCGCTACAAAGCCCAGTCCCGCCACGCAAACAGGACAGCCCCAAAACGGGGCCCGACCGCCGGCCACCTTGGGCAGCCCCCCAACACGGGTCCCGGCGCCCGGCCCCAGCACCAGCGAGCCGCGGCGGGGGTCGGAGGCCAGGGCTGCGGCGCATCGGGCTCGGAGAATCCGTGCCTTTGTGGCGCTGGCCTCGGTGGCCCAGCTCCGCGAATACGCCCGGGGCGGGGCCGGGCGGGGGGAGTAGAAAGCGGGGGCTCTTTTGTCACGAGGGTAAGAGGTAACACCTGGTCTCCCCTGGGACTCCGCCGACCTTTCTGGCTCCGGAGGAGCCGCCGGGGTCTGCGGAAGGCGCCGGCAGCCCGGCCCCCTTTGTGTGCTCTGATGGAGCTGGTTCTTAAGGTACGAGACGAACGAGGGTCCAGTTGGGGGAGGTCGTTGAGCCGTTAAGTTGTATCCCGTTCGTTGGAAACAATGAGGTGGGTGAGTTTTTAAAAATGCGCTGGCGAAGCCTTGTTTGCAGAGCCGGTATTTCATTACGTTCCGCTGCTCCGCGCTCCCTTTGTACCGCCCTCAGGTGGCCGCGGCTGCGGCGCAGGGTTTGGAAATCCCTGCGCGCCTCCCGGGGGAGGCGGTTTCCAGCGGGCGTTACAAAGGCCGCTGCCGCTCGCGGGGGCAGAGTCGGTTTGGGGGTTTCCCGACAGGTTGCACACGGAGCTACCTCGCGTTTCCTTTTTAAACCTGGTGGAGACCAGAAGGTTGTCTCTGGGTCAGATTTATCACCCCACAGAATTGCAGGCCCAGCAAGGTCGCATAACGCTGTGAAAATGGTTATCAAGTGTTAAAATCGGCATCTTCTGGTTTCTCGGTTTTCTGTAGCTGGCATGGTTTTAAAGAGTTTGTCAACACGGGACTTTGATTAAACTCTTGTTAAAACATTTCCAAACCCATCGCGTCGAGGAGTAAGAAAACATCATTGTAACTTGGGCCTTGACGCGTGAGACCCCAGCAAGCTCCTCCACCTCAGGTTCAGGTGGCCTGGGCTGCCTCCCTCCTAAGGTGGTTTACGTGAACCAGGTATTTTTTAAAGCTCCATGCTCACTCTACCCCACCCCCAATCCCGGGGCATTTATTTGTTCTACAGTAGCTTAGGACTTGGATACAAAAGTGATGGTTTGATATAAGACGCTCTGACTTTTTGTCCCACGTGAGGCCCTGTGTCTAAGCGCCCAAACCGCCTGAAGAAATAAATGTTTTTCCCCAGAGTTATCTCCTCTCCCTGGCTTTGTCCTCCACGTGGTGTCCCCAGCCGTCCCTTTATCACCTTCCTCTTCTCTCCGGGCGCAGCTGTGGGACCCTGCTGGTGACCACCCGGCGCAGTGAGAAACAGTTCTCTGCCAGAGCCTTGCCCCAACCCTGCTCTTCCTCCATCACCTCTTCCTGCCTGTCTCCATCTTTCCCCTGGGCACCAGCTTCCTTCCTTGCCTTGAATAGGAATGATTTTTACCAAATCCAAACTTCAGTGTTTCCGTGGGAAATTCAATCTGTACTTCAAAGAGTTTGAATGATCACTTGTTAACAAACCAATAGGAAGGAAGTGGCAATAGTTTTGCAAACCCCAAAATAACCTGTACTGTTTTGTCCCACCCGCTCCCACCCCGTTAAGGCCCTGAGTTTTTAAAGTGATTTTACTGAGACTTAATGATTCGTGGTTTGACACATAAATATGGGACATGCTGCTTCAGTGGCATTATGTCTGTTGAGCCCTTAATAAACTACAAGTAATTCCTGGGTCTATACTCTGATTCTTTATGGCTGCAGTCCACTTTTTGCCAGTTTCTCTCCCCTCCTGCCTTTCATTGCTGGTGGTTGGTCTTTCAAACAATTGTCATCTTTCAACCCCCTTCTGGGATGATTAGATCCGTGGAATGGTAAAGCTGGAATGTAGGGGCTAGGCTAACTCTTGGGTGATCTTAAAGATTTAGGAACGTGGTAGAGGTTAAGGCCAGCTGCTCTGGAAGTAGCTGACTTGTATGCAAAGTTTGTCTCTGCAGCATCCTAGCACAGAGACCTTGACCGCTGTAGGAAATGATGTAGGCTACATCATGTTAGAATCAGGAAAATGTAATAACCACAGTTGATTACTCTCTCTGGATTGTCCCACCTTTGCTCCTGTCTTCCTCCGTCATCGAGGAAATAACGGCCTTTCTCTCTGGAGTCAGGCTGAGCTCTGATGATGATTAATGAAATGATTCGAGGAGTTGGGCATGTAGTGTGTTTTGAAGGTGACTGTTGTTGATACACCCAGTCTCAGGAATGCGTGGTTCTGCTGGGGCTCGCGCAGCTCTCTGGTGGCAGAGCTGTGGCCTGACCTGGGTTCACTTCTCTTTCCTCTGAAATGCATGACCTAGAAATGATGGCAGCATGGAGGCATATTTTTAATGAAATGCAGTGGTTTACTCTTTAAGGGAAAAAAAGTCACTGTCTCTTTTGCCTCAGCAAAAACTGGTTTCTAAGGCAGAATGCTCATGTATTCAACTAGGAATGGTAATGGAAACATTTTCTGAGACAGGGACCCTAAGCAGTCTAGTCCTGGCATGTGGCAGGCTCCGAAATACAATGTTTCATTAGCCTGCATCAACCTGCTTTACAAAATGAAAAACTGACCCCAATCCAATCGGGCATTCAGAGCCACGGGTGTCTCTGCCAAGTAGATCTGACTGCAGAGCCAGCTTTCAAGTAATTAAGAGATGACTACATGTTCCTCTTTACATTGCTCACGCTGATGAAAGGCAACAGATGTTTAGCAAAGATGATAGAAATACAGCCTAACCATCCTAGCCAGGGGGCCCGGACTTATTGCAGAATAACCGGGCCACAGGTTATTCGGATGCTGCAGAACAGCCTCAGTCAGCCTGGCGGTTCCCATCCCAGGGATCAGGGGTTGACGGTATACTGCGTCTAGAATAGATGTCATTTCTGAGGCATGTTTGAGTATCTTTTTAATCTGTGTACACAAGTTCACCAAAAAATGTGTTTTTTCAATGAGATACAAGCCCAGTAAAAACTTTCAGGCCTAAACATCTTCTCTTGGTAAATATGGAATTATTGTTTGATGGATAATCGAAGTACGTTGAACTGATGGAACCGAAACTCCACAGCCCTTCTCTTCTTTCCGCCTTCCCCCATCATCTTGGTGGAAAGGCACCTTGAAGAGTGATAATGTCGGGCTAAGTTTGAAAAAGAGTCCAGCAATGCCCACTTGACGTGCTAACCTGATGGAGGGGTTTTCACGGTCTCTAAATAAGGGGGTTGTCTTGGTGAGTTCTCATCACTGGTGTGCCACAGAGTCTACAGAAGCCACTGGTCACCAGCGTCGGGAAGGCCCAACCAACCGTTACAGCATTTGGCCAAAAGCTAGCAAGTCCGAAGTGTAAGAAGGACATCTTTGTGAATATCCAAGACAAATTAAAAATGGGTGTGAGTTTAATAATGGCTAAAACTGTAGAATTCGTGTGAGAGGAATCACAAATCAATGAATCATCACACCGTGACGTTAACTCTAATTACTGAAGTGGTAGACAGATGTAGTTCTCTATGTGTCTGGTCACATCAAACACTTAAATGTCCTGGTCCGACTACCAGTGGGGGAGGATGGTAAATTCTAGGTCGGGGGCGGTAAACACTCCCCTGTAAATAACCAGATAGTGAGTATTTTAGGCTTTGTGTCTCTCTCGTATATTCTTTGTTTGCAACATGTGAAGAATGTAAAAACTAATCTTTGCTTGAGAGCCACACAGAACAGGCTGTGAGCTGGATTTGTCCAGGTCTGTTCTGAAGGAAACATTTTCTGTGTGTGATATCCTTCAGTATTTTCATGGAGACCCGAAATGACAAATTTCTTAGGCTATCTCTGAGCTGAAGTGATATATACGAACGTTAGAACCAAATCTCCTTTGTTACTCCTTTTTTTCCAGCTGGTTTTCTTTATTTTCTCTTTACATGGGGGTTAGGATTCTCTTTGGGACATAGCAGTCAGTTGATACAGGAATGGCAGTGCCCAATTGCAACATTCTTCCTTGAGTTGGATGCTGGAGAGGCTTTGCTGGGACGGAAGAAAGCCCACATTGACTTAGGTCATTGATGAAGGTCACACTGATCACAGGAAACAAAGGTCAGACCCCCGAGCATGGCACTCAGGTGCCTACTTTCCTTCCAGCTCCTCCCCTGTGTACCCTGTATCCCTGTCACCCAAGATCACTTGCAGAGCCCTCGGTGGACTGTGCTCACTTTCACCAGTGGAGGGGTCCTTCCGGACGACGTTTAAACCTCCATCTCTTCCTTGCAGCCTCTCCTCAACTTATTGGGAAAGATGGAGGCATCTCCACCTCCGTGTTAACACAGGACCTTATACATGAAGTGCTTAGAAAAAGAGGGGAATGTGATGGTTCAGAAGGTAAATAGTACCTTTTCAGAGGAGGGGAACAACTTTATCCCTCTCTGTAGCTTCTGGAGCTTGTTGTACCTCTTTGGACCAGTCCCAGAATTTAGCACTGAACTTTCCAGGGCTTGTGCGTGATACACAGTGTAACACAGGGCCTGTGTGTCTGGCTTTGAAGGTAGACCGAGCAGAGGCCTGGTCCTTACTTCTCTGCTTACCGGCTATAGGTTCCCCCATCTTCAGAGTTGCTGGGGTAAATGATTTTTTCCTCTCTAAAGCATTTTGTCCAGGGTCTGACATGCAGTCACTGCTCAATAAATGGTAACTTTTCTTCATTCCGGAGCCATTCATTGTGAGCTTACTATGCCCAGAATGATGCCTGATGCTATTCAAGAGATGTGGTCTCCATAGAGAGGTGATCAGCAAGGTGGGAGAATCAGGGTGACGATGGGGCCACCTTAGACCGATGCTTTGGGAAGCCACTCAGAAACAGCAGCCTTTGAACTACAATTTGAATGATATTGATGAGTTCCTATTTCATGAGATCTAAGATACTGTTGAAAGACATTGTTTCTGCCTTGATCAGGTGGCTTAGTTGGTTGGAGCATCGATCCGCAAAGCAAATGCAGGTTGAAGCAAATGTGGGTTTGATTCTCGGTCAGGGCACCTACCTAGATGGCAGGTTTGGTCCCTGGTCAGAGCACATTTGAGAGGCAACAAATTGATGTCTCTTTCACATCAATGTTCCTCTCCTTTCCTTCCCTTCTCTCTAAAATCAAGCATGTCCTTGGGTGAAAATGAAAAAGAAAAGGAATATGTTGTTTCTTTCTTTATTTTATTGTATTTTTTTTTACATTCAGACAATCATACACTTTACAAAGACCTTTTAAAAAATGTATTGCTAAGAAAAGAAATTCTGTCCATAAAGTCAACATTGCCTCCTTTAAGATGCGTCCATACATTGTGGGGGGGGGAGCATTTCTTAGCATCAATAAAATGCATTGATATTTATGCTCAGTAAGTATCCACTGAATAAATTAATCTTACCCTATGATTGCTTACAGGATTCTGCTTCAATGGTTTACATTGTAACTGAGTTTCTCCCTTTCTTGAGTTGGACCAGCAAAGAGTTAACTAACAACCTAGTAAATGAAAGTATTGTAAGACATTTGTGATCTGATGTATTCTCCAAGTTTAAAACATTCACCCTGGCCATTGGAGTGGAGGAAGTGCAGCAGCGAATCCTGTTTAAGTGAAACTGGCGTACGCACACTTGGGCAGGGGTGACGCTGGGCAGCTCTTGCAGCCAGGTAATTGCTTTTGGCATCTGTCTGCAGAGACGTGTGAATCCTTCATGCACATCAGTGCCTTTCCGAGGGCAATGAAGGCATAAGCTTAGAGCTCACTGCCTTCTGTTTTCTAGATTTAATTTAATACAAATACTCCTCTCCAGCATCTCCAGGGGTTGATCATCCCTCTGACCACGTGGGTCCTTTCTAATAATGAGAATGGAAGGACTCCACAGAGAGCCGACCTCCTTCTCTCCTCTGGCAAGGCTTTGGGTTGTCCTGCTCCAAGCAGAGTTCTCTCCGAACATTTTCCCACCCTCCTCTCTGTTTAGAGTAAAGTCCCGCTGGGCTCTTTGCTTTCTGACCACCCTCTAAACTCTGACGCCTCCTCAAGGTCTTTTTCCACACCCTCCTCTCCAGCTCTCACTTCTGTCTGTGATTCACTCCGTTTCAGGTTGACTCAGTGGGAGCTCTGACAGCACGTGGCTATTTCTCACTGTGTTTAAGTGTGCTTTCCTACTGTTTATTTGAAGTTCAACATGTCACCCATGTCACAGGGTGGCATGCTAGCCCTCCACACACAGTGAACATGCCCTTCCTAATGCCCTCTGGGAATCTGTTCTTTTGGGGCATTTTTCATCTCCCCCACCCTCTGCCAACTCTGCCACTGAAGCCCCAGCAAAGTTTGCTTCCTGCACCCTGCCAGGCTGGGAGAGGCCCGTGAGCCCTTGGCCTAGGAGGAAGCCAAGTGCCGCAGGCCTTCTCTCTTCCAGAGCCACCTCCTTCCTCCCTCCACCTACCTGCTCATGTGACTAAAGCCCTCATGCTTTAGGAGGTCCCCAGAACTGACACCAACTCCCACAGAAATTCGAGACTTTGGAAATGAGCAAATGCAAAGGATAGGACATTTGTAGGCATCGTGAGGGTGGGGTGGGTGGCGTAGGTGGGGGAGGATGCATACTCACCATTGTTCAGCTTAAGGATGATCGAGGGGGAATGGGGAGGATGATGGAGGAGGAACGGGGAGGATGACGGAGGGGGAATGGGGAGGATGATGGAGGAGGAACGGGGAGGATGATGGAGGAGGAACGGGGAGGATGATGGAGGGGGAACAGGGAGGATGATGGAGGAGGAACGGGGAGGATGATGGAGGAGGAACAGGGAGGATGACGGAGGGGGAATGGGGAGGATAGGAGGCTGCGAGGGAGGGCTGGAGGGGCTGATCCCAGGCCATCCCAGAATACGGCTTCCCGCGGCTGTGTGATTACAGACAGTCTCAAACACTAGCATCTGCGCCTCTCTGATGTGCTGGGAGTGGGGAAGAACTGTAATCTAGGGTGTAAATATACCACCCTGTGTTTGTTCCCTTTAACTGTGTAAACCCGTTATTAGTTTAAGCATCTGTGTTGTGCTGGAATATTATAGCTGCTGCAAAGGGGGATATGGGAGCTGGTCTGAAACAGCTTCCGGCTTAAACATTCAGGTGTCTCACACTTTTAAAATTCCGAGTCAACAAAATACATGGAGTATGCCACACAATGGCCCAAATCAGGGATACAGGTACACTGAGTGGGTGTGAGAGGAGTATGTTGGGGGGACATAGACTGGCAAGTTAGTTTTTGTAAAAGGAAAACCTTCCCTGACATCATGCCTTGCCCATCCTAGATCAGGGTTTTGGAATGAGTTTCTCCTAAGCATAACAAGGATGGTACCCCAAGGATGTTGAGACGGGCAGGGGACCAAGGGGAGATGGGCGTGCAGACGAGCTGACGAGGACTGGCTCTGTCCAGGAAAGTGCTTGGGGAAATAGCTGGATGTGTTTGGAATTCAGCGATGGAGGGAAATCTTGGTGGTCTTGGCTTTTTTCCACTTTTCTTCACTGTCTCTGTAAGACACATGCTTATCCACCCCCTCCTATAGCAGTTGTTGAGATTAAACTCTAAGGGATACCATTTAATCACAGTATTTAATAAGATCTGGTCTTGAAACTAAAACAGCAGACAGAGTAACGGGGAAGCAGCGCCGCCATGGCGTGTGGAACCCTGTGCCCACGCTCACCCTGTCCTGGCGAGGCTTTACCTGCAGCCGCCGGGAATCCAGCAAACTTCCAAAACCTTCTATTTTCTTTCTGTTGTTCTTTTTAGAATTTGTCCTGATATGAGAGAAAATGTTACAGAATTCTAAAGACGGAGGTGTGATGAGCTCCATAATAGCTCTGCCTTCCAAACCCCAGAACACCCCTGAGGCGCAAAGTAGGATTTGTTTTGCTTTATACTCTGCTGTATCATGATGGGATGCTGTCTAACTTAATACTGTAGTTTCAGGAATTTCCAGGTGGGAATTTAACAGGCATTTGTTTTTAACTTCTTTCTTTTAAAAATATTTGTTTATTTATTTTTAGAGGGAGGGGAGGGAAGGGAGAAAGAAATGGAGAGAAGCATCGACCAGTTAGTTGCCTTCATTTGCACCCTGACCTGAGACCAAATCCCTAACTCAGGCATGTGCCCTGACCGGGAATTGAACCAGCTGTCTTTTCGCTTTGTGGGATGATGCCCAACCGACTGATCCGCACTGGTCAGGGCTGTTTTTAACTTCTTACATAAATGAAAACAAGAACACATTCCTGTACTAGCTAAGGACATACTAGCTAGCCATGACTACTCTAAACATCTCCTTGGTTTGGGATTACTAATATATGCAGAAAACCCTTCCACAGACGTTGAGAAACTGTACCATGCTCTCGACTGAGGAAACTCTCACCGGATACCTCAATGTGCATAACAGATACAGCAATCAAAGCAAATACTTTCCTAACTTCTCCACTTACTCATTGTGGTACTTGGTTCAAACACCGTTTCTGTGATGTTAGTTATGGGGGGAAAGGGATGCATGGCAGAGATGGGTTTGTTTTTCTAAGGTTTGAATACTCAGAGTTGAAATGCAGGAATAGTCTGGAACGTGGCAGTCTGTGCATGTCATTTGGAAGTTATTTGAAAATGCCTTCTAAAAGAGGACAAAACTATGTAATAAGGATGTTATAGGTTTAAATGCATAATGTGTGGGTAGCACCCAGTACGTAACAAACCCTTGATAAATAACAGCTCTTCCATATGTTCACTCCAGTTTAATTCCCTGCTACTGGGCACCTGGGACAATGATCCAACATGAAAATCTTGGGAGAAGCTGTCCCAGTGCGGGGAGAAGTCCCTTCAGTTTCCTGAGGCAAAAGTCAGTGGTCAGAGACGGGGAAAAGATACACATCTTTGCTCATTTCACTGCAGTGGAGACATACAGTGTTCGTTACACTTGGGAATTCAGGTTAGAATTCGTTTATTGAACAAATATAACTTCCTAAGTTCTCAGGACACAGTGGTGAACACAGCAGACCAGATCCGGGGAGGGGGTAGACTCATGTAGTGAGTGCTTTAAGGAAGAGAAGACAGGGAAAGGGCCTGGGGCAGGGCCACGCTAACTGTCTGGGTGTCACGGAAAGGCCCCTCTGAGCCAGTAACACTGAGCAAAGGTTTAAGTAACAAAACACAAAGGTCTGAGGAAAGGACATGTTAGACCACAGGTGGCAACCACAAGGGCCATGGGCCTAATCCAGCCCTCCACCTTGTTTTATCCGGCCCCGTGCCTTGTTTCTACCCAGTGGCAGCGCCGAGCTCTCACTTAACTGTTAAGGAGTAGTTACATTTGCACAGTCCTAAAATTACACTCAGCCCTTCGAAGGCAACCGCGAGGCTGATGTGGCCCCTGGTGAAAATGAGTTTGATGCCCTTGTTCTAGACAGACAGAAAAAAATGTGTGGAGGCCTTAAGAGAAGAATAAGCCCTGTGAGTGTGAGGAAAAGAAAGGCAGCCTGTGTGTGTGTGAACTTGTAAGTGGGAGACGGAGCTGGAGAGGTAGGCGGGGCCCGGGGGGTGTGGCGCTCCATAGCATCCAAGGTCTTGAGCGTGGCTCATGAGCCCAGTGCAAAGCCACTGTTGTTGCCGCAGGGGAGGGACATAGTGGAGGAAGGCACAGTTATCATTCAGGTGGAGCAGTTGGGAAGCTATGGCAGGTGCAGAAAAGATGCTCAGAAGAGGTGATGAGAAGCGGGTTGATTGGGCACTGGGACATCAGCAGAAACAATGCAGCACAAGAAGGAACTGATGGGAATGAGGAAGCCACATGGCCACTCTCATTTGCTTTGACCTACCTGCTACTGGTCTCCATCCTTTACTCCCATCGGCCTTTGTCCCGTGGCTCCCTTAGAAAAGTAACTGGGGCAGCACGTGGCCACAAGGGATGCTCTCGTGGGAGAAGGGAGAAGCCCACCTCCCCACCAGCCCCCTCAGAGCTCAGTACCTTCTTCCAGCTCCCTCACATTCTCATTTCCGCATTTCGGGCACTCACCATACAGTATTTCCATAACCATTTAGTTGTCTGCCTTCCCTCACTGGACTCTGCCAACCTCCTGAGTGCAAGTAGCCGAACAAACAACATTGTTTTTCTGAATTTCAACAAATTCAGGCAAAAATTTCAGTTTTCACACACTACTCAAAGATGAGAACTTCTGAGCATATAGCTAAATATTTCAAAAAGAAGAAAGAAGAAGAAGAGGAAGTAGGGTGGAGAAAAAGGAGGAGGAGTGAAGGAAAGGACACCCACTGGGGAAATCCAGTGGCGCTCTGACTCAGCACTTCCTGAAGGTGTCTTTAGAAAGTGTTTTTCTTTAAATGATCTTCTGTAAGGGGAGTCCAGGAGCTCTTGCTTTGGAAGTTCTATGGGTCTGCAGGAAATGCAGTACTCTATAAATATTTATGTCCATTGCCTGCCTTTCACTGGCTTATAGTGCAATTGGAAAGTCAACAGTGTTTATTCTGGAATAGAAACAACTATCAGAGAAATTTTAGTGGTAAGAAATCTTTCTAATGTTCCAAGCCAGTGAAATGACTGCTGTGCATTTCCAGACAGGATATCAGCCTTGCTCCGACCCTATAAACATGCCCCCGTTTGCATGCAGAGGGCACTTCAGACCTTTTGGTGGGTCTCCCGGGACATGGAGATTGTGCCACATTCATCCTCGAGTTCATGGGCACACCGTTGACCTTGAACCAAGTGTCTGACTTGAACTTTGGTCTGGTTCCCTATTTCCACTGTAGAGTGGAATTGAGAAGTCTTGTGTTCATTGCTATCATGTGGATTTGGGTGAAAACCTTAATTCTAGTTACCAACATAGAGCCCAGAAATGTAAAAGCAAGTTCAAGAAGTCTGTATTTGTTATTCTCCTATTCAGAATTTAGCCCTTTTCCTGAGGAAGAAATGACAAATATAGCCAAACCACATTGTTTAGTGTTGGTACAAAAATTGTTCCGTTATTTGTAAGTTTAGTTTATTAAGACAAGTGTTTAAAAGATCCTGTTGTGTTAAAAAGAGAATGGATTCTGGTAGCCTAGTTTTAGTTACTATGCCTCTTCGAAAATAATGAAATGAAATTCCTCTTAGAAATATTCTGATTCAAATTTTTGGCTCCCATAGTGAGGCCCTATTGTATTTCAAAATAAATCAAAAGAAAAACGGTGCAGTGGGCCTGTCTGAGCCTCGCATTCTTATTTACATGCCTGCTGGGATTTATCTATTGGCTTTTGCACAATTGATTCAAAGTCACCCACCCAGAAATGGATTCATAATCTCTATTTCCAGACCTACCTCTGACTTCCTTGGGTTGGGTTTTTCCCCCCTCCTGTGCAATTCTTAGTTCACAGCGCCACAATTCATCGGTCAGGGCAAGCCATTTTCTTTTCCTTTCCTTTCCGGCCTTGTCCAATCAGTTAGCAACAACTTCCTAAACAGTTCTCAGTCCATTTTCACTTACTCATCACGCCCCCTCCCAGCCTTGTGGATGCTTATCTCTTGCCTAGACAAGTAGAATAATTGCTGAGCCGGCAGGCATTGCTATGTTTAGAACTCAAACCTGACCAGTGAATGCCCCTTCTAATGGCTTAACCCCAAGGGAAGGCTGATGGCAGAACTTAAGGTGGAGATGAAAGGCTCAGTTCGAAAGCCTTTAATGTCTCTCTGGTCACATCCCCCACAGCTCAGGTCCAATCCACAGGCGAACCCTGTGGGCTCTACTCAAAACACGCAGACTCCTCCTGCACTCCTCCCAGTCCTCACTGCCCCCATTGGTGCCGTCCACTGCCCTCTCTCCCTGGATTACTGCAATAGGCTTCTAACTGGCCTCTTGCTTAGGCCTACGCCCCCTACTGCCTTCCAGAAGCCAGAGTGAACTCGTGCATAAGTCAGCTAATTCAGACTCCTCCAGTGGTTTCCTGTGTCACTCAGTCAAAAGCCAGTCCACGGAGCAGCCCCCGGGACCCTCCCCAGTCGCGCCTGGCCCTGCTCTGCCCTCCCGCTCCGATCTCACTCCTTCCCACCATTGTTCACTGTGCCTTGGCCAGCAGGCTTCTGACTTCCCAAGTGTGCCAGACGAGCTCCTGCCTCGAAGTGCTTTCTGCCTGCACCGTTCTCCCTGGATACTGAAGACTTACTGTCTCACTTTTTCTGGTTTCCTGCTCAAGGGTCCCCTTATCAGAGAGGTCTTCCTGATCATGTTCTCTGTGGCCATGCAAGCCATTGCCTTCTTACCCGACTTCATTTTTACGTACAGCGTTTATCAACACCTGACGAAGGGTATGTTTGTCTCTTGCCTGTTCTTCATGAGCAGAGAGACCTCATGTTGTTCACACCGTATTTCCAATGTTTTCGTCCAGTGCCGAGCACAGAGAAAAGCTTAAATGTTTTTTTTGAATCTGCCAATATCACCTTGGCCATCACCATTTTTTTGCTTCTCAGTCAGGTAAGCTGTGATTGTCTGATACTGTGGTAGCACCATGTTCTAGAATGAGATCAGCAGCCCGAGGTGCGGCGGGCATGCAGATGTGGGGGGTGGGGGTGATGGTGGTGGGTGCACAGGGAGGGAAGTGGTGGGGAACCTGCCCAGTGACTCCTCCTGCCCCCCGGCCTGCCCTCAGACCCCTGGGCTTCTGGAGAAGGGTCCTGGTGGCCTGACGGGGCCTCTTGTCCATAGTGTCTGCTCCCTGGCATCGTCCTGCCTGGAAAAGCTTGCTCTTGGCTGCTTCCCCAAATCTGCCTTATTCCTCCCCAGAACTCACACAGCACCAGACAACTTCTCGTGTGTGGCAAAGACTCAGGAAATACCAAGTCACTGCTTCATATTTATGTCTAGCCTTTTGCCCATCATTTATCCGAGTGCTGCTTATCCATCACAGTAGGCAGTGCCATGTGACAGATGTTCAGATTCTCGAGCCGGACCACCTGGATTCAAAACAGGTTCCACCACTTAGAGCTTGCAGGACCTTGGGGACGCTGTCCAGACTCTGTAAGTTCAGGGGCGGCCTCTTAGAGACGAGGGAAAGAGGCCCAGCGTCTGGGGCTCCGACAGGGGATCAGATGCAGCCATCCTCTAACATGCACGCACGGCCTGGTTTTGCCAGAGAGGAGAGTTAGGTATCAGTGCTACCACCATTGTTTTCATGAACATTTCTTCAAAACTCACATCTTTCGTAAAACTCAAATTGCTCTCTTGTTTCTTGGAAAACTGTGTGTCTTTTAATTACCATTTTATTCAGCTTGGTGTGTATTAATGCCTTACGCCGATTATCCACTTGGGTCTTCTTAAATTATACGTAGAAAATAAAGACCACGTGCAGTGGAAATACTACATTTATCCACCCCCTCTGAGCCTTTCCTATCTCCCTTGCTCGGTTTATTTTTCTGCATAGCATACATATCTGTCTGATTGACACACCATATATTAATGTTTATCTTTTTAAGCTCCACAGACAGGGGGATTCATCTCTGATTAAAGGAATTTCCAAAAAACACAAGTAGAGAAAACAGTATGATGAGCCCCATGTACCCATCTTCCAGATTCAACAATTAAACATTTGGCAGTTCTGTTTTATCTCCCCCCCCTTGGTGTTCCCTCTCCCACTTGGGATATTGAAGGCAAACCCAGGTATCATTCTATGTAACCCACAATTACATCAATATGCTTTTCCAGCTGATAAGGACACACTCTTCTGTGTAACCACCCACCATTAAAGTGCCTGGTGAAGACAACAGTACTTCCTGAATGCAGCTTTTCCCCTTTTCCCCGCCTACTTTTCCTGTTAGAGCGGGGTCTTCTGCCTGTTTTCTTTACCGTCACATCTCAAGTATTACATACTAGGCCCTGCACTGATGAGTGGGTAGGTTGTATTCTTAAGTTTTATTCTTGGAAGATAACAACATAAAAATATTATAAGTGGTGATTGCGAGTTTGGGTTAATAACAGAAAGGCCCACTTGACTCATGATGAAGCTGCGGCCTCGCTCTGTCTAATGTTTACAGGTACAATAGGACTAACCACAGCACCTTGTAATGAGCAAGCGTCTTCAGAGCTGCAGCCGGGAATGGGCTGCCTTTGAGCCTGCCTCTCTTGCCTCAGAGGGGTCAGAAATTCCTCCTCTCCTCCCCCTTCTTGAACAGGAAATAAAAATCACATGGTTCATGCTTTCAGAGCTGAGTGATTATCTTTTGCATATGAAGTGTACTACTTCCTAGCTCTTTCTTCAAGCATAGAATGGGCAGAAATTATAAGTACTCCATAGGATTGTTATGAACATGGAAAAATAGTGGATAAACCGTTTCACAGAGCTTGGCTGTCAGCAGCTGTTTAATGGGCAATTGTGATCTCTCCCAACAGAGATGTGTTGCCAAGCCACCATTGTTGGCAATCTCCAGACAGGGGAGAAGGCCCCCAAGGTTTGATGGGGGGCAGGGGGCCAAGGGCTACTAATAGAAACTGGCTCTCTGCGGCAGCGCCCGCCCCCCCAGGGCTCCCATCCTCTCCGTCTGACTCTGCTCTCCAAGCGTAGCCTTCAGGGTTTCTCCCTGTTGCTGTGGTCTACCGTGGAATGGGAAAGCCGAGTTGTGGTTTCACTGCTGGGCGGTGCGCTGCCCTTGTGAGGGTTAATTCGAAGAGCTTTTACTGCTAATAATGAGGTTTAAGGAAATCCTTATCGTTTCACCCTCTCTTTTGAGTAAACACTGGGAAATAATAGTTACATGAAAATCGGGTTTTGAGCTAACCCGAACGAAAGACTGGTTTACACTTCAGATTCCTATCTAAGTAAGATTATTGTCAGGCACTCTGAGCTCCCTAATAAATTTTGGGGTCACAACTCGTCAATAACACACTGGCAGATCATTTCTCATAATAAGTGCAGACATGTTCATCTAGCACACGGAAATGCCTTCTCGATTTCATGAGTGGAAGGACTTGTCCTCTGTTGCCAGGACTGTACTTGCTCTGAGGCAAATCAGCCTGGGATTTGAGGTGAATGAAGCTTTGGGTGACCTGCAGCCTCAGGAAAGCTCAGTCCCTCTCCCCAACACGAAGGGACCTCCACAACACGGAGGGCCTTGAAGCCTGACAGCCAACCCTGACAGCTTTGCACTGGAACCTACACCTCCAGCCTTTTCATGTTGGACATCTGTGCCCGCTCCCCTCGGACCAGCCCCAAATGCAGTCCAGAGTTCTCTGCTTGCTCCCACTGGGCCCTGCCCACCCCTGGGAGCTGGCATCTGCATTATATCCCTTTCTCCTTAATTGAAGCCCCTTTCCCCAGGGGGACACGCTTGTAATGTGTATTTACTTGAATTCTCACAACAGGAAATATATAGAGATGTAAATACCCACAGGGTAGACATTCTTGTGAGAAGAATCAGACTAAGGAGGGATTACAGTGGGTGAAGTCTGCTGGAAGGTATAGAGTGGAAATTCTAGGGAGGGAATAAGGTGATAGGAAGGGGCGGGGATGGGGAACAGTGATGGGGAGGACAGGAAGTGCAGGGGTCTGGGGTGATGGTTAGGGACCTTCACCTTCCCGGTTCCGGTTCCGTGTGCCGCCTATCCTGTCATTTCCTGCTGTACCAAAGAGTAACACACCCTGGCTCGATGGCTGCAGCGGCAGTGGCCACAGTGGAAATGACAGCTGGCACTGCCTGAGCACTGACTAGGGCAGGCTTTGCACCTATTTACTAACTTCATGCTCACAAGCACTTTGAATGCATTCAGTCATGCCCATTTCATAGATGAGGATGCTATGATGTAAACATAGTTGGATAACTTATCCAAAGACAGCTAATCAATGGCAGTGTTGGGTCCGTGCCCATTTACTGGCCCCAGATCGCACACTCACGGTACATGTGGTGTGTGGATTAGGGGTGGGGTCATCACAAAGTGTGGGGGAGAGATGGGACTCACAGCTCTGAATAGGCCCCAGGCCAGTAGGTAGCTCTCCCCTCCTAGGAACCCCAGCTCCTTCCGTCTTGTTGCCCTGAGCGACGGCATCTTCATTTTGGGCAGCTGCATACCCAGCTAAAATCAGGGGTTGTGTTATCGGAAAAGTACTTGAGTGTTGGGATGTCTTCTCTAAAGGAAAAAACACATCTAAAATGTTTAACACCAGGTGGATTGTCCTGCTTAAGTACAAATAAATATCAGATGCTCCTGTTTGATTAACAACTGGGCATTTCCAACACACATTTTGTTCTACCAAGGGCTGTTTACTAACAGAGTCAGAAGCAGTTTCTTCTGGGGAGGAAACTTCTCAAGATGCTAATCATCACAGGATGTCAGTCATCCGTGGTGACATCAGGAAACACCTGAAAACTAATACGGTTTGCTGCCTCCTTCAGCTTACCGTCTTGTAAGAACTTGTTTTGCTGTCAGAGGTTTACTGTTCAGGCGGTAGCTTGAAGGACTTCTTATGTGGACTGAATTGATTAATCAAAGGAATGATTGAGGTTGCAATATTCTTAATCTATTATGATTAAAAAAAAACACTGGTAAATGCTGAAGTCCTAGAATTAAGACCTAAACTGAGGGAGGGATGCTTTAAATACCATCGAGAGAGTTAGAAAGAAAATGAAGAACTTGGGTAACAAAGATTTTTGCCAAGATTAAGAATTTGAAGAGGTATAATTGAGTTACATTGTATATTTTCAGAAACTGATATTTTATGAATTTTCTTCTTTTGCATATTCCTGGAGAATTACAGGAAGTCCTTTGTAACAGGGTATCCTGAGTTGGAGGGTTTGTTAAGTTAAAAAAACAACTTGCACTCACTCGGTGGTATGCTTTGGTGAAGATTATAGACTCCATTGTGCTTTGCTGGGTTTGGAGAGCAACAATCGCTTTAATCACACTTGTTTTCATGGTGGCCTGGGGAAGAATTAGGAGACTTCCTTTTAAAAAAGAGTTTTTGCTAAGACAGCGCTTTTATTCTCCAGTTGAGTCAATAGAGTGGTCTTCTGCTGAAATTCCAAAATCAAACTCGATATCCCAGTGAAACTGAAAGTTAATTGATGAACAGTAATCAACCAGTTAATTACTAGTGTAATAAAAGAAACTTGCACATAAATTTTTTTAACTATTCAAATGGCATGGAACTTTTAGAAGAAGGTTATTTGTTAAGAAAATGAGGGCTTTAGAAGTACGGAACTCTGGATCTCCTTGGCATTGTTTCCCATAGAACTCAGTAAGATTCGGGTCTAATTTAAAGGTGCCGATCCCTTTCTGAGCTGCCCAAGAATGTTAAGAACTGTGGTGCTGATGGTGAGTGGTGAGTCGAGCTTCCAGCCAGTGAGAGTGCACTTCTGAAGGGGAGCAGCAGAGTGCTCACCAGGCTTCTAAATGCGAAGGATTTCCTCCCATTCTCTGAGGACATTTGACAGACAATCTGTTGCAGCTTATTGATGGGCATATCAGCATTGTTTGGTGGAGGGCCTGGGGTGTGGGAACAGGCCTGAAGGAGTGAGGGACTGGATCCAAACTCAGGGGTGATGAAAGCTAATAGGGCGTGTGTGCGTAAATGTTTGACAACCTGCTGGGGTGGGGGTGGGGGACTGTGTGTGTATGTGTGACACACATGTACACATATATAACATGCACTTACTATAAAGTGTGCTGATGTGAAGGATGTACAGCACAGAATTTGCACATAATAACAGAAATGCAAGTTGCTTCTCCTAGCATGCTTTTGTTGATATTTCTTCAACTCCAGATACTCATAACCAACCTGTTCATAAGTGAATGTAGTTTCGATATGACTATTAGATATTTTCTTTCACATCAAAAAGACAAAAGCGCATCAGTGAAGATGCACGTCAGCACGTCACTCGTCTGTCACTGACACTAGTGACCCCTGCAGAGCTAAGTGCTGGAGGAATATTCCTCAGTTTTTGGTGCTGTTTATACGATGTTAATGGCTAAAGACACACACACTTTCACATTTAATCTGTACTATTGACATTTTCTCCCTCACTTTCTTAGACGTGAGGAGAAGAAATCAAGCTCTGATTTGTAGGACTTGCCCGCTTTCACGGTGTAGGTATTCCCCACTCCACGTGCATGCTGCCAAGGCGACCCTGCGGAGCGCAGCCGGGGCAGAGACGTGCGCTAGCGCACCATCGGCACACAGCTCCTCCCAGACACACGAAATGGGTGCCAGTGACCTCACGGGCAAAGGTAACACTAAACACAGTAAAATCATTAGGAAATGATGAGTTTTAAGCCTTCACTTTTAAGCCTTAAATCCTTAAGAAATGATGAGTTTTTAGTACAATTTATTTAATTTTAAGCTTATAGTATTTACATGGTAATGATGGCTTTAACAACTCTGGCTGGATTCCTGAAGGTTAGCAGTTGGTTCTTGTGAGTTGCTTGGGAAAAGGGTGTTGGTTGGGAGAGTGACTGGCACCGTCTAGAGAAGCCGAGAGGCGCTTCACTGCGAGGGGCACCTGGGAAGTTTCTGACCTGACAAAACAGAATTCCAGACGCAGTGGGGATGTCCTGCCAGGTGGGGGGCAGATGTGTTCAAGTAACTAACTACGGGAGGTGTCCGAAGGGTGGTACGGCCCCTGCCCCGCCATCGCCGGAGACTTCCCGCTGGTCGCCCCATGGCTTTTTACTTACTTGGGGCTGAGGGGAGTCACACAGCAGGGACAGCAGGGACTGTGAGCCTTGTTGGGGGGGAAAACCCCCGAGTGTTCAGAAATCCAAGGGAAGAAGCTCTGGGAAGCAAAAAGCAGGTTAGAGTTGCTTTGGGCACAGATTCTAGACATTTTGACTCAAGTGATAACCTTTTTCAAAATCCTACCTTTTGAGAGATCCATGTGCTCACAGTTTGGGGGTGGGGTTCAAAGGTCACCTCCGTCTGAGTTCAGGGTTCCTCTGTGCAGTGTCAGCCTGTCCGTCTCCACACATCCCTGCCTCTGGCCCATGAATTCCTCACGTTCCCTCTCTCCTGCCCTTGTGAAGTGTTTTGGTTTTGTTTTTGTTTCACTTTCCCTGTCCTTGCATTTGCTCATACCCACCGCCCAACTCACTTAACAGAAGAAACAGAATTCACGCTCCGCACCAGGACAGTCGAAAACTGTAGAAATAGGCACATTTTTCTGACACAGTTTTGTTTGAATTAATTCAGTGTCCACTGCTTTATTCCAATGCCCACCAAGACCCCCTCTACCAAGGGAGCGGATGCTGAAGTAGGAAGGAAGGCAGTTCAGGAGCAGGGGAGTTTGGGGGACCCAAGGGTGGCTTTCCTGGACCAGGCAGGGGGCTAAGGAAAACAAAATGCGTGTTCAGACACGAACAAAGACGTTTTCTTGGGTTCTCTCTGCCTCCCACTTCACACGGCCCTCCCTCCAGAGACCCCGGAGCTCAGAAAGAAGCTCAGAAAGACGGGCCTCTGCCCATCAGGAGCAAAGGTGGAAACCAGCTGAGGGTCGCCCCAGGGAGTGAGGAGCGTTCAGAATGCAGCACATTTGCTGTTAGACGCTTATAGTTTGGGGCATAACTTAATTTCTTTTTCCCAAAAGATATGTTTTGAGTTAAGGAAGATGTTTTGTAGCATCAACACTAACATTTATGCTGCCGTGTCTCCTGTAAAAATGCCGTGTCTTATTGGATCACTATCATCTTTATGTTCCGACTGTGTTTATCTTTATTTCTGTCTTTATTTGTGTTTACTTTTGTTTTTTCATTCTGAATATTTTTATCATTCTTACTGTGTTTTTAATCTGAAAGAGGATATGTGTGTGTGTAGGGAAAAAAAAATCACAGAGTTAGTTTTAGTCATTAGAAATAATTCTAAACGTGGGCTCCTCCACATTCCCGCCCAACCACAGACAGGAAGCCCCCGACGCTGGTCAGCCTGACTGCGTCTCACCACAGAAAGATGCCCACCCTCTGCTCTGCCCTCCCCTGCCACACCCAGGGTTGCAGGAGACGGACAGGAGCAAGTCCACATCCGGCATCGCCAGGAATGGCTAGAGCCACGAAGAAAAGGCAGGCAGGGTAACAGGATACAGGAGGGAGACCATCTTTCTTAGAGTTACCCAAATAAACCGCAAGCGTTGATGTTAAAAGTGGTAGCCAGAAGTGGTCAATAAAACCATGCAATTTATCCTGCCTCTGTAAGGAAAACAAAACCTCTGGCTTCTCTTTCTTTAGTTTTGGGGCTTCTGTTTTCTCATTTTAAAATGACTTCAATGATAGTCGCACACTCCTGGAGTTATTGCAAAGAAGAATTGAGTTAATACTTGTCATGAGCTCAGAGCGTGCCTGGCGAGCAGTAGGTCCTCACGTGTTAGTTCTAATTGCACACTGATGTACAGTAATCATATTTTGTGGGTGTCTTGTGCCTATGTGAGGAGACTCTGCCCCAGAACAACAGGACGATGGAGCTGCTGCTGGCCTGGGGGACAGTAAGGCAGCCACCATCTCTCTGACCCTCTTAGCCACCTTAGCTTCAGAGGGGTTTGTTGTGCAAGCCAGTGTAAACAGTGTGAGAGCACGATACGAAAACTGGGAAACACTGGACGAACGTAGATGTCGGTATTGAGCACTAATAGGGACCCGGAATGGTGTATCTAATTGTGAATGTGATCAAAATTTACATCTTGTGGTCATTCTCGCTGCACATCTTGTCCTCTTTATGATGCCTGTTTTCCACATAGGCGACATCTGTCCCTTGAGCACCTTACAGTTCACTACACAGTGGCAGGGGCTACCCCCTATCACATTGCCATCCCTGCTGCTCCTGTCCAGCTGTGTCCTGTCAGTGCGGTTGACCTTGAGCTGTAGATGAAAGAGACACATTTGATCCAATTCACACTTGAGTATCTGTTTCCCTTACTGGTCCCCAACACGTCCTCTTTCCTGTCAGCCTCTGGGGACGCTCGATTGTGCCACCAACACTTGTGCACATTATACCAAGTAGACGGAAGCAGAGAGCAGAATGATAATACTATACGAGGGGTGTCAGAAGTATGCTTTGTGAAATGAATGAATCTTGAGACAAACACAACTGTTATTGATCATTTACTGTCTGCAATGCACCGTCTAGGTGCTGTAATGATGAGCAATGATTTTAGCCTAGAGATAAAGAATACTACTTCATTATATTGCCTACAGCAACGAAGAGGAAGCCTTCCCAGTGACAGGATTTTTGAAAGTTGGGAAAAAATTCAAAATAACAGGAGACACCAGGCTGTGCCGGTGTGGGGGGCAGCATGGTGGGCACCCACCCTGTGCCCTTCCTTCCCCGCTCACTGCACATGTCGTGGGGCAGTCTTTGGTGCCAGAGGTTCTGAGGCAGCATCGACCTACCTCAAGAATTCTCCCTCCATGCCACTGAACTTGAGGCAGGTGAGCAAGCTGGACCCAGGGAGCCCACGCTCCAGACAGGCCAACAAGGTGCACATTCCTCTGAAGGGGTCGCACATCCTCACGGGCTCTGGTGTGCAGTCAGCAGGAACCTCTCCCCTAACCGCCCCCCACCCCTGCCCCCCGATGGGTTTTGTGGAAGGGAGACAGATGTTCCCAGATGATGTGTTATCGGTGGGGCGCTGTGAGATACCCTTGTGGCTTTTTACTGCCACAGGAAATGGGAGACTTTTCCCTTAAAGAGAAATTTAGAACTTTCCCCCCAGATTGAAATTAAAAAGCAACAAAATGTTTGTTTCAATGCCTCCTAAATGCCTAAAAGTGTCTAAGGCCCCTTTATTGGACAAAAACAAACAAACAAACAAAAACAAAAATAAAGGGAAGATTATAGTGGCGCCCTCCCCCTTCTAAGGAGCAAGACCTAGCCAACTGCATTGTTTCCGCTGTCAGAGAGGAGGTGGCACTTCCTTTTGTGTCCAGTAGATACGGGACTTAATTAGCATTTTTTGTTGTTCTGTAGGAAATGAGTGAGCAAGCTTGCTGGGGCCACTCCTGTCATTTGTTAAGTATCCTGTATGTCAGGGACACGTTCTTGAAGCTTCACTTCTCTCCACCCCAAACGTCACTCTCCTGTAATTTATCAAGTGACACTGAAGTCACATCTGATGTTATCGTGCCTTAAACCACACAGGTGCAGCTGTAAAGAGGAAAACAGATGGGGAGGGTTTTTTTTTTTCATTTCACAAGTCAAATAACTGTGGGGGTAGCAGGTGTGCGGACATCACATAGTTTTGTGAGAGCTTCCGCCGCTGGGGCCGGTGACCGAGCCATCTTTCGGCAGAGCTTTCTGGGGACATAGGCACTGTTTTCAATGTCACTTAGTGAAAATCATGAGAGGGCATTTTAGGTTTTGCTCTTGGCCACGTTCCCCCCATTCCCCACGCCTTAAAATCATTAGGTTTTAGATCAGCAGTCTTCAGAGTATGTTTAAGTGCCCGTATGTGGGTCCCGCAGGCCCTTTTGGGGTCCGTGAGGCCACGCTATTTTTGTAATAACACTGAGACATTGTCTGCTTTTTTACCCTCTGTGCAGGGCACAGTGGCATTTTCCTGAGACTCCGTGACAGCTCTCCCAGCACAGTGGATACAGAGTGGATGTGAGCAGGCAGCCGTCCTCTAGAAAGCCAGGCATGCAGAGACTTAGAAAACCATAGAACAATGCCCCTCATCTCACTGAGTGTTTCTGGTTTAAAGAATATGACTTTTCATGAAGATGCTATGTATATGAACATGTGGCAGGCTTAGGATTGTAAAATAAATTGATACCGTGAAAGTTATTGAGTTTTAGTTTCTAACATGTTGCATATTAGAATTCATAACCCGCCCGGTCCAGAGCTCTTGGAGATCAGCAGCAGTGTTTGAGCATGTGAGTGGGTCCTGAGACAACTTTGAGAACCATGGATCTAACCAAAGAGTCGGGAAGGTCTGTGTCTTTCACCCCCTTAGAAGCGCCGTGTGCAGCACCCCGGAGGCACGGCACCTGTGTAACGTCCTGGGTGACCGCCTGCACCTGCAGGGCTTGCTGCTCGTTGGTCACTCGGAGCCCCAGCCTATTCTTCCAGCTCTTCCTCCCTTTCCTGCCCTGAACTCCAGGTGGCCTGGGAGTGCCCGGGCCCTGGGCATGCTGGTGCCTTCCTGCGTTACCTTTTCTGCTCCTTGTCCTTGGGGTCCTGTCCCCCCACCCCCAAGGGACTCCGACTGCAGGGGAACCCTACCCCCTTCCCCTACCCTCAATGCCTGAGCCTCAGTTTTCCTCTTTGTTATGTTCCGTGAGGAGATTTCTGAAGGAGAGCAAATGCGTTCATTTCCCAAGTGTTCGACACAGGCCCTAACACAGAGTGAATGCTCAGACACTGCCTTCTGTCACGCAGAACAGTGATTTCATCGTGTCCCCTTCACCCCCGTCCGGATCGTAACTCCTCATGGGTGAAGGAGGGCTTCCACGGGATGCAGGACTTGGAGGGCAACTGCTGCGGGACAGTCTCTTGGAAGAAACTGACCCAGGACTATTTCTGTTTGTGAAAGACAGGGAGACCCTATGAGCATCCCCGTGATTCTTACAGGCATAGTGAGCCATTCTTCATCTTTCCTTCGGAAAACTGTCCCAGGAACCGTCTGTAGTTTTGACTTATCCTGCGTGGTTCCCGTAATCAGTCCCACTTCCACAGGGGCCGGCGCGGTGATCTGTGTGGTCTCTCAGGAACAAACTGAAGTTCAGAAACAGGGAACTTGTTTCAAAGCTGTATTCGAAATCCAGTTTGTCTGACATAAGCCCGTAATTCTTCCATAACAACCAAACGTAATGAGCGAAGCTTGATTGAGTCACCGATTTTAAAAAACTATAAAAGAACTCTAAAACAATCTCAAGGTAGTATATTAGCTGCAACTGCTGCCATAACAAAGGACTGCGGACTTGGAGGCTTTAAATAACCAGACTTTATCTTCTCCTGGTTCTAGAGGCTGGAAGGTCATGATCAAGGTGTGAGCAGGGCTGGTTTCATTCTGAGGCCTGTCTGTTCAGCTCGTGGATGTCTGTCCTCTTCCAGTGTCTTCACGTGGTCTTCCCTGTGTGTGTGTCTTATCCATGTTTCCTTTTAAGGACGGGAGTCATATTGGGTCGTGGCCCCCCCCCCAATGACCTCGTTTTGGTTCAGTTATTCTTCAAAAACCCCATCCCCAAATACAGTTACCTTCTCAGGCTCTGGGGTTAGGACTTCAACAAATAAATTTGGGGGGCTGCAATTCAGCCCATAAAAGACGACGTTGACTTTGAACATGGACTGGATGTTAGATGGCATCGTGGAATTCTTGTTCATTTTCTTGAGTGCAACAATGGACAGTGGTTTTATAGGAAAATGGCACTTTGGGGGATCCGTGGTGAAATATGTAGGGGTAAGGAGGGTACCTGTGCATGACTTTCGGACGGTTCCGAGACAACAAAAAGTCACAAAGGCAATGAAAAAAGAGCAAAAAAACACCAAAAAGAGGAACAAACTCAGAGAAAGGATTTGCAGCACAGGCAATAGTCAGGGTCCTAGTGTTCAAGATATGTAAGAATAATGACATATTCTGCAGGTTATTAAAGAAAAAAAGGCCATGTTTTGTTTCCTGTAAGGAGGGGTGTATAGAAATGGTGCCCGTTTTCCGGAAGACAGGGTGCTGTCCAATCCAGAGGTCAGGAGGCAAAGGTCAATCCAGACAGGGTGCTGTCCAATCCAGAGGTCAGGAGGCGAAGGTTCCGAGCTCCCGGCCCTTGGCAAGGGCTCAGCGTTGTCTTTCCTGAAGACTAAGGATCCATCCAACGCCTTGAGATCTGGCGTCGGTTTTGGTCTCCTGTGTGGTTCTGTCTGTGAAGGGGGACCTTGGGGACACTGCCAAGTGGGTTCTGTTCCCTGCCTGGCACTTGGAAGTACCAGGAAAAGCACGCACAACAGCTGCACTCACTTTTCCTGACCCCTCAGAGGCACCCTGCCGGCAAGCGTTTTTTGTTTTTAAGGCTCAGTTATGGTGCCCCCAGAACAGTTTGGGCTGTGACTAGGGCAAGAAGAGCTGCTTCAGGAAGCGTTTCATCAGTTCCCTTTCAAAAGCCTCGAAGGCCCACGATCAGAGCATTCAGGCCGGTGTCTGGGGTGCCTGAGGGAGGGACGGTATTCTCTCAAGTACTGTGAGTGGTTCCATTTTCATCCTGAAACATTGTGTTATTTTCACTCTCAGTGTAGGTCAAGGCTACAGAAATGTATGAAAAGTTAAATATCTTTGCCCTCCATGGTTAGGAAACTCAGAAAAGCCCATGAAAGAAAAGTAGCAAGTAACCCATGCTTTACAGTGAATGGGGCCCTGCGAGAGGAAGGGGAGGTGGAAGAGCCACTGTCTAGACTCCCTGGCGTGGCGAGCTGTCGGGGAGAGACCAGGGGAGGGTCCGCCCCCAGCGCCCGCCTGGGGGTGCGGGACCTGGGGGTGGGGGATGTGCGCTAAGTCAGCAGTTCCACAGACAGACGTGCTTGTTTATGCCGTGTCGAATTCTGGACCAAATATTTATTTGAAAAATGAAAAATATTTATGTCGTGAAAGGCATTTTGGTGGCAGACAGAGATGGAAAGTTTTTCATCATTTTTCTTCCGACGCTTTACTTAGAAACTATAAAATCTCTTTCTTACCTCTCGCACTTACGAGATAGTCAGGCATCGGTACCTCTGCTGCTGAGTTTTGCCAACGTTGCAGCCGTCTTGGTTCTGAAGCGAAATTTTTCTTTTGTTCAAATGCGAGGTGATGGTGGCTTCTTCCATCGGGAAGAGGGAATATTTCCGGGGACTATTGTGGTGAAAATCCCAAGAGTGAAGCCAAATGAAACTTGAACTGACAAATAACAGTGGTCTTTTTTTTTTCCCCTCTAAATCAGCACTCACATCATTTTTGAGAAGAAAACTTAAACATCTGGTTTCCTTCTGGGAAACTGCACTGGTGTTTGACCTTAATCTTTTAAAAAAATTTATTAGTCTAGTGTGCAAGTACGCAGTTAAAAAAAATGACTACCTACCTGAAAAACCCAACATTGACACAGAGTTTGTTTGTTAAGATTATAGGGTTAACAACATTGGATATCTATGTGCCCTGCCTGGCAGAATGGAATATAAATATCTGTGTCAACATGTGCTTGCCACAATTAGAAAAGGTTTTCATCACGCTCTTGCCTTCAGCACTGTTGGAGGAGTTCATTGCCATCTGCGATCATTAGATCGCACGTAAACCCAGATTACAGAGATAATAATAAACAATTTCTGCTTTCTTGCCTTCCTGACTTGTTGCTGTGTAATGTGCAGTGAGTTTTATGGAATGTGGGCTTCATTCTACGGTTTAAGAACAGATGAAGGCCTCTGTTAATATTTATTTTCAATATCTTATAACCCCATGATAATGGGATTCTTAAATAGAACCCATTCTTATACAGAGTCAACGTTGCAAATTTAAGGATTCTCGTATTTGACATACGGTAAACAGACTGAACCCAAAGTAAATGTTTTAAAGGTTTGGTGATATTGGAATGCTTGTCTGAGGAAATGCTATTTCTGTAGTGAAACTGGACAGGGAAGCAGTGATTTTGGCATTTGAACTCCCACTTTTAGAGGTTCAAAATGTGATATGTGTCTGCTTATCTTTTCTCTGAGTGGGATTTTCTGTTTTTCAGTAAATTGCCACTGCTGTTTAATAGGTGTGTGTTCTTCTTGGTGTAAACTTCGAAAAGGACATGGACCTGGTAGAGAGCCCTGTGGCCGGGAAGAGCAGCATAAGTAGCAGCTCCCCACACACAGCGCTCTAGTCCTGCTTTCTCTGCAGATTCATTTGAGATCAAGGTGCTCAAAGAGTCCTCTGCAAGCGGACATCTGTTTGGGAACGGTGTGTAGGTAGGAAAACACACAGGCACGCTCACACTCTTGTCCTTGCCCCGCTGTGTTGCACCCTCTCCAGATTATATATTAACTTTGACTCAATGGGAGGAATTCGGGGGTGAATTCGTCTAGTTCAGCGGAGTTGGTTAATATTCTGCCCCTACTGTTTGTGGCCTTATGATCTACCACAGAGGACAAGGGGATTGGGCAGTCATCGCATTATCCTGTAGAGCAACAATCTGCGTTGTAACAATACCCACAGGTGATTCACAGGTACACAGAAAAGTGCTGTCCGGGTGGCAAGTGGGAAAGTGGCACTGTCCACCACACCACCCCCGACCTCCACACAGGCCCCTGGCGCAGATGGTGAGACCTCCAAGCAGGCTGGAAAGTAATGGAAATGGGGAAGTCAACCCAAGAGACAGAGTGTGTGTGTGTGTGTGTGTGTGCGTGTGTGTGCGCGCGCGCAGCACTGTAGAGCACTGGAAAGGACGGAGTCTAGGGTGAGGCCAAGGACAGCAGCCTGAATATCTGGGTGCAGTTGGCGTTACTGGCCAAGGTGGGAAACACAGGGAAAGGCCGTTAGTAAGGGTGAGAATTAGGCGTGCGCGGTAGGTCGCACATAGGTGTCCCAGCTTTCCGTGGTGAAGCCCAGCGGGCACTGGGATGAGCGAATCAATCTGGTGCTCAGGAAAGAGGTCTGGGGAGGAGGTAGACACCTGGAAACTCTCGGCACATCAGTGGCGAGTGCAAGCATGGGGCTAGATAAGATCTCTTGAGAGAAGCTGGGTAGACAGATGAGGCTGGAAGGTGGCCGAGGGGGAAGACCCAGCCAGGAGAAAGAGCAGCCCACAGGGAAGGGAAACCAGGGTGCCTGGGCTCTCCTGAAAGCCAAGTGCAGAGAGAGAGTTTGTCATGACCGCTGCAAAGTAAGAGGCTCAGAGTCCATCACTGCATATCATGGCGGGGAGGTCATTGGCATCCTCGATAAAGTTTCAGTGGAAGGCAGGGGATGAAGGCCTGATAGTGTCTCTGAATCTGAAGAATGAGCTGAAACTCTCGACCATTTTCCTGGCTACTGTGGAAGAATAAGAAAGGCAAAGAACATCTACACCCGAGAAGGCAACAGTTCAGGGAGTACAGGTTTCTAGACCTTCTGTGGCTGTGTTGTCTCAAGTCTTATGGTCCCCAGGTCATTTTCCAGCCAGTTTGGACAGCAGGGTGCACTTCAGCTCCAACTTTGCAGCCATCTGTCTCTGCTGCACCACAGTCAATCACCACAATTACTGCTCCCCCTTTTCTAATTAAAAGCAATAATCAGGCCCACCTGTCCCCCACCTAGTACCCTCCTCCCTGCGTCTGCTTTCAGGTGAAAGACAGACAGGACTGTGGGGACTGTTGCAATGATGTGGATGCAATGGATGATGTCGCTCTGGAGACACCTCATCCCCTATACACAGGGACTAATGGGACCGCCAAAGGCCCAGCATGACAGCCACCCCTTATTTCACCTGTTGTCTAACAAAGTCTTGGGGTGTGAAGACTCATGCCATAGTGAGAGCATGTGTAGGTCACCTAACGAGATACCCAAAGTGACCGAACTACCACGTGCAGGAAGACTGCTAGGAAATACACACTCTAAGTCCATACTTCAGAGCACTTGTCCCCTGCTCCCGTGGATTCAGAGCTTCTTCCTCCAGCCAGCAGTCACTCTCCACTTGGCTAGTGGGAGGACCATGGACTCTTCAGAGCATGGCAGGGGGTACATGTAGGGGGGAAGACCCCAGGGAGTAGGCATCAGGGCTCTGTGGGGGCCAGCTTTCTACCGGGGCTTCTCAGCCCCAGGTGCTCCCAGAAGCGGGCTGGCTGCTTTCTCTGCTGCTGCCACCAAGCAGCCCACCAGAGTTTCCGTGCTTTCTAGCCTACTAAGAATTGGACCGGTCTTGCCACTTGCAGAACTCTCTGGAAACTAAAATAAGCAAGGTGGCATTTTTGATATTTTTCTGAAGAGTTTTTGTTGCAAGCAGCAAAAGGTCAACAGTTCAGGTTCTTTCCTCAAAAATGCCCATGTTACAATGCTCAGTGGGGAGAAAACAATCAGAGCACATGAAACTTGTTTAATCTCCATTCTCATTGTAAACAAACGGGCCAACTGGAAAGAAACTACTGCAGCATGAGCCATGATGGTCTCTGAGTTATAAGAGATGACTTTTCCTTATTTTTCTTTATTCTCTAAACTTTTTACAGGATGCCTCGATTATTTTTATAACTAAAAAGAAGTAAATGTAAAGATTGCTTCCAAAGTCCAATTCTTTTGTCTACTTTTACAATCTGCCTTGGCAAGTAGGTACCCAGAAGGCTGCCCTCTGTGGCTTTGGGGCCATCGTGGACAGTCAGACTTGGGGTGGCCTGGGCGTTGGACACAGGTCGGGGTGGGGCTGGTGGGAAGACAAGTGCTGGAGGGGCTACTGTGGCCCACGGGCAACGCCGCCCAGGACGGCCGCACCTCTCTTCCCCTCTTGTTCCTGACATGTGGCAGGACACCCACGTCTGGTAAAGAGAGTCCAGGGGCCCCCATTGATTAGGACAGTGGTTTCAGGACTAACTTGTGTTTCCTCTCTTGTGCCCCAATAGCCCCGTGAAACAGGCTAGAAGGGCGCCCTGCTGCTCGGGTGTGAGGGGACTGATGTCAGAGGGGCCACACGGCTGACAAATTCCATAGCAGGGACCCAGAGCCCTGAACTCTGGTTTCTTTACAACAGTCAGTGATGACTGCCAAATATTTTAGAACTGAAAAAGCTGTGTAGAAAGGAAATTTTGTATAGAAAAATGTATGCGAATATGAAAACCATAAAATTAAACTGGATGGCGGAGGTCTGCCCTGGACAGGCCATGGACACGCTCGGTCACGGGTCCTCGGCAGGGACTCCTGGGGAACTGGGGTGGCGAAGCGTGGCAAGCGGGCTGAGGAGGCGGCGGTGCCGACGACAGCCCCTCTGTGGGAGCCAGGACTGGAAACGTACATTTGATTGAGAGCTGTGGGAACTTTTGAAATGTTCATGTTCTCCACTGTAGTCATGATTCTTTTCTGGATGAAGAGTCACACAGTGAAGCTAGTCGGCTCTGGACGACTCGCCATTATTTTGGCGAGTGGTAATACTGAGGTCATGGAAGAGGCAATGGACGGGTGTGAAGAGCTTGTTAGTTGTAAAACTCTCCTGAATTTTAGACCCTTGGCCATTCGTGTCTCTTTGCCGTTGCTTTGCCTTTCAGAGCAGTGATATATGTGTATGTTTGTCACGTACATATTTGTATACATAAATATATACATATATATGTTACATATACATAAATGTCATCATGTGTAAATTCCAGAATCTTGGAGCTAAATGGTAACTTAAAGATCAGTCCAGTCCTCTGATTTTTATATGAACTATTAAGAGTCAAGAACAATAAATAATGTGGCCATGCTTTTGTGTAGAAGCCTTCTTGGTTCATTTACGATCTAAAGGACTAACCCGAACCAATGATCACGTTTGATTCCGAGTAGGAGGCGAGGGGCCACCTTCCTTTTGAGAAAAGAAAAGGAGGTGCCAGACTTAATGATAAGGTTGACTTTTACGTTTCCATGGTCACCGCCTGCCGGATGGCATGAGCCTCTAATTCTTGGGAAGTGTCATCTTTTGCATAAACAGTTTACACAGGCTGTGACATTGTAATTTTTAGTAGTAAAAAAAACCCTTACCATCTTGTAATTACTTTTTCATAAAACCTTGCTCAATTATTACAAAACACAATAATCTTCTCCTTGTGTATAGAACAGGCAGTTGAAAGTGACAGGGTTCTCTGCGTCCTTTGGTGACTGTCAGCTGCCCGGAGGATGCAACTCGGAGAACAAGGTCTGTGTTTTGAACAGTTTACGCCTGTTGGTGCTATTCAGTGGTGGCAACAAAGCTTTTCATGGTTACAAACACAATGTAAACTTGTTCTAATAAATATATGCAGTTCAGCTAAGTGAATAGTGAGAACTCCCGATTGTTTGGCTGGTGGAGACAAGGGGGAAGGTAAGGAGAAGTCTTCTGCTTTGGTAACAGATCCGCCAGCACCAAGATGTGAATTGCCTGCCAGACAGGCCCAGAAACCCTGCAGGGAAATTCACCAAGTTTCTAATGACCATCCTAGGTTCATCACAGGAAAGCATAAATGATGACCGGCAGGGGTGACCTGCTCAAGTACCACATACTCCTTGATCCAGCAGAGCCTGAAGGTGCATCCTTGACTCTGAACACTGACCTATGACTCAATGTTCTGTGACTGGCTGCAGCAGAGTTCTGTCTCTTGCACATTCAGAGAGATTCTTGGTTGGATGTGAATCATCCAACATGCTTCAGTGCCACCACAAGAATGGCATTTTGGGAATACCCCACATCAAATTTGTAACACTGTTCTGTAGCATGTGGAGTTGGATAAAGCCCATGTCTATACATACCCATGTACAAAATAACAGGGATGGAGGGGCCATATGTGATGTCCTGTCTGTACATAAAGTGAACACAGTGAGACCACAGAGGGAATCACCGCTGATCTGAAGAAGAATGGATATTCCCCTGCTCCCCGGGCGCTCCATCTTTGGGGAGTGAGGGAGAGTAATGATGGTGAAGTGAGGGATTTAAACCACATGGGAAGGGCGGGCGGGTTTAGAGAGGTGTGGGGTGTGCTTATGTGTGATGCGTCTTTGTCTCAAACCACCTTACTTTTCCCTGCCTGTGACCATTGCTTTCATCTCCTTCTAGGGGTCACCCCTTTCCTTTCTGCCTTGAACCCCTGCTGAAGCTTTAACACACAACCTTTCCGCGAGCTCTCCTGGGCTATCCCAATCGAATTCGAAGGACCCCTAATCACTTTTTTTAGCTGGTTTGTTGTGTATTCTGTACAAATGGCTTCCGGGAAGGCAGGAAAATGGCATTCCTCTTGTGTAAGGGCAACCACCCCACAGTACCCAGGATCGAGGAGAGTGCTCTGTGCCAATGGATTAGCTCGTTTGGGTGATGCTTGTTGAACGTCTGTATTGCCCTGTGTCTGGCATTGTTCTTGTGTTGTGGGTGATGAGTAAAAGAGGAAAGTAGCCACCCCCTTGGAGCGCAGAGCCTAGCTGGGAATACAGACAGGAAGAAGGTGTCACTGCAGGGGAGAGGGTACAGAATGGCAGGCACGTGGAGACTTCGACAGCAAGTAGGAGCGGCACTCAGTCCAACTCAGACCAACCAGGGCAAGTTCCCAGGGCAGAGGACACATGATTGGAATCTTAAACAATTAGGCATTCCGTATAGATGTTCACTGAACATGTAGAATGCATTTAGAAAATCTTATCAGGCCCAAATATGCAAATACCTGGGTCCCAGCTTCTATCCTGCAAGATTATATTAAGCCCTCGGAAACGTCCCTGTTTTCTTACAGATCTGAGCAGTCTTGGGGCTTATGTCTGGGCCCAGGGTGATGCTGTTCCAGGGAGGGGTGTGAGGAGGGTGCAGAGGGTGTCAGAGTTCTGTGCAGTGCATCTCAGGGTACTGATTACTTAAAGGACTTTTTACAAAGAGTATATAAATGATACATGATGCTTGGGGCTGGGGATGAAAAAGGAAACACACCCACCTACATCCTACCATCCGAGGACAATCCCCTGTAACATTTTGTTTTATATCCTTCAGCGTTTTCCCCCACACACATCATTTTTTTTCCCTTTCAAACATGGGACCCTACTACCCTATACATCCTAGACTGTGGCCTGCCTTTTGCAGTTAATATATTGTAACCATACGGAGCATTTGTTGGAGGATAAGGTTTGTAATGAAGTTCATTCAAGTGCCCCGTCAGTCAAAACACCTGTGGCTGGCTTTGTGAGCCCAACTTCAGGAAGCAGTAAACAGAGATGCAGTAAATCAGTTTTCCAACTTTTTATTCTTAGAGGCGGCATTGGTGGTAGGATTATTGGTGGTTAAAAGGCAAAGGGCCGAATGAAGAAATGTACCTGGAAGTGATGTTTGTAAGAATACTTTCTAACTTGCTGTGAAATGATACATATTACTAATGACTGGTTTTATTTACCAAACATTTTTCTGGGAAAACCAGCTGATTTTAAATTAGAAGGTATCACAGACCACAGTTTGCACCACTTCCAGTATGATGTCACTTGAATTTCCCATTTCTAACTTCATTGATCTTGTACTAACGACTCATTTATTTAGGCTTTAAAACTATTCTATGCAAATACCTTATGGAATGCTTTTTTAAAAAGCTCCATTTATTTGTTTTTCTTAAGCCGAAAAACACACTCCATGTCTGGGAGCAACCAAAGAATGGATAAGCTTTTCTGGGAGGACTCCAGATTGAGTTTCACATTTCTGAGTGGTGACTCTGGGCCTGAGGCCCCTCAGGTGAGACAGAATCTCTGCCCGTGAGGTCACAGGTCTAACTAAAGAAGGCAGAGCTGCGGCAGAGCATAGAAGTGCACTGCTCAGAGGAACCTTAAGAAACGAGAGAGAGTCAGGCAGGTAAGAAGCCTGGGAGCAACACGCCAGGCAGGGGCAGAGGAGGAGAAGGCGTGTCCGGCAGAGGTGGCCACGGGCAGTGAAGCATTGCCAGTGTGGGCGGCGTGGGGCCTGCTGGAGTCGGGTGGGGCTGGCAAGGATCAGGTGGAACGTGGGGCTTCATGCTGCAGGGCGATTAGCCAGGAGACTGTCATGGAGCTGCTCTCCAGGCACTTGGGGACACAAGACTGAAGACCTTATCTGAAGCTGGACTTAAAGATTCCGGAGCCTCTGAAGCCCAGGTCTCAGTTGTCCTGGCAGTGGGACAAAAGAGGAGAAGCAGGGTGGAGTCAATGTGAGGTGAGGAGGTGGGGGGGTCACAAACGGTGACACTAAAAACATGTGGATGAGCAAGAAAGATGATAACAGCGAGAGGAGAAGGGGGGTACAAGGCATGACAGCGAGGCTGAGGTGCCATTGTGTGAATGGGTGGAGCCAGAGGAGAGGGAGGGTCTGGATGGATGGGAGAATACGGTGTACCATGACCAAGAGAACACTGGTGACGAGGTGTCCTGCCTCAGGTCCGACTGTCCTCTGCCCCGTGCTTTGTAGGAAGATGGTAAAGAAGAGCGAAGCCAGAGGTGGATTGTAAGTGCAGGCCTCGGGGAATAGTTCCTGATGGGCTCGTTTTCCTCAACGGAGCGGGCTGTCTTCTGAGAACAGGGGACGGGGGTGAGTTGGAAGCTTTGTTGGACAAGGTAAATACCGCTGACCTGGGGATAAAGGCAGGGGCAGCTTATCCCAGCACAATCCCTGGTACATTGTTGGTGTTCAGTTCACACTGAATTAAAAAATAATGTCCAAAGATGGTGGGAGAGCCCAACTGAGGCTGGCAGGCATGGGTTTATCGGGACACTGTGTGTGGCTTTTTTCTTCAGTGTCCAGTGTCAGAGGTCTGTATATGTTAAAGTGGAGAGGTGGACACTATCCCAGTGTTGGTCTTTTCCCAGGCAGTTGCAAAGCTCAAGAATGGAAGGCGGTGAAGGCTATTGTTGAAAGTGTGGTTCGTGGGGCAGCCGGGCAGGATCTGATGCACTGGGAGGGGAGGAGGGTTCGGGGGAGCAAGGGAATGGAGGTAGTCGGGGTTCAGAAGGTGAGACCGTCACTTTTACTGTGTCCGTGACAGAGACCATGAATACATGTTTCCTCATTCTTTAAATGATATTTGCATATCATTAATTTTAAGTTTTTGTGAAGATGAAATAAGGAGCAGCCTGAACTTCCAACAGGAACAACGTGCAAGTCCAAGTTAAGGTTGTAATGAAAGAAAACCGTATGAGATGTCCTTGGGAACTGGTGACAGCATCACATTTGACTCGGGTCGGCATGGCTGGGAGCAGCCTCAATGTCCGGCACTCTGCTGGGAATCAGATCTTGTTATTTCTCCCTTCCGAAAACAGGCCTGTGCTGAGTGCGTACCGTGGCCACGACGTGTACTCGCCCACTGAGAAAAGCCCGTGAGCACCTCCCCTGTGCCGGCCGCTGTGTGCGGCACCCTGTCTGTGCCGAGGGCCAGGAGTAACTAGCGTGCAGGAGAGAGGAGAGACTGCCTGCCCATCAGACTGGGTTTTGGTTTGGTTTAGGAGGAAAGGTAGACATGCCTTTTAAATGAAAGCGAAACGTGGGATCAAGTGACTGCGAGAGTGGTAGAGAATAATAAACACGAAAATGATATTGTAGGGAGGGACTCAAGTATACTAGGGCCCAGGTTGTCTAGAAAACCTCGATGGAATTGACGGCATTTTAAATGGTTGGACAGGAAAAGCATGGGAGGCTCAAAAGGCACCGAGTGTGTCCTAAGTTATCCGTTGCCATGCCAACTCCTGTACTTGAACCACATTCAAGGCTAACCTGAAAAATGCACAGAGGCCTGAAACTGAGCTCTGCGATAAAGCTTTCCTTTTTAATAAAGTGAATAGAAATAAGCATTTTAAATATTTTAACTGAAAGAATAAATCAACCCCTCCATGACTCCATCAGATGGCTTACTTTCAGACATATGGGAAAATTTAACTCAATTCTAAACTATTAAGCCTAATTCTGGGAGAAACCCATTAAAGTCGTGAAGTAATGAAGCACTTGAACAATAAACCTTTATTTTGTAGAATTCTTGGAGGCGCATCACTATTTCTGTGCTTTTGGATGATTCCAAACACCAGCATCTTTGCCTGAGAATTGCAAGTTCTGTGGTTTGTAACTGACTTTGGGGTGGGGTGGGTAGGAATTCTTAGGATGTTATCCTTCCAAGAAGAATTTGGAGAGAAAAGGAGTTTTTTGATGCAGAAACATAAAATGACCCAAGTTTTAAAGCAGTGGGGTGACTCTTCTCCCAGAAAATTAATTCCTTCTTAATCTTGTTTAATTTGAATATTCAGCAGAGCTTGTCACTGGGGACCAGGTAGGGCTCCTACCCAGAAAGGGCTTGTAACAGAATATGTTGAGTCCCACACGATTATTTTACATTATTTTGCTAAGTTTACCCCAATACACTTTAATTATTTTCCTGGAGAACAAGTCAATTGTAGTTTTCATTCCTTTTTTTAAATTCTGTTTGGGAGAGTTGTGGAGAGTTACATACCACAAATTTTGCCTTTAGTAAATGACATTGAAATGTTTTCAATGCCCTGAAGCACTTGAATAGGAATTTTAGGAGTCTTGTAATTAAAATTTAAAAAAATAGAAAAGCTATGGACAGACATTTTTGAGGCATCACAGTTCTGTTGATTTTTCTTTTGGAATTTGTGAATCAACTATAGGCAATTTGTAGTTCAAAAGAATTGGGAAACGTGTCTGTGTAGGTCTAATTTTGTCCTTTTTAATGTTTCTAACCTCAGTTGTCTTTACTTGTTGGACCAACCTCTCAGCTTATCTGGAGCTACATTTCAAAAAAATTCCTTTCATGGGTTCAAACATGTTAGTCATTATCGTATCCATTTCCAATGAGTTATGAATGTAGTATTTTTGGATTTGCTTGGTTTCTAGACTTGGGGTGTTTAAGATACACAATTGATTTAACAGCTTTACTGGGCACATAAGTAAACTTAGCCACTTTAAATGCTCATGTTAATTAGAAGCTACATCCTGAAGCAGGTGTGTTTTAAAAATGTCAAGTGCATCATAAAGTGAGGAAACTTGATAGGTGCGCAGCGACTTGGCAGGCGCCCATCCAGTGGTTCAACGCACAAGGGCCCTAGTTCCTCGCTCTGTGCAACACTCATGGTGGGTGTGGACCATGTGCTCGGTAGTTAGTGATTTACAGAAGACAGGACTGTGGGCTCTCCTATTTTACATGGAAAATAATATTATCTCTCTTGGCTGTTAGCAGAGGGCATTCTTAAGTTGGAGGGAATGAAACAGTTATGATCTTTCACGGTAGTGTTATCATGTGTAGATAAGTTAATGGCTTCCTGTGCAAATAACCGTTGGATCAGTACACCTGAGCTTGGAGTTCTCTTTAAAGTCAAAAAAATGTTCAAAGCCATGTATCTATAGATATAAATCCCTCTTCAAGGTCATTGGTCGAACTTCAAAGTGTTAATGCTCATGAAAAGAAGCCCTATTTAAAATTTTTGTAGGAGTAATGATGTCAGCATTAAACAGCCAGGTCATGGTGTGGCATTCATTACTTTTTAAAAAATGTTAGTGTAATGTGTCGCATGTATATAATATCACACATTACATAATATAGCATGTATGTAATACTACACATTTTATATTATATGGTCTATTATTTGTTCTGTATTATATTTTATATAGAGTATATGTTACACAATATAGACATATTGGTTATTATACACATTACTTATTAAATACAGTTATATGTTGTGTTGTGTACAATGTATTATATGTCACACATTATATAATAGACAATTTGTGGTGTGTATAATCACACAAACAGAGAGGAAGCGGTGTGTCTGTGAGCAGCTGTCACGTGGAGGGACCAGGGCGACTCTGTTTTCCCCGGTGTGGCACTGAACGGCATGCATGTGATTAACTTGGCTCAGTGGCCCTGTGTTTGGGTTCACTGAGGACTTCCGCCTGTCCTTTCCTGTGACCATCCATTCGTCACAAGAGTACAGACATTGCCCCTAGACAAAGGGAACAGACCTTCCTGTCCTTGATGTTGTTGATACTCTTGCTTTCAACTCGGAGTTGAGATAAAAATCCCTTGCCTAGTCAACGTTCGTTAGCTTCCTATGTCTGGAGCCCTGGGTGTTTCTCATTTTGAAACCTTCTCTTTGTTAGATGTTAGACACCTCACCAATAAGGGTTGACTGACTGGACTCTACATGGGTGTATTGTTTTAAAACTCTGAACTGTTTGGAAGGGGATGAAATCAGAAATAAAGCCTCGTTCCTCAAGTGGATCCGGAACGGACAGTCGCTGTGCTTGCGTGGCTTGTCACCACCTGGCTTCACCCCTGAAGCGTCTGGGGGACCTCTGCTCTGCACGGCGAGGACACTGGCACCCCTCACCCGCCTCTTCTCCCTGTGACCGGTCCCGGTTTCCCCAGGACTTTCCCAGTCTTAGCGCTGAAAGTCCCACATCTGGGAACCCCCAAGGTCTCAGGAGCCCTGGCCCCTACCTACAACCTCCCTGTGTGTTAGACTCTAGTTTTTACAGTATTGTGTTTTAATACTTTTGTTATACTCACTGTTACCAAGTAACTATGAATGTTGGTTTGATCTAAAGACTGTTTCTAAAAATCAAAAGCCATTCTGCCAATATCATTCACTGTGAAGCCATGTAATAGAATTAGATCCACAGAGAAAGAAATTCCATCCTGGATCACTGAATTTTGCCACTGTAAGGAGATTTTCCCAACGGTTTCATTTCCTTAGAGACACTCCTCTACTTTTGCTTTATCCTCTACAGTCTTTTCGTTCCACGTTGTCCTCTTCCTTAAATCCCAGTTGTCACCTAGCAGACCAGTCCCCTGGAGCAACTTTGTGTATAAGGTGCCTGCACGGATGGTGCAGCTCTGTCACTATGTGTTTGAAATGTCTGCTTTCACCTCCACACTCGATTGGTAATTTGAGTCTGGATTTGAAGCAATGGTTCCTGGACTTGGAAGGCACTGCTTCTCTGATAGCTGCAGACTAGAGCAGGCGATATGTCTGGTGCTGGGCTGACTCTTACACTTAGGTGATTGTGTGTGTGTGTGTGCGTGTGTGTGTGCATGTGCGTGTGCGCGTGTGTGTGTGCATGCACATGCATGCATGTCTCTCCATCTGTCTACCTCTTTGGAGCTTTTAGGGATTTTTGCTTTATCCTCAGTTCTACTATTTTACCAATGGTCTCTTTTTTATTAATCCTTTTTTTTTGGGGGGGGGGACCTAATTGGCCTGAAGTCTCCACTAGTTCAGGATATTTCCTCCTTACTAATATTTACTCTCTTTACCTAGGACTCCAGTAGATGAATTTTGGATCTTTTGGAATTGATTTTCCCTGTCTTTCATCTTTTCCTTCTCTTTGTTTATTTGCTGTATGTACTGGAGATTTTCTTGGCTTAAATGTTGAAGCCCACTGAATGAGTCTTTAGCCATATAAATTCTATTATTTAGTTCATTGACTTTCCTGGTTTGGAACCAATTTGTTTAATAATCTGAGAACTTTCCTGTTCTTGGTCTTTTTTCCATGGAAAGATTGTGAGTATCTATGGCTGTTATTTCAGACCTTAAGAAAGTATCGTTCTTGACGATGATGATCTTGACAGATGATCTCCTTGGATGGCTTAGGATTTTCCTTTTCCAAGATTCGACACTTCTTTAGTATTTAGGTAGAATGTATTATTGCTGTTTTCCACCCAAACCCCGAGCTCCAACTGAGGTGCCTATCTTGGTTCCCTGGAACAACTTAGTCTTGTCTACCTGCTTGTGCTCTTCCACTGATTCTGCACGTCTTCCCTTCTCTCTCCCAACTCTCTCTTGATCGCCCCTCCCATCCTGCTTACACAGAAGCTTCTGGAACACCTCCTCAGCCCAAAGCAGTCTCCCCTTTATCTTAACATTCACCGACCCCTGCTTGAACCTTTCTTGTCATTGCCCCTCCCTCTCTCTCGCTGAGAACCACCACAGCTACAGTAGGATTCCTAAAATGGAGGCAAATAAAGGGCGTTGAGAGGACAAGAAAATTTGTGGTCACAGGAGGGAGAAGATGGAGAGGTCAAGTGACCAGGTGGAGGCTACTGGCCAGGTATCCCAAGTATAAAAATGGCTTATCAGTGGTTAGGGGCTTACATTTCTATCTCTTACCTGGAAACTTAATTGGACTGAAACTTAATTTTTCAAATCATTTCACAAAATTCTCCTAAGTAGCAATTAGTCAATAGATGGCCAAAATAGAAACTATTAAAATTCTCTTTATGTAGCAGGGGACAGAATTATATAACCTGGATACATTCTTGAGATTTCTTTGTGGTTTGGCTTCAGTAAATTACTACTTTACATAGACCTTTTAAAATATATTTAGACTTAAGTTTAAAGAGTGAGAACCACTTGTGTAAACATCATTGAATACCATTCTTTTAATGAATGGGGTGATGTTATTTATATTCTTTCTTCACTTCCTCTGGAAAGCCCATTTCTTTTGAGAAGGCTTTAACCTATATTGTATTCCCCTTGAAAAGTGAAAGGAATTCATGTTAGTGTATTTCAGCTCTGCCAGCACATTCTTCCTGTTGCTGCTGAGAAGTGCTCAGACCGACTCTCTGTGACAGGTATGTTTAGGGGTTAGAATACCCTTATTTTATTTATGCTTTCATAGGGAAAATGCTCCTCTTAAAAAAATACGATTTTGCAAGTTGGTATTCCAGTAAAGGAACCAATGACAAAGGGTTTTCTGGGCTGGGCTGAGGAGTCTGGGTTCATCCAGACAGCAGTGAGGGGAGGGACCTTTGGAAGGACGAAAGCAAAGTAGTCACACGATCATGTTTGTCTAGCAGATGACAGGACGTACGTGGGATTAGAGGCAGACCGGAGGGGAGGTTGTGATATAATCCATGTCAGAAATCAATGAAGCTGTGGACTAAGTCAGTAAAAGTTGTTCCTGTCCAATGCTAAGTGTTTAGTCTGTATGCATTGTGCTGCCATTAAACTAATTTACTGGGTATTTTAGAAAGACTTACCCTTTTAAAGCTAGAGGGGATGGATGTTGGAGATTCTTAAGAAATGCTGTCATTTTATAAATGGCAAAACTTAAGGCCTACAGAGAGGAAGTGACTCCTCCAAGTTAGATAACTCATTTCTAGCAGAACTTGAGCTCGTACCCAAGTCTCCTGGTTCTGAAACCAAGGCTTTTCTTCTGATACCAGCCACTCACCTGTCCTCCCTGCTTGTTGCTGAGAGCATGCCCAGGTCTATGTCCCACCTAAGGAGCTGTCACCTGGTAGTTGATGACGCAGAGTGTGATATTTACAGGCTTACTATTTTTCTCACGTCAGCCCATGCCTGCCTCTACCAGATGATGACTCAATTCTAGCCTTTTCTAATCTTCGCCACCACACGTTCTTGCCTGGGCAAAAAAAAGGTGGTGACCTTCAGAAGATGACCTTGGCAATTACTTCCCAGAGAAAACAGAATCACCCAGGAACACACTAGCCTCTACCTGCCATCAAATCTGTTTACCATCATCTGCCTGCCCCTTGTCGAAATGGTGACAGTGCCCCAGCCTTACTTTACGCCAGGTCCTGGGTCCTGGGTCCAAGTCCTCCTGTCACTTCCAGGGATTCTCTTGATGATTTTTCATATTCCAGGATTTTCAAACCCTTCTCTGGAAGATCCATCCTGTCAACATTTATATATCATCTGAACTATCCCATTTAAAACTCCCCTTAGATAACTATCCAGTGAGGCACACTGCATGCAGTTATTCGTAGAATAATTATTTATGAGCAGCACCATGTGCTGAGCATTGGGCACGCCAGTCGTGCCCAAGAGAAGTGGAGCCACATGTGGGCTGATGGGGGACACAGATGTTTAGCATCTGTGCTTGCTGAACATTGAGATTGCCGAGCGCCATTCTAGTTTTACAGCAGGAGATGCAGAAAAGATGATCTGTTAAGTTCAGGCTCCCTGAACTATTTTTTTAAGTGGCATTCACATTGAGTTTGAACCTTTGACATCAGAAAAATAAATGTGCACACACAACCACACATGCTAATGACACGTTTAATAAAAAGAAAAATTGTTTTCCCAAGGACAGATTCAAAATGACTAGGCTTCTTTGCCTCCCTCCGTTATCACCCTCCTATTTTCCTCGTGGGCGACATCATTCAATTTTAGCGTTTCCCCTCTTTTCAGAAGTAAAAGCAGACCACATTAGCAAAACCAGAGATTTCCAGGAAGCAGTAGTTGCTGTGGTGGTGGGGACCGTACAGATGAATAAATCACTGTTCCCTGAGAACTGTAAAATGTTTTATTGGACGTCTGCACTCTGTATTTATGTTTTCTTTTCCCCCCTGAACCTGAAAGCTCATCGAAATAGCCTCAAGATGGATGTTAAATAAAAACTCTGTGATTGAGTCGGTAGTTCATTTCTTAAAAACTGGTTATGTCAAAGCCTGTTTTACTTGACGGATGTGGAAAGGTTGAAGGAAAAAAAAGTCCTTCAGTGAAAGGAAATTACCTTTCTAAATATAACATTCTAAAGTGATGTAACAGTTTTTTCCATATGTTGCCTGAATAAAAGTAGTGTTTTTTTTTTTACAGAAGCCTGTTGTTTTAAATGTTTTTTTAGAAGCCTGGTTAAAAAAAAAAAAATCAGTACTTCAACCGTTAAATAAACAGGCAGTCACAAGCTGAGATTTCTAAAGCTATCTCCCAAAACATTGAATTATTACATAACCAGCGAAAGACACACGGCACCTTCTGTGCCCTTTTACTAAAGTCTGCTGTGCTTACGAGAGCTTCCAACTTCGAACACGACAGCCACCTGCGTTCTGTTCATTTGAGGGAGTTTCGCTTTACTAATTAACAGTGTTCACTTTTGCTGCTTTCTAGCACATCTTAATTGTTTAATATTATTAATGTAGGTCGAAAGAAGCTCTTGGACTCCAATCTATAACAGGTGCTGCTTATAAAATTTTTCTGCTTAGAAGTGTCTGTCCATTTCTGTGGCTTCCTCCAATTTATTAGGCACATAATTTGCTAAAAACCTTAATTTTTGTATTTACCTTTCTTCTCCTTATTTATATCTGGACTTGAGGATCTTTGGAAAGTCTTGCCTTCCCCATAATATTCCCCCACTGATGTGTTACTAAGCCCCAATTTCAATATTAAGCCCCCAATTTCAAGAACATAAAAGTTGTGTTCTTTTTTTTTTAAAAAATCCTATTATATTTATTTCTTTTATTTTTAGAGAGAGCGGAAGGAAGGCAGAAAGAGAAACATTGATTAGTTGCCTCACACACTCCTAGTGGGAACCTGGCCCACAAACTAGGCATGTGCCCTGACAGGGAATCGAACCAGCAGTGTTTAGTTCACAGGCTGGTGCTCAATCCATGAGCTACACCAGCCAGGGAAGAACTGTGTTCTTTTTATGCTTTCAAGTACACACTGTACCACCGAAGCTGCCTCTGGGCATTGTTGCTAGCTAACTCTGTGACACCCCGCCAACTCCGCCCCGCACCCCCCACCCCCGTCCCACTGGCCATAGGTTCCCTAAGGGGACGTACTCTGTCCTAGTCACTCCTGGGTCCTCCCCACCCATGCCGGGTACATTGTTTGGTGCTCTGATGTTGGATGTATTCCAGGCACTTTGGGAGTGGCACAGGTTGCTTGAGTGGGAGGGAAGAGAGTTAGGAAGGTGCTGATAACTGGATTGTAGCACTTGTAACCCAGTTACCATCTGTTCACTGGTCCGCCCGCCTTCCTTCAGAGCCTGCTGTCTTGGGCAGCAGCTTGGGGTTTTCTTTGTAATTCTAGTGCCTTTAACAGCACTTGAATGTACATCATTCATTCAAAAAACACTCTTCCCTTCATTTTTTTGCCCAGGCATCTCCAACATTGAAAAATAAAGAAAAAAGGTGTTGAAATTCCCAGTTCTATTTGGCCAGCTTTTCTTATTACGAGGCCCACTTTGCTTTTATGTTTGTTTTTAAGAACAAAAAAGAAAGAGACATGCAAGGACATATAAGGAGGGAGTCACCTCCTGGAACTTCCAGTATCTCTGATTAAGTATTAGAATTAACAATACTTTGTCAAGTAATTATGCCAGCTGGTAGCCTCTTCAAAAAACAAAGAGGAGACGGCAGATTCTGAGGTCCAGACCTTCAACATCTGGGGTGCAGTGTCTGTGTTGTCTAGCTGCTTCGGGTTTCACTGTCTAAAAATCCTCAGGCAATTCGCCATGAAATACAGCCCACATTTGGGAAGCATCTAGGATTGGCCTGCCATGTCTTAATAAGGTGTAAAGAACTTCCATCACTTCTACCTAGTACTGGTGTGTGGACCTCTGGAACCCAGGAACTGATACAAACGAAGAACTGAACTTGTCTTAAAAACTCAACTCATTTCATAAATTTTATTTGTGTGCGGCGTTCAATCAGTGCCTGATGAAATGTGCAAACCCTAGACAACATCAGGATTGAGTGGGTAGAACCTTCCCTTTGCCAGACTTTCCCCAGTATATCTATTAAAATGCCAATGGAAAAAAAATTCAACTTATTAAAAACTGCTGATGTATGTAGTTTTTCCAAGAACACATCCATTCATTTTGTAACATGAGATGAATTTCTCAGAGACACCATGACTTACTCACTCTGTAACCCTGTGCCTGGCATAGTGCCTGGCCCATATCAGGCATTCACTGTGTAATTTAATCAAATTATGGGTAAAACTAGTATTTTTACTGGATAGGAGACCAATGAATACTAGCTATTGAAAGATTTGTACCACTTCTCCAAGGTCTCCACTTCCAAATTCTAGGGTTTGTTTTTTCTTAAGTGGTTGAGACCTACTGTTTTTCTTTTGCAACACAAACTGGTGAATTAGAAATACCAAGTTGCAAATAGAAATTGACTTGACTTTGCAAGAAAAGCCATAGAGTGTCTGTGTTTGGAGGCCTCTATGAGAATAGAAATATGTGTCCCTACCTAACAAGTCCTAAATACTCATTGAATTAATAAATAAATTTCGAGTCTGAGATATTTACATAAGCACCCGTATCAATGGGAAAATCTTGTGATTGTTTGACATTCTTATTCTGATATGTTTGATAACTTAAATTCTGTCCCTCCACCCCAGCTTGCTCAGCCAGTTTCTTGTGAATTTGTTGGATTTTCTTGTTCATATTGGAACAGTCATGCATACTTACAGCATCCCAGCGCCATGGTTCTAGGAAAGGACTACCAAAATCAGTAAACTTTTGGCAAGAAATAGCTAGGAAAAGAGAGTATTCTTTACACTCTTATTTTTTGCAACTTTTCTTTATATTTCCAAATATAACATTTTTAAGTTAACAGCCTCTCTAGACAAAGCAGGGTACCTTTTTAAAAGGTATCTTCCCCAGTAATAACAAAATTAAGGTTCTTAGAAATATATCTAATGAAAGATCTGTGAGACTTTTATATAGAAAATGGAAAAACTAATTTTATTGAAAGATACTTTTAAAGACCTAAAAATGGAAAGGGGATAACATATATTCATAGATAATTTCATTATTATAAACATGTGAATGCTTTCAAATATGGATCCAATGCAATCCCCACCAAATTCCAACATGCGTTTGTTGGATCTTAGGCTGATTCTAAAATTGTTACAGAACAAAGATCCAGGAATAGCCAAAAGAATCCAGAAGAAGAAGCAGGTAGGACTTAGAGCTGTGATTTTGCAGTCTGTCCAGAAAAAGTTGAGCCATTGTTAATATAACGAGAATGGTTTGCATGACATTGATGTAACCTGGCAGCCAAGGAGAGTGGACTGGACTGCATATGTGTGAACAGTGATGACTTCACTATATTAGTCAGTGGGGATGGTAGATACTGTTGAGTGAGTGTGTATACTGTGTGGCCATCTCATTCAAAATGACAGCGCATAGAGCCATGAATCTGCATCACATTTTGCGTGAAGCTTGAACATTTCTCCATGGAAGCTATTTGGATGATTCATGCAGCTATGGGCAACTAGCAATTGGCAGCTTCATCATGACAATATGCCTGCTCTTACATCATGTCTTATGTAGAGTTTTTTGGCAAAACATCAAATCATCCAGGTGACTCAGCCCCCCCTACAGCCCAGATTTGGCTTTTCCCAAAACTAAAATCACTTTTGAAAGGGAAGAGATTTCAGACCATTGATGAAATTCAGGAAAATGCAAAGGGGCAGCTGATGGTGATTGGGAGAACTGTGTGAGATCCCAAGGTGCCTACTTTGAAGAGGACTAAAGCGTCATTGTCCTAGGTACAATGTTTCTTGTATCTTGTATCTCCTTCAACAAATGTCACTATTTTTCATAATACATGGCTGAACACCTTCTGGATAGACCTCATACATTGTTATAAAGCTATAGGAATTTAGACAATGGGATTTGGGCAAAAATTTTATAGCATCAGGTTGGCCAAAATATGGAGCAGAATGAACTCTCATATTCTGTGGGTGGAGTTTTAAATTGGTGCAATTACTCTTGAAAAAAGTTAGCATAGCCCAATAAAGTTTAGCATGTATATGATGAGCAAATCAGCAGTTCCCATTCAGGTAAATACAAGGCAGAAACCTGATATCAGGACAACATGCAACATTGCTTGTAATGGGGGGAAATGGAAATAGTTACAAGTTCAACAGTGGAGCATATAAATACTCATATCACAAAGTATGCAATGAAATACTGTCCATTAGTGCAAACAATTGCACTACCTAGTTAGCAAAGCAATATGGAGGAATCTCACACGCATAATACTGAGTGGACAAAAGCAAGTCATATTGGGGCTTGTGTGTCTGGTTTTTGTCTCAACAGCACACAATATATTAGTGTGAGATTTCTCCATGTTGGCTCATTTCAGGCCCATGTGTTCGCAGGAGGGCTGCGGCAACTCTGGCCTCTAAATCCTCTCTTATTCGTGCCTGGTAGGAACAAGAAAAGGTGTGTTTCTCCAGTAGTTTTAATAAAATACCCCAAATTAGGTCTCATTGTCCCTGATTGGTCTGGCTTGAACCATGTGCCTATCCATGAACCAATCAAAGTAATTAGAGGGATGAAGCACAATGAATGGCTTAGCCTAATTAATGCCATTCAAAGTAAATGGGCTGGGTGTGGGGAGAGGTAGAGGAAAACGCTAGTACAGTTGCCAGAAGGAAGCTAGATGGACACGGGCCTTCTAAAATAACAGATGCTATTACTCTGCCTGCGTTCAGCAGTCAGTTTAAGAAGGTTTGTATTACACTAGCTATTGCTAATTGCTTGCAGTCTGGGAAGGAAATGAGGCAGCTTAAAGAAGGAAGGGTAGGTGGAAGCCAGAATGTGGTTTCTACGGCACAGTGGGCCCAGAGCCGTAAGTTACCTAGCAGTCCCAAATCAGAATGAGGTGGCACCCAGGGTGGCAGCACCCAGGGTGGCAGCACCCAGGGTGGCAGGTGTGGGGCAGAAGCGGGACTCCAGTCCAAATACAGATTCCTTTTGGATTAACATGATCAAATTGCATGTCCCTTCAAAAGTACTTTGTTTTTGTCTACTTGACTGTGTCTTTTAGATCCTTATGGAGGGAACATTCACAGATTTGCTGTGCCTTGGCAGTATTACTATTAACTATATTGTACTTTCTGCTGGTCTGAAGTCCTGTGATTTCTTGTAACTCCTTGTGTGGATTTCTACCCTCGCTTGGTTTCTTCTATGAATTTCATGTGTTTTACCCCAGAAATAAAGATAACAAAGTCTGTGTGCTTATAAACAAATCTTCAGGGCTCCTGTATTTCAGATAATTGACATTTTAGGTAAGGTAGTTATACTTTTTTTTCATAGTTCTTATCATAAAAAGTAGGTTTTTAAAAATCAGACGTGACTTTTAAATCATTCTTCGTCTAAACATCACCTAATTCAGGCCATTAAAAGCTGTGTTTATCCCGTTCCTAGGTATGGTGGTCCTCCAAAGCTAACAAACCTTTTATTTTGGTCTCTTCTGTGTGTACTTTTTGTTAACATTCATTTTGGAATAACTGGAATTGACCCCATAGTTATTGTTAGGGACACAAAGCTGTTAGTTTCTCTCTGCACCCCGTCATCTAAAATTAAGAATAAGCTTATTTTAGATGGTGTAGCTAAAAGGACATGGTGGCATATGGGATTTGTGTCTCCTTTTTACAAAAACCAACCCTGACATTTCATTTATTTTTATTCTCAAAAGCACACTACTTGTGTTTTGCCTATATAGCTTATTTTAAACATTACCTTGCCTACACTCCAGACTAAGTTTCGCATTGTTCTATGGCCAAAAGCAATAAAACGTGACCGGTTTCGCCACGAGTCAGTGAGGTGCGGCCAGCATTTTCTTCTCACGAATAGAACATCAATGGCTATTTATAACACAGCCCCACCTTCAAAGTGGATTTCTTAACATAAAGTTCTATTTTTATTTAATGTCCTAAGTATAACGTGTTAGTGGATTTTGCACTTCAGGCAGGATGATCAATTTTTTAAAATCCTATCCTGAATTTATAGAGCAGCCTCTGGGGCCTCAACTATCCACCTATAAATAAGCATCACTGATTGTAAAAGCTCTCTTGCTGTGCTCTTATTCCTATAACGGTAGTTCACTTTGGACAGCCCCCAAATAGAAGTTCATTGGTTTACCTCGTATTGAATTTCCTGGCTATATGATGCTCCCCTCCCCCATTTTGGGGAAGTACATTGGTACTTGTCATCATGTCTCACGAGGAAAGCAGTATCCTAAAGATTTCCTTAACTGTTTTCTATATAAATTCTTCTCTATAAGCATAATTTTGTTAACTATGATCTACTTTTAGACCGTCTCCATTTTCATTTGTTTGTGACTGGACGTTGCTGCCACTGGACGAAAAGCATTGCTTTTCCATGTTGTTTTCTCAAACCATCTCACAGAATCTTGACTGTTTCCAGTTGGGTATATTTTAGAGGTTTCTCTTGAGTTTTCTAGGTATTCAAACTTGTCACCTGCAGATGGGGGTAGTTTAGTTTGTTCGTTTCCGCTCACTATTGCATTGTAAGTGAGCATCTTTTATTTTGTCCTGACTTTTTAATAAAAATGTCTGTTGGTTGTAAACCTTTTTTAAAAAAAATCACGGTAAATGATCTATTTCTAGGTTGCTGAGAGGTTGTCAGATATCGGTACTGAGTTTATCCCGTGTCATTTTGGCGTCCTGGAAAATATGAGTATGAGTTGCTCTCTTGTGACCTATTGCTAGAGCATAATAGGTCTACTTATAGAATGTTTCTAGAATGATCCCAATATATATTGTTGTATGACTGTTTTACTATACTAAAATTAAGTTTCCTGAGCACTTTATTTAGTACTCTTCTATCTTAACTTAAGTCAAACAGGCCTCTTAGATTTTTTTTTTTTCTCATTGTGTCTTATCACAGCTCACACATTTGGTTATCAGGCTTGGGATAACTTCATCAAACAAACTGGAAGCCTCAGTCATTCAGATCCTGAAAGCTCTTTATATAGTTGGGGATAATCTAATTCTTGAAGTAAACTACATTCATCAGTTTTTAAGTTTTTATATTTTTGGTTCAGTTTTAATAATTAAATACCATCTCAGAAGACTCTTTCCAATGAGCTGCCCAAATTTACTCATAAGGATATTTTTATGTAGCACTCTTAATTTTTAATCTCTTTCATATCTGTAATATATTCCTCTAACAATTCTGGCTTTGTGTTAGATTTTATGACTAGATTTGCCTGAAATCTGTCTATAGGGTATTTCATTGTATAATTAACCAGCAACTGCTTTTTAAATACCTGAATACAAAATTACTGCTTTTATTTTTATTTATGTATTTTCTAGATTATAGATATTGTTTTTCAACTTTACTGAGTTTAGATACTTAGTTCATTTCTTTATTCTCTCAAATGACGATAAAAAAGTAGTGTTACGAATGAAACTCCATTCTTTATTCCCCATATACAAAGGCAGCCAGCTCCCTTCTATTGTCTACCCCCACTGATGCCTCTGGTTTTAATAACACGATCCAGGATTTCAGACTTAGATGGGACTAGTTATGATAGTAAGGTTTTTAATTAGATTTATTTCAAAAACTTTGAAAGTTCACACTCTGTTGGGACTACAGGTAGAGAAACTAGCCTAGCTTATTCCTCCTTTCCTTGCTTTCAATGCTCTCCACCAGTGCTATCGCTATGTGACCACTTTTTCACTCTTAACTTTTTTTTAAAGATTTTATTTATTTATTTTTAGACACAGGAGAAGGAAAGGAGAAAGAGAGACAGACATGTGCCCTGACTGGGAATTGAACCGGAGACCTTTTGGTTCACAGGCCTGTGCTCAATCCACTGAGCTACACCAGCCGGCGCCATCACTCTTAACTTTTTATTTTGACTTATTCCTCAGCACCTGGAATATTTTTGAGTAACATTTTTCATGAAGCTACCCAGCTGATAAGGCACATTTGGTCTTTTTTTTTCCTTTAAAAGCCTAAAAAAACATTAAAATAGCTGTGGTTCCTTCCTTTTAAAAATAGTGACCAGAAAAACAGCAATCCCAAATTTTACCAGATACGAGCATCCCCATCATGAACATCTATCCCCTTACCCTGCTACTTTGCAAAGATGTAAGATGCAAGGAACTGTGGGATACAGCCACAGAGAAGCACTCAGGCATTGAGTAGCCATGGCCGTAGAAGATTGTTCCCTTGGTGTGGAGGACTTGTGTTTGGGAAGCAGAGATACTATGGTTGCAACTGAGTGAAAAAGTCCATTTTCTTTCCACTCCTCAGGGTTTTGTTCCCCCAGGTAGGGTAAATTCTTCTGGCAAGTCAGTGAACTTAGTTATTAAGTGTTATTGAAAGTTCAAGTCTCTTTTGAACTTTCTGAGTATGTCAAGGGAAGGAGAAAGTCAGAGTAACTTTCTAATACCATATCCTGTTATTTTTTTGTTTTTAAATTACTAATTGTTTTGATTATTGCATTATGTCTGTGATAGACTAATACCATAGACGTGATATTTTCCTTGGAAAATTTTGGCCTTTTTGATTCCAATCTTCCATTTGCTACTTAAAGTGAAGCCCAACTTCTCATCCATAAGGAAAATTAACGCTTAAGTTTTTACTTTTAGCAATTGATTTTTTGTGTTTGCACTACAGGTGAAGACGGATATTAGGAGTATCTGGGTGACCAGACTGCAAAGGCTTCCTTCAGCTACAAAAGTAAGCCATTTTTATTTTTGCCATTGAGTATGAACCACATTAAAAAGTTAATATATTCAGAGTTTAGGTTTGTTAGGTATTTGTGTAAATATAAGTACACTGTAGGCACAGTTTTTCTTTTAACTACTTTGTGAAAGAATAACAAATATTCTAACTACAGGATGAATTATGAAAGAAAATGCCTACTTCAAAAGACACACATGAAGAACAAAAATGGAACCAGGAAGCAGAAACGATAGAGTGACCCAGTTCGGGGTGATTTCTTCCTGTGGGCCTTCTAGTTAGTCCGTTTTTAGGTAGTATTTTAAATGCTTCTCGTTGGCCAGAAAAGTTCTTCTTGTCCTCTTTTAACTTCTTCATTTTCCTCAAGATTTAAAATCTCAATCCAATTTTGTGGCAGTAGTATTTGAAAAGCCACAAAGAATGATAAAAAGGCAAAGGAAGGAAGAGAATATACCCCCACCCCTTTTTAAAATTCTAGGCACTTATTTTAGTTTCTTTTCCAAATACTTTAATTTTTCGTACTCTGACCACATGATAAGCTATTTGTCAAGACCTGGAATGTTGAATTAACATCGCTCAGTTACATACTGAATGCCTACTAAGACGACAGGAAGACATGAAGGAACTCAGTAGGGTAGGTTTAGGGTTATCACTTGTTACTCACGAGATCGTATTGTCAGTTTCGCATACAGGGCTTTTTGTTTAAACAAACAGTAAGATAAAAACAAAATGAAAAGCCTAAGTGTTACAATGGCTTAGAGCTTTGTTGCCTTCAATGAGCAAAATAATAATGCTTTACTGGAATCATAAATATTTGATACCCTGCATTTTTCTTCTTGAAGTACTCAGAGTTATTACAAAGACAAATGGCATTTTAATGGTGTAAAGATGACTTTGCTTGTGTCAGAGTTCAGAGTTCACCGGTGTTTGGTTAACTGGCAAAACAATGTTTTGCTTACTGCAGATCGTCATTATGGGCAAGAAAGTCCCAGGAGGCCTTTTGCCTAACTCACGGCTGCAGTGCTGCGTAAACACCAGAGTCTGTGGTTCAGAGTTGACTTAGCATTAGGCGCAGCGCCCAGCGCCTGGGATGCTTTTAGTGGCCACGAAAATGTTTTAATTGTAATTTCTTTCAGAAGCAGGATAAAATGAATATAATAATAGTGAATATATCATAATGGACCTAGCCTGATTATATTTTTCTTTATACCAGTGCAGTCATAAAATACAATTTTTAACTATTTTTTTTTTATGGAAGAAGGAGCCAAAGTGCACAGAGCCCAAGGACGTCATCATCACTGGGCCACAGACTCACTGTATGTACATGACAGATTCAGTCACTTGAGCACTTTTTTTTTGGAAAATAGTAATAATTTTTTAAATAAATGATTGTCTTCCCTGTAAATGAGTTTATAGACTTGTCTGCTCATCAGTAAGATGCATAGCTCTATCTTCCAAGAAAGAAACGACACATTGTTAGGTTAGATAGCTATGGTACATCGTTATGTTTTCCCAGAATAAAATAAAAAATTTCTCCCTTGAGAGACCCATTGATACTCTGTTTGCTGTGTAATAGGCTACGGAAAGTACGGAAAGGGATGGCGGGACAGGACTCAGGATTCTCTGGTCCCGTTTTTGCCCGAGGGGCGTGGGTTCCACTGGGAGAGGGCCTCACCCAGCCTGCCCGCCGCTGCCGGAGTCCAGAATTCTGTTTAGTTCTTTGGTGATTGCTGATCTGTATTCCTGTGTACACAACATTTTCAATTACCATGACTGATCTCGTTTTGTTTGTTTCTGAAGCCATGATCTAGTGTGGGAGGAAATATTTTTGTTGGTCTTCAACTGCTGTGAGCATATAAAGTGCACATGGAATATCTTCTGAAAATCACTTGTTGATTTCAAGTTAGTGTGTTGCATGCCTGAGGGACCGCTTTTTGAAAATAGGTGCCCGCTCAAGTATACACTCCTTGTGAGCCGGGATCTCTGAATGTTTTGTTTGTTGCTGTATACTCTAGAAAAAGCCAGACATATAAAAGAAGCTCAAGTGTTTGGTGGAAGAATGAGTGAGCTAATTTCCTCCTCTGGGAGTCATGTGCCCCGCCCTTCCCCACTCCCCTTACTAACAGTGCAGACTGGGCACTGAAACGGCCTTGTCCCTAGTGCCTGGGAGGGGTAACCCTGTGCTGGTCGGTCCCCATCTTGAGGCTCATTTTACCCTTTCACAAAAACAGAAGCTGGGCTGGAAGGAACCTCTCTAGTCTTCTAGAACTAACTAAAACAACAACAAAGGTAATCTAATGGCCTTCTCAATCTTAGTGGTCGCCCTGGGCTTCCCTTACCGCATCCTCATCTCAGGCAGTTCAAGGTACCGCGAGCTTTCTCTTTCCAATGCCCCTGGAGGAAAAAGTAACCCTGTATTTCTAAAACAACTCTTTATTTTAAATGTACTGTTGCTGCTGTGGGTAGTGTGGTTCAGTGAATTGAGTGCCAGCCTGCAAACCAAACAGTCACTGGTTCAATTCCTAGGCAGAGCACATGCCTGGGCTGCGGGCCAGGTCCCCAGTAGGGGGTGTGTGAGAGGCAACCACACACTGATGTTTCTCTCCCTCTCTTTCTCCCTCCCTTCCCCTCTATCTGTAAATAAAAATAAATAAATATAAAAGTAAAAATCTTAAAAAAAAACATGTAAGTTGTATGTTATCAAAGAACCCCTCTCCTCAAAGAAAAACCATGCTAGACACCTCTAAAGTATTCTGAAATTTTATTAACTAATCTCTCCACAATAAGTTCACTAAATAGATATTTTTAAAAATTAAATTGTTCTGAAATTGTTTGGGGTATATAAGTGAACCACCAAACTGTCTGGGAAAATGTACAGAAATATGTCTAGTACATCAGTATGAAATAAAAATGTACTAATCTGTTACCCACCCCACTAGGGAAGCAAGCCAGCATATGCCATTGGTACCACGTAATCAAAATGAGCTGGGAAAGCAAGAGAATCTTAGAGAGACATGCCACTGAAGACCTATGTCTGGGGGTGTAAACAGGAGGAACCTTCTTTCTTTTTTAAGTCTGTCTGACGTTAATTAGTAATTCTTGATTAAGTAGTGTTAATTTATGGAAACTTTAAAAAATCAGAACCCATTTTGCATAGTTTGTTGACCCGAGAGGAACTGGAGTGCATTATTTTTTTCTGTTGATACGCATGCGTGTGTGAGAGACAGTCAGCTTCAAGGCTGCCTTTTCGAAGTGCCACCAGGAAGAATGTGTGTGTACTCGCCCATCCGGATATTCCCGATGTTCCCCTTCCTCGACTCTCGGCGCCTCCTAGGCAGGGTTTCACCTGCCGCCGCTCTTTGATGACAGTGTTCAGGGGGAAGCAGCTGCTGGATGGAGGTGCACAGCACAGAGCTGCCCGAGAAAGAAGGAAGCCAACTCGATGGTCCAGGGCATGCACTGGGTCCTGGAGCTCTCAGGATGTCCTCCTCTTGACTGTTCTTGCTCTCAGATGCCAAGCTCCACAGACTGCCAGGTGGGGAGACAGGAAAGTGGGGTGCTTTTAGTGAAGATGCCAAAGATGACAACTGGTATGTTTTTCCCCTGTATTTGCTGGGACTAAGCACTGCTGTCATGGCGCCTTGTGGCCCTACTGTGTGGGCGGGCTCTTCTCCAGAGGGTAAGCATCACTATATTCCTTGCATCCCTATCTGAGGACTTGTACTGCCTTTTTATGAGCAGTTGTGGGATGACTTCACATTGAACCCATCCTGTTTAGAAGCTGCTTCTCCGTCATCTCAGTAGGGCATTGTCTTGAAGTTGATGCCTTTGTGGGACTGGGATATGGTGGCTTATTACCCCTAAATCTTACCATCAATGTGGGGAAGACATGCCTGGGGAGGAATCAACACTCTATGTCCCTTCACATGTCCTATAAGTGACCTTGCCCACTGTGTTCCCAGGGCCTTCTAAGTGCCTTGCTTAGGGCGGAAGGCAGCTAATAGAAGAATAATCAGTGGCTGCAGCATAAATGATTCACATTGTGAATAAATAAGTCGCTGTATTGAGCTAGACGTTGCTAATAATATAACCATCAGTACATTCCTGGCACAGGCCCAGAGCACAGGGGCTGAGTGTGGTGTGGAATCTTTTCAAAAGCCGTTGAGATGCTTTGCTCCAGTTTCTTCTGTTGCAAAAATCCCCTGATTGTTTTTTGACATGGTGGAGTCATGGAAAAAAATTTTAATGTATAATCAAAGATGTAAACTGTTAAATACAGTTTATAGAACTGTTAATAGAATAATTAAATACAGCAGTTACAAAAATGGAGCACAAAAATTATTGCATTCGTAAAGATGTACAGATTTGATTCCAAGTATTGGGCACATCTCCTCTGTTAAAAAAAACTTCTCCTATTGAAGGGGGTCCAGAGCTTGGTTGCATGACAGCGTGAATGTGCTTAATACTCCTGAACTGCACTCAGAAATGGTTAAGAGAGTAAATTGTACGTTGTATGTATTTTACCACAGTTTAAGTAATTTGAAAAATATCGCCTAGAAGTTTGCATACCTTAAGCTGGTGTAGAGACTAGACACCCTTGGGAGGTGGGGAGCACGGGATGCGGAAGAGGACCTCCTCACTGTGGAGCCTTGATTACAGCTGATGGAGGGGCTGAGGGAGTCCCCCAACCATTGAGCGAGAGAAAGGGCATTGACTGAAAGAGAAATGTACTTGTTTTCTCATGAGGTGATGAGCTTTGGAATGAGGAACTTGTTCCCCTTCCTGGCATTGAGCATTAGGGAGTTTTCAAGACAATATGTCCTCAGTTTTGTGGAATTATAGTGATTGATTTTGGTCAAAAAAAGGAGGGGCAGAGGGCTTCATGGTCAAATAGGTTTGGGACTTAAGCAAAGATAGTAAGTTCCTTTTTCAGCAAAGCCCTTCCCACGCTGCCCTGAATTGTAGGTCTTCATTATGGAATGTGTTACTGGCAGGGTTTCCCAAACTTATTGAACCACGAACACCTCCTGCACCCTGCCTGCCCCCCACAGCAGCCTGCCCCACCTCCTACTTTTTTAACCTATTACCTTGTGGTTCTATGGACGTTTACGACAGACAGAGTTAAGGTCAAGTATGGGAAAGAGGAAGTGGCCAGCACAAACACAGACACTGGTAAAAGAAGCAATGTAAATGAGCTGAGGCCCTCTTGTGACCTGTCCCTGTAGGAGGACCGGTGCCCCACAGGCTGAACCACAACCAGTCATGGGGCTGGCCCTCAAGTGTCCCAGTTAGGGAGTTGCCCACCTCTTGTCTCCCCTTTGACGACCTGTGTATTCCCTGTAAAACCTGTGAGGTGTCTTGAAGCCCTGGCTTAATGGTCAGCAAAGGATGACATTTGGTCATCTGCAGTTCTAATGTGAAAGAAGTTTCCTTAGATCTCTTGCTATTTAAACGACCTCCAGTCTAATAACATTTGATAGATTCTGACGAACTCTTCATGTAACACATTATTGGAAGACAAATAGCATGAAATGACTTAACATAAGCTCTTATCAATGCACTGTTAAAAGGGACCCATGCCAGGAAGACCATTTAAACGAGTGCCCATTTCATGTAAAACACTGTGTATAAAGCCCTTAACCTTGTGAGGGAAGCAAAGGCAAGAGCACAAGGCTTCTGTTCTTGTAGCAAAGATGATAAAGTGGTCAGAGGAGTAAAACACATCTACAAATAACATTTCTGCAAAGCAGTGTGTGATAAAAAGTGGTATCAGAAATTTAGAGAACCAAAGGGGTTAGAAATGTGATTCAAAGCCATGTGCTTCTCCTGTAAATTGCTCATTTGTGAATGTTCTGTGTCTTTAAAAATAATGGCTGTTTTGTTGGTTGGGTACAAAGTCATGAATTAGATCAAAATCATGTATCTGTTCAGCTCATCGATACGCTTAGTTAACTTCTTCCCGACTGGACCTGTTGTTTGCTGAGAAAGCAGTTTTGGCGCCCTCATTGTGTTAGATTTTCAGTATTTTCTTTCAGTTCTATCAGTTTTTCCTTTATGTGTTTCAAAGCTACGCCTCAGATACATAAAGGCTAACCAATTATTCACTTATTGGGTAATTGTTAAATGCTCATGTTTTAGAAACCACACAGAATATCATGTCCCCATGAAGTGTGAGATCACAGATCGTTGAAGGTTTCAAGCATTTAGATCTGCAGCTGATGAAGAGTCTCAGGCAGGCCTGCCAGGGCCTTGCCCGGGGACCATCTTACAGGCTCGGAAAGACCAGCACATAAAATGTCGAAAGAAAAGGATTCACTTAGTGATGATTCTAGACCTGCTTTCAGCAGCAGTGGATAATGAATCCTGTGTCTGGAACAGATCATTAGTTGTAATACTTGAGAATCCTGTGGAAGCACTGGGCCAGACTGGCCAAGCTCAAGAAGTCAGTAAAACAGAAGTAGCCACCTCGGCTTTAGGCGATCAAGGCCCATACCCAGGTTGACTGAATAAAGCCCACCTCACCTCCCCCACCCCCTTGCTTCTGTCTCATTCCGATCCCAACCGTCGCAATTTCAGTCGTGTTTTTCAAAGTCTGCATACTTTTACAAATCTGTGTTTTGGTACTGCCTTACACCGTCATGCCTTTGCTGTGCAATAGGGAACGCATGTTCTGGAGGAAGATCGAGTTTGTGATAACGAGTTTCAGAGTTAAGTAGGGCATTAAAGCAATCATTGTGTTTTAAAATCAAAAAACATGGAGCTGCAATTGATCTCAAGTCCTGTATTGAGTAGACTATTTTCTTTTAATATTCTTTGTCTTAAAAAAATGGAGGGTCCAGTTTCTTAAAATGTTGTAACTTCATATCTATTCCTTTGATTTCTAAGGCATAGGCATTCAAAGGAAAACAGTTTAGCCATTTCACAAGATCCTCATAAATGGAACAGTATAGCCACCAGACTGTCAGGCGAACGATTGCCAGATTGTTTTTCCCCGGTTTCCCTTTCTTCCTCAGCCTCCTGTCTTACTTCTAACTCTTTTCTGGGTTTTTTCAGCTGGGGATCTTCAGTCACCTCTAAAGCCATTTATTCTTAACACTACCACTTTTTCCTGACTCCTGTGTGAGAAAAATGAAGGTATTTTTTTGTGCAGGTTTATGGTTTCAAATGCATGTTTGACATATTTCTGTTGTTCTCATCCCCACCCCAACCCCCAAAATCTAATTTGTCATCAAATCCCACTAAATATACCTCACCATCTGTGTCCTCTTTTCCATTTCCATGGCCTTAATGAAGGGGCGGGGGGCGGGGGAGAACCCTGGAGCATTTACCACAAACTATACACCATATACTTTTTCTTAGCCTTTTAGTCTTGTGCGATTTACTATCATGAATTGGACTGTACAGATTAGGAAATGGAAGCCCTCAGAGATTTAAGTCATCGCGTAAAGTCATGCAACTAGCCATTTTTGGAACAGGACAAGTTACAAATATCCAAGTGCAAGTCCAAGTCCAAGTCCAAGTTCAGTGGCTCCTTGACTGCTGTGGACACTGAAATGCGACCCCCAGCCTGGCCATGTGCGGGCCTCTGTGTTGCTGAATTGTTGCAGAAAGACCAGATCTTCTCTTTGGTTTTTCCGAACACCGGGACGTCCAGTTCACTCTGCCCACCTGGCTGGTCCGCCCCCGAAATGCTGAGTTAATTATGTCTGCTGTCTGGTCTGAAATTCATTGTGATGTGTTGTTGCTGGCTCCCTGTGCTCCAACCTTTTATTGTCTTCATCTTTAAGTCAACTGTTCTAGAGAAGTGTATTTTACGCCACCCAGAATTCTGTATGCTCATGAAGTTGGCGCGAGGAAACCCAGTAGGCTGTGGGGTCAGCTGGTCTTGGGTGTGGATCCCACCCCCTTCTTGAGAGGCCTCGGGCCATCCTCACCTCCACAGTCTTGGCAGTAACCTCACTTCGGCGTATTGCAGACGCGGAGAGGACGTGTACCATGCCAACTGCGGTGAGAGCCCGGCCCTTGGCAGGCTCTCAAATGGAGCTACAGGGCAGTAGCCGAGATACTATTTATTATCTAGACCTTATCTGTCCTTTTAAACTCAGTTCAAATTTCTCCTCCTCTTTCAATTACTCCAACCTGATTTTATCTTGCCCCTCCTCCAAGCTGCCGTATCAGCTATCCCCTGAACAATTCGTTTAGCAATTTTAATTATGTGGTGCCTCTTGACACTGCTTTGTGATCTCGAAAATCCTTCTGAAATGCCTTCGTGAGTGCTGTTCATTCCTGCTCTAATGGGCCGTAGGAATTTAGAGGCAGGACGAGGTCGTAGGCAGGGTGTACATGTCCTGGCGCCTTGTACGGAACTGTTCACAAAGTCTTCTGGCTCAAAATTAAGAAATTTCACATGCATTCATAAGAAATCAATGAGCTGAGTTGGTTTTGGGTGTACGGGGTTCACAGATACCCATCTGTGGCGTAATCAGCCCAGATTTTCTTTGTTCGGAGCTCTGAATGTGGGGAATGTTGCAGAGTAAATTTTAAAACTCTAAGAAATTTTACTGCCCCCATGTTTCTGATAAAACTGTCTTTTAAACCCTGGGAAATCTTAAAATGTGTCATGATTTGTCTTAGCGTAACTCCAAATTTTAAAAAGAATTTTAATTTTCTTCATAATGATTATGTTCCAGACTTCAGTTTTTTTCTAGGTTGGATTTTCATTTCTTTTTCTTTGTCTCTTCAGCCCAGATGACTTCTTCTTCCCCCACCACCCCACCCCAGCCTGGTGTTACCGTGGGAGAGTCTTGTGGGATGATGGTCCTATAAAAATATGTTTGAGGAAGAGTCCTAAAAGATCTGATGTAGAGATAAAAATGTGGTGACACTTGGAGATGAAAGAATAGTTTTGTTACTAATGGGCATTTTCGCTTTATTTAACCACTGCATATTCGGAGCCAGTTTTTAAAACTCTGTGCTTTATTTATAATCTGAACTGCAGGTTTGTGGCACCCTCTTTAAACAAGATAAGGACTAGTGAGAGAAAAATCATTTGAAACAAGTTGCAAGCAACTTTCACTGGCCAACGGAGGTTTTCCATTCAAAAGTCACATTTAAATGCACTTATGCTAAGTCCATTTCTAAACACAATATGTATTCCTAAATTTGGCAATATTTTGCCTGCACAGAAAAAGTCATTCTTGTTGAAATATCTACCTAAGGAAAAAAGAGGTGTCCTCGGTCTGCTGGGCTTAAAGTTGTGAAACTGAACTGTGTGCGATCCTTTGGAAGAGCCCTCCCCACATCGGCATTCCTCCTCCTTGGGGTCAAGGATGGGGAGTGAAGAGCTGGGAACCACACCCCTTCCTCCAGCTGTGGACAGGTGTCCCCCACCCGGGAATGCCTGGCTCAGTGACTGAATTCTTTGCTTTGTGTCCTCAGCCTCACTCGTCTGTCTGCGAGACAAGGCTCGATAAAGCCCCAGCGGGCACAGAGGCATAGGCTGGCTCACCCACGCTGCCACGGGGATATAGAAAGATCTCTCTCGTAGCGAAATGCCCTTTCCAAAGAGAATTTTGAGTGTGTGAAGAGCATGAGAACATTCGAGACTAGGGTTCTATAGGGAAGGACCGGGCCCTGTTGCCCATTCAGTCCGCACAGCCACGGGCATGCGCAGCCCGTGTTGTGTGCAGAGGCCCCTCAGTTCAAGCCAGGGTTGTTTTCCAAACGTGCATTTGAAAAATATATTTTAGAATGTTTTTTCTTCTCATTACACGTAGAGCTATGCACGGGTCGTCCCCCAGCAAACATAGCCTGTTAACCCTACTGTACCAGAAATGCAGTGAGGGCCATATGGGGGGGCCAGGATCCGTTACTAACATGCTTCCCCATGGTGCCCACAAACTATTGAAATTCCAAAATCTGTGCACAAACTCATTTCCTGGAGAACTTCCCACAACTAGAGACAAGACCTAAACATGTTTTATTAGGTGGTGTATCTTGATTTTGGACGTAGGAGATACCCACGTAAGCTGATAAATTATAGTAATACAGACATGAGTGATCATACATAAGAGTGAGTCGGGAGGGTTTTATTGACACTTGACAGCAATGACAGAAGACAACTGTATACAGCACTTCAAAGTTTTATGTATTTTTTATTTAGCCCCATTTTAATTTTGAAACTCTAAGACCCAGTGTTCTTATTTACTTGGTGGCAAGAACTTAGGTGGAGAACTTTAAAATGAACAGTGTCGATAGGGTCTGAGGGTCTGGCATCCTGAGAGGAGGACAACGAGACCACGAGAATGATGGCCTTCGAGCCTGTGGGGTGGGGGGGGAGGGGGGAACAATTCAGAAGAGCCGGCTGTCGGAAGGTGAAATGCGCATGTTGTGAAAGTCCTGCTCCATCATCGCGCCAAGGTGAGAGTTTGCTGGTTGAAGGAGAGAAGAGGAGAGGATAAGAAAACCTTTGTGTGTCCCTCCTCCTTGCAACAAGTCATCTTTCCAGTCAGGGCTCCCCTATTATCTTAGACATATAGTTTCCCATAAAAACACTAATAAGCTATGGTTAGATCCCACATTTGAGGATCCTAAAGAGTTAAAAAGGTTTTATAGGCAGAACTGGGAGCCACTCAGGGTGGGGCAAAAATAGGTTTACAGTTGTGAATACGTGAAATAGAGTTTATTCTTGCATTGTGTGTTAACTTACTGTATTATTTTTCATGAGAACAACTATAAACCTCCTTCCGTGTCCCCCCCCCCCCATATATACTATTAGAACCTGAAACAATTTTTCTGTAGAAATAAAAAGCATTTACTAGGAGCCCTTGCCAGTGTGGCTCAGTGCTTGAAGCATCACCTATACACTGAAAGATTGGGGCTTCAATTCCCGGTCAGGGTACATGCCTAGGTTGTGGGTTCGAATCTTGTCATGGTGCATATGGGAGGTAGCTAATTGATGTTTCCCTTTCACATCGATGTTTCTCTCTCTCTCTCCCTCCCTCTCTCTTTCCCTCCCTCTCTCTCTCCAAAATCAATAAATATTTTTAATTAAAAAAAGAAAACATTTACCAGAAGTCTTTTGGAACAGGTTCCATGTTTAAATTGGTTCTGCCTGTGTATACACAGTCGAGTGAGCCTGAGCAGAGAACAGTAAAATGCTAGTTTCTCATGGAGGCAGAGGGCTTTCTCCCGTTTGAGCTCAATGAACCGTTTTATCGCTTTGCGCACCTAGAGACTAGCTGCATCTCTGTATCCCTTAGAGACAGAATAGCATTTCAAGGTTTTCCATTCTATGATTTTTTATAATGAGCAAGAACTTTCCTATCTGAGAAACTGTAAACACTTATGAAAATGATTATGATGCTCATGGGATCACTTCAGAGGACAAAAAAACAGACGGGAAGGAGGTTTGCTGACATGACCAGCTGACCTGCTGGGAGATAGTGAATGCTTTATTTTTCTTCCTCCATGGTTGTTCTTCTGACCATCTTGAAAGACAGCCAAGAGAACTTTCTCTTCTCGTTATTTCCAACCACTTCTCAGAAGTGCATTCCGACTTACAGTTAAACAAATCATCCATGCTTTGGTAGCACCAATTCAAACATTAACTGTTTACATTTATAGAGAGGATCAATTCTCTCCTCCCATCCACCACCAGGCGCTAGCCTTAAAGGCCAGTTATTTAGTTTTGCTCACTCTTGTGTACTGAGCAGTTGCTCAGTAAATGCGTTAAATAATACGGTCTCTTGGTTCAGGAAAATGTGTCTGAACCATTTAGAGTAAATGATGAGCACTTTCTATTTTACATTTGTAGTAAATTAAAGACTTATACTGTAAAGAAATTTTATTTTAATATATGAGTGTATGTTCAGGGAAAGAGCACTAGAGATGTATAAGGTACTCTTTTCTAACATTCAAAGCACATTCATATTTATTACATCTTATATCTCCCACTCCACCCCCCCCACACAGTTTTATACTCTCAATGGTTTACTGGTTTCACTGGGGTTTTTTCACTGGTTTTTCATTTTGATAGAACATTTTCAACTTTAATAGAGATTCTTACTCCTATGTGCTAAGACAAAAGGAAATTACTGAACTTCTCTTGAGAAAATGTGGCCTTTTAGACTCAGTGGCTCAAGAACGTGACGGAGAATTTAGCTTCTCCCATCTCTGCTCTGCCATTTTTCCTGGCTTCTTCCTCAGGCAGGTTCTCCTAAATGGTCGCAATGTGGCTGCTACACACAAATGGATGAACAGATTCCCTTGTCCACGTGCTGCAGGAGAGAGTGAGAAAGCTCTCCCCAGCCATGGAAGCCAAGTCCCTTCTTCCAGTCTGACAAGGCGACTTGCTTCAACCAGAGCAGTAACCACACTGAGAATGCCAGGCAGTGACTGGCTGGATTCATCAGGGCCTACCAGTTGTGACAGGGATGGGATCAGCCGCACCTCTTCCATATGCCTGTGAGCCAAAGGGCCAAGGGGGTGGATACTTAAACGAAATAAATTGTTGGGAAGGGAGAAGTGGAACATAGATGCTGGGTAAGCAACCAATGGTGCCCATTGAAGTGGGGCTGTTGTACTTAAATAAAACGTAGCTCTGAGTGCAATCTGTCTGTCTTCAACTCTCATCCCTACATACTTCTGCAGACTACCCATCCTGCTATAGAACTGCTCAAGCTATTTCTCGGCACCTTGGAGGAGGTGGAGCGTGTCTCATACTATGAACAGCCATGGTATGGTCTTCACCTTCTGGTCTAAGTTGCTGATGTCTCCGGCCCACAGTTCAGCTGACACTGCCGCCCAGAATCAGCCGTGCACAGAGCCTGCTCTGAGGCCAGTTAGTGCTTTGTTCTTTGGACGGTCATACTATATTCCATGCAGAATTGGGGAAATGCTTCTAATAGCTCATGGAGTTTTGAGTGAAAATTACTCTGTTAGAAAATCCTTTCTGTTCTCCATTCCTCTATTTTTAGCACTCAGACATAGGTTGCAGACACAGGGCCTGGGGACAGTAGACCAATAATTGATCTGCTGAGGATGCCTTCCTGGCTTCCGGCTTGGACAGCCGGATGGAACTAGGTTGTAATTAGGAGGACTGGCTTCTTGTGGTATTTAGCACCTCAGTTACATAGACCAATGTAGGTAATTTTGTGACCTATTTATCCTTTATAATGTTATAGCTATGGGAAAATGGGTTTCAGACTCTAGAATTTGAGTGTGAACTCAGAAGAATGTAGAACACAATCTGTTTGTAAGTTGCAAGTTACTTAAGTAAGTTACAGTCCTTTAGGTCATTATGACTGCAGGACAAAATTCCTTCTCGTTCTTTTCCCTATAATATCATGTCAGTAAGAAAGAAAGCTTCAGAAAATTATAGAAATTTATTTTTCTTGTCTGTGTTGAGGCTTCAGTGATTTGATTTAATAATTAATGTCAAGGCTAAGCAGGGGGCTTTCTTCCTGCCGGATCAGTTTTCTCAGTTCCATAAAGGCAGTAGCGCAGACCACTGGAGAACCTCTATTGTTTCTCTCAGCTATAAAGTAGATGGTAGCCGCCCACCCCCAACTGCTTATGGCATTGGTTCCTTTATTCCTTAAGGCTTGGCAGTCCGGGGAAGTTGGCTGAGGTAGTACCTGGAGCCCTACTCCAGAGTTCATGCAGTAAGAGAAATGCACAGGTAAGGCCAAAGGAATTTGTAGTGTATGAACTTGGCCTCAGTGGGTCTGTCTGCCTGTCGTAAAAGTTCCTTATCTCCACCTCTTAACTGGAATAGCTATGCAATAAATGATCTGGTGTCATTTTTCCTTCTCTTTATATTGGAAAAGCTCTTGTTTGAGCAAGAATTCTCTGTTAAAGCGTCAGCAACAACAGTAAAACTTTGTAACAGATTAAGTGTCTGAGCTTCTGACTCTTCCCTACACTCTGGCCATACTCAGGGTAAAAGAGGCAAGTTATATAAATAAAATGCAGGCACACAATGTGGACAAAATGTATTAAAGAGTCGATGTTCCACTTTCGGCAGCCTTGATGGGATTGTGGTTCTCTGAAGTAAGCCGATGTGTTCAAATTGGAATGTTGCCCAGGGAAGGGAGATTAGGAACAGGGGTAGACCTAGTCTTCCTCTCAATAAGCTGAGGTCACACTAGATAACACTGGCTCTCCCCTTCAAGGGTTCCTATGGTCTGACTCTGTCCAGAGCTGCGTCTCTTACCACTTCCCCATCCCATACACCCACTGCTATAGCCACACTGGTCCATTCACTGCTAACCTGCATCTCTTTGTCATCTTTCCCTATTCATGAAATGGCCTTCTCTGCTTGGGGCAGAAGCCTCCCTTCCAGAAAACCAATGAGCTTAGTGTCACTACCCCTTCTCTGTGCTCACCTCAGCCACACCTAGCTGTTCATTTTAGATACAGAAAAGATCTATTCCTAAGTATCTTGTGCTCATGAGAAAATTGAGGCTCAGAGAGAGTTGGAGACACCATCAAGTTCACACAGCAACTTGAAACTGAACTGGCATCTAGATATCTGGTCTCCTAGCCTAGTTCCATTGCTAGTATACCAACTGCATTTAGAAGAGTCTATTTTCCCCACAAAGGGGGTATGCATACACACACACGCTTTTTTGAAGCTGATGAGTAATGAGAAAGGTGGCTTTTTAAAAAATTCATTTGTAAATTTTGTCTTTTTGGAGCTGTGAATGTCACCTACTTAAACCTTGCAATGTGAAAATTGGGCCTTTTAAACAATATTAGGGTCAAGTTTGTATCCCCTTAGTAGTGGTTACTAAACCACCAACAAGATTTCAAGTTTCTAGCATCCTCAAATATTTAAACACTAGCCCTTTTAAATATTGCTACAGCTAGAACTTTTAGAAATAATTTCCACATGTGACTTTATGGGCACCTAGTCTTTGACTAAGGATCGCCAGTCGGAAGGTTGCTTGTTTCTGGTATGTGTTCAAATGCGTCTTAAGTGTTCGGCAAACTTACCAGAGACAACATTATGTTGTCTTAAGGTGCACTTGGGCAGAATACACTTCTGATTTATTTTGCATGACCTAACACTGTAAAGTATCTTGCAGAAGAGCCGTTTGGAACACAGAATCCACTGACAGCCTCCCACAGTGTCATTAATTTCCCTTGCTCATAGCAGTATGGTTTTTCCTATTGGCAACAGATGTGTCTAAATAGTACAGCTCATTAATTCAAGCAGAAATATTTTCCCGAGTTAAAAGTACCTAATATCACATGGTTTTTCTTACACAGGCTTTGTGCTGCTCAGGACCTTTTAGAGAAAGTAAGTTCAGACATATGGGGAAAAATGAGGCTGTAAAAAACAGAAGTGACCCTGCTTTAGAATTAAAGTTGGTATTAAGTCCAGTGACAATAATGAGTAAAACGACTACCCTATTGTCATTGAGTGCTACCAAGTCTTTGAAAGATTTCTCAGCAGGTATTAAAAAGTTCCAAGACATCTTGTCTGTCTGAGAGACAAAAAAAAGACATAAAGAACAGAAGTATTTGAAGATGACTGGTACCCAGACTGCCTAAAATACTTATTAAATAGGTCTTCCCAGGAACATAAAGTGAAGATTGAGGCTAAAAGTCTACTTGCTATTTTTTAAAGCTAGTTGCCTTTGGCGTGAGAGCTTTTCTGTAAGGGAAGGCTTCCGGTGCGCATGCGCCGCTGTGTCCTGGTGCGTGCACGTGGACTGACCGGGAACTTCACTGCTATCTGTAATCTGCCAAGACAGGACATAACGCATTGGCTGCCGTACCTGGAACTTTCGCTAAAAACAAAACAATATATCATCATGAGAGCCTTAAACAACCGAAACACCTTCTAAACATAATGCAGAATGAGTTCTTTATGGCTCCATTAAATAATCTTCCACTCCCTGTAGTCTAGTTCCAAAGAAGGAATTATGGGGGTGGTTTTTGAGAGCCAACAAATTTCCTTTGTAAATTTCTAGATTTTGAGTTCTTCTACAATAAAATTTAATGGTCCATTTGAGAAACTGCACCCATATGGAGCATCATTTCTGTGATTGGGTCGTCTCAGGCAATTGTCCAGTGCTGAACCCTTCTTTGACCTGGTGGAACTCACTGGTTTCCATGGAGTCCTGCTGGCTGATGACCAAGGGGGAGTTCAGCATTCCAGTCCCTGTTCCTATTCAGGCTTGACCCGAGACACTTGCACAAAGGGCTTTCAAATCACAGAGCGCTATGTGTGATCACTGAAAATAAGTTGTGTGGGGGAAAGTACATGGTGAAGGTTTTAAAGTCTGTGTTTCTTTTGCTTATTTAAATTTGGATTGGTTTCTGGAAAAAATATTTAGTCTTCTAATGATACAACCTCATTTCTCCAGTCCTCCTACTCTGTGCAAAGTCATACAAAACAGAATTTGTCTCGTTTGGCCTTAAATGTAAATAAAAAGGGTGCCAAATTACTGTGACCAATCTGTGTTGTGCATCTGGCAGTAATCTTTTAATTTTATGGTGGCGATGCCCCAAAGCAATTGTTAATCCTAATTTATTTTTAACATTTTAACTTATGCCTTCTTCTAAGGGCTTCTTTGTTTCTTCCCCACCTAGTTTATTGGATGGCTAAAAAAGATCACTGTAAAAACCACCGTTCTTTTTTCATTGTTTTTTAACTCAAGCATTTGCAAGCTACGTGGTGCATTCAGGAGAGACAAAAGGAGCTTCCTGATTTAGGGCTAGTCCTCAAATCAAGGGAGACGAAAGCAGTCAAGGTTTACTTGCCCTTGTAGATAGCTGGGCGATGACTTTATTGTGCAAGTGGGGTAGGAGCCAAGAGAGAGAAGAGATGGCCTCCTGGAGGGACGGGGGTGGGGAGTGGCGAAAAGGCTGCTGCGGTGTCCTGTGAGCTTCTATGGAGGACAGTCCCTGACCTAGTCTGATGCCTGAGACTTCCTTGCAATTACTTCTGCTGGAACCTCTAAGGCTTCAGTCCAAGGGGAGAATTAACTCTTTAGTTAACATGTAAAACCATGAGATGCTCTTTGGGGGAAATTTGTGCCTAAATTGCTTTCAGTATCTTACTTGGATGTCCAAGGTACTTCAACTGTTTTGGCAGAATTCTGTGAAGCAGGTGTAGGAATAATTCTTTAACTCAGTCGGGTTCTTTCCAATGGTGTTCTTCATGTTCATATTACACTAACACAGATTTCGACCTACAATGTATTTCTAATTTCCTTTTGAAACCATTCTTGGAATTACTAAGAGATTTTTGTATTTAAGGAAAGCAGAAGCTTTATTAATTTTTATCCCTACTCCTTCAACAAAGTAGATGTTTATTTTTCTTCATAAACCCCATGAATTTTTATAGAATACTGAAAAGTCAAGAAAAAAAATTATATAATATTTTCTCATGGGGTTATGTTTTCAAAGTAAATAAATAATAAAGAGTCAATTTTCAGAAATCAGTAATGGGGGTGTTTTTCTAATTAAAAAGTGAATTAAGTAAATTCTCTTTTCATAGCCTCTCACTGACTTTTATTTTACTGACTTTATAAGGAATATGATCCATTTAATTGTATTTTAAAGACAGTATAAAATAAGGAATCTTGGGTTTATGATGACAGATAAACCTAGGAGCAAAGCAGAGATCTGGAAGAATTCCCCAGGTGGCAGCCCTGGGGACCTGAGCAGGGCCACCACCTGTGGCTACCCAGGCCTGACCTGCTCCCCGCCCTCCACCGACACTGGTCACAGACCCTTCTGTGACCAGGGACCCTGGAGTTGTCCTAGCTTGTCTGCCCTAGAGCTAAAGCTATAAAAAATGTTTTCTCATTATGTTTTCTCTCTTTATGTTTATTCATCAAATTTTGACTTTACTAATTATTTTAGAAATGATGGGGGCACTCTAGATCACCTACGCATTTGTGGCTAAGGGGTCTATGGATTGTTGACCCCAAACAGTAGTCCATTTGCCTGAGGCAAATGACATAATATTTGTTGCTTCTTTTTCCTCCATCCTAAAGCGTGATCCTTTTAAGAGGAAACAGCAGAGCCCTTAGGAGCGAGAAGGAGCCAAACCCTAAGATCGTTGAGGAAGTGGTCGATCAGAGGAGCTGGTCGAAGTCAGGAGTCCTCCCACCCCTCGCTCAGTCTTTCACAAGGTCAGCCTTGCAGAAGGCCCCATGGTGGGTGCAGAGGATAAGTGGTTAAAACAGAAGTGACGCTCGCAGGGAGCTTACAGTCAGTAGAGCTGCAAGGTGCTTTTAAAGACCATTATGTGCATACTTACAAGTCGTGGTGAGTGCTGTGAATGAAGGGAGCAGGGAACTCCTGAGAGGCTGCGCCTTTGCTGGCAGGAGCTGGGGAAAGCCCGTCTGAAGCTGGGGTATGAATGAAAGAAGGAATGATCGAAAACCAGAGAGTCCGGAGGCCCTGAGCAGCAGGCAAGTGGGACGATGAGATGGGGCCCGTGGGATAGATGCGGGTTAGTTCTGCAAGTCCTCATGGGCCACTTAAGAAGTCTGGTTATTTATTCGTAATGCAGTGGGAATATATTTACAGTTTTTAAGTGGGGGAGGGTTGTAATCCAGTGTAGCTTTTGAAGCTTCACTTGAGCTCTGGGGAGGATAATGGATTGCAAATAAGAGTGAAAAAAAGATGACTAGTTAGGGGCCTTTGGCAGTAGGCTGGCTAGTCAAGAGCTAATGATCTCTTGGACCAGGGACCCCTAATACTAACCATATTACCCCACCGGGCACACAAACGATGCGCCAGTGTTATCCAGGAACCACTGTTTGGGTAATGGAAAGGAAGAGTGATACCAGCCCTGGCTGGTGTAGCTCAGTGGGTTGAGCACGGGCCTGTGAAGCAAAGGGTTGCTCGTTCGATTCCCAGCCAGGGCACATGCCTGGGTTGCAGGCCAGGTCCCCAGTAGGGGACACATGAGAGGAAGAGCGATACCAGAAGTCTCGGGCCCAGTATTTCCCTTGGCTAACTTGCCTTCATAAGCGGTGCAGGACTTTCCATGCCTGGGTCTCTCTGTGGCTGGGAGAATGTGAGAGCGCAAGTCTGTGGATGCCCCAGGAATCAGTCATTGTTACCAGGTGACGCGAGGTACCGTGCAAATTCGGGAGACTGCTGCTGCCTCTTTTGCTCTCCCCGTGGTTCCAGTAAATTCCTGGGGGAGCCAGGAGGCATTTGTATTGTTCGATCCTAGAGATGAGCAAACGTGGAAATTAGGAACGATTTTACAATTGCTGTAACATTTCACCCTTTGAAACCTTCTAATTAGTTGTAACAATAAGCCTATATTAAATTTATGCTATATTTCACCCATAGTAGCATTTAAATGATGTAAGAGAATACAAAAAATGTAAATCATTATTGCTGACATGTATATAATATAGTTAATATAAACTATTTAATATCTAACTATATGTGTTGGATTATGTATAATATCCATATATTAAGTTGCATATAATATACGTCATATTCAAAGAATGTTCTCTGTTATTTTAAGCAATAGCAAAACATGGATGCATGTTAATATACTATAATTTTTCCTTTGGATGTTATAACAGAAAATCATATCAAAGACTCTTGGATGACAGGGCATTTTGAAGATACATTGGTATAACACTCCATTTATTTTTATGGAAGTAAATGACATAAAAGCACTCTCTTGTCATGGAGTCAAAAAAAAAAAAAAACAAAAACCCTCTAACCCTCTCCAGAACAGAATTTTTTTTGTTGATAAGTCAGAGAATGAAAAAAAAGAAACACATAATTATTTATTTTTGTAGATGTTTAACTTCATTTTCATACATGTAATTTTATAATAAAAGGAAGGCGAGCCCTCATTTTTCAAGTTTGGGAAAAGCACTGCTTGTAGATTAAAAATAAGATAAGATTTAAATGAAATAACTGGCCCTTTCTGATGCACTCCTTTCCTTTTCAGTGTGTCTGCAGGGGGACCCACAGCATGGTGCCTGCTTCTGAGTAGCATGAAATAAATAATTCAGCATTTTCTGCTACGTATCAACCCTCTGCTTATTTTCCCCCTTAAATTACATATTATGGCAAGACTTCTCACTTGTTAAAGCATTTAATTACTGTGTTTGGCAGTCATAGTTGGTCGCATTCTATAAACAAATGCCTACTTCAAACATGGAAACTGATTTTTTTTATAGTCTGCCAGAAAGGAGACTATTTGATGTGCAGTTTGAATGCTCTATTTCTGATTGTATAATTTCAGTCTGGGAATAGAATTTTGGCATTTGTCTGCAGTCCTTATGCCATAGACAATTAACCTTTAACATCCTCTCTAAAATGGCAAATCATCATGGATCCAAGTTCCAGAAATACTTTTAAGGTAAGCGCCATTCTGTTAGAAGATCCTTTTATTGTCCAGCGGTTGCACATCTGGCCAGTACTGCATCATTTTCAAACATTCTGCAGAACTGGAGTTAATTCAGCCCCCATTCTAGCCTTAGAACCATCCTTCGGTATTCGTATGAAAGCCTGGTAGACGAAGTTGATTTTCTCCTGCCTGTCTGTAGGCAGTGCTTAGTGCTTGCTATTAAATGTCCAGGTAGATTCACAAACACCTCTCAGGGCACAAAATTCTGATTTTGGGCATTACATGTACCTGTAGTCAAATAAAAATTAGGGAAGCCAATTCTCTTAGTGGACTATTATTTTCTAAACTCAATTTCTATGAGAAAATCTAACCCTTCCTTCCCGCCACCCATGAAAATACTTAGGCATGAGGGATTTATTTAAGGAAAAAAGAATAAGCTTGTGTTGCCCTATCTGTGTTTATTAAACCCACTTCACCCACCTTCTCTTCCTCGAGTCTGACGTGATGCTCCTTCTTCATGGAGGTGAACCTGAGGCAGAGCCACAAGTCTGAATCAAACCATAGTTTGGACATTGGACTTACCTATTGAAGTGGGAACTTGTATGATGCCTGCCCCCCCCCCCGAATTAACAAGGGTTGAAAGAAGTTTATTGTTAACTCTAGAGTGAGCAGAAAGTTTGGTTAGGCGGAACTTCTCAACACTTGAGGAATTTGGATAATTGCTATTCGACTCTAATAATGATGACAGAATTATTGACCTTGGAAGCCAAGCTCTCTTGCTCCTGACTTTCCCAGAATCAACTTGCTACCCGGGAGTATATCATCTGAGAAAGATACCCACCTAAATTTAGAGAGCCAGCTGGGTTCAAGCTATTGTTACAAATTATTGTACAACTCTATTTATGGCACCTGGGTTTACTTTTATTTCAAATTGCATAGTGCCAGGTTATATCTCACATACTTCCTATAAAAGCTCCATACAAATTGGGAACTGTTTTCTATTTGAAACTTGGTAAACTCAAAAGTTTTATATGAATTGATGAAGTCGCCCAGCTGGGAAATATTTAATAACCACAGTGACATATTTGGCGCTTACCGAGTGCCAGCAGGTAGGGGTGGGTAGGTGCTTGGCACACTCGCCATTTCTCCTGTACCACCCTGCGATGGCAGCCCCTGAGTGGTCTTCCCACGTTCATTCCTGCCCCTTAGATCCACTTCCATTTGCACCATTTATTAATGCACGTGGGCACACTTACACAATTTTGGAGCGTGTCTAAGGTCACACAGCTCCTGCGTGGCCAAGCAGGACTCATGCCCAGGTCTGTCGGACACCAAAGCGCATGCCTTCTGGGTGCATTTCCGCACATGCTCTCACATGTTCGTGCTGTTTCTCTTGTTCTTTCCTTCATGCTTCCCAGGTTGAGGTGGGGGTTGGGAGAAGGGAGTTTCTACCCGCTCAACCTCATCTTTTGGGTCTTTTCATGTTTCTAGTGTGACCGTGTCTCTTGAGTCATTTACTGCCATTCTATTTTGGCCTCTTGTCTTTAATGATAAAACTTTTTTTAAAAAAATAAGCATGAGGATTATTTAAATCTAAGATGATAAAATTAGCAAAAATGAACCTACATAAATATTTTTGTGCAGATATACAGTGTAAAATACCAATAAAATATAGATGAATCAAGTAAAAAACTAAAAATAAAGTTACGACCACAAGATACAATACAAAAAAATTACCTAAATTCAGATCTCATACCACAAAATAGATAGATAATCTCAGTGACCTCCCTGTGAATTAAAGAATTATGTATGTGTAGTAGCACAGTTTGAGATATAAAGAAGAAAATTTTGTTGAAGGCAAAAAGGAGATTGAAAAGCAAAACATGGACAAATGTATTTATCTAAAATTTAAAACCTTTTAAAGCCTAAACAGAATGACAGAAACAAGGTGAGAAAATATACACAGCTAAAATTTGAGACTCAATAACATGCGCACACACAGAGTTACATAAATGGGCACAAGATCAGATTCCAATTGGATAATTGGTCCAAAGATACTAACAGCAATTTCGCCCAAAGGAAAACAAAGAGAAAACCATGTATGAAGATAAATTCAACTGTAATAAAATTTTAAATAGATGCATTTTCCACCTACCGAGTAAAAAAAGGCAAAGACCAACACTGGAAAGGTTGTGGGGAAAACTGATTCATGCATTACTGCTGACAATGTAAATCAATCCTATTTTTTTGGAGAACACTTGGAAGGAAGACTTATTGAAGTCCTACCCTTTGAACCTGCAGTGCTCTGTCTGGGAACTTGTCCCAAGGACATCACAGGATAAGGAATTACTGAGCAACTGTGAGGTTGGAAGCTGAGAGAAGTGGACAGGGAGGAGACAGATTGTAATCTGAAGGAGCGACTAGGGCAGTTCAAACGAACTGCAACAATACGTGTTCAAAGATGTTTTCAAAGACGTGGGGAAAATTACTAGTGGCAGCCTGAATGCCTAAAAATCAGAGAACTCATTTTCCTGAATCACAACCACCCTACAACCAAAACTCTGCTCTTCTACTCATACCCAAGAGTGAAGGGCAATCTCAGGTGCCCACGCCACAGGCCTCAGCTCCTCCCTGGCTCCTCCCTGTCCTTCACACCCCAGTCCCCTCGGATCAACTCTCAGGCCACGTGATCTGCACTCCACCTGCCGTCACCCAGGCTGCCATCTCCTCTTTCCTAGCTGGTCTTTCTCTGCCTGGTTGCATGCTCACTCCCTCCAATCTTTTTCCACTTCATCAAGAGCCTTTTCTAGACACAGAACTGATTGTGGTCCTCCTCAATTTCAAACCTCTCTGGACCTTCTCCTTGCTTCAGGACAAAATCGAACTCTTTGTTAAGTGTAGGAGGTTCTTCATGGCCCAGTTCCTGCTTACCTCTCTAGTCTTGTCTCTTGTTTCTGCCCCTCCTCACAACTGCTGACACACACAGACACACCACAGTTTCTACCCGACTGTGCTGCTTGTAGTTCCCCCAAACCACCCCCCCAGGGCTCTGCTCACAGGAGACTCCCTTTCTCTGCCCCCCATCCCGACTCCCAGCAGCAGGCTGCTGACTCCTATTTATTCCTGTTTGTTTTTCTGGAATCAGTTCATGTAGGTCCCTCTAGGGACAGCTTCATGATATGGGTCCCTTTCTGGTACCCACAGACACAGACTGGCGGAAGGGCCCGCCTGTGTCCTACACAACAGCTGGCAAACCCCTCATGTACAATGTTGTCCTTGTTGGGAACGACATTCCAAAATCTGATGTCTGAACTGTTTGTTTTCCTTTTCACTTGAAGAAAAATATATTAACCTTTCTAGTTGTAACACTACATTTTATACTATTTGATGAATAGTGGTAGCTACAGCCATTTAAAATTATGGATAAAAATTGTCTGTCTTTGCTCACTTCCTTGCTGTCTGCAGAAATGAACAGGTTTCTGGGACTGCCGAGTTTGGGAGCCTCACACAACCACGGCAGATGAGCGGCAGGGGAGGGATGTCTCTCCAGCGGCGTCCAGGGAGAGATCTGGACCACCGGCTGGTGAAGGGTCACTGGGAGAAGGAGGTGGCCCACGTGAGGTTACCAAATCCCACTAGCTAGAAAATCCAGTAGGCCCACTATTCACTCATTTAAAAGTCTCTTATCAAGTGTGTTTGGCAAGAGTAAAGTAGGAAGTCTTGTGAGTCACAGTGGTACCTCTGTCCTCGTCGTCAATTTGTGCCGGAACTCGTGCCGAGTACCGAACGATGAAGCATCTTCTCCTGCGGGGTGGCATCGTGACTCATACAAGTTCGGAGAATCCCGAGCAAGCGCCAGGTGCTGACACATTTCTTTCACGTCAAAATGCAGTGAGTGCAGGGCTTGATCAGTTCTAAAGCCGATGAGTACTGAGGTGTGACGGCTTTTTTAATGCGTTCCCTTGTCTGTAGTGTAAATAGTATTTGTGACCATTGAAATCATAGTATGAATATTATCTGGTACTTAAAAACAAAATGGGGCAAAATAAAGGTAACTATGTTTTCTCTCTTTGTCCAGTCAAATGTTTTAAAGTTGCTCCCAGTGGACACCTAACTTGAGCAGGGCCTGAGCAAGTTTGAATGGGTGACTGTATAGAGTGAGCACAGAGAAGTCTAACCATTCATAACGTTCCACGTATAAATAAGAATTATTTCTTCACAGAAATAATCCATGTTAACTTCAGAGGCCTTAGTAAACAGAAGTTTCCATATTAGGTTCAGTCTGAAGTACCCATCTTGACCCAATCTAATTGATGTAAGTGGTAGGAATTAATTTTCTGCAGACAGGGATAAAGACTAATCCAAGTCAATCAGCGCCTTGTAATTAATCCACATACTCTTCTTAAAAGAGAGGGAGAGATGTTGGCACATTCTCTGGTTTAAGGTTCTGCATCAATCTAGAGTTCTACAGCTTTGTAGGGTTCAGCTTTCAGGATGGATTTACAATTAACAAAGCTCTTGCTAAAGCAGATGGTTATTTGCAGCTGCCAAATGTTGAGGTTTTTCTTGGGAATCCTTTCCAACCATCCATGAGCAAATGAATGATTATATAAATGAAAGACAAAACATTTCTAGGTGCCTTTTAAATATGGCTAGAAAACCTGGGTTTTATCATGTTAGGTTAATATTGATTTTATAGTTTTAAAGCCTGAAATCCCTAAATACCAGTTAGTTGTAAAGTAGAAATCAGTGTAAACACAACACCTTTTATTTCTAAGAAAGTAAGTCCCTGAAAAGACAAAAATGTTAATAATTTTCTAAAAAACCAATGTGTTCAACAAATTTTTATTCAATTGCGTGTGCACGTGAAGGTGCCACACGAATGTAAGGTAATTTTGTCTTGTGGAGGAGAAAATGGATGTGGAAATCATTTTTGCAGATCTCATCCAGGTTTGACATGAGAAGGCTCCGTCGCTTTTACTTAAGTTGCTGTGTTTTTAATCAAGGTCAACAGCTCTTAATGTATTTCAGCCTAGGTTCTAATGTGATAATAAATGCTGAGCTGCAGGAGATGTTTAGTCATTTGTTAAACTTCTTGAGATTTATGGTTCTCTGTTAAACAATATAAATAGGATTTCTAGGGGCACAGCAGATGTAAATTTTAAACCTAAGTATGAGATAAATGTAGATAGCCCATGCTTCACCATAGTTCTGTCTTTGGAGACTCCATAAAATAAGGTAGGTATGATAAAACAGATCATATTTTCCCATGGGAATGATTTTATAATTGTGGGCTGTTTTCTTTATAGAACGTGGTATCTAATTATAACAATAGCAGGTTTTTCAAAATTACAAGAGCTGTAATGGAAATACCGTGCACTGTAATTATACCAAGGTCCCCAGTGCACTGCAGTTGTTCATTAATTCACTCATTCATTTGTTCTATGAGCATTCAGTGAGTGTGTGCTATGCGCCAAACCCCATTCCTGGCTCCAGCGATTTGGTGTGGGCAAAATCACATGCCCCCGTACCCTCATCAATATCACTGAGTAGATGAGTAGGGGTGATTACTATAAACCAAATATTCATTGCAAATTGTAAGTGCTAGAAAGAAAACAAATTCAGACACCGCGGAGGCGGTGACTGAACCGGCGTCTGGAAGATCGTTCATAGCTGCAGTGGGAGGCTGTTTGTGGCAGGAAAGCAACATGGAGAGACTGTGACTCCCGGGAGGAACTTGGAGGAGAGTGGGGAGTCTGGAGTGGCGCAGGAGAGAAGGCCAGTGAGGGCAGCAAGAGGCAGGGGCTGGACACGTGAGGTGTCAAAGGCCGTGTGAAAGATCTGGTTGGTTGTTGTTCCTGAAGAAATGAAAAGGCATGAAGTTTCCCGTGGGTGGGGTAAGCGTGGGTGGCATCACACTCACAATCTGAAAAGTTTGTGGCGTGGCAGGCCGGTGTCCTCCAGGAGGTTAGAACATTTGACTAGTGCACAGGAAAGGTGACCAGGGTAGAGATGGCTAGAAGTTAAGTATTTGAGAAAGAGAGTTAAGAAGTTAAAAAACAATGACTGGAGTTGATGACGATTTTGAATATCTGGAACGAAAGAGAAAAAGTAGAAACAGCGGCTCCTGCATTTCTGGCTGGCGAGTCCGTGCAGATGGCGGTGGTGTCCGCTGGAAGAGGACCAAGTCCGGGAGGAAGACTGTGTTTCATTCTGGATATATTTCACTTCAGTTGCCTGTGAAATCTCAAAGCTGAGACATCAAATAGCCACTTGGATGTACTGCCCTACTGCTCAGAAGAGTCATCAGATGGTCCTGCAAAGGGGACTTTGAAATGTCAATATAGGTAGGAGGAAAATGAGGACAGTAAGGGATCATGGTCCCTCAGGGGGGACATCGCTTCAAGAAGGGAGTGGCCAAAACTGTCAGATGCTCCCAAGAAGTTCTGTGAGAAAGAGACTGATGCACGCTGGTTGAACCAAATGGCATCAGACTACAGAGAGCTAACTGTGTGCTAACTGTGGGCAGCTCTCTGCCAAAAGAGCCAGCAGATGGGCTGAGATTATGCTGCCCAGTGGTCGGTCCCTCCCACAGTCTGCTGATCTGATTCCTTATTCCTGCCCCCAAGACAAGTGCCTGGTGAGGGGTTGGAGGGAGACAGGGAGAAATTCCCCACACAGCCCACCCTCCGCCCCAACAGCTCCTTCCTGAAGGAGTAGCAGGCGGTCAGATGTTTGGTACTGAGGTGCAAGCTGTACTCAACTCTGATGGTTGGTGCACATTTCAGCAGTTGGCAACCATGGACTCCAGCCGACGTGCATTTAATCCGTCAGCATTTGCTGAGCACCCTGCATGCACCCAGAGCTCTGACGGGTCCCAGGGAATCACAAAGAAGCAAGTGGCCCGGTTGACTGAGTCCCTACCCTCTGCAGAAGGCGGGTGCAGGCAGTATTTATGTGTGTGAAAGTTAGAAAATGGTTGGGAGCTCACAGTCACCGTGGGAAACTGGAAGCAAACATCTCTGAACTAAAGTTTGCTGTGAGCCATAGTGGCCTTCAAAAAGCCTTTGGCATGATTCTGGTTCTCTGGATATGCTGTCTAATGAAAAAGTGCTTCCTTCCTCAGCATGTCCCTTTCATGAGCGGGAGGGGGGGTGGGAGCTGGTGTGTTATAATAAGACTGACTTGGGGGAAAATGACCTCATGTGCTGGGGGGCTGAGCTGTTTCCCTTTGCTGCAGGAACACCTTGGAGCAAGAACACGGAGGGCCGTGGCCGGCCTGTGGCAGGAAGCGCATGTGCACAAGTTGGAAAGGGGTGGGTTGACCTACACAGGCAGGATATTACTCTGCTTCCTCTTCCTGACTGTGTTTCCCAGAGGGGTCATGGTCATGGCTCAGCTTCCTGTTGGGGAAAACCTATGATACTGAGTGTCCACCTGCCACAACCAGCAAACTAACAGCAGCAAGCTGTCCGATGCTGCTGTGAAAGCTGAGCCTAGAGTTCACGGACAGACCCTGTCTCAATACTCGGGGACCTAAGACCTCTGACGCCCAGATGAAGCCGTTCTTTGTGGAGTTGAAGGGAAAGGAGACGGCTGCCTTGACAGATCATGTTGTGGACCCAAACGTCACAGGCGAGTGAAATGTGGGGACTCTGAGGGGTCTGGACTGGAGAAAAGACAAGGTGACGTCATGAGGTGGCACCTGTCACCAGGTGCTTCATGGAAACACGAGGGGTCAGGCAGCCCGACTGGTGTGGAGACGTGGGGTGGACGTGGCCCGACTCCTGACCACGGTGTGCATTCTCTTCACTGGACACACTGTGTGCCAACTACACACTGAGCTGCGCCCAAAGTGGGTACAGGTTCTGGTCCCAGACTTCAAAAACCCACAGCCGAGGAACTTGGTGTCTTCATACCCCGTCCTTGTTGGGTTCCAGGCTGGCAATGAGAGAAAGTGTTGGAGGAAAGGAAATGCAGGCTTCCTGGCAGGGTCTCAGACTTAGGAGAGTGGTCCTTTCAGATCTGTATGTATTGTGTTTGTCACACACCGTGAGGTTTGGGGGTGGCTGGCTGAGTGGGACAGACGTGAGGCAGTGGACGGTGGCAGGAGGGTGAGCAGCGCTGTGGTCTGAGCCCGGGGGCACCCTGGGACACGCAGGAGGCACACGTGAAAACTCAGGCGCAGGCTTGGGGGATTTTATCGAGGTTATCAACTGGCTCCAGCCACCTCCTTTGTCACATCCTTCCTTGTCACCCCTGGTGGGCGATAACAGCAGCTGTGCAGGGATCCCAGAGTCTGAGTTTGGGCAGTTTGCAGTGCTTCAGAAGTGGCCACGGGTCCTGTGTCTCTCACCCTGCACTTCCCATCAGCCCACTGGGGACGGTTGTTTGTTGTTTGCAGGGATCTCAGGCCGTGGTCCGGCCGCAAAGGACAGCCTCCCTTGGGAGAGTGTGAGCAGTGCTTTAGTCCTAATGGCTAACCCTGTGCTTTTGTGCTGCTTTCTTCTCTCCGCCACCTCACTCTAAGGATGCGTCTGTGACTTGGGTGGGGGAGGAGCTTTTCACAGGGACTGAGAGGCTGTTGAAGGCCCCTTTGTCCTTTTCCCAAGCCCCCCACGGCAAAGGCAGCCCCCACCTGCGTGAGGAAGGAGAGGCACGCCCGAGGAGGAACAGGACCTGTACCTCTGCTCAGGTGCTGCCCCGTGATCGCTCTGTCCCCAGAACGTGGAGGTCGGGGCACAGAAGGAGTAGAGCCAACGCTCTTACTGTTTGAAATTCCCATCCTCCATTTCTGCTTTCCCTCCATCTGCAATGAATCTAAAGTTTGTCTAATTTTAGAAATGTCCAAATAATTGCCAAATGAGGGAAATTTCAACGAAATGACTGTAAAATGTGTATCCTCGAAATACTGCTGCTTTTTTAGTAACCTAGGCTTTTTAAGAAAAATTGAAGTCAGTTTTGGGGGGGTGATTTTGGGGAATTTGCCTGCCTTCTGCAAAAAGAACCTTTGATCTTATTAAACAAGGTGTAACTGGGGGACAGAGGAAAAGGGAACTCGGATATGGATCATTCTATCTGTGTAACCTATAAAAGTCATAAGGACAGTAAACAATAGCCAGACCTCTCAGGCTGTCTGCAGTTAATTCAAACTTAGTCCCACTCTGGCTTGATGAATATAGCATATGGAGATACTCAAGGATTCTAGAACTTTCTACTATTTGCCCCTCCCACAGCTTTAATGCAGGCAGTGGTCTCTAAGCCATGCGCACCTGGCATCATGACCAGTAGGGGGCATATGTGAGCGAAGTGTTTTACACCTGAAGCTCAGATGCCACCTACTCAGTGTGAGGAACCCCGGCAACCTCACGAGAAGAAGAATTAAGCCACTGGAGTCAATTCATTTTTTAAAAAGCCTTTGACAGTTCACTCAATTGTTTTCATTAAATTCCCTTAATCAACTTTCCTCATCCACAAAAGCTGATAGAATTCTGGGAAGGGAATACTCAGAGCATTAGAAATACTTTTCATATTTTGTAAACAAATTCTGTTCCTCTGGCAGAGTGGTTCACTTTGGGGAAACAATTACCTGAAAGCTCTTCCAACTCAGGAGACAAAATAGGCTGGGGAAGGAAAATCAGATATGTAGGTGCGTGGCCCACCCACATACAGTCATTTTTGCAGGTTGAAAAACTGGACTTCTGAAGGTGAAAAGTGAAGAATAAAAAAACAACCCAAAAGCTCTCATACAAAGGAGATCGGCACGGCCGCAGCATCAGCCGGCCTCGCCTATTGATTGACTCTGTTCACATCTTCATTTTGGTTTTTGCTGGTGTCCACTGTTTTTCCTCTCCTGGCCAGGCTTTCCCTGGGCCTCCTGAGGGAGGGCGCACACAGGAGGAGAATGCGGGCGGAGGGTGGAGGCGGGCGGAACTGCCCCGACCTGTCTGCCTTGGGTGTGACACCTCGTCCCAGGTGGACAGGATTCTCCCGAGGGTGGCAGCCGACAGGCCGCCTGCCCTGCCCGCCACCCTGCCGGCCACGGCTGCCCGGGGAGCATGCTGTCGGCAACTATGGTGGGGACCCTGGTCCGAGGCTGGAGGAACCGCAGCTCTCCGAGAAGGGTGGAGGCCAGACCCCTCAGCCCCCAGAGCCAAGGCGAGATTCGGATTCAGGGTATGTTTGTGACCCTCCCCTATGACCGTGGGACTTTTTTTAAGGGTTTAGGAAGGTGGTGATGAGGTTACAAACTTTCCCCCCACTTCAGATAGAATTGACAATTTAGAGTCTGTCTTTCTTCTCAAGTATTATAGCTAACTCACTTGTGGGAAATTTATTTTCTCTTTTCCTAGTCAAAAACATAGGTACCTTCAACGGTCACCCTGTAAAAGATTATTATTTTCTTTCAAAATCTTTTATTTTAATATATAATCCTTGTTTCATGTTATTTGTATTTGACCAGTAGGATAGAAAAGGTTTACCAGCTTTTGGTAAATTCTATCTAAACCATATTATTTTATTATCTCTGGCATGGGAAATGGTAAAAGTAGTTCACTTCTAGGTTTTCCCATTTATTATTTTTATTTTCTGTTTTGATACAGTTTTTTTTTTGAGGCAACAATAAAACTACCGACCAGAATCTGGCTCGCCTGTTAACTTCGTTCAAAAGGTTATTATGGCCTCTTCTGAAATAAATTTTCACTGGAATGAAATACTTTTGAAATACCTGACCTCATTCTGTTCTGTCTAGACCAGCGTTTTTTAACCGGTGTGCCGCAAAAATTTTCAAAACGTGCAGTAGCAGACTCTTCAGCCAGGGACACTGACCTCTTTTCCCCTCTGTTGTCTGGTAATAAAATGACAACAGCCAACATGATAATAACCATCTGGTGTGAATGGATTTAAACTATACCTATTTTTTTGTTAGATTGGCAAAAAATATATTTTGTGTGTGTCACAGAATTTTTGTAATTAGTTTACATGTGCCATGAGATGAAAAAGGTTGAAAATCACTGCTCTAGACCTTGGACTTCTTAATGATGCTTATAGAGAAGGGAGCTCTTTGGTCTTGCTGCTGACTGACCTCTGAGAGAAGCCCAGCCCAGGAGGCCAGGATGAGCCTAGAGGCCATCAGCTCCCAGGGGCTTTCTGGGCTGGCCTGACCTCCCTTCAAAGTGCTTTTATCTGACCCAGGGCCCTGAGCGCTTCCTGAGCAGAAAAGGCAACTGTCTTTTCACTTCAACAAATACGTGTCAAAAGCCAGTGTGTGCCTGGCAATTTTCTAGACACTGGCATGCTCTGATCTATAGCCAACCTATGACTGAGGTATAAAAACAGAACATTGTCATGCGTTTTGTTCTGAGGGTGATCTCCGATCATATTTTTCTGTCTGACTATATTCAAGAAGCATCAGGCCAGTCGATTATTTAAAAATGCCTAGTGTCCATCATCAGATGAGTAGATAACAACTATGGGACATTTACACACTCCTCACCCGTAAAAAAGAAAAACTTGCGCCTTTGCGACACCATGGATGAACCTGGAGAACATTATGCTGAGTGAAATAAGCCAGGCAGAGAAAGACAAGTACCATATGATTTCGCTCATATGTGGAAGGAAACTAGTGAACAAACTGAACTGACAAGCAAAACAGAGACAGACTCAGAGAGAGAGCAGGCTGACAGCTATTGGGGGGGGGGAGGTTAGTGGGTGGAGGGATCCAGCAAAAAGGAAAAAGGACTCATGGACATAGACAGCAGTGTGGTGATTGGGGCGGGGAGTGGGGTGATGAGGGGAATAAATGGTACTGGGAAAAAACACAATAAAAAAGTTAAAAAAAAGGGTCTGTAAATATTCATGGCAAGATAGTAAATTAGTTATTTAACCAGACACCCAAAAAATAGAGGGTTCTTCCATGTCCTTAACTGCCCAAAGCATTAGTAATTATTTGTAAAACCTAGGTACTCAGTAAGAAGTATGACTCATGATGTTTCAGGTGTTGGTCACCTAGTTCTTTCCCAGTTAGTTTATTTGAGAACATTCAGAGCTTCACAAGATGACAAAGTAATAATGTGTTAACAAGGCAGGAATGGTGTTTTCTATTATACAGCTTTATTGAGATATAATTGACATGCCAACAATTCACCCATGTTAAGGGTACAAATTCAATGGTTTTTGCTCCTTTGCATTTTTTATTTTTAAAGTCATGGTAAAATATATATAAAATAAAATTTGGTATTTTAAATACTTTCAGTGTACAATGCAGCAGTATTGATTACATTCACAATTTTACGCAACTGTCCTATTTCCAAAATTTTTTGTCACCCCAGACAGAACTTCTGTGCCCTTGATCAGCAGCCCCCCATTCTCCTTCGCCCCGTGCCCTTGGTGACCCTAATTCTGCCGTCTGCCTCCATGACTTTGCCTGTCCCAGCTATTTCCCAGCAGTAGAATTGTATGGTGTTTTTCCGTATGATTTTGTGTCTGGCTTCTTTTGCTGGGTGTAATGTTTTCATGATGTATTCATGTTTCAGAACTTCATTTCTTTTTATGGGAAGGCAGGTTTTAATTCCCTTGTCTCTCATGCTCTTTCCCTTAAATATACCTTAATTCCTAACCTGCTCGTGAAGGAATCTTCGGTTATTTTTCCAGTCTACTGGTATTTTTATAGTTAAGTTACTTACAGCATGAAGAGATCTGAGGAGGGTATTTATTTTTAGTTAGTTCTTTAAAGGCAGGGACCACAGATTAAGCTGTTTTTTTAAAAAAATCTTTTTATCTCTAATGCCTAGTCTAGGTCCTGGCATAGGCTAGTTAGTCAACAAATTGATCTGGAGATGAACAAATGAATAGTTGTCGGGTTTTACTCTTAGGTTATCAGGAAGGTGATTTTAACTAAAACCCTATACGGTCTTTATGCTTCAGTTCCTTGCTCTTTGGGCAGTGATGTTTTCTTCGACATAAAAATGGGTAGCTGCAACTGTGTCACCCTCCACGGAATCACTAATTGCAGGAGGAGATGTGTTGGATAATGTACGTATTTCACTGCAGTAGGTCAGCAGTTCCCTCGGGAGGCCTGACAACGCCTGGTTCATGCCTTCAGTGAGTGTCTGGGGATGTTTCTTATCAAGTGTGATCGGAGCAGCCCAGCTGCTCAGCAGTGTGACTCTGAGACAAGTCTTTCCAACTCATGAACTTGGCCCTGTCTACCTTGTTATCCCCTCTCAGTGCTGGGCCCAGGAACTGGGGGTAGTTGAACTGCAACAGAGTAGACCTCACTGGAGTAAGGGAACTGAAGGCAAAGGTGGTTTGGGGGGACTCACTCCCAGTTTTCATCTTTAAATACAAAACGTAATTACGTTTCTGCCAGTTACAGATGGCAGCCCACACTAACATGTGCTCTCACTGTGCTTTGACTATTTCCAAGGTGTGAAGGGCATGAGAGGAAGAATGTGGAATGCAAAATAACCCCCTGGATTTGGACTTGAAAGTCAGCCAAGTATATCTTCACTGTAGATAATTTCCCCACCCACTGTCTCAATAGCTCATCATGAGCAAACATTTGCAAATTTTAAATTGCCATTGAGTTATGCGCTTTGTGAAGGGGACGCGCCCGTTTTCGTGTGTGTGCTATTTCAGACATTCTGTGCTCCTTCCACGGAGCCCCTGGGAGGACCAGAAAGATGGTTGTGTCACTCATGCAGCTGCGCATGCGTACACTTGCCCTGTGACCCTCCCTCCTGATCTAAACGATGGGCCCAGTCAGAGCTCTGCGCCTCGATGCTGTCTACCCCACCGTGTGCAGTGTCCGACGACAAGGAGGCGCCCAATGACTATTAGGCAGCAGTGACTTTGGAAACATGAAGCAGTGACTTCAGTGTCACATGAAATGTGACATGTTAGAAAGTGAGGAGCCTGGTCTTCATCTATGGCCCGTGCGGCCTCACTTGAGGCTTTTGTAAGTTACACCAGGTACTTACGTTATTATTGCTTTTCACATTTCAAAGGCCTACAGACTACCATTGGCCTAAATATAAAATAATAATTTCTGCCTGTGGAGCCGTACACCCTGTACTCGAAAAGAAAGCCCTTCCTTCCTCGTTTCTCAGTGGCAGCCTGTAATCATCTTTGAGTGATTTTCAAGATTCTTTCTAAACCACTGTTTCCTCCATGGTGTCAGCTAGGGAACAGCTTCTCCTGGTGTCGGTGGGGTGGTTCCCATCCCTTCCCAAGCCCAGCCTCCCCGCTAGTGAGAAGAGGTAGCAGTAAATCCCAGCCAGCTTTTTTTTCATTAGTTACACTGGGAAGACAGTCAGATGGCAAAGTCAGATCTCCACTTCCTGGAGGACCTTTGAAAAGTTCCAGGTAGTCATCACGGCGTGACTGCGTCCTACCTACCCCAGCCTGACGGCCTCGTTGAGTTCCAGCCTGGGCTGGAGGGAACGGCGGGCCAGGGTTGCATCTGGGTTCCCCCCCAGCCAGGACGTGGCCCATTTCCTTCTTTGAAACGAGGTGGAGTGGGAAGAAGCCTGCTCAGATTGGCTTCTGTGAATCGCAGCTGGGGGGTTTCACCTTACTCCACTTACCCTGGGTGAAATGAATGAGCACCAGGACGTCACACGCCACAGCTTGGTCTATGGTTTGTTTATAAATGAAGAGTATTCTGTCTTCAGAAATCAAAATTAAAATTCACCCCACTTCATAATGAACGGTAATGACTAAATTTGACAATAGCGCTTTTAAAATAATTGACCATTATCTGTTTTCTGATGGAATTTAATGGACTCATGCTCTGACCTAAGTAATTTTACTTAGTTTACATCAGTTATGTGGTCCTGTTCCCATAATTAACTATGCAATTACCATTTAATAAGAGCCCCTTATTTTAATGAGAATAATCACAGAGCTCATGAAATAAATATTCACTGAGCAGCTGCTATGTGTAATACTAATGAGCATGCTGCAAAGGTAAAACATTTCTGAGGCTTATTCTTAACCTCAGAAAAAGTGTTTGTGACCTAGAGAAAACCAACATAAACAAATGCAACAAGTACAATATAAACAGGCAGAATTCATTGCTAAGAAGATATCAGTAGAAGAAATGATTAATTTTAAGAGACAGTATAGAGTTTGCCACCTAAGTAGAATTTGAATTGGGCCTTCCACATCTTTGAGGACACTTCTGACTCTGGAATTAGGGCTAACAGAAAGCAAATACCATAGTTCATCATGCACGATATGCACTTTTTGGCCCAAATTTTTGAGGGAAAAGTAAGGGTGTGCATTGTACATGGGTAGTACCTGAAACACCTTGTATCTGCTCTTGCGTTTTGTAATTTTTTGTTACATGAAATTTCTTATACCATCATATGATCACAAACAAATGCTAAAATTCCTTTATAATACAAAAAAGCAAGTACCTGAATTAATTAAGTAATTAAAAAATTAAAATGAAAGTTTTTTTCCTGAAAGTTTGGGCCATAAATGTGGGTGTGCATTTTATACGGCAAAATATGATATTTGCTCTTATCACACGTGTAGTCTTTTAATGAATGAAGGTTCTACTAAATCAAACAGAAAACTCGGGATTCGTCTAGTTATATACTGTCAGGGGCAATTACACTGTGCACACCAATTCAGAGGCACCAGTCGCATTGTGATTTCCATGTTTAGGGGAGAGCATTGCAAGGGCAGGCACCAGCCTCAGCATGGCACACAGGTATGACAAGCTCATGGCATCTGTGGGGTGCTGAGCTGTCCTGTATGGACACGGTACCTGGTGAGACTTAAGAAGAACTGAACTTCAGTGCTGAGATACAGAGGTTGGACTTGATCTGTAGACCAAAGGAAACTTTATCAGGCTTTCCTGGATGAGGGTAATCTACATCCTGAGTTTTAGAAGATAGCTGTGTAAAGAAATGGTCTTAGGAAGCAAGAAATTGAGTTTCTCGAGATAGATTAAGGAGGGTATTGCAATGACTCAGACCGAAACTATGAAAGTGACAGTAAGGATAGGAAGAGAGGGTGGAAAGAAGAGACATAAACATAATCTATTCTATTTTATGACCTATGGAAAAGTTACAGTTATTATTTAATGAGCTTTATTTCAATGCTCATATCCATGGATTTTAATTTATAGGTGACTGAATGACAAGATAGACCAATGCCCCTGAAAGATTTTTATTACTTGTATTTCCCAAGAGGAGGGTCACGGGATGCCACACAGGGCCACAAGGGGAGGCGCCAGTGTCGTTTGGGGGGCAGAACGGAGCAAGAGGAAAGTCCAGGCTGAGCCTTTGTTGGGGTTCCCAGGGGAAGGGCGAGGGTAAACTGCTTAGCATCAGCTGTTTGTCTAATTCCAGCAGGCCTGGGTGCGTAGGAGCTGTCCCCTGTTGCCTGGTACCTGGCCCCGTTGAGGAGTGCAGGGGGAACACCGCTTTTATGTGCGAGAGTCGGCTGAGGAGGTGGTGCAGAGTGCGTGCCCTGGATCACAGGGGAGTTGGAAACAACCTGGGACTGTTAGGTTGGCCCTGTGATGAACGGAGGCCCAATAGATGAATAGAGAATTAAAGAAAACATGAGTTAGAAAATCTATGTACCAGGACCCTGGGCTAAATGCTTTATACACTTTATCTCATTCATCGCTCTCAGCAATCTGCAGTATATGCTAAACTGCCCCTGTTTTACACATGAAGCAACTGAGACCCAAAGTGATTCAACACCTTACCCAAGTTCACTCAGTGATCACGGTTTTTGGAGCTGGACTCAATCCTACACATCAGCACCTCCAGCCCCTGCTGCTCATCTCTGCACACGGGTTTCTCTGCTTGACTGCTCTCCCTCACTCTGGGCTCAGGACACGAGACTCCTCCTGCTGAAAAGGAGTGATGGAAAGTTGTAGAAACTTCTCCAGCGGCCACTGGGTTAGGGAGTAGAGACAGATTTATGTGGTTCACCGTCTCTCTGTAAGTATGTATACGTACACTGGTGGCCCATTACTCGGTGTGTTAGAATAAATGAATTCATTAAATGTGTGACTTAATCACTGTCCCCTCCATTCCTGGAAATGCTTCTCAACCTTGGCCCCTCTCTGATCATTCTGACTGTGGAACATGGGAGCTCTCAGGTCAGCAAACAAGGCCCTTACCAGATTCCTTCCTCCCCCGTGCCATTGGCCAATGATCTCAACTGCCTATGAGATGATGTCTGGTTTCCCTGGGAGAGACAGTGAGGTCCTGCCTCAGGACCTACCCTGTCTGGTCACAGTCCGGCACAGTTCCTCGGTTCAGGCCAACCACTCCCCATGAGTTCTGTCTCTCACAGCCTCTACCGCTTTGTTCTCTAACACTTGGCTGCCTTCTCACCCCCCTCTCTGTACATCTTCATGCCTCACATCCACGAAGAGCCCGCTCGGTGCTCAGCCTCTGTGGCAAGGCATCCACGTTGCCCATAAATCCTGCAACGAGGTCTAGGAAGCAGCTACTTTGCACCACGCCATGATGGGCATGTGGTCAGGACCTTGGAGATTGTGACTGGCTGAAGGGACAGGGTGAAATAGTGACAGATGCAAAAAAAATTACCATGCAAGAATATGGAGGCTATGTCCTCTGAGACTTTAGAAGGCTGTCCCAGCCAGACTGGTACCACTTTGCAGGTAGGTGTTGCTCTGCTCATCCTCATCTCGAGACATGCTCCAATAGTCTCCCTGGAGCTCTGACTCTTTCGTGGGACAGTGAACCCTCAGACAGAGGCATCACGAAGCAAGTTTCTAAGAGCCTGTGCCAAAGGAACATGGCAGGAATTCCTGTTCTCTGTCCACCATGAGTTCAGTTATGTGGGGGCAGTCACTGTCCTTGCTTCGGGGCTCAGTGACAGGGAGCGGTAATAGCAGAGGGCGTCAGATCTCAGTCCCAGAGTTAGCCTGGCTGGCTCACATGCCAGTGTTACCACTTTACTACTTGTCTGACTTTGAGTGTTAGCGTCCTCTCTCAGTGCCTAATTTTCTCAAGTGTGAAATAAGAATGATAGTGATGCCCACCTTTTAGAGTAGTTGTGAGAGTTTAAAAGAAGCTTAAAGATGGTACCTGGCACGTAGTAAACAATAAGTATTAACTATTGTTATTACTTACTAGTTTGTGGTCCTCGTGACTGTGCTTCCCGTGTCTTAGAGCTTTTCTAGTCAATTCCTGGTCTTGTAAGGCACCATGTCCATCAATCTCCTCTGCTAGTAAATTTTTATAAAACTGAAGCTGAAAAACCTCAGCATAAGCATTTCCCTTGGAATACTAGAGATATTGGCATTTTATTATTCATTCCTACGTTGACATTTTAATAGCTTTTAAAAGAATCGGGAAGTCTCAGCACCTGTCGGCCCCTGTATTGGGGTGGCTGTTGTGCTTTTGTTTCATGTGAACCTTATTTTCTCAAAGTCTGTGAGCCCTTTGCTCCCTGGCAAGATCCAGCAACAAGTTTCTCTTCCAAAGAACGGTATTTGTCCTACTTGAAAATCGACCCCGGTATCTACTTTCTTTATAAAGAAGTCACTCTGAGCTTTATGCTTCTAGAACTTCCATTTAGCCTGAGGTTTTTGCAAATGTACCTTTTCGTGTTTGATCACTTTGGAAAAGTTCTTAAAAGCTGCAAATTCAGCAAGCATATTGTCTTTTGGTTTTTGATGCTGAGTTGCCTCTAGTCAGTCTTAGTTTGAGATAAGGGTGTAGAAAATGTTAGAAATTTACTAGGAATATATGTCCATTCTATAGACTAGTACCCTAGACTGCAGAAAGTATTTCTCCCTTAGAGAGAAAATCGCTAATACCCTTTTCCTTGAAATTTTAAAGTCTAGGGCAGTGGTTAAGAACTCTAGAACTGGAGTGAACAGACCTGGATAGATCCCTGACTCTGCTGCTTGTACCTAGCCTGCCCAAGCCTCAAGCTGCCCGTCTTTAAAATGGGGATAATAGAGGTCTTGTAAGGGCTGAATGAGGCAGTGTTTATCAAGCGCTTACAGCAGGGCCTGACAACCACCAGCACTCAAATGCTCGTTGCGGCAGCTGTCTGACCCTAGAGTTTCTGGGATGAACTCCATCTGGCTGTTGACGTTTTCTTGAAACAGAATGTGCCCTCCTCGAGTGGAAGGGGATTTTGTGTGAAAATGCCTGGAAAGTGACCAAGGGTACTTATTTAATCACTCTAGTCAGGAAGAAAAGGAGGAGGGACACTAAAATAATACTTCAAATTTAGAATCTTTGCCTTATAAATGTTAATTTCTTATTTTCTTGACATTTTTATAACCAGTCATGTGAACTTGGGGGACTCTTTCTGCAAGTTTTGTGGAGAGTACAGAAAACCGGCCATCAGCCTGAGATAGTGTCGGAAGCCCTGGCTGTGTATGTCAAGGTTGTGACGAGGAAGGACTCAGGTCAGAGAACGTGTTTTAGGGTGCTTTCCCTCTGCAAAGATTTTTTAAAGTTCGTGCATCCTTTAAATGGCTTCTTTGATAGCTCACACAGAAAGTCCAGGAAGTCTGGCAGCGGGATTTGTTCCGACCCCAAGAGACCAAGAGTGATGCCACTGGTGGGAGAGGTGGCATGCTCTGAGAGTGACGTCTTTTTCCCTGTCCCCAAAGTCCTGAGCCACTTTGAGACCCACGGTGATGGCAGGCTGCCAGCTCTGGAATGAAATCTGCAGTTTTTCATTTGAAACCAGAGGATGACATTTAGACACTTGCTAATCTTGCAGTAAACACTTTGGCTCCCTAGTTACATGTGCACGCAGACACACACACACATGTAATGCACACACACGTGCACACACAGACTCTTCTCTCTTCTTCAGTGACACACTCTTGCTTATCCCCGTGGCCTGTTTTTCTTCAGACCCCTCCATCTCACTGTGTGGCTTTGTTTCTGAACGACAGCATCACTGTGCATCTCTCTTTTGTTTCATTTCATCTCTATGCATGAAAGGCGTCTGAAGCCAACCAGCATTTGCAAAGTGAGCAAGTGACTCATGAGCATAATTTTACAAGTGTTTTTTAAGTCCCGAGATGGAAGAAACCATCTGTGCAGAGGAAAAAGGTTCCCGGGTGAGGGATCGTTAAAGGTTGTGTATGTGTGGGTGAGGCTGAGTCCCCTGGTGGTTTTAGACAACCAAGCTGAGAGGTTTTTTCTTTACATGTTACCTACTAAATGTAAGGCTTTGTTGTATTTCAAAGGATAAAATGACCCAGAACTACCAAGAAAATATGCAAAAATCATGCTATGATCACTGCAGAATTCCTTGGTTTTGCTTATTTTTGTGGTTTTTAACTTTATATGTGTGTATATATTTGTATATATGTATAGACACATACACACACACACGCCAGGAGACATTTTCCTAAATATTGATTGGAACCCCTATGTTCTTATCAGAAGTACTTTAAAACGTATTAATACTTTTGAGCATTTAAAAACTTCTCTAGGAGCTGAAATAGAGTGTGTGATGATGTGATTCTGTAAAAGTCAGAACTGTCACAAACAACGTGTAAGTTCCTGAGCTTCAGAAACGGATGAAACGTTCAGTGCTCATGGACTAGGCCTGCGGAGCAGTCTGGCCTGCTGCAGGTTCCAGGGAGAGAACTGAACTTGGAGTCAGGCCTGCAGCTCTCTGGCCGGGTGCCTTGGGCAGACTACTTGAGCCCTCTCCCTTGTCCTCAGACACTTTGTGGGGTGGCCGAGTTTAGGGCACAGCCCCTGAAGGAGGAGGGATCCTGGGTGGGCAGAGCTGGGGGAGTGGGGTGATTTCGGGACATTCCTGGGGAGTGAGTCCGAGGTGTCTAGTCCCAGACAAGCGTCTCCTATTTCAGAATCTTGCCTGGGGCGGCCACGAAGGGGGAGCCCTCTGCAAAAGTTCTGCTTGGTCATTCAGCATCCAGATGACCGCCATGGGGGCTGTCAGCTCTTTGCGTACAGTTGAAACATCTGTGAGGCCGACACAGACGGCTCCCCACCGGGCAAAGGGAAAATGCTGTTTTCTTTCCTGATACCACAGCAGCTTTCCTAGGGAGAGGAATCAGAAATGTCAGCACATCATTGCCTGCGCAGGCGCATAGCTCGAGCCTGTTTGATAGACCTCTAGAGGACCTGCTTCTCGGGAGCTTCTGAAGACGTGTTGTTCTTCTGGTGGGCTTCTCCTTCACCTTTTTAAAAAAAAAAAAAAGTCAGCTAAGGACCAAATAGTGGCAAACGCATCAAACTCAGAGGTCAGTTGTGAAACTACTTTGTGTTATATCCATTTTGAAAGATAGTTGTTAGTTCCAGTAGTTGGAATGTTAATGGGTTGACACCCTAGTCTGACTTTTTATATTGTGAAAATGAGATACACAGTGAAACCTCACCTATTGTTTTAATGTTATACACATGAAAGTGAGGCTGCTCAAGGAAGAATATCTGGGGGACCATTAAAAAATTGATAAGGACCACCTCACAACAAGTACAGCGATGGGGCGTCTAAAGCTGACTTAGGGGAATGAGGCCAAGTCCAAGTGCCTCCTCCATGCTGCTCCAGTCCAGGCAATGCAGAAAGCGCTAGAGACCCTCATTGACTCTTTTGCAGCCATTGTGAAGCTTGTGTGTGAGTTCAGGTGGAGTTAGGATCTGTGTGTATCAAAGCTGAGGTTCACCTCGCACTTTAAAAGAGGCTGTCTTTACTAATAAATGTTCCCATCTACAGATAACTTGAAATACAAGTTAATTCGCCTGTAATTGTTAAGCTCAGTCTCTTAAAGAAATTCTTTTGAAGTTCTTCTCCCCCAGGGAGAGTCTTATTTATACAAGTTATGTGCTTAACATTTATGTTTTTCTCGTGGCCACTACAAAGACCAGTCTCAAAGTAACACTGCATGGTAGTCACGGCTTGTGTTCATCACCGTCACATCTTTTTATTTCTTCTCTTTGTTTTTGTGTCCCTTACAACTGAAATGCAACTCTCCTTGAAATTGGTGGAATTGGAATGTACTCGGTGAACTGGACTGCCCTGGGTGTCTTGGTTGTGTTACTGAGCTACAGTTGTGGAAGGCGTTGCTGCTGGGGGACACTGGGGGACACTGGGGGACCTCACGGAGCATTTTCTTTTTCCTCTCTATCTCTTCTCTTTTCCTTTTCTTTTTTTTTTTTTTTTTTAATTTATTTAGTTATTTTTCAAGTACAGTTTTTTGTCTATTTTTCCCATCCCAGCCTCCCCTGCCCCTTGCTCCCCCCCTCCCTCCCATTTCCTCCCCCCTTAGTTCTCGTCCCTGTGTCCTTCCTATTTGTTCCTCCAAATCCCTCCCCCTTTTTCCCCTTAACTTCCCTTCCTTCTCCCCTCTTGTCACTATCCCCTTGTTCTCTATTTCAGTGTCTTTGTTTTTTGGGGTTTTTTTTTTCTGCTTACTTGTTTGTTTTGTTGTTTAGCTTCCTGTTAAAGGTGAGATCATATGGTATTTGTCTTTCAGCACCTGGCCTATTTCACTCAGCATAATGCTTTCCAGTTCCATCCATGTTGTTGCAAAGGGTAGTAGCTCCTTCTTTCTCTCTGCAGCATAGAATTCCATTGTGTATATGTACCACAATTTTTGGATCCATTCATTTACTGATGGGCACCTAGGTTGCTTCCAACTCTTGGCTATTGTAAATTGTGCTGCTATGAACATTGTGGTGCATAGGTTCTTTGATATTGATGTTTTAGGATTCTTAGGATATAATCCTAGCAGTGGAATTGCTGGGTCAAAAGGCAGGTCGATTTTTATTTTTTCTGAGAAAAATCCATACTGTTTTCCATAATGGTTGTACCAGTCTGCACTCCCACCAACAGTGAACTAAGGACCCCGTTTCCCCACACCCCCTCCAACATTTGTTGTTTGTTGCTTTGTTTATGATTCCTTTTCTTTTCTGCTAATCTCTTATCTTTTTCTTTATAATCTTCTCTTTGCTTTCTCTCTTTCTTTGTTTTCTTTCTTTCATTTCTTCCTTTCCTTTTCTTTCTTTCTTTCTCTTTTTTTCTGTTCCTTTTTTCCCAACTTCTTATTTAGTTGTACTTATTTCAAAAAAAATTTAACATATTTACTGTAACTGTTTTCTAAAAGCCTTACCTGAGATCTCCAATGCCTAACAGACATTCTGAAAATACGCTTTGGCTCACTACTCCATAAGTGCTTCTCCAGTGTCCTGGTTTCTAAGTCACCTTGCTAGGCAGGAAGAGAGAGTATTGATTTTGAGGTCTGACTACTCACTCAGGTCATGCCATTTGGCGCTACCCACTTGCCTAAGCAATTGGGCCAACCCCTGGGCTCTCTGAAAAAATAGGAACAGTAGTGTTGAGAGCTAGTAACGTTCTGTGAGCACCTAGCATGTTCCAGGTTCATGCCTTATACTCATTCAATGTCTTAAGCCTCAGAACGCCCCGTGACAACATGAAAACTAAGCAATTTTAAACATGGCATGTTTAAAAAATTAATGTCCCTACTTGCAAAATATTTCGCTCTATGAGGGATCTTAATGAAAGGCAATGGATCCTTTTAGCTAAACAAATAAACAAAAATTTTTCCTTTTGAATTATAATGTAAACAAAAGAAAACTTTGAAACTGTGTAGTCATTCTCCTCTGAGAATAAATACTGCCAATTACCCACAGCCCCTGCTATCTTTGCTAACTCCTGCTAGGTTTTACACGGGAAGAGCCAGATTTTAGATAACAACTTCTGGTAAATAGCTCAGCATGAGATTAATATTTATTATTGGCAGTGAGCAGATTTGTATTGTTTCAGATTGCTTATGTGCTGGAATAAGTAGAGAGGGTCATAATAAAGTACAATATTAGAGGGAATCATGGTGTCACATGCCAGCTAGAAGTTTCCAGATGTCTCATCTAAATTGGGAGGGGGAGGCATTCCTTGCCGCGCTCAGGGCTGCTCCAGCAGGCCGACCAGCCTCCCTCAGCTGCTCCCCATTATAGAGCAGCAGGTCCCCACTATCTATCTGGAAGATGCAGCATGAGGAAATCGGATGCCTCATGCTTGCAAAGCCACCGCATAAGTCATTGACTCTCAAAATGTGTTCCCCAGACCAGCAGCATCAACACCATCTGGGGGCTTGTTAGCAATTCTCAGGCCCTACCGCAGACCCCCAGAATCAGAGACTCTGGGGCGGGACCCGGCAGTCTGTGTTTAGCAAGCCATCTGGGTGATTCTGGTGCCAACTGAACTTGAGAAGCACTGGGCTGGCTTACCTGGGGCCATCCTATCTCCAGGCCCCAGCTTCTTCTATAAAATGAAAGATTTGTAGTAAACTGTTCCTAAGCCGCCTCTCTGAACTCCAGACCCACATTCTACGCACTCTAATTCTATAGCCTGTGACGTAAATATACGTACCTGGTGGTATCGCGCAGCAGTGGAGAGGACGGGCTCTGAAATCTTACTGCCTGGGTTCAAATTTCGGTGCCTCCACTTAGTAGCACGGTTTGCCTGAGTGCCCTGTTACAATGGAGAAAATAGCCCGATGTCCTAAGGGGTTTGTGAGAAATGGATCCGAAGCATGTAGAACAATGTCTAGCACGTGGGAAGGTACTCCCACGCTAGGCATTAGCAGACTTCTCTCCCCCTGAAGTATTCTGGGACGCTGAAGATATAAATTATGGAGTGCACAGCTTTATTTCCTATGATTGGGTACCAGGTACCATGATGGGTGTTTTATAAGTGAGATATCACTTAAATCAAATTGTAACCTATGTAATAAGATGGTTCCTGATTTCAAAAAAGACAGTTGGATCGATGTTAAAGTCCAGGACCACGTACTACCCTAACTTAGAGGTACAGTAACATCCTGGTAGCATAGCTGCGACCCTCCCCTGGCAACACATGAGTCACGTTAGGAAAAAATACCTGCCCTGGCATCACCCTCCGCAGAATATGCTGGTTTTAAAAACAGTGTTTGATTATTATTTCATACCTTGATTTTTGAAGACATGCAAGATTTTGTGTAACATTTAAAATTTTTTTATTTTATTTTATTTTTAGACAGAGGGGAAGGGAGGAAGAGAGGGAAAGAAACATCAGTGTGTGGTTGCCTCTCATGTGCTCCCTACTGGGGACATGGCCCAAAATCCAGGCATGTGCCCTGACCGGGAATCGAACCCATGAGCCTTTGATTCCAAGGCCAGTGCTCAAACCACTGAGCACACCAGCCAGGGCTTGTGTAACATTTTTACGTAATTGAACTACTTGGTGCCTTTAAACGTGCTTATATGCTATCATTATCCTTGACAGTACAACTAGGTTAATTTCAAGTCCGTTTGGCTGACTTAGTAGAATCTTCACTCTGGTGAATCACTGCAGTGATTTTCATGAGGAGTTTAAGAAAGAGTCTAACAACAGCAAGGATTTTTTTCTCTTGGCCCTTGAATTTCAGAGTTGAAAAATATCCTCTATGGTTGGTATTCTTTTTTTACCTGTTAGAATGTTGGATATCTATCTAGTTGATTCTCGAAGTGAGGGAGGAGATGGCCAGGGTCCCAAACGCAAAGTCGAAGGTACTCACACCACACCCTCCACACTGGCCTCGGAGGGTGGGGCGTACCTGCAGATCAAAGGCGCTCTTAGTTTTACCTCGGGCTCTGCACCCGAACCTTCATCAGCTCCCATAACAGTGTGGAGCCCCCCTCACGTGGCTCCTTTCTGAAAAGCCCAAGTCTAGACACAGAGGTGGCTTTTCCTACACGTACCTCACCCTGGCCCCAAACCTGATTTCTGATTAGTTCTGTTTATAGTCTTCGATTCCTCTTCTGGGAAGACTTGAGGTCTCCGTTTTATCAGTGACCCCATAAAACCTTTCTTCTTTGCGGTGATGGCGTAGGGAAGACAGAGGGAGGGGGTTGGGGGCTGTAGCCACTGTGAGCTCCCCCGCAACCATGGTTCTGAACCTCTTCTACTGGGCACAGAAATCACCAGGGAGCTCAGCTACCTGTGCCCATTCCAGGTGCCCATCCCCGGAGATTCTGATTCCGTGCGCTCAGGCCAGAGCCAGCAGTTCAGCTGCTGCTGAAAATGTAGCTGGTGGTGACTATATCAGCCAGCCTGGGCTGCCAGAGCACAATACCACAGACCTGGGGCTGTAAGCAACAGACATTTATTATGGCCCAGTTCCGGTGGCTGGAAGTCCAAGCTCAGGGTGCCAGCAGGGGTGGTTTCTGGTGAGAGCTCTCTCCCTGGCTTGCACATGGCTGCCTCCTCGGGGTGTCCTCACATGGCTTTTGCTCTGTGCACTGCATGGAGGAAAAATAAAAGCTCTCTGGTGTGTCTCCCACTTCCTATAAGCTCTCCATGCCCATCAGATTAGGGTCCCGCCCTTATGACCTCATTTAACCTTAATTACCTCCTTAAAGGTCCCATCTCCGAATATAAGCACATCTGCGATGTAAGTCACAGGGTTTCGCATGTGATTTGGGGGGTTGTGGGGGTGCCCGCTATTCAGTCCACAATGGTGATTTAAGAGATGCTGGACCACACCTGGGAAAAGGCTGGTTTAGTGTGTGTACTTAACAACTGGAGATTTCATTTGTCAAGCATTTAGTTTAAAGCGCCATTCTGATAAAGGGTGTATTAAAATGTCTACATAGATTTAAATCTGTCTACAAAATATATGTAAATGCAAAGTATATTTTGAATGCCATCAGAGTTCTCACTTGCATAAATTATAAGTGGTTTCGCTCATCTCCAGAGAAACTTTTAAAATTCAATCACGGAGTGGGATTTATTGATGCAGAAGAGAAAAAACCTTTCTTGTCGTGGGGCTTGCAGAGAAGCACCCAGAAGAAAGCCACGGTGCCCACGTGCCAGGGGCCAGGCAGCAGGTGTGCCGAAATGAAGTCCTGGCCTCTTAAACACATTTCCCGGTTGCGAAGACAAATGTCAGCTAGTTACGTGGTCTGAAGTGTGTTCGTCTGGTGTCTGGAGCAGCTTTGCCCCTCGGGGAAGCTTCCTACTTCATTGGGGTTGGGGGAAGTAGCTGGGTTTGCTTTTCCATCCCCCTCACCCACTCCCTCCTCCTCCTGCTCCTGGGGGAAGATATCAGATATCAGAGAGTTTCTTCTTCAGAAAGACTTGGGCACCTCTGCAAATCCCCTTGGAGGCCTCTATGTATTCAAATTTTATCTGCAGGTTTCAGAAAGAAATAAACACTGGTGTGGGGTGCAGGATGGGGTTTTTCCCCTTTCTAGGAAAAATGCTCCTGATTAATGCCTCTGGGCATCGTTTTAAACGCTGAGTGTCAAAAGCACAAGTGCTCTTCCAAGTCAGGGGCCTGAGTAGTTCTCTTTTTTTCTTGCCCATAATCCCAGGCTCTCAGCCCTTATTTATTTTGATGGGACTAGAACCTTTAGTTCTAAGTCTCAACTTCTGTTCGATTATTTTTTAAAAGATGCAACAGCAAAAACGCAAAGGTTTTATGACATTAGGATGTGATACGTAAATTTTGACATTTATAGTTGATCTTGGCTTGTTTTTCAGAAGGATCTCAAAAACAAAGTCCCGCTTCAGTATTTGTAGAAGGGTCTTAGGTGGCCAGACCCCCAAGTGTGGCCAGATATCTCAGTGTGTTGTTCCTGCAGCTGTGGCTTTTGTGTTACTGTCCCAGGATTTTTCAATGTCAAAAAGTATGACACCAAGCTATCAGGGTGTTTGGTTTGGCAGAATTACCAATTAGACTATTTCTTCTGTCTTCATTCCTTCACAGAGACCCTGAGCAAATTCTCTAACATTTATTGGTGCACTGTACATTTGTGAAAGAGCTGCCGGGATAAAGACTTTGATTAATGTAAAGAGTGAAAACAATGAACATAAGAGTTCATGGGGCCCAATGGTGAAGACAGTTGAGATTCTCTGACCTCCCACCCTCCTCCCTGTGTGCCGTTGCCCCTCCCCCCTCACTGAGTCTGTCCGTGCTGGTTCTGATCTTAGGGCTCCTTTTTCCCCCCTAATATTGTATAGCATAACAAACAACTAGTGGCATTTCTAAGTCTTTGTTTCATTTTCATATGACTCACAAATTGAGGAGAAACAAATTGTTCTTACCAGATTATTTCTGGTAATCTGTTCATTCCAAAACTACTAACTGAGATGTAGTGCAGTGTCCAACTACGTCCATGCATGTAACCCAGAGTCAGAGTCTCTAGGCTCCAGGGACAGACACATCACGTAAAGGAGTGAAGAGGGACCGGTGTCCAACCGAAGGGAGTGGTGGGGACTGCGGCCACCCGGAAAGCACGAGGCCAGGATGACGGAGCCAGCTCAGCTCCAGCTGCGGCTGCCCAGTGGGAATGTAGGAGCGGTGGTGACTGATGTTCCCTCACCAGTCCTGGCCTCCCTCTTTCCCAAGCCAAAAAACAAAAGTCTGCATTTGTATGTAAAATATTCTGACTTTGAAAATTTGGTTCCTCGATTAAAAGAAATTTAAACCCAGGGTTGACAGGCAAGTCCTCAGGTCCCCCCTGCCTGCTGGTCCCTACCAGATCACAGCTTCAGGGCAGTGAGTCGTCAGCTCCCACCAGGCCCCACCAGCCCTGTGGGTACTGGCGAGTCACGTGAAAAGACTCAACTTTGCCATCTCCGTTGTCCCTTCCCACCAGCACAGGGTCAAGACCTCATCCCCTCCCCTGTATTCCAGAGCCATGCCTCCCTGGCTCCCCAACTCACTGCCCTTTGCCCTGGGCTGCTTACCCTCCCAGGGCCCTTGTCCTGAGATGTTTGGAGCTTCTAGGCTTCCCATGGGAGTTTCCCTAGTGGGCCACCCAAGCCCAGGCTGCCGAGGCCACCTCTCTCTATGGGAAAAGGATTCCCTTTCCTCTTGTGTTTTCTTCCCTAAAAGACCCTGTAGCTAAATCGTTTGAGATGTTATAGCTTCTCTCTCTCTCTCTCTTTCTTTCTCTCTTTTACTACCCAGTCTCTTTTTTCTCTGGGGCATTCGCAGGCTACCGGGGGTAACTGGGGTGAGTAGTCAGTCTGAGTAGTTGCTACTTGTGCAATCAGAAGCCCGTACTTCCCCTGAGCCTCGTGGTTCTGTGGTGGTTCTTTCCTCAGCCCCTCCCAGGGCCACCGACTCTCGTCACCACCTCCAGTCCCAGCCCTGCCCCCCAAACCCAACCCTAACCCAAATCCTGGTTTCAGATGTTGTCAGGTTCTTTTTTTTGGAGGGGAGCCATCTGAAATAGAGCTCTTGAAAGTCAATCAATCAATCAATCACTCAGTCAGTGAACCAAGCCAGTAAACCAGGTTCCACCTTGGGGGGCAACTACCAAGAACGTCCCCTGTCTTACCTAGTTTCCACGGGGCTCAACCGGGACACCCACTGCAGGGAATCGGTTCTAATCACCATGATTGCATATGTACATAGAGTATATGGCTCCTCACATCATTTAGAACAAGCCGTACTTCGCACTGTCCGTAAGGATAGGAGCATAATGTTTGCAGTTGTACAGTTATATCAACTTTGATGTTACCAGTGTTCCAGGAGTTTATGCAACCAGGTGACTGGTTGGGATGCAACACCAAATTATATGCCCCTGTGGTCAAATGAGTTATTTCATAATTTTCACTATACCCTTGTTTTCAGAATACAATTTTGCAGAAAGTGGAGATGAGGTCACTAAATAAGTAAAAAGCATAATCTTGATGCTAGACATTGGCTTACTGCCAGGTGGTGTGCATAATTTTTGTGGGGAATCTTTCTGTTGATAATAGTGGAGTCAGGTGTCTATCCCAAGTTTGGCCACATAAGGAATTATGGGTAATTTAAAGCAGATTCCCTGTACAAACTCCTGGTTTTTGCATCAGCTCATGGTCACCTGACTGTAATAGTGGGGCCGCATTTAGGCCTCGTGTTATATGGTAGCATTAAGAGAGACTGTTGGTGGAGTTAAGAAGTGGGTCATTGTGTCTCCCCATCATCCAAAACCTTGGAATCTTAGGTTCATAGCTTAGGGAAGTGTCCCTAAATGTCACAGACTCCAGAGTTTTCATATCGCTAACCCAAAGCCATCCAGAACCCAAAGAGGTTAGCGACTTGCCCAAGACGACAGAATTGTCAAGGACAGCTGACTTTCCACACAGCCCAACTCCAGGTCTGGTGGCCTTTCCACCTGTCATTTCATGGGCAGGAAACAGCGGTTTGGATCGAAGAAATTAGTTCAGCTTCAGGGGTGGTTTTTACTGCAGTGTCACTGCGATGATGACCAGCTGTCCTGGTGAAAACCTAACGTCCCAGTGCGGCAGGAGCAGCTTCATCCCCTGGGTTTGCCATTCCGTCATGTCTCGTTGGACAGACACCTGAGCAGATGTCTTATGTTGGGAGCCATAGCAGCACTTGTCAGTTGTCCCCAGCTTTGGGTGTCCTCGAAATGGTGACCGACTGATCCTGCGGAGTACTCAAGGCTCACGCGTTCATGGTCAATCCATAAGACCTCTAGAAGGAGCAAGACAAACCAAGTAGGGCGACCCCTCCCCCAGTCCGTCCTTCCTGACCCCTCTTCCTTGAGGGCCCCTTGGATGTTCACTTGAATCTGCTTATACCAATAAAAGCGTGGACAGGGAAGTGTATGATGTGGTTTACTGTGACCACACCTTGTGAGGGGCCCTGTCCAGGCAGACGATTGGGCAAGAACCGTCATGGCTGCTGCCCAGCGGCTCTGCCCAGTGTCTGCAGGTGGAGTAAGAAAAGCCAAAAAGAGGGAGGCTGATGTATGCAGAGAAGGGGGTCACCCCAAAGAGGAGAAGGACACGAGAAGTTACTTTAATAAGAGGGCATGGTTAACAGTAAACAAGTTATTACTCTGGTATGCACAGTGTATTGGCAAACGAGGTTGTCCAGAAAAACATCCGGATTGGGTGGTCACTGTGGGCGTAACACCAAGTGTATACGAACCGTCCACACTTGCAGGAAGTAAAACTGCCTGGGCAACCTCTTCTCTCTGCCCGGCTTCCCCTAGTTCGCCCCCTCCCCGCCTTCAGAGGTCACACGGCTTCTGCAGGGAAGCCTTCCATGGGCACCCAGCCCAGGCCAGTCCCCTGCTGGGTGTTCATGCAGCGCTCTGTGCCTCCCTGCATGGCCACCTGCTCAGCTGACCGCTCAGCGTCTGTCTCCTGGCCACACTCCGGACCTGTGAGGACAGTGCTGTTGCTGTATCTACAAGTGTGACTGAGCAGGAGCGGGGCAAGCATGTATTTTCCAGAAGATATTCTCTAAAACACACTTTTCAACATTTTCTTTATAGTAGTGGATTGTTAACACTCTTTGAACACTGCGGTGGCCACCACGGAAAGGCGGGGAGGCGCAGGGAGACAGCGGTCAGAGGGGGCGCTCTGTACAGGGACCGTCCAGCCTCCCCGCAGCTCCGGGGCCACACTCCCAGCCCCACCCCCAGCCCATGAACTCCGCCCCCAGGAATCACTAAGGGCAGTTTCTCCATACGTACGTACGTATGCTGTGGCAGACCCCGTAGCATCCCGGATAATTCAGGCAACTCAAAATGGAGACGAGGTGTGGTTTGTCTTGTGCTTTCCTGGGGTGGCCTTTGAAGAGCTTTGGCTCAGTGTAGGAAAATACTTTAAGGATTCGAACTGCTCCAAAGTGTGATGGACTGGCTATCTGAGCAGGGACCAGACGCCTGGTGATTGATAGGATCCAAGCAGAGCGCATGCGCGATGAGCTGTTGTTGCAAGTGCTCATTCACACGGCAGGTAGGTTAGACTGGAAAACCTCAGCGTATTGACGGACTGTTTCCACAGGATTCTCATCCGTTTATCCCCCCTCAACTCCACAAAAGCAGGGACTTTCACCTGTTTTGTTCACTGTCGTATCTTTAGTGCTTACTGAAGGCCTAGCCTGGCACTTTGTAGCTGCTTAATAAATATTTATGGAGTAGGTGTGTATCAGTAGATAGCAAATTCAAAATGTGTTTCTGGCACTGGACAGGGTCAAGTCCAGTATTTAGTGCATTGACCCGAATCAAGCCTGTGCATCAAAGAAGAGGCTGAGACTGGGCAGTAAACGCCATGCTCAACACTCTGACTGAGCACGTGCAGTCAGACTGGATCAGCATTTCAGGCCAGTCTGGAGTTGGCATGAAGCTGGGCCAGCAAGGAACTTGCAGGAAGTAGAAGTAGCTTGGCTGGTCCAAATGGAGGGTTCAGTGCAGGGGCTACTTCATTAGAGGGGGTGCGGCGAAGCGGGCCCGCAAGGAACGGCAGCACCCAGAGCAACAGCAGGAAACTCTAACCATCATTCTCCAGGACAACCCGCAGGGACCCCCAAGGGACAAGGGAACGACAGAGCTGAGAGAGCCCAGCGGCTGCTGGAACCATGGAGGCTGGGCAGCCCTGGGTGCAGCCACTGCTAAACGCTGGGCACTCGCCCCCACCCACGCCCTTGTTTCCCTCTGCTCGTCTAGAAAAAGGTTTTATTAATCAAATTATTTTTTAGAAAGAAATTGTCCCACTTATTTATGCATTCATTGGTTGATTCTTAGATATACCCTGACTAGGGGTCGAACCTGCAATCTTGGAGTATTGGGATGCTGCTCTAACCAACTGAGCTACCCAGCCAGAGCTTGTCTCCCTCTTCTCTTTGTCTTACAACACTGGTATCTTCTGTTAGTCAAACCCACCTGGAAGGCAGCCAGCAGGGGGCAGCGCGGGCAGACCTGGGCAAGGCGGAGAAGAGGGGTCAACACATGGGGAACAACCATCCCATCAAGTTTATTCTGTTCACCTTCTACCGTAATTACACAAATAATACCCATTCGTTCAAGAAAATGCTGAGACTGGGTCACAGTGAGGGAACTCCCCTTCAATTGAACCTCTTAAACCGCTGGATGAATGTTCTGGCTTTTTCTCCTTTTTCTTTTTTTTTTTCTTTCATATACTTGTAAAGGATTCGAACATTTTGATTCAGAATAAACCAAAATAAATTTGATTACACTTGTTTCTTGGCCTAATTAAGATGAAGCCCGCGGCCGACAGAGCGCTGTTTCCTTTCCTTTGTTCTGTGAACATAAACAAGTTACTTCATGCACCTCTGTGGGAACCAGGGATTAGGCAAGCGTTTGGACTCACAGAATCTTTCAGCAAGTTTGGCTCTCAGCTTGGATACCAAGTAATTAAATATAAGATGAAAGACGAGTCCAACCGAGCTCACTCTCCGAGACTGGAAAAGGAAATACAAGTGAAGGCAGCCTCGCTTAGCTGGATTTCACTGTCCACCTCCGGTCCCTGCCCCCTTTGCGGAATGCTTGCAAGGGCGTGGGAAACGAGGGGGACAGACAGTTGAGGAAAACAGAGCCGGTGCTTAGCACCCAGTTCTTGTGACATCGCGGCGTCTGCCACCGCTCCGGTGCACGGGCCGCACTCGTCATTATCTACCTGGTACTTGTCCAGCCTGCTCGACAGGAGCTTCCAGAAGGCAGAGCTGTTCCCTGAGCCCAGCACGGAGCCTGCCATGGAGCATGTCCCCAGGTAGCAAGGCTGACACAGTGGCTGATGTTCTGAGAGTCGAGGGAAAGTCAGGTGGGTGTCACTCTGTGTGCCAGAGACCTGGGAGGCAAAGACGGGTGCTTGAGGCCACTGTCCCCGTACACCTAAGGTCAGCGGCTCCTGTCACCTCCTTTAGTTAAAAATAAACCTGGCAGGTAGTAAGTCATCTCAGCTCCTTTGGAGAAGAGTAACTTCTGCTTCCCTGAAATGGGAACTGTATTTGGCCTCTTACAGATTTCTTCCTGAATGGGACTGTCCTCATGACTATTTGGTGCATGATCCAAAGGAATAAAAAGGAAGCTCAAACTACCCACTTCGGTTTGAGAAGTTAGACAGCCTCCCCCAGGAGAAGCCTGTTTGCTCTCGGATCGTACATCTAGTGGTTACACTGTCAGCCCCTGCGACGATGAAAGTGGCCTTGGCATTGGGGGAAGAAGACCGATGATGGCCACCCCTTAGGGTGGCCATTGCTGTGGGGAAGATTAGGAGCAGCCGCCTGCAAGCTCCGCTCCTCACCAGCGCTGCTTTGGGTAATTGTCTCTAAACCCTCCATGGCAGGGTCCAGTGACCAGGGCTGCAGCTGCGGGTCGCACTGAGCCCTCCCCACTTCTTTACCGCCTGGGGGATGTTGGGGGGGAAGGTTGGCCAAGGGGGCTGGTCCCTCTCCTCTGCTGAAATGTGAAATGGCTTTGCAAGCTCACATAAAGGTCGTGAACCTCCATGGGTGTACTCTGAACCTATAATAGATTTTCATTTTAATTTTTATTTTGGAAAGTACTGCTGCAGGATTTCAGTAGTATGTCCAAGCTCCTTCTACACGTTCAAGTATATTTTTTAAGGAGAGCTTTCAAAGTATAGATGGTGTTGAATGCCTTTCGTTATGAATGGATTAGATGTGGGTTATCTCCTAGAAAAAAATGTGTCTGCAAACAGACTGCATTCTTAGAGGGATAATTAGCTCATTGTGCTCAGCACAGAGAGTCCTCCCCCAGTGTCCTTAAAGATGGGACCGATCTACTATTGAAAGCCCGAGACTATTTGTAACATATTGCTTGCTTCATATCTAAAAATTGTTCAGTTCAGAAATAACTAAGACTCGGTTTCATTGTCTCTGGATAATAAAGACCAAAATATCCTAATAAAAGGATAGAGCCGAAAACAGAGCCAGTGATTGTCCTAGAGGCAGTGGAACACACCCCTGGCGAAACTCGTGGGGCCACTGGATGTTAGAGACCGAGGGTGTGCGCCCGGCTGGGCCATTCTATGGTGTTTATGGCAGCCTGATACGTGATGAAGTAAACCGTGACTTGATTGTAAGGTAAGGGGGGCCCTGAAAAAGTGTTGGGAATAATGGGTTTTGTGTGTTTGTTTTCTAAAACTCTATGGCCATGCCTCAATACGAACACATTAGTGCCATAGGGGATGAGGAATTAAATTTTCAGCTGGAAAAATTCAGTCCTGGTAACTAGTTATTATTTATAGTTTGGTTTCCATTGTTAGATTCAGTATTCCAGGACAGACAAAAATAGTGCTTTCATTTCATTTCTCCTATACTTCAGTGCTTTGTCTGCCTTAGACTTAACGTCTTTTGCTGAGAGTAAGCACTTGAAATCTGTGAAGACAAACTCACTTACCATTACAACTATTTCACTTTGAAAATAGTCTCTTAGGGAAAAAAAATAGATTAACTTGTTTGTTTGTTTAGCAAAGTATATATCATTTGGTTCGTATAGCAGTCACAAGGCAGACTTTATAGTCGGGGGCCTTTTCTGGGTTTAGGACAGTGTGTCCAGAAGAGTGTGTATAGATTTTCAATAAACAGCGCTGCAGTGCAGAGGACGTCAGTACATTACATCTCAGTGTCCGGAGGAAGGTCAGCGTGTCCTACAGGACATCAGTGGGGATGTGGGACACCTCCCAGCATGCAGCGGGCTTTAATATTTATCATTTACTTTGTGGTATGCGCTTAGAAAATGTAATTGCTTGCCTTAGACTTTCAAAGAAAAAAGTTCTAATAGACAAAAAAAAAAAAAGTTAAGAACATTTTGTCAGTGGCCTGACTTTTAGAAAAGTTGGTGTCACCATTTGTTTGGGACATGTGTCACAAGGACAACATCTTAAATCATAAGAGAACCAGGTTCACCCCTCCTCCAGCATTTAAATCGTCCTGCTCCATATATACAATATGAGTTGTGTTTTGAAATACACCTTATAACTTCCAGGTCTTTCTGTCTGAAAAGGTAAGATGATTTTTTTAAGCCTGCCTCGTCCAATGTTGACCACATGAAGTGAGCTCTTTGCTGGCATCTGAAAAGCGTGTGCCTGCCGCTGCCCTTCCTTCTCTCTCTCTGGCCATTCTCTCATCCCTCATCACATAGCTTCTTGGAGCTGTTGCCTGGCTGCAGAGTCAGCAGAGTATCTCAATTAGGTCAGACCTGGTCAAGCCTGCAGGGCCGCAGGCTGTTTGTGCTTTGCCCCATTCCCACCTCCTTCCTGAAAGGCCTAAACATCCCCAGAAGGACACGCAGGCCAATCTACACCACTGTGACAATGAGGCCATCGCCTTCCCGAAGGATGGTAGAGTTTCAGGACATTTACCTGAAAGCAAAAAGTTGGTTTCTCATAGTAGAATTCCAGGCCCCATGGCAGATTTCCAGAAAGGGATGTTTTTCAATGGCGGGACTCTCTGGTCCTCCTCCAATTAGGCCACAAGGCTGGCCTGCACCGAGCTTGCTGGCTGGATCGTCTCCTGCTGGCTGCAGGCGTGTCCTGTGGGTGCTGGGCCCCATGCCTGCTTCCCGATTGTGTAACCAGTGTAGCGAGGGAGGTTCACAGGAGCTGTTCTCTAGTAACTGTCTTTTTCACCTAACGAGGCAGAAATGTGCATTGTGTCTGTGGCCAGTCTCACTATCGTTTACAAAAAGATTCTGCTGCACAGAAACGATCTTTTCTCCTACTGTTAATACTGGCAAAGACGTCATGCAGCAAGAAGCGGGAAGGAGGCGCATTTGTGCCTTGTGTGTGTCTGTGTGCATGAAAGTCTAGTGGCGAGGCAGCCGGACACCTGCAAGAGGTGTTAAACTCCACTGTAACCCGAGTGGGATATGAAAGGGGAACGGCTAGAAAGAAAGTCATGCAGCCCTGGCTGGTGTAGCTCAGTGGATTGAGCGTGGGCCTGCGAACCAGAGGATCATAGTTCAATTCCCAGTCAGGGCACATGCCTGGTGTGCAGGCCAGTTCCCAACAGGGGATGCACAAGTGGCAACCATAGATTGATATTTCTCTCCTTCTCTCCTTCCCTTTCCCTCTAAAGATAAATAAATAAAATCTTAAAAAAAAAAAAAAGAAAGTCATGCAGAGCTAGGGTGAACAGAGGCCCAGGAGGCTCCTCTGTTCAGGTGTGAAAGAGCCTTGAATGTTGCTTAAGAAATGTGACATTTTTTTCCTCTCTCTGCTGTTCTGTGTCTGTATTGTCCCTCCCAGGACCCTTATACACCATTCAATTGTTAATTCATTCAGCAAATAACTTAGTACTGAAATAAATACAAAGGCAAAAAAAAAGGTGTGTGTGTGTGTGTGTGTGTGTGTGTGTGTGTGTGTGTGTGTGTTTCTTGCTCTAAAAAACCCTTTCCATTAAAAAAACAAAACAAAAAAACTAGATTCAAAATACAGGGAGCCTTCCATGACTGTGGAAGCACTAAGGGTAGTTCCAGCTACTTGCAAGTCGTGAGAAAGGTCCTTACTGATTCAAGTTGATGGTTTTACTAAAGGAGGAGCTGCAAGTGAATTAACAAGTGACTCGCCCAGGGGACCACATATGGCTTGTGCTGTCCCTTCAGAGCTGAGTCACTAGTGCAGTGCAGTTCACAGATTGCCCGGCATCCACACTCCAAGTAGCTCTGCTGTTTTTGTTCACTTGTAACAGGACATCGCAGGACACAGTCTCTCTCAGAAATGGCTTTTAAAAATGTTCCTTTGCCCCGCCCCCGGAAAAAATTCAAGTACTGTACAATAATACTTTATTGGAAGGTAGAAGTAGTTAACTTGTGGTCTGGTGATTTGCACAGAAAACAAACGAGCCAAGAAGCAAGTAGCCTCTGTGTACACCTGTCTAAGAACGGAGATTTTTGTAACCTCGTCGCGGATATCTAATCTACAGGGAAGGGAGACTCCCTGCTGCCCAGGCTGACAATCCAGGCAGGAAAGAGACAATTAGGGAAGAATTCAGTCTGAGACCACCTGATACTTACTCTAAGTATAGTAAACAGCCTGTCTGAACAGATGGGCAGAGCAGTGGGCTGGCGGTGTTGTGGAAAATCAGGCGGAGCTTGTAAGGTCTGTGTTGACTCTTAGTTAAGGGCCTGGGGATGTCATTTGGGGAGCAAGCTAGATCTCTGTGGACCCTCAGAATGGAAGCTGAAGAGTCCCCCAAACCCAGGGAGGGAGGACTCTTCCTTTCAAGCTGTCTTTTGAGGATCCATAAAGTAGTGATTCCCATCAAGCTACTAAATTTTGTGGGGGAGAAATCATTGGAACGAGTTGCAAGTGAACTGCGGCAAATTTCCATCCAAATGGCTTCCTTAAATAGGCCTGTATATGTTCAGCCTTACTTGAAGGAAATAGGCATTAGAACAAATTATCCTATTATGTTGTTAATTTAAAATCACTTAATAGGCATGATAGAAATGGTTATAGTAAAGATGATCAGCTAATGTTATTTTCCATAACCACAAATGGATGCTTTAGATGGAACTCCTATTTACAGGATTTTGATTCCTAGTTGAGTTTTAGATATCTCTACATGGGCATAATCCATATTTTGAGTTTCACTTCCTGGTGCACTGATATCCGTTTTCAGTGACATTTTTGTACTTCCGAAGAACTTCATGTAAATAATTCACTGTCTTTTTCAAATGTGAACCCTTTGAATCTCTCTTTCTTTAAAAGATGTAAGTACTTTAAAACTGACAGGTGGGCTTGAGGAAATCACAACCCAAAATAATTTGAAGGTCTGTCCTGCTGAAGTTGGGAGTTAATCATTCTGCCTTTGCTTCTTAGTATTTATGACTACACAATCACAGAATGCAACTATTTTCCTAAGAAATGCCTATAAGTTTACATTCTAGACATTTGTCTTCAGATACATTTTAAATACTGATTTTAACCAAAGTCAAGCTTTAATATATTCCCTTTTCATTGTGTTTACTGAAAACTCTGCTAAATGTCTCGTTAACAAATGGAAACCAAGTGTCCAAACTTTTCCCAACGGGGCTTTATTCATTGCCCTGCCCCCACCCCCAAACTTCACTATAAAACTTAAAGATGTGTCCATTTACTTTCAAACAAACTTATAATTCAGGAAGTAAACTTGGAAATATCCAAAGACCCTGTGTCTTTTGTGGACTTTAATGAGAATGGTGGCAGGTCCAGGAAGGTAAAGCCGGTGCAGTGTCAGGCCGGCCAGGGCTGTATTTGATGTCTGCAAAGAATGGCAGGCGCGGGGTGTTGCTCAGCGAAGTGTGCATTTTCAAGTTACCCACAGTGGTGTCTATTGTCTTGTTTCTCAATTGAATGATGTCATGTTTCATTTAAGGCTCTCAGTGATGCTGAAGTCTGTGGTCTGCACACCAGGGGGAAAAAGGCAGTGAGAAAGTTGCAAATCAGGTTTTTGTAAAGCCTTTGTGTGTCGGGTTTTGAGAGATAAAAGCTGACTCATGCAATATTTCCACGGAAGGAGCTGCACAGACTAGTAAAAGCTTCTTGTTTTACCTGCCTGAGCCTCCAGTGAGGTCACTGCATCAGCTGAAGGCAGACGATGCGGCTTAGCCTGGGAGAGCACAGGTAGGCGCTAACGTGAACGTCCGGACTAACTTGTCGCCTCCCTCGTGGGGCAGAGGGAGACCGTCCACCGCGGTGAGAAGCTGTCTGGGGTGGGGGGGGTCTTCTTCGCTCTGCCGGCAGGGACAGCAGCTTGCCCGGATACGTTACAGCTGTCCTGTTACAAATGCGATCTGTGGCCAGGAGTTCTCCAACAATGGAATTAGTCTGGAAGGTGATTTTGTTTTTCCTCCCTCTGAACTGCAGTCTGTCTTAAATGGCTTTTGCCTTGTTGCGGTGTGATTTTTTGGTCATTCTTGAAAGTTTGGTTGAGATATCTAGAGCACCGGTGTTTGTGATTCTGGGGAGAAAACTGAAATCCAAAGTTGCCATGCATCGAGTCCTCAGCATTTTAATGTGCTTCCTTTGTGAGGCTTATGCAGGCTTAGCTGGGAGACAAAATCAATGTTTGCAAATTGGAGGCTTAGCAACTGTGGTGATGAGATTTAGTCTGGAGCTAGTGGTGACCAAAGTGGACTAAGTAAACGCAGGCTCCATTTTGAGTGTTTGGTGGTAAGAAATACTTTTGTGAGGAGAAATAATTGGGGAGACGGAGGCATGCATTGTATTCAAGTCTATTGCACATTGGAATCTGGCTATATTTTGTTTTATTATTTTAATTTAGCGATACTAATATATTTGAAAGAGGTGTATATTCCATGTTCCTTCTTCTTAATCCCACTGAACATAAAGATCAGTTATCTTAATTTAAAACATTTAAGGATTTGATACAAATTGAAATCGTGATTTGAATTTGTTTAGATAATTTTTTCAGATTATGAAAGTAATACAGTTGTTGAAGAAACGTGATATTTACAGATAAATATCAAAGTAAAAGCATTTATTCTCTTAGTAAAAACCGATGTTAATATTTTTATTATATAACCTTTTGATCTTTTTCTAGTGTGGATAGTAAGTGACAGTCTAAATTCAAAATCGGGATGACATTGTACATCTGTTTTATAAGCGATCAAAACCTCCTCAACTGTGTATTCTGCCCGTTTTCTACACCCTTACACGTATGAAAGGGCATGGCATTTAATCGTTTGATATTGGCCCTTCCAGACGGGTTTATTTACTCAGATCTCTATTGTTAGACACTTTGAATTCACTTCCTCCTTTTTCTCAAAGAAAATGTTTAGTGTACTTTATAGATGGATTTATTTACTCAGTGTGCTATTGTTAGTCACTCGGGTTTCTCCTCTTCTTCCTCCTTTTTTTTTTTTTTAAATAAAATGTCATTTAGGCTAATGCCTCCCTCTCTGCACGCAGTGGTAGTCCTAGGACCCGAGTGTGTTCACTACAGACAGAGCCTGCCTGCGTTGCGCTCATTGTCTAGCCGTCACTCTGAAACTGGTATTCCTGCACTAACAGGAAGATGCTGTTCAAAGTGAAGCTGGAGTATAGATTATTATTTAGTCTACATTAAAAATAGAGTTCTGCAGCCTTCGGAAAGTCAATGATATGTATTTCATTACCCAAGACCTGGCATTAGGAGGAGGTAGGAGAAAATTGCTGTTTTGTGGTTCCTCCCGGTGATTCCAGCGAGGAGTGGGCCATGAATGCAGTTGAGCGTTATGATGTGCTTATTTTGGGGCTGCAGCCACGTCCTGGAGGTTGGGTGGGACCTGGGGAGTCGTATTGTCCAGATGCATAACTTCCACATGAGGAAGCCACGAATGAGAGCGTGTTATACCAACAGCTACTTTCTGGCTGGTGCTCTGAGTCTTCCAACACACACAGTCGGACGCTACGCAGTCCCTTCTGTGCGCATGCGCACTGTGGAGGCCCTGTTGGCGCATTGGTGCCGGGGGCCTTACACGGGGAGCTCATGATTAGTCCTTCATTTCCAGACCTCTAAGCTCCTTCTCTGCTCTCCTGTTGTATAAATCTGTATCCAAGTACAAGGCAAAGTGGACTAGAAATCAGAAACCATTGTCTCTGATTCACAGTTCAACTTTGACCGAAACGTTGCCTAACCTCTCTGTTTATTTTTTCCCCGTATAAAATTGTTTAAAGTAACAACATGTGAATGAGTTTTGAGGCTGTTTTGTTTGTTTGTTTGTTTGTTTGTTTGTTTGTTTTTAAGGATAATTTTGATCCAGAGTTAACAGAGTGAGGTAACATGCAAGGCTGATCTGTTAGAATAGACTGGGTAATCCTTTGCTGCGTAACAAATCACTCCAAAACCTTGTAGCTTGAAACAGTAAAAGTCATTTATAATCTCTCAAGGCTGCTGGGAGTCAGGAGTTCAGGAGAGGCTCCTGCTAGGTGGTTTTGACTCATAAATACAGGAAGCTGCTAACGGAGACGTCATCTTGAAGGCTGATCACCCACACGTCTGCTGCCTGCTGGAGATAAACAGCAGTAGCCAGAACACCTGAGGTTCCTTGAGTATCTCTCCACCCCTCAGTGTGGTCTCACCACCCGGTTTCTCCAGCACGTCAGCTTCTGGATAACCAGCCTTTTTTAAGGTGATGGCCCAGAGCACATCCAGGCCCAGGGACCGCAAGTTTTCCTTCTGTCTCCGTGCTCCACCATACTCTAGGGCAGTGGTTTTCAAGTGGTGTGCTGCGGTCAGTACCTGACTGTTGAGTCAGGGGCGCTGACCCTTTTTCCCTTAGATTGCCAGATTAAAAAACAACAGCAGCCAACACAACGATAGCTGTCTGGTGTGAAGGAATCAAAATTATACCTATCTTATTTCGTCAGGTCGGCAGAAGATGTATGTTTTGATGTGCCACAGAATTTCAGTAATTATTTTGTGTGTGCCATGAGATTAAGAAAAGGTTGAAAGTTGCCAGTTTAGGGCATTGGTGTCATGCCCATGGTTTAGGCAAGACCTTTGCCATTTCTGGGGTCCAGTGTGAAGGGGGATGGATGAAGGAACAATGCCGACTGCTTGGGAAAAAGACCCCCAAAGGGACGTATGTCATTTCCATTGGTGAGCACTTGACCACATGGCATTAGCTAAGGTAAGGAAACTGGGAAGTGTGCTCAGTTGAAACTCTATTTACCAAAGAAGAAGGGGATGTGGGTTTGGGTGGACAACTAACAGTCCCCTCTGAAAGGGAAAACACAGCCCACAGTTTAGTTTTACTTGACCCCCTACTGTCCTTTAGCTCCCACATTAAACCACCACAAGGAAAAGCACACAGTAAAGATAAAAACAGCTGCCTATGCCTAAAAGGCCTGAAGGGAATTCCCTAAGATCCTCTTTTAACCCACATGCATGCCTGGGCCCCCCAGCACAGAGATTCTGGACTCACCGAGTGGAGAAAGCCATGTAGCTCCTGCATTGGCTGCATTAACTGCCTTGCTTCATCCCCTACACTGCTGCAGCGGCCCTTCTACCTCTCAGTTCCCATGGAGGAGCACAGGAATCAATTACTAAATTATCTGAATATTTAGTATCAGAGTTTACAGCTTGAAGGTATTTCTGTTCTTCATTCAACCTCTCACTTCTTGTTTTAACAAGAGCATTTTTGCAACACAGCTTTCCTATTCTTTGTCTTGTTCCAATATTTGCTGTGAGGCAGGGAAGTAAGAAGCTAGGAGAATTCCTTAGCAAGTGGAATGGGAGAGGGAGACAGATAACTGAGCAAAATGGCCAGGCAGTTTACAGCCAGATACAGAAGGTCACCAGGGCAGAAAGCCGGGTGTCTACAAACAGGCAAAGCGGTTGCAAGACTTCATCCCCAGGGTGGCCTTCCCTCCCCTAGCATACTGATGACCATGCGGTTTGGACCCCCCTCACCTCTTCCCCCCTTGGAGGTAACCTCCAGGCCTCAGTCGTATTTCATCTCTAGGCCCAGAATGGCAGCAAAGCCAGTCAGGCAATGCCAGGACCTGGTGCAGTGACCAACAATCCCCCAAAGGGCACCTCTGCGAACCTGACGAATATTCTATCGAGATCTCCCCTGATACCTCCCTTAGATTCCCAGCCTCAAAAAATCCTCAAAAAATGAAGGCCCTCGCCCATGCTCTTTCTCCTGGGAGCGCCTTCCCTGCCCCTCTCTCCTTCACCCCAGGCACACATCTGCTAAACTCAAAGAGTCCCCACAAGACTTGCAACCAGGGGAGCAGTGGGCAGCGGCGGCAGCTCATCCCAGGCTAACACCCAAACCTTGTCTCCGAGGCCCCTTTTCTCTGACTTCTCAATGAGCCAAAGCAGCCCCACCGAGACTCTCTCCTGTTGCTTCTTCTCTCCTAAGCCCTCCCTTTGTTTCACTGTCTGCGACTTTAATGAACATCCTCCCCAAATCACCTGGACTCCTGTTTGAACTCTTTCCTGCATAAAGTCAAGAACCCACACACTCCAGGCCGTCCTGCAGCAGACCTGCCCCGGGCCCAGTCCCCTGGCTGATAACAGCTTTACCGACTCTTCAGTGCTGCAAGGTTTTTTTTAACTACTCATTGTGAAACTGTTTTTAATTTATAGAAAAGTTCCCAAGATAAATCCAGAGTTCCTATACACTCTTCCCCTGGCTTCCCGTAATGTAAACATCTTGCATAACCATAAAACATGGGTCAAACTAACCAATTAATGTGGTAACAAGGTTTTGACTTCTTCGTTGCCTAACAGCTACAAGTAAGTGTGAAAATCACATTCCCCGGATCAAACATGTGGAATTGCAGCCCTGGCCCTGCCATTTATACAAGAACCACGTTGGCATTTTAGAAAGGCAAGAGGGGGAAGTTCATGTTGCTCTCTGGGGCTGTTTATCTCTTGTGCTCTCTACCATCCCCCAGACGTGTGGGAGAGGAACTCTCTCCTCAAATACCTGGGGTTGTCTTTGAAATATATGCATGTCTATATTTCTTATAATTTTGACTCTTAAAAGATGTTTGGGTCTGTCTGTCTGTCTTTTAATCATGAAGTTGGTTGTCTGTATCTTCAGGCTCTGCCAAGGGCTGGCTGTGCAAAACATGAACTTCGCTGCTGATAAGGTCACTTCTTGCTTATATTTTAGTCTCTCTGGTGTCTTCCCTCTTTAAGCAATTGGCAGGCAGGATAACAGGGAGCTGCATAATTTCAGTTATTCGTTGGCCTTGCGCACAATACATTCTCTGGATTTTCCTGATTGTCCCGACAAGGAACTCAGTTAGGTATTTGTGGTCCAGGATAGCACTGAGCAGAATGGGGCAGTTCTGACAACTCCTCACTGGCAGCCGCTGTGCCCCAGGCTCTGACTCGCCTTGCAAAGGTGTCCTTGGGAGTTGCAACAGGAGGGGTCGGCTGCAGATCCATCAGTCCCTCCTCAACATGTGAGCACAGTCACGAGCAGCTTGGGCTGCACTAGCCATGGAACATTCTGCTTCAACCCTAAGTCAGCCTGGGAGACCAGCTAGAGCCAAGGAGAGCAGCTTCGGGTTCTGGCCACGCCATTCCAAAGGAAAGCAATTAAAATAATGGAAGTTGGAAGAACAAAGACAAGCCAAGGAATTCAAAGCTCTTTCACTGAGAAACAGAGAGAGGGACTTGTCATGAAGTGAAATGTGTGAAAGTGTTTCTACATCGGAGCTGTGTAACCGTTTCTTGTAAATTGAAAATGGCGCAAGAAGGAATATTTTAATGAGATGGCTTTTAGGCTAATGGCACATCTCATTGTAAGAATCATTAGGACTCTGAGGGGCCTCTGCTTCCTAGGTATCGCCAACAACATCTACAGATTTACCAAGGGTCAGAAGGACCAAGATCCTCGGGGTGGGCAGAACTAGGTCATTTTAGGATGTTCGTGGTCAACACAGCTGCTGACATGGGCCATTAGCAATGTTTGGTGAGTTTACAGAAGATGCCGTATAATTAGCCCGGTGTGTGGGGTTTGGTAAGAAAGGGAGAGAGGCTATGAAAAGCAAAGGAAAGCAAAGCGTCACATTATCCAAATGTTCATACAGCCCGCCAGCATCTTCCACTCAACCAAGAGGGAGCAGCTTCCCTGCGCTGCGGTTTCCTAGCTCATGTTTCAGTTTATCACGGGAAATCAGTTACCCCCGAATCCAGTCTGCAGGGATCGACTCCCAGCTCTCTTTCCGTCAGTTGGTAACAATGCTGTGCACTAATGAATGGAGCTTTCAAAAAGGGCCAACGGAATTATATGCACCTCTCCATTCACTATTATTTAAACAAAGATTGATAAGGAAGTAAATGTGAATCTTACAGAATCATAGAATTATCTAGAATATCTGGATCGGTTTGCCCAACTGAAATGTAACAAAGGCCACATATGTAATTTGTCATTTTCTAGGAGCCAAGTTAAAAAAGAGTAAAATGCAACCAGTAAAAAGAACGTTAAGGAGATATTTTATTTAACCCACGATCCCAAAGTATTATTGCAACATGTAATTAATATAAAAATTACTGGTGAGGTACTTTATACTTTGTTGCACACTAAGTCTTTGAAATCTGGTGTCAATTTTACACTCACAGCACCTTGCAGTTCAGACTGTTTGCATGTCGAGTGCCCAGGGGACACATGTGGCCACAGGCTGCCGTGCTGACCAGTGCAGCTCCAGAAATAAATACTAAAAATTGGTGAATTGCATTAAAAAGAACGGGCCAGACAGGGTAGGAATCCTAAATTATTTTGAGGGAGATGAGAACAAGACTAGACAGTTTTTATGAGGTATATTTCTTTACGTGAGAAAACTATAATTATCTTCTAAGCAATGAATTAACATGATAAATGATATCCATTAGCAAATGTAGCCTCATATTACATGCCATTATACAACCTAGCTTTAAATGCTTCACTTCTGTTATATTGGTAATTTTGGAAGGTATTGAATTTGGGGCAGTAAGTTCGGCTAAATACTACGGCTATCAGATACCTCCAATATTCTGTTTTATAAAGTACCTGGTTGGCAGTCTAAAGAACAGGCACCTCAGTCCAGGGGCCTGGATACTGTTGACCTTTGAACAATGTGGGGGTTAGAGGCACTGACCCCAGCCCAGTCAAAAATCTGCATGTAACCTTTAACTCCCCCGGAACATCAGTTGTCCCTCAGTATCTGCAGGGGATTGGTTCCAGACCCCCCCTGCAGACACTGACGTCCACAGATGCTCAAGTCTCCTTATAAGATGCACAGATCGATGCATGCGGTTGGCCCTCTGTATTCGCAGACTCTTGATAAAAAACCATACAGGTATTTACTAAATGATGCCCACATATAAGCAGACCCGCGCAGCTCCAACCTGTGTAGTTCAGGGGTCAGCTGTACATGGCCTGGTATTGTAACATCTGATGCTTCTTTGGAACAGGGCCCGGTCCATGTTGCTGTTTGACTCATCCACAAAGCAATCCCCTGTTGACCCATCTCCCATCCCACGTTGCCCTACCTTTGAAGGTGTAAAGGGCACTGGCATCCCTAGCAGCCCAATGTGGATGCCTCTAAAATCATTGGTCCCTTTTTTTGTTCCTCTTTCATCCCTTGGGCCCAATATTGGCAGGCTAATTTAGAGTGAAAGTAAGTTAAAAAAAAAAAAGTCTCTATTGTGTTCTTTTTCTCACCACTCCTGATAATGAATGTTTGCCAAGAGTTGTATTACTCTTAAATACAGTTTTCCATACTGGAGAGAAGGTTGATTCTAGTTTAGTCAGAAAACCAGAACTTGCCTTGGAGACCAGGGTACCCAGACCTATGGCGGGGAGGTTGATGGAGAGTCTCCCAGGGGCCCCAGCTTTCAGGTACACTGTACCCAACCTACATCTGGTCCTAACTCATAGCCTCATTCGACCCTGGGGACCTTGGAGAATCCTCATATACTTTCCAAGTAAATACCCAGTTGTGAAAGCGAGATAACCTCATGATTATGGTTTTGGTGGATGCCAATAGGAAGAAAAGCTTGCTGTGTCTGCTCCTCCTTAGACCTGCCCACGACTTTCCTAGCACCAGTCCCAAATGTGGGCAGGCATCCTCTGCGGCAAGTGTACCTCAGTGCCTGTCTGCTTCTTGGATTTTTGCCACACTCAAGTTGGAGCACGCAGTTTAGGGCAAGTGCATTTTAACTGCTATAACCAGCCCGTGTTTTACAGGCCATAAAGTTGTTATAGGGCACACAGAAAGAATATTGCAAAAGCTTAAAAAAACTGTGGCAAATATAGTCTGGAATCGTGTAACCCCATGTTACACGTCACAAATGGAACGTCAGCGTGCAGACATATCGTAGTGAGAGGGCAAGGTTGAAAGGGGGTGTGGGTTTTCATATTGGGGTTTCTCTTGCCTGGGATGAGAAAAATATTACCCAGGCAACACTGTCTCTCATGCTGTATAGTGGTGAAGTGTAAAATTGTCAGCATCCGCCAAGTCAAGGAGCAGTGGTCCCAGAATGGAGGCTTAAAAGTGTGTGGCATAAAGGTGGGTTACCCAGAACGGAGAGGTGTTTCCCAGACACCACGGGAATCACACAGGGCACGTTGTAAGGACACGAGCATCACCTGGGAAGCTTGTTGAAGCTGTAGATTCCTTATGCCCTGAACAGAGTTTTTAATGTGGAAAATTGGCACCCATCAGCACCTGTTAGTCATTCCAGGTGGTCACGTTTTGAGGCAATGGCTGTAGTGCCTCTCAAACCTTAATGCGTGTGCAGGTGGCACCAGGATCTTGTCAAAATGCAGACTGAAGCTGGGCAGGTCTGGGTGGTGCCCGAGACTCTGCATTTCTAGCACGGGCCCAGGTGGTGCTTTAGAAACTCTAACTCACTGCGGTGCCTTTGCGTGTCCTTTATGACTAACTTGCTGCCTCTTTGCTTCTGACTGTATATGTGGGCTGGGTTTTAACTCCCTCTGCATCTCTGTTGAATATCATTTAAAAACACTTACCTTTCTTATCTTGTCCTCCTTTCTTTTTCTTTTAATGTATCCAGATGTCCACCAGTTGCGTCTTGAAGTGCCATTAGCTGTAACTGAAGATCCAGACCCCAAGACTATAGCCAAGTATTCCCAGTCCCAAGAACCGAAGACCATGGAGCTCTCGGACAGCGACCGCCCCGTCAGCTTCGGCTCCACATCATCCTCCGCTTCTTCCCGGGACAGCCATGGCTCCTTCGGCAGCCGAGTGACTTTAGTTTCCAACAGCCACTTGGGCCTGTTTCCCCAGGATAAGGAAGCGGGGGCCATAAAACTGGAGCTGATCCCAGCCAGGCCGTTCTCCAGCAGCGAGCTGCAGAGGGAGCGCCTAGCCGGGCAGCAGAGCACAGACGCCGGCAGTGAGAGGCAGCCCCGGACCCAGCGGAGAGCGGAGGCGCACGGGGCCCCCGAAACAAGTGCGGAGGTGGCCAACAGCCCCAAGCTCCTCTACGTGGATAGAGTTGTTCAGGAAATCCTGGAGACCGAAAGGACTTACGTGCAAGATTTAAAAAGCATCGTAGAGGTAAGGCGAACTTTTTTTTTTTAAGCTTGTCATTCAGGATAAATATGTTTGCAGAATAAAGAGCAAAGCTGGGGGTGGGGGCGTGTGGTCACCTGAGGTGCAGAAGTGGGTGAACAATTAAACAGATTATTACTTAAGAGAAACCCTAGGCCTGTACTACTTATGTTAGAATCCTCTTACTATCTGCGGTAATGAATTGATGATGCCAGTAGGTTCACCAGTGTGTTGTGTTAACACCTACGCGGAAGATCTGAGTGCCTGGCAGGTACTGGAGCCGACCCAGGATGGAGTAGAACCTCAGGGCTCCTGAACTGCAGGTGTCAGGCAGCCCCGGACTGAGCCCACCAGGCTGTCCTCACCTTAAGCAAAACTGTCTGCCAGTACCTGGGAGCTTCCAAAAATACTGGCACCTGTGTCCTACCTCCAAAAACTGTCACTTCATGGGCCTGGGGTGTGACTGGGTGGTGGGATTGTGGAAGATCCCACATGACTCTAACATGCAGACAAGCCCGGGAATTGCTGTTTTGTGCTGATCTTTGTATCAGTTGGCATTTGGCAGAATGTGGTGAAGGGTAAACAAAAACGGTGGGCTTTGTCTTGTCTCGGGAATTTCTGTTCACTTTCATAGTAAACAATTCTGCATAAATTATTTGACAGCTTATGTGCCAGCTTTCACACTCTGGAAATTCAATACTTAATTTGACTTTGATTTATAGATAGGTTGTTAGGGATTAAGAATTGCTCATTCAGTCAATGATAAAAATATTAATATTTCAAAGGCACATTTATATTATAAAGTTACACCCACTTTGCTGCCCAGTAATATCAAATTCTTTCATTTGTCAGTGCCTACTTTCTGTTTCAGACTTTTAATCTAAGATGTCTCAGAATATAGAACATTTACTGATGAGAATATTTTCTACCAAATACATACATTCTTATAGCTTTAGCAAAAAAAAAAAATCTAAGGCATGATTGTGTATTGAGTTCCACAAATAATAGAACCAGACACTGTCTACTAAAAATAGTTATGACATAAGTTCCCAGTAAAAGTAGAAAAATCAATTGATGCTCAACCAAAACAATATACGATACCAAATGTCAAATAAGCCGGTCCAATTGGTTTTTAATTTCAACAATGAGGTCATTTGTACTTGAGAAGAAATACCTGTGAAACTGCCAGAACTTTACAACCTCTTAGGAAATTTATGGTTGTCAAAGCTTTCTTGGTTTGTCCTTTCTCTTTCTTTCTTGGAAACTTTTCCACCCAATCAAAGCTTGCTCTACTGAGAGAGGAGCCTTCAGTTACTGAACTGGTTGGTATTCCGTGGACATTCTCACTTTTTCTGGGCTGGCTGATGCCTCTCAGGTGAGAGGAAATAAGGTAAAGTGTGAGTGAAAGAAAACAGATCAAGAGAACTGGTGCATAGGCTGCTGTGTCTGCTGGCTCCAGGTAGCAGTCCTTTCTTCTTCCCAAATAAATCCTTTTTTGGTGATGAAAAGAAGTGATAAGGCAGAATATTTGCTAAGAAGGTTTCAGTAAAAATTCTATTTTAAGCTGTCCAAATGTCTTGCCTCTTTTCTTTATCCAATGTTTTACCTGAGGGGTTTGTGGACATTTTCTATAAAGAGCCAGATGATAAACATTTTAGGCTTTCTGGGCCCTGCAATCTGTCACAACCGCTCAGCTCAGCCACGGTAGCTCGGAAGCAGCCATAGACTCTATGGCAATGAATGGGCGTGGAAGTTCCAGCAAAACTTTAGGGCCGGATTTGACCCAAAGGCCAGAATATGCTGACTGCTTAATTAGACTGTAAATCTGTGCCTACATTTCATCAACTGTGAAATGAGACTAATAAACAGTACCTGCCTCATAGGGTTATTATTATGGGAATTAGATTAGATAATATATTTAAAGCTCTTATAAGTCAGACGGGTGTGAGATTTATCAGGGTGATCACTTAGTAAGTTATGTAATGTCTAATCACTGAGGTGTGCCCCTGAAACTAATATAATGATGTATGTCAACTGTAATTGAAAAATTAAAAACATATACATAAAAAACAAACCCTTACAACAGTGCCTGGCACATGGTAAACAATTAATAAATAGAGATTATCACCATCACCAGCCTCCTTTAAACTTGCTAGTTGAGAGTAACTGTACCGTCTTACCTAAGGACTTTCAGAAAAAGATGAGTCAATTCACTACAGTAGAAATTTAATGAGCAAAAAAATTTAAACGACTGATTCCAACATTATTCTTTTGAATGCGGGTAGATTATTTCTAGTGAATCCACTGAAAATTGAAGGTGGAACAGGAAAGAGGAGGAAGAAGGGTGTTTCGAGGGAAGGGAGTTGGGGGGAAGTAACCCAAACGTAGAGGGCGGCCCCCAGCTGGGAGCTGGGAGCTGGGTGCTGCTCCTCCCCCTTCCCTCACCCCCCCTCAGCTCTTGCGTGTTAGTGTACACGTACTCTTCGTTTATGGTGTGATGGGATAGACAGTGTCAGGGTAAGTGAAAGAGAGAAAGATGCTTTTCACACACCGTGAAGTGAAATGCCTTGAAAACTATTCCGCTCACTGCGGGACCTGAGAGAAGAGGCTGCTGTTTGTAGGGAGGTACCCAGTGCTTTGGAGCGGGAACTCTCTTACCCTGGGAAGCAGGCCTTCTCCTGCGTTCACGCAAAATGATAAAGGAAACCCAGGGACCCTGCCTTGGGAGTCTGTGCCGCGACTCCACTGTTTACTCTGCCTAGAGACTTAGCTCTTAGTCTCACAAGGTGACCAAAGCATGATGGAATGGAATCTGAGTTGGCTTCTGTCCCAGGCTATCCCTCCCTCAAGAACAACACTGTGGATTTGAGGTGGTTTCTGATGAGCTTGGATCCTGTTGGAGACAAGATCGTTGAGGGTGGAAGGGGCAGTTCCTGTCCCTGCCACTCTCTCCCTTTGCTGTAAAGGACTGATTCTGTGTGGGCCTTCCCTGGACCAGCCATAGCTGCTTAGGACACTTGCCAAGAAGAGAATGGTCCTGAGCTGAGGGAGAAGGCTGTTGGCAATAGGTGACTTGCTGTAGATTGTGTTGTCTTATTTCTTGCAGATGTCCTCACTCAATACTTTCCCTCCAGGTTAAACAACATTTATTACACTGACACTTTTTATAAAGTTCATGGAGACTAAAGTTCTTGAATGCTGAGAGAAATGTGTGTTCAGTGCTAGAGTGTAGGACTTGGCAGGGATCATCTTTAATGAAGGCTTGTTATGTGGGTGGATTTAATAAAGAACTTGCACTGTGGTACTTAGCACAATATAATATACCTTTTCTTTATGTGGCATTTGAGCACTTGAATTTGAATGTCTCTATTTGTTGTTCTCTCTAAGGGCTTTTATCATAATGGATGAATGGGATCTTTCTTAAAACCATTTTAAGATCTATAGTGTTAGAAGTAAACCTGTTAAATAGTTTTATGCTTATGTAGAAACCATCCCTCAAATAGCACATCTAATCACTGCGTGTAATCCCCAAATCTTGCTATTTGTTTTCATTTCTTTTTGTTGTTGTTGTAGTTGTTGTTGTCCCCCTTCTTCTCTATCTCGTCTCTCTCTCATCTCTTGTCACTCAACAATGACAAAAATCGAAAAGGTGGGACACAGTGGTTTTGAGTGGCAGCCTCTCCTACTTGTTGCAACCTCCTGTGGGAAGGAGGGCAGGGGCCAGCCTTTTACCTCTCTCCAAGCCTAATGGATTTGCCCAGTTCAAATGTTCTGTTAATACCTTCTGACTGATTGCTAACGAGCAATGAAAGTAGCTCAAGGTGAGCAGCATTCAATGAAAGCCAAGCGAGTGGAGGTCTGCAGAGCTGCTCTGCAGAAGGAGCTGTTGGCTGCTCGTGAGAACTCATGTGTGTTTGATGACTGATGGCAGTTGAGGTTACTCAATTCCATACACATTCTTACAGCCAAATCTTAACGCAGGACCAGTCTTTGAGTCAAAATTAAAGAAAGTTACTTACAACACATACATTGGTCAGACTCTCCTGCAAGCTTGGAAGACGGCGAGTGGTACCAGTGCAACACCTGAGGTTGGTGACTCACATCACCTCTTGGATCCCAACAACTGTAAATATCCTGCATAGCTACTACCACTTCTAGATTTTCTAGAATTGTGCTTTAATAACAACAAAAACGTGAAAAAGCATAATATTAAGAGCCACTACTACTTGAGTGTGTAGCACACATCAGGCACTGGATTAAGCACTTGCATCCTCACTCAGAGCCCCACATGTGGGCACTGTTATAATTTTACTGTTTTAGCACAAGAATAGCAAATGTACAGAGGGCGAATTAACTTGTTGTAGGTCACACAATTGTCAGTGGTAGAGCTGGAAGCAGAACCCATGTTTCACTCACAGACCATGTCTCCTACTTCTAGTCCACACTGTTATCACAAATCTCTCAGAGTGTAGCAGAGAATTCAAAGATTTGGGTCATCTTCCAAAGCTCTTAGGCTCTTAGAGCAGGGTTTTAAAGTGGCAGCACCATGCACATTTGGGATTGAATAATTCTTCGTTGTGGAGGATAGTTATGTACATTGTAGGATGGTCAGCAGAAAACCCAGCCCCTACCCACTAGATGCCAATAGAAGCACCACCTTCCCCACTCATGACAACCAAAAATGTCTCTGGACTTTGCCAGGTATCCCTGGAGGGGCAGAATTGCCTCTGGCTGAGACCCATTGCTCTGAAGACTTGGGATACATAGTGTATAGGGGTAGGCTAACCTGCCGTAACAAATAGGCCCAAGTGTAGTGATTCAATGCAGCAGAATCTTTCTCCTGTCTCAGCTAACTGTGTGTGTTCTGGTTAGTGGGCCTGCTGCTCCTCACACAGTCAACAGGGACCCACACTGATGAGGCTCTGTCGTCAGCAGCATGTGGCTTCTGAGGTTGGAGTGGTCTCACCATCTCCATCAGCTGGGAGATGTAGGTGGTCTAGCTGTGTGCCCAAAGAAGCTAGGACACATTTTTGTGAACTGCAGTCTCTACAGTGCATTATACATACAGTTTACCCTTGAACGGCACACGGGTTTAAACTGTGGGCATCCACCCATAGATGAACTTTTTTCAATAAATACACAGCCAACCCTCCATACCCTTGGGGTTTCACATCCACGGATTTGACCAACCTCATATCAAAAACAGTATTTTTGATCCTTGATTGGCAATATGCAGGTGCGAGCGAGGGCCAGCTTAGGTTGTGCACGTCCTCACTGCATGGAGGTTAGTGCCACCAGTCCCCGCGTTGTTCAAGGGTCAACCGTGATCAAAACATCCCCATTGCAAAACCTACAGCGTGTACCCCTCCACCACCACTAAGTACAGAAACACATGAAGAAGGAAGTAAGAAGATTTTTTTGATGGTTATTACTGCTGAGGTTACTCCTAAATAACCTTATAGAATGTTTGAAATTGAGTTCTTTCTTTAAATTCAGACCTATGCATCTTCTATTGCTTCTCTCTCCACTCCTACACCTCTCTGTCAACTCCACTTTTCCCTGTCCCTCCCCCTATCGATCCTAATTACCTCCCCCTTTGTTTTCCTGTTCATTCCTATCCGCTTGACCTGCCAATAGGGCTCCTCGGAGTTATCAGAGACCAGGTAGTATTCCCGTTTAAAAAGAGGGCAGCTGGGTCTGAGTTCAAAGTCAGGAATCATGCTTCCCTTCCCTTCTGGAAATTCTATGAGTGGAAGGGAATCAGTGGGGGCACCTGAGTAAAGCTACCACATAAAAGAATGATGCTTGAAAGCTGCCACATTGATAAAGTTTGTGAGACCCCCTTTTACTGCCCTGCCCTTTTTAAAAACTCATTTCTGTGGCCATTCTGAGAAGCCAAAATGAGAATTATGGACACTTTAAAACAGATAAGCCATGAAAACAGCAGTGTGGAAATTGTTTTTGATATGTCTTAAGCCTTGCACTCCCCAGATGAGCTGACATCGTTATGGATGCTCTTCACAAGGAGCTGAAATCAGCTTGCAGTGTTTCGGAGATGAACTTGTAGAAAATACATTTACCATTGATAAAGGGTAGTTTGTGTACAGTTCGCCCTTGAACAACATGAATTGGCACAGGTCCACTTAGGTGTGGATGGTTTTTTCTTTTTTTTTAATTAATTTATTTATTTGTAGAGAGATGGGAAGGGAAGGAGAAAGAGGAGAGAAATATTAGTGTGTGGCTGCCTCTCATGCACTCCCTACTGGGGACCCGGCCTGCAACCCAGGCATGTGCCCTGACCGGGAATGGAATTGGAACCCTTTGGTTCGCAGGCCTGAACTCAATCCAGAACCACACCAGCCAGGGCAGATGTGCACTGTTTTCAGTAAATACCTGCCTTGGTTTTGCTCTATAGTGGGGAGCCTGTAGGTGGGGAGGGCCCACTGCATGCACCAATCTACGCTATTTATATGGGGAACTTGAGCACCCATGGATTTTAGTGTCCGTTGCAGGTCCTAAAACCAGTTCCCCTTAGACACAGAGGGACAACTGGTGTGGTTAAATTTTTGGAGAGTCAGGAGTTATACTCCGATTTTCACCTATGTGTCTAGGGGGTCAGCGCCCATGGCCCCCATGTTGTTCAGGAGTCACCTGTATATTGCTAACCTTTACCTGTAGTACAGTTTTCAAGTTACTAAGAACTTTGTGGCAGTAGTATAAAGATCATCGATTCATATAACAATTACGGATGCAGTGACATTGCTCAGTGTCTCCCCATGAAATACGAAATCTCAGATAGTGGAGTGAATTCCTGACTCGTGACTTCGTTCTCGAAACTTGGAGCAGGGATGAATACTTGGGGTCAGTCCGAGGATGCCCAGGGTATGAGAGGCCGAGGCAGGCTTTGCTGGGCTTGCTTCCCAAGTTGCAAGAATCGGTGATCTGAGAATCGTTTGTAGACGGGGATTGTTTTTAACACCTGTATCAAATGTCTGAGACTCAGGGAAGAGAGGGGACAGATGATACAAGGAAAGAAGTGAATGATTTCCAAGTGCCTACAGTAGGTTCTGCTGTCACGTGACATGACCTGCGTGTTCCCGGAAGTCACTTGCTGTGCAAAACCACGTGGGGAAAAATAGGGCCAAAGGAAAAATGGGTGCTGAGTGCAGCACCCCACAACACCATCAGGGACACATTTAAAAAAGATATGAATCTAACAAAAATGGAGGCGGTGTGACACATGATAAGTGGTTACAAAGTACATACGTGTTCTGGTAAATATAACACTTCGCCACAAAAAATCCTGAACTTTCTTGGGGACTGCACCTGGTTCCCATAACTGCCACCCTCTGTGTGGGAGGAAGAGAGAAGGGAGCAAGAGATAAGGTGAGAAAATAGATCAATCGAAAAGAGAAAGAACAGAGAACAGAGAGGGGAAAATACAAGACAGGCTGAGAGGAAAGGACGAAATAGAGAGGAGGCTCTCTGCAGGTTGCGGCTTGTGAGTTATTACGGAGTGGGCTTACCTGCCGTCGATGCCAAGTCGTTGCACCTGGCGGGCGGGTGTGGCTCGTAAGGCACACGGGTGGGCTGAGTAGCTGGCCGGCAGTTGAGGGGGGAGGATGTGTGTCTGTCTGTCTGTGTGTATTTCTGTGCTGATGCCTGGAACTGGGTGCCGTTTCCTGTGTTCACCTAGTGTGTCCCATGGACGAAATCCTGCTGAAAAGCAGAGGCGAATTTAGGAAATTTGAAGTAAGCTGGCACTGCTCCCCAACATATTAATCATGTGGGAACAGAGTCATGTTTTCCAAACAAGCGTTAGAGCAGAACTGTCTGTACTTACTTTTTCAAACTGTTAGGACTGGTCACCGGTGGGTCTCCCCACCCCCCTCTCCCCTTTGCCCAGGCAGGAAGACTGAAGAGTACTAGACCGGTTGTTAAAAACACGTTTCCATTTATGTCAAATAAGACTAAGAAAGACAATAAAAATGACAATAAAAATATCTTTAATGCACCTTTATTTCCACCTTATAAGAAAAAAATGCTTTAAAAGAACTTCATGCTTTCTTAGCAGTTTGATCGTTTATTCATATTTTTGAAGCTAACAGACTGTTACCCTAATCTTGGGCCAACAACCATGATTGTTTAAAAATACAAATGGTTGGAATATTGTTCTTTTACTGAAAGGATTTTACAATTTCATCAAATATTCTGGCATAAACTGTAGCCTTTGGTATTTATGAAACTCTTAGTTCACCAAGGAAATTTAAGAGGTGACTACTAGTGCTTCTGATGTTAAAATTGGAATAATACTTTCCACCTACCCTTGCAGATTTGGTTAGACAGCGTATTAAAGGAAAGGACCTGCTGACACTGTAAATGGGGGAGGGGTCAGAAAACAGAAAGTGTACTTTTCACAGGTGTAACTGAGCACGTTCATTTCTCGTACGTGATCAAGCGCGTGTACGAATGCCTGCAACTAGGAAGTCGCTCCCATTCTACCAACCTCTTCTTGTAGGGCAACATTTTGATTTTTTAATGAAAAGGCATTTTGACTTCAGTTAATTTTGGTGATTGAACTGCTGTTATTACTAGTCTGCTAAAGGACTGCTCAGACATTTCAAAGACTGCCCATGGGCAAAATTCTGTTGAAGATTTGCCAAAACAGGCCCTGTTCAGTTGGGCTAGAATCGCGCTGCCTTTGAGTGTGTGCCATCTTGAATATTCAGTTATACTGAGTGGTCAGGAAATGATAGAATTCAGGAAATTATGTTCTAAACCAACCAACCTTCAGTTGGGAGAAGTTTCCCATGGCCAGAAATTTCTTCCAAAGAATAGATGTTGTTTGCACCTTGTGGAACTAATTGTATGGAAGAATTTACCCAGGTCATGTGACAAGTCTAACAGAGAGAGAGAGAGAAAGTGTGTGTGTCTCTCTGTGTGTGTGTGTGTGTGTGTGTGTGTGTGTGTAGGCAGCCCTGCAGCCCTGCTCTGGAACACCCAGAAAAGGCAGAGGCAGGCCAAGCTGACACGTGGCCTGTCAGCCTACAAGGGTGCCAACTGTTGTCAACTGTTAGTGGTCAGCTGTTTTCTGATCACTTCTGTTTCGGATATCTGCCACGCCCACCAAGACAGCTCTGCCCCTAACGGGAGATGGCATTGCTCTGCACAACAGCCCGCCCAGGATTTTTTCATCCCTTTTAACTGTGGTGAAACACACATGAGGTGTCATTCTATGTGCGTAGTTCAGTGGCACCAGGTACATTTACGTTGTACAACCACCACCACCGTCCATCTGCAGACCTTTTCTGTCACCCCAGGCTGAAACTGGGTACCCATTAAACCACCACTCTTCATTCCCCATTCCCTCAGCCTCGGGCAGTCTTCTTTTTTGTTTTGTTTTGTTTTTTAACATTATGGTAGAATTCGTATGACATAGAATTTAACGTCTTCACCATTTTCAGGTGTACAGTGGCACCAGCACTCACAGTGTCGGGTGACCAATCGCCAGAACTCTATTCATCTTGCGAAACTGAAATCTGTGCCCGTTAAACATGACTCTCCCTGCTCCCCTCCCCCCCCAACCACCATTTCACTTCCTGTTTCTGTGCATTGGACCGTTTCAGATGCGTCACAGAAGCGGAATCACACGGTGTTTGTCCTGTTGTGTCTCGCTGACTTCGTTCAGCCTAATGGCTTCAAGGTTCACCTGTGCTGTAGCTCGTGTCAGATTTTCTTTCTTTGTGTATGGCTTTCTCGCATCTTGTTTATCCGTCCCTTCTTTGACGGACACTAAGAGCACTGCTGGTTGCACAGAATTTTTGATTAAGTAGAATCACACCAAATTTTAGAACTGGAAAATGACTCAAAAAGTCTGACTGAGTATAGTCTCTGAAAGGGCGAGATGTGTCCGTTAAGTTTTCTAGGAATAGAAAGTGTCAGCAAGGTATCCGACAATAGGCCATCAGTACATGTTTGCTGGGTGAATGATCTCCTCCTACCTGGTCCTTTTTGTAGGTGAGAAAGTGGCTGTTTAGAGAACCAAGTGATTTCTCCAACTGGATGCAAGTCCTGGTTCTGTCAGTTACTGCCTTTGATATCAAATCACTTTTGTGATTGGTGCTCTCCTCCTCTTAAAAGAAGAGGGATGTTGCGCACGTCATAGGACGCAGTGGGGATGGGCCGGGCCAGCGCCCAGGAAGTGCTCGGCACAGACCAGGCACGGGACGCGCTCCACAGGCCCCAGCCGTCTCAGCCACAGCCCCTGCGGTCAAGCCTGGGCAATGCCAGGACTGCATCCTAGTCCTCCTTCCCACCCATTTTATTTAGAAACAACTGGAAAAAAAGCAAGAAACGTTTATTGAGTGCCCCTTATGTACCAATTAAGGAGGGTCCTCATACACTCTTGCCAATGAAGCTTTCTGGAAACCTATTACTTTTCTTGCCCAGTTTCCTACATCTCAGTCATCAACAAGGATAAAATAGACATGAGTGAAGGGAAGAGTTTGTCACTTCCGTGTCTAGCCATTACCTAGTTCAGATGAACAGAGCAGTGATACAGAGGGGAAGTGGGGACAATTGGTCACTTCCTTGGGACTTCTTGGGGCAAGTCTAATGCCACCTGTGAAATTGCCCTTTTGCCCCTAGCACAAGTATAAGCAGCCTTTTGAGGGTAAAAATTGTCTCCTACAAGATCAGGGAGTCTGTCTGAGCTAGTCCACTGTGACTATTAACAGACCCCTGGATACTCTGGGACCCTTTGGTCCAACTCCTGTTCTGAAGTTGAAGTTGGCTCTGAAGTTCCCGGCCCTATATGAAAAGGAGCAAGGTAAAGAAGGTCCCCGATAATGTGTGTAAATTTACTTAATATTCAGAATTATCTAAAATATTCAAAAACTACTTTTGGTAAGAAAATCCAGTAGAAGAAAACCCCTACATCAAAAATGGGAAAGTAAACCCTCAGAAAGATGTGTTACGAAGAATACACTATTCACTGGCCATGAGCCAGCTTCACACCAAGGATAGGAAGGCCTCATAAACGGGGTCAAAGGGGCTATTACTTGAGCTGTTAATACTTATCACCTAAGAAATGCAGTTAGAAGGAGCAGCTAAAAATACAGGACTTTTTCTAAAGCAGAGGCTGCACCTGAGAGCTTTTATAATGCCCGCTGCCTAAGCTGGACCCTGAGCTAAATGAAATGTGAGTTTTGGGGGGTGGCATCAGTTTTTCTGAAAGCTCTCCAGATGCCAGTAGGCAGTCAACCAGTGTTGAGGTCCACGGTCCTAAAGGGAAATTTTCCTCTTTCGTTATCAAGGAAACAGCAAACTTTTAACAGCAGCACAAATTACTTCCCCATCCCCCATGGAATATAACAAGATGATGAAATGCTAAAATACGCAAGAACTGAATCCAAATCCTGACTCTGCCTTTTCTCTGCATGGTCTTGGACAAGTTACTGAACTTCTCTGTAATCTTTTTTTTTTCACCTGCAAAAGGGAATAATAGGATTTTTATGAAAATTGAATGAGATTATCTATGCAAAATACTTAGCTGAGTGTTAGGCATTCAGTAAGCGCTCAATTGAGAGCTATTATTATTATTAGTATTGGTATTTTTAGACAAAGCCAATAATTTCTGGTAGGTTTTAAAGAATCATAATGTTGTTGTGCTTTCTAGTTATATTAAAGTATTATTTCTGAAAATTACTTTAACTTTGCCATTAAAAAAGGATACACCTTGTGGGGTTTAGTTTACATGCCACGCCCGCCTGTAGTTGGGGGCCATCCCAATATCTATAGGCTGCAATGGCAGGTGAAACTACCTTCAGAGTTTTGATGTGAGCCGCGCCCAGGTGAGACTGACTTGCGGGATGGGGCCCTGGCCCAGCTTGGGGGCCATGTGGACAGTCAGCTGTGTGCCCCTGGACAGACCGGGCTGACCGCAGCTTCGTCTCTGTGAATGACTCTCATTCAAAACACCGAGCTCTAAGGATGATCGGAGATTGCATCCCCGCCAGCCTCAGCTCTGAAGAATAGGACTGGGGAATAAGTAAGTCCTTTGAGCAGCCAAAATGGATATTGCAAACACACTGAACAGTCAATCCTTGTCTTCACCCGAGGAGCGGCCCCAGCTCCCACTAAGAGCCTATTTACCCTACATGTTTAAAATAAGCTTCATTACTTGGTTTCCTAGCCTACAGCAAAGGGAGGGGTTGGGAGGGTGTGGATGTGACAAGCACTAAGGAGCAAAGGAAAGAGCCCCTTAGTAGATTAATTGGTGTGAGGCCATGGAGAATGGGTGCAGACTGTCCTCAGTCTCGCTGGAGACTTGTACCCACAATTACGTCTGAGAGCATAACCGAGGTCCTTTCGTGCCTAAAGAGCATGAAAATCTTATTGTACTTGGTAGAGCACCTAAAATATTATAACGGACTTTTTAAACGGTTTTCACTGATGTAAAATATACATAACGTAAAATTCACCATTTAACCATTTTTAAGTGTACAGTTCATGGGCATCGAGCACATTCGCCCTGTTGTACAACTATCACCACTGCCCGTTTCTAGAACTTCCATCGCACACAGAAACCCCGTGCCCACTGCATTGTCCCTGCCCACGCTCCCCTCCCCCGGCCCCCCCCCCCCCCCCCCCCCCCCCGGCCACCCCAGGCTGCTGTCCGCCTCTGCAGTGTCTGAGACCATCAGCATTTGTCCTTCTGTGTCTGGCTTATGTCACTCAGCGGAATGTTTCCCAGGTTCACCCATGTTGCAGAGCGTGTCAGAATTTCATTAATTATTATTAACTTGTAACACTTGGAGAAAATCCTTGTATCATAGCTGGCCCCTTAACAAAAATGAGAAGACACTTTGTGAAAAGCGAGAACCATTCTTGCTCTATAGGAGAAAAAATTATGAAAATAATGAAGGTGTGATGAAAAACTGCAAGCACCCCTCCAACCCAAAAGCAAAGTGGAATGTTTGTTCTAAATGTAGGGATTCTTTGTCTTGTTAAAGTGATACAGAGTAATTCATCATGGTTCTTGAGCCTGAATCGTCAGCACCCGCTCCCCCCAAAGCAGGCCATATGGAGACAGGCTGCAGTGAAGTCTGTGATTTCAAAGGGCAAAATCACACTGAAGCAAAATCACTCCTTAGTTTTCTCTGCCTGCTGCCTAAAGGGCTGTGTGTGTGTGTGTGTGTGTGTGTGTGTCAGTGTGAACCATTCCTTTAAACCACACTTTAAAATATTTTCTTCTGAAACAAACCTTTTTTTCCCTCTCTTTAGAGCAACACAAATGTTACAAGGGTCCCTTGAGCTTTCTAATGGGGCTTCAAGTTCTGCTGTTAACCTTTCAGAAGACTTTAAGTGGGAGATGAGGCGGAGGGCAGGGCGCTGGCCGCTAGCCGCAGCCCACAGTAAATACAGAATTGCCGAAAAGACTGTGGCCTTTGTCCTGTTTTCTGTGAAGCAGCAGATAAATCACTCAACCCCGGGGGTCTGTTTATAGCCTCCTAAATGGTGTTCCCCATGCAAATCCTGGCAGAGCGAGGGGTGAGAGTTAATCTACTTTTGATTAGGGAAGCGGTTTTTTCTTTTCTTGTGCAAAGGGGGAGTTGGGTGGGCGGGAAGGGACTTAAAAAGGGAATGCCTAGTTTAGGAACCTTTGTGGGCTTTGAGAGGTCCTGCGGTCCGGAGACAAAGGGGTGGGGAGGGAGCCAAAGAGGAATGCTGGGTTGGATTACAGTTCAATACAACTTCGGCCACTTGGAGAGCTTGAAAAGATCAGCCGGGACTGAGCATTAACCCTTGCCTTCCCAGGGTCTGCCTCCCGGTTTGCAGGCTGAGCCGGTTTGCAGGGACCTTCCACAATTGCTCATTCTGCAATCACATGGTGCTGAGGGAGCTAATGCTTGCCCTGCCCATGGCTGCCCTCAGTTTTGTGGGAGAGAAGGACCCACAGAGAGATTTCTATAGCAATGCGAGGTGATTGCCCTCGCTCCCTTTATTATGTAGTTATAAATGGAAATGCGCCAGGAGCACCTGACCCAGAGAGGGGTAGGAAGGATGGGAGACAGATTTTTGGGAAGACTCTTGGAGGAGTTAGCAGGTTATGCCAGTAAGAGGGATGATCTTGGCCATGAGAGCAGAACGGAGACAAAGACACAGGAGAGAATAGGGGTCAAAAAACAGGCCTGGCAGGACAAGGAATGAGCGCCTGTGTGCTGGGGCAGGAGAGGGGAGAGAATGGAGGGAGCAAGACAGTCGTTTGAAAAGAGGAGCCCAGAACGGTAGGCAGAGGGGCAGGCCCCAAAGGGCCTCCCTCCGCGCTGACGACTGTGCCCGGTCATGGCAGGATTTTGTGCGGGAGGCACATCAAATCTGAGTTATGGAAAGACCACACTGGATTCTTCCCGGAAAGCTGGAGTAGGTAGGACCCAGCATAGGGGGATTGGTTAGGACGTCCTTGCAGAGGTCCCAGTGGGAGCTGAGCGACAAGACCCAGGCTGCGATGAGAGAGGAGTGGTCCGTTTCAAAACAGAGCTGGGCAGGACAGGTAGGATTTTCTGTCCACTGGACACAGCAGGCGAGAGGACCAGGGTCTGGGAAACTCTTGAGTGTCTTGGGGACTTTGTACGCACGTCTCCCTAACAATCTCCGGACTCCGTCCCCGCAACGATGGTTAATAACAAGCTGCTCAAGTAGGTTTCCCTCCCTGCAGCAGAGGAAGGTGGTGGAGAACTCTTTATCATGACTGGTCCGTGTGCAGAAGGAGTTCATTCGCTTTAGAACTAAAAGAGGTGCCGATCTGGCTGTTCCCCTCGCAGCACTGCCAGCCAGTGTGAGCTGGGCGTCCTGTACAGAGTGACCCTTTTCCTGTAACCCCGTGAGTGACAATAAGACATGCGTAGCTGTACCTTCCCTCTAGAACAGCAGACACAGGGGAGTCTCAAGTTCGATAACCTTCCCAAGGTCTGCTCTTAGACCCAGGTGCCTGCCTTTGCAGCAAGTCCATTCCACCAACCTGAGTCTGGAGCAGCCGCGGGAATGGAGGCCTCCATGAGGAACCCATTGTCCTGTCCCCAGTGACTTGATCTGTCCTCAGGGAAATCTGCTGTCCTAGGAGAGGTGTTTACGGCAGATGGACACTGCATCTATTTCAAGGACAAGCACAGAGTGTACTTCTGTTCAGAGTGTGAAATTGCTGCTGTTGAAATTCATCCTGTACAATCTCTTGAAAAATCACTTATGGAAACCTCATCCTTTGATATTTCTCTCTCATAACAAGATGACCATAACATTGCTTTAGATTTCAGAGAGAAGAAAAAGTGGTTTTTCTCAAATCACACATTTCACCCTATGGGCACAAGTTGGGACCAGGCCTCCAATACTCTGAGAAGGTCAAGTTTCTGGCCCACCTCCTTTGACACACTGGACAGAGCCTCTCCCTGCAGTACCTCCTCCTCCCCAGATCACCACACCCTCGATGATTCTGTGTCAATAAATAACTTCTGGTTGAGATCTTATTGTGATGAGATCAACAACTGTATAGCCAGAGAGGCAATAAAATATGCGCTCAGGGCTCCTCATTGTTTCCAGTACAATGAACGGAACAGCTCAGCCTATGCATTTCCATATTTAGCTCGGATTACCTAATGCCGCCAGAGTATAATCACATTCATCCGCATTGAAAAACTGCCCATGAGGAGATGTCCTTGTGGAGATTCTTTATTTTAATATATACAGGCTCAGTGCATTGCCATTTTCAAGCAGAATAATCACCCTTGACCTTGAGGGCGATTATCAATCTGTATGACTCACTAGATGGGAAGTCAGCGAATGTCTTCCAGCTTCTTCCTCTCACTGGCCAGTCCATATCGTCCTGGTAGCCCCTGCCTTTTGGCCTGACTGAAGCTTCCTTTTGTTTTAAGTCTTGAGTGCCCAGTAAATTAGCACGAATAGTGCTAGGCTTTTGTCTCGCAAGTCTTGTTTCACATTGGTCAAATGAGCACTGCTTGAGTACCTACTCTATGAGGAGGAACCAAAAAAAAAACAATTTACTTATAAAAAATTGTATATTCTTACATGTTTAACTTCAGTCACCTTCGAAGTAGTCAGTATTGGATACAATATACCTATTGAAACTTTTTCACTGCTAAAAACAGTTTTTGAACTCGTCAATTTTGATGTGCTTCTGTCATTTTTCCCCCACCTTTTCCATACTGGTAAAATGTGTCCCTTTGAGGACTTTTTTTCATTTGGGGAAACCAAAAAAGACTGTCATGCTCATAAAGATCAGGTGAATAGGGAGGGTGGAGCATAAGGGTCATTCTGTTTTTGGTCAAAAACTGCTGAACACTCAGCACTGTATGGGCAGGTGCACCTGTAAATCACCCATCATGAAATGGGCAAATGTGTTGAAAGAGTCTTCAAAACAATTTACTGAAGTAGAATGCAGCCTCTCACAACAACACTAGCTGGTACACTGGTACAAATGTGTCCCTAGAACACTGACCTAGCAGGAGAAGCCTGGACTGCAAGGGATCTGCCACCCAGAAGATAATTCTGGTTTTTTGGGTCCCTCCTCATATATAGACCAATTACTATGAGAATTACCTGTATTACAGTTTCTGCCTTAGGAGAAGAGACTAGAAAGTGGTCCAACACCCTAGATAGGCCATATAGTTTGTTTCTATCCCATGCATCACTGGGTTAAGATACAGTAACTGGCAATGTGTACGTGGTCACGTACAGCTGCATCTGTTTCAGTGGGCCATCATGTGGTGTCCTTATTTCAAAATTGCTGGTGCCAAGAACGAAGAGTCCCCAGGTGAAGTGTGGGTGGTGAATGGGTTGCTTGGTCTGTGATCAGGAAGTATTTCTGCTGCAGAAATCAAAGGCCACATTTCAATGCTGAGTGAAGGCTTTTGGGCCATCGGTGTATGGAAGTGACGTGCAGAGCCCTGTGGAGCAGTCGGAGCCTCGCTGCGTAAGCCCAGACTGACTGTCTTCAGAGGAGCACGCCCGAAGTTACTCGAACAAGCCTGCTCCTGTGTCGCTCCCAGGGGAGGCAGTGAGTGAAACACGGCTGCCCGTCTACCGGGGAGGAAGCTTTCCTCGGCGGGGCCTTCGCACCCTCCGTCTCGGCACCTCAGCCCTTCCCTCCAAGGAAACCCGTGCATTCAGAGCTTCGATCTCTCTGCGTGTCTAGTCTGCACTGCACAGCGATTCCTCACCCCTTCAAACATTCTGCTTTCCACACTCTCCACTGCATAAATGTTTTTATGTGCTTAAGAGTATCACGGGGCCCGGAGAGCTGGAGGAACCCACTTGCGATGATTCCAAGTGCCCGGCCCTGTCAGGGGGGCGCGTGACTGTGGGGCAGCTGCATGGAGAGAACCGTGCAAATGAAGAACGATGGCTGACCTGCCTGGCTGCGCGGCAGGGAAGGTGGGATGTCTGCAGGAACCACGCACTCGTGAGAAGGGAGGAGGAGCACCTGGGAACAGGATGGAAGGCGTGAGCCGGTGTGGAAAGTACAGCGGCAGGTGGCTGAACGCTGGTGTGTCGGCTCGTGGGAAAGCACAGCTAGGGGACTGCAAACAGGAAGGAGCAGGGTCAGCGCGTGAATGGACAGACACCAGTGCACGTGAAGGTCCTGACACATGGGAGGTGCCCTGTCATCTTCGGTGGGCTCCAGCCCTGCATCTAATGTAAGTCACAGTTAGTTCCATGCAAGAGGCAGCCAGCAAACCTCCTGTACTGGTTAGAGACGCTGTACTAAGGACCGAAATCTTTGAAGGGCACCCAGGCATAGTCAGCCTGTCCTGGTTCAAGTGCAACAACTGAGTCATTCACTGTCTGTATGCCCTTGGGGGGTGATGGAACCTTTCTCAGCTTTCAAATAAAATGGGACTAACAATGGGCCCACCTCCTGGGGTCGCCATGAAGATTAAATGAGATAATGCATAGAAAGCAGAAAGCTCAGTACCTAGCAATAAACGTAAAATAATAATAATAGTAATAATAATCATAATAGTAATAATAACAACAACAGAGGTGATGGCAATAGTAGATAGTGGTGAAGAGGAGTTAAACTTTAGACGATCTAATAATATACATTTCCTTTACTGACCTTTTATTTTCTTTCCCATATACAAAACCCTTTGGGCTTTATTTAATTTTCCTTAATTACCATGTTTCCAATTACACCCACAGTGTGGCATGATTATAACTGAGATGAATCAGTTTCTTATCCTCAGGTACTTAAAGCTTTGCCAGGACATCACATCCCTGCAACACCTCGGCAGGCTTCCCCGCTTTCCTCCTGCAGGATCAGAGCCACCTCGAATTGAATCTGCTTCCTTCCCTGCCCTGGGACCTGAGAGGACGAGGTAGTGAAGTCAAGTCAAAGAAAATAATAAATCCTGCTAAATAGAGTTGACCCAGTGAGGAGGCAAACGTAAGGAGAGAGTTGGTGACACGTGGGGCGTCTGGGAGGCTTACTCCCAAGGAGCTGTCGGTGCGCTTCCTCCACCTCCCGTCTTCCCAGGGTTGCCGGGGAGCCGGGGGCTGGGCCCTCCTCCCCAGGGTTCTGGTAAACTCTCTGGTTGCCCATTTTGAAGATTTAAAGATATTTTACATTTCTGTGCATTCCATAAGCACAGAGATTATACCCCAAATGCTTTTTTTTGCGGGGGTGGGGGGAGGTCTGGTAGCTAGAAATGAGGACAGGACTGAAGATGCAGGAAAGGGGAACGGTGGCCCTCGCTAATTGTGGGAAGACGTTTCAGTGTGCACAGGGCCTCTTCATGGGCTCCACCCACCTCTCGTATTTTAAGAAGAGCTTTTGCATCTGGGCACATCGTCAATGTGATTTGAAAGCTCTAAGCATGATTTTTTAAAATGAATGTATAACAGATCAATAGAACATTGTTTTTGTGCTGTGTTACTGTCTTCAAGCAAAGATTATGATTGTTCTTCGTACTCAATATTGCTGTTTTAACGGAATTCTAGCCCCCTCCCCCCCCAACAAAGTTTCTCTTTCTGGAAGAACTGCCCAATTTTACCCACACACCCACCCCGCTCCACTTTAGGTCGAGCTCTCCAGGTTCTCTCTGAGAGGAGCCTCCAGCCCCCTTCTTCCAGGGGAAAGATGAGAAACGATGGAAGTGACTACACAGGCACAAGTATCATTTGTCACAGCTTAACGAGAATGGCCATTCCTGGCATTTTTTACTGATGCCTTTTGTATTGAAAGGATTGTAGAAGGTAAATGAGGCCAAAACCTCCCAGGAGTTTCTCTTGCTCCAACCTCTGAGAGCTGTCAACACCGACTTCCACACACCGCCAGCACTTAGGGAGACTGAGGGGAGCTTGTACGTCAGCAGTGTAAGCTGCTTTTAACTTCGGGCCTCTCCCTCTCCATCTCCCCTGCCTCCTTCTGCCTCTTGGTTCTCTCTCGAAAGCATGCACATGTGTCGTTCGCTCTGACTCCATCTATCCTCTTCCTCTTCTCTTTTTTCTCCTCTTTCACTCTCTTTTTCCCCTTTTCTTTTCCTACCTGTCCCTCCCCCTCTCCTCCCCACCCCAGTTACCCTCCCTGCCCCACCTTTCTGCCTACCGCCAACCACGCTGGCAGACAGATTCTGTCATGTTGGCGATAGATTGTATTTTCAGTACAGTTCTCAGTGGTGTGGGGGCTACGTTGCATTAACTCAGGGAAAACTACTGTTCCCACAATCAGAGCTTTTGTTTCCAGCCTGAGGGTGTGGCCAGAGACCCCAGCTTTCACCCATCTCTTTCGCTGTACCTGCCTCCCCCACAGATAGGGATAGAAAAAAGAGAGATTAACTTGAAGATTAGACTTCTGATACCTTATCTGCAGGCTACAGCAGGAAATTTTACTATAAACCCTGTTTAGTGGCTTACTTGGGAGGGAGATAAAGGTTCCTTTCATTTGAAAATGTATTCTATACTCTCACAGCACTTTGTAAATAATTCTAACATTTAAACTGTTACACTGTGACAATTACTTCTTTCCATGTCTTCCTCCCTTACTCTCTCCGGGAGCACTTCAGGGAGCAGGGATCACATGGTCCTCACTTCTGAATGCTCCCTTTTCACACAGTTACTAGCACATAGGATGCGCCCCCCCCCAAGATCTTTATTTAAGTGCATTATATGCAATGCAGCCACCATAAAGAATGAGAAGGAACTGTATTTACCTTTAAGAATTGTGCGTATTTATATATATAGAATGGAAAAAACCAAGTTGTGAGTGAAGCACAGAATCTCATTTTGGAAAGATATAATTCTGCCCTGGAATATACCCCAGAGTCCTGCGTATGATACATCATTAAGCAGAGTTACTGCTGGAGGAGGACACTGGGGGAGAACAAGAAGGTCCGTGTGGATGGAGAGGGAACTTTTTACTTCAAATACTCTGGCTGGTTAGAGTTCTGAGTTCTACAGCATAGGGTGAAGCCGACCAGCGCCGACTTGCCTGGTCCCTGCCCCCCTGGAACAGACGGGGCTCCCTGCCCAGCCTTCCCTGGGGAGGGGCTCCTCTTTCTGTCTTTCGCCTCTGCTCTTGTCCCTTCACCTCCGCCCCGAGTGTCACCTTCCGTCTTCTTTAGTGCTCGTCATTGCTAGTTACTCCCCTCTTGTCACACCAGCCTTCCTCTTGCCACCTTCTCCTTTCCTACACCAACCAGCCTGTTCATTCATAGATGCGGCATGTGTGGATGGGGGATGGGTGGGGTGTACAGAGGCACAGGTGAACAGACTCACAGAGGGATAGATGGGCAGAGGGGCACATCCGTCTGTCAGTACCTTACTAGCACTGAGATATCCTAAAGCTGCTCCCTCGAGGCCAACCCTTGACACGCCCCTGGGCCCGGAAGCCTGGGAGAGCGATGTCCCCATCCTCTGTCACTGCTGTGCGACAGACCCTGCAGCTGCCCAGTTGGGCACTTCCGGGCCCCTGCAGAGCACTGTGAGCACACTGCTCAGTGTGGCTTTGCAGCTCCTGAGCCCAACAAACCTTAGAGGGATGTCCCGTAGTGACCACAGGCATCACGTGGCCGAAACCCAGGGGCCGCCTTTGCCCCAGGCCACTGCCTGCTCCGCTCCAGTTCCCCCAGGCATGGGAAGAGAAAGTGCCAGAGTGGGGGTGTGGGCAGGGCCTGTGACTCGGAACCAGTGGTATCTGCCCTGATGGTCCCCGAGGGCTCGGTGTGTGCAAAGGACGGTGGCTGGGAACTGAAACCCGCACTTCTCCAGGGAGCTTTGACCTTAACGAGAACAAGATAAGGGAGCGGGAGCCGTCTACTATCTGGATGAGCCAGGCTAAAGACCTGCCTGTCTCCTGTTCACTGCGAATCCCCAGGGGTGTCTTTAAGTGTTTTATCTGGGTGTGAGGAAGAGCAGCCAGCCCAAAAGGCCCAGAACTGCACTGCTGAGGCCTCTGCAGTCCCAGCCTGCAGAAGCAGCGCTGGATTCATGCGCGGCCTCTCCAGCCACCTGGAAAAGGAAACCAGAGGAAGGGTGGAAGCTGGTGGGTCCTCTCCCCAGAGGGAGCTCCCTGGCTCTCTCCACGCTGCAGCCACGGGGACTGCTGCCTTTTCATTCCTTTACTGTCTTTGCTGGAAGCTAGGAGAACAGCACCCCTCATCCTTAAAGGGGGAAGTGAAAGAAAAGAGAAGGGCCCAGACTGCCTCCTCCTGAAAGCCAACGCTGTCTCTCAGTCACTTACACTGTGACACTCACTGTCGACTGGCCCCCTTTACTGGTGGAGGATCGGGTCTGCGCTCCCCGGCGCTGCTCCAACTGCTTCCCCACCGGCACTTTTATGGCTTCTGTTGTATTTTCTTCACTGATGCTGGGATGCTCTTTGGTCTCATTACATCCTTTTTCATTGTACCACTTGCAGAGCATGGAAGAGTCTCCTTGATCAGTCCTGTCCTCGCCCCCGTGACAGCCCAACACCCTGGGTGTGCGCGCGCATGCGCTCGCCCTGCCCTGGCGAGCCCTTCTGGGCTCCTGTTGGTGCCCTGGCCACACCCGGCATTCCACGACCCTGCTCCTTTGTTCACTCTGTTCTCTCTTCGCGGATGTGGTCATGTCCTTCCTACTCCATTCTCTATTTTCAGACTCCTGGTCATCCTTAAAGAGTCAGCTCCCCTGTCACTCCTCTGGGAAGCCTCCCCCTGGCCTGGACTGGACCCCTGCCTCGTGGGCCTCCTCTCTCCCGCGTACTGAATATTCACCAGCTCTGTGGCCTAAACACTGTATTGTACTTATTTGTTTACACTTGTCTTTCAACTACACAGGGAGCTCCTTGGGGGAAGGGGTCATGTTTTATTCATCTTTTTGATTCCTAGGTTGTAAAACAGAACTTGGCATGCATTCTTGTGTCCTCAAAAAAGGTGTGTGTGTTGGGGAGGTTGTATGCATGAATGTGGCTGTGCTGTTAAACTGAAAACCGATGCACGTGTGTAAGTCACTGTGGTATGCGTGGTGTCTCTGAGTAGCCCGTGGCATTGGGAAGGCAGGCTTTTAGATAAAGAGATGACTAGGTTCTAGGTTCTAGAAAGGTGGAGGGGATGGAGAACCAGAAAAGGGTGCACCCCCCAAAACCAAGATGGAAAGTCTTAAATAGGAGTTACAAGACTTGGAATTTGGAAGTGCTAACAACAGAGATTAGATCAAAAAGGTTAAACCATAAAATCAGTGGGGAGAATTCTGAAATGTGAGCAGGATTTATGAACAGAACCTTTTTGAATCTGAATCTGAATTCCCCAGTTTATTTTAAAATTTTTCTATTTATTGATTTTTAGAGAGAGGAAGAGAAATGCCTATTTGTTGTTCCACTTATTTATGCATTCAGTGATGGATTATTGTATGACCCTAACTGGGGATCGAACCCACGACCTTGGCATCATAGGATGATACTCTAACCAACTGGGTTACCCAGCCAGCGCCTCTTCCCCAGTTTCTGCAGCATTTCTGCTTCTCAACCTTCCTCTCATGGGGGACGTGCGTGTGTGTTTCCCAGTCGCTCACATGCTGACACTTTTGAAAAGTACAGTAGTAAAAAGAATTACTAGAAAAATAAAATAAAGAAATCAGACATGCAAAATATAAGGCTAAATTTATCATTAGATTTGAAAGATCGCATTCTGCCCAAATGCTGTAAGTTTCTACATGCTATTGTGCTATTGCTTCCCAGCCTTTGGGCTAAAATCAAGTGAAGTTTCTACGTGCTTTCTCTTGATTTCTGCACTTTGGGGCAGGTCAGTAACCAACAGTTTGCAAACTGGATCCTGTTCGCTTACCATACCTCAAAGGGCACTAAATCAGATTATCATCTATTTTCAATAATAGACATTACAAGGAATGAAAAACTTAATGAGAAGAAGATACTTACATACAAATTATTACAGTGGTAGAAATCTTAAGGGCATAAAAGAATAGAAAAATAAATGTTTTCTTGGCAAAATTTAGGACTATGTGACAAAAGTATTCAAATGGTGAAAAGTTCTTTTCTGTGTGAATCTCCCCAAAGTAGAGGAAATTCTTGGTTCTCTTGGACACCAATTGTCCAATGCAGAAGTTTTAAAGTGGTCTCTCGTTGTTCACAGTAGGGTAGCAATAGGCACTAACATCAAGCCAATAAAATTAATAAGCAGCATGGCAGGCCCTAATAAATTTCATTGGTATCTTTCCTCTGTCATTTGAGCACAGAATGAGCTGTTATTATCACTGAGCTTCAAACCTCTCATTTTGGCCTCAGATGATTACAGCTGCTAATGCAGTGCATGCTACAGTAGTTTTCAGTAACCGGGTTAGGGTTAAAGTATCATATTTAAAGGACTTAATTATGATCAGCAGGGGGAACAAGTTGTGGCCATGCGACTTTGATCTGTTTTCTAGAGTGGCCTACAAAAATCTGGACTCCTGACCATCTATTTTCTGAACCATTTCAGAGCAAGCAGCTTTTACAATCTAGTTTCTCCACCACAGACCGGGGCTTTGAACCTCTCTCACTTGGCGAGGGGCCAGCATTTGTTGGAAGCGGGCCACAGTTCTTTGTCTCTTACCCCAGATGAAATTCTTCAAGCCCCTTCACTCCATCTTTCCCTCGCGTGAAGAATTTAGTTTCAGGTTTCTGCAAATGAGCAAGCTTCGCACTTGAATCAAGAAAAGGGATTGTCGGCCGTCTGGCTGAACCCCGGTGCGCCACCAGGTGGGTGTGGTCTGTGCACACCACCTCCGCCTCTCCCTTCACCCCGCGGTTGGGTGCGGACTGTGCTCATGCACAGCTTTCTGACTCCCTTCTTAATTTCATACCCATCCGCATCCTTCTGCTCTACCTTCTTAGCGTTATGTACAATTTGTCCTTTTAAAATTCTGATTAAAGTATTAAGCAACTGTCAAATATAACCATTCAGTGTAAATTAAATGTCGGCCCATCCTCTGGGACCATATATAATTTTATGAAAATAACAATGAACACATGTTGTTGGGTTTTGGTTTGTTTTTTTTTTTTTTGAGGAAATGTAATTTAGGTTTAACATGTTAAAAATGCTGTTACATCAGTTCTAACCTCCTTCAACATTTCTTATGTGGGCACTAACTCTGTATCCTGTGCAGATATATAAGCCTCTTATAATTGTTCCATTCATAAAAGTAAGGAGACTGGGTTTTGCTATTGCAAGCTTTTAATGACAGCTGCACTTAAATCTTGTGACTCATTTCATATTGAGATGACCACTTTCTTAAGAACAGATGTTACCACAAAGCTTGTTTCAAAAAGAAATGAACATTGGTTCATGCGTGACAGTGATCCTAATACTAAACAACTAGACTGTTTGGAAGTTGTTCGACGCCATCTGTCAGATGCGCCACTGAGGAAGTTCATGGTGAAGCCCTGCCTGTTTTCTGTCTGTGGAACATAAAGCATGTGAGAGCATGAGTGTGGATTATTAAAAGAGAAGAAACAATTATCAGGTGGTTCTTCAATTTCAGTTTCGCCTTTTGCTAGTTGCTTCTAAATCCTGTTGTGTCTGGACAGGCTTCGGAATGAGGTCCAAGTGCTGGGATTTTCATGGTCTTCTTGACTGGTCGCTAGGTCACTTCCTCCAAATGCCACCCAAGCCCCTGTGGAGTTTGATAGAGGGGCACCGTACATGTTCAGGGCAGGGAATGGCACTGATTTTTTTTAAATTTATGTTGTTTCAGCTGTTTTCACTTTTTTCTTTATTGTGTTCTTGCCTCTCACAGAGCTAGCTTTGTTGAGCATGGTCGAAGGGAGCGGGGATGCTCGGTTGTGAACTCTTGAGCACACAGGGCAGGAAGGAGCTTCCCTCTCTCCACTGTTCAAATAGCTGCCTCTAAGCCATGTACATGGAACCCATTGTGGGTCTGAGCCCTGGCTGGTATTTGTGAAAGACTTTAGTTCTGTACCAGTACTTTCTTTCTATCTTAAAGGGTATGTTTAAATCGACTCTTGTCACTTTTCCCAGTTTTATTAAGATAGAATTGACATATAACATTGCATCAGTTAAGGCACACAATGTATAGCAGTGTTACAGTATGTTAACTGTATACAGTGTGTTAACTAAACACAGTAAGTTTAGTTAACATCCATCACCTCATGTAGTTACAAGTTACTCTTCTTGTGATGAGAAATTTTAAGATCTGCATCTCTGGTTTTTCACTGTATGAAGTTTGGAGTATCTTTTACCATATCATGATATCATATCAAGGAAACAGCAGATGATATTTTTATGTCAAAACTCTAATACTATTGGTAACTGTGGTCATTACATTATGCTTCTAGAGAAGTTCTAATACTACTGGGGGGCAGATAATTAATGTATACAACACTCTTTTTCTTTGCTCACAATCCTCATTCTATAAATATGTTAAGCATTATCATCATTAATAAAAGAGAGACTCCATATTCTCAGAGTGGAGTTAATGAGCACATCCATATGATAATTATTGACATTGAGAGAAGGATACATCTTGCAAACTAAAGATGACTTATGGAAGGACAGCAACATCTAAGACAGCCTTCTCGTTGCTTTCGCAGGATTACCTTGACTGCATCAGGGACCAAACAAAACTTCCTCTGGGGACAGAAGAAAGATCAGCCCTTTTTGGAAACATACAAGATATCTACCACTTCAATAGGTAAGTGACTACTCAGAAGATTGCTCTCACATGGGGACATTATGAATTTCTCTCAAATGAATATGGACTAAGAAAACTTTGCCTGGAACCCTTGATTTGACTTCATAACATTGTGTGGGCTCTTGCGTCGTGAAATCTTCCACCCGGAAGCATTCTGTTTTTTTCTTTTTAATTTATTTACTTTTAGAGAGAGGGGAAGGGAAGCAGAAAGAGAGGGAGAAACACATCAGTGTGTGAGAGATACAGTGATCAGTGGCTTCTCACATGCCTCCAACTGGGGACCTGGCCCACAACCCAGGCATGTGCCCTGATTGGAAATGGAACCAGTGACCTTTTGGTTCGCAGGCCAACACTCAATCTACTGAGTCACACCTGCCGGGGCCCAGGAAGGCCATTCTTGTTTGTGTATGAGTCTCCCATGTGTTCAGTATCTTGTCCCGCTGCATCCTCCTGGCTCAGAGCAGAGACCTGTTTTCCCTGGCAGAGCATTCTTCTCACACGATACGAGTGGGGCCTCCAAAACTCCACACGGGTTTTGTCCGCAGCATCCTCACCTCCACTTCCGAAAGTGTCCTTCCGCCTGGCCAGAGGGCAAGACGCAATAAACACAAAATGAGTACTTAAGTCATATATGTTAGTTGGTATTAGTTAACAATTAAAATTGTAAATGATTAATTCAAACATGTATTCAGTACCTACTATGTAGCAGGCACTGGGCTAAGATCATTTCCTTAGGAAACAAGACAGCCAGGGAGCTGAAGGGGCAAGCAAGTCACTTATTATAAAGTAGTGTGATACTTTTTGGAAGACCAGGTAGTAGGCAGGTTAAGAGCACAGACTCCAGTATAGCAACAGTGATCCTGAGAAAGAAGAACAAAGTTGGAGGAATCATACTATCTAATATCAAACTATACTTTAAGGCCCTAGTAATCAAAACAGCATGGTACTGGCATAAAAAAGACACATAGGTCAATGGAACAGAATAGAGAGCCCAGAAGTAAACCTACACCTTTATAGTCAATTAATATTTGACAGAGGAAGCAAGCACATACAATGGGCTAGAGATAGTTTATTCAATAAATGGTGTTGAGAAAATTGGACAGACACATGCAGAAAAGTGAAACTAGACCACTTTCTTACACCACACAAGAATAAATTCAAAATGCATCAGAGGCTTAAATGTTAGACCCAAAACCATAAAAATCATAAAAGAAAATATTGGCAGCAAAATCTTGGAGATATTACTTATAGCAATATTTTATCAGATGTATCTCCCCAGTCAAGGGAAACAAAAGAAAAAGATAAACAAATGGGACTACATCAAACTAAAAAAGTTTTTGCACAGCAAAGAAAATTGCCAACAAAATAAAAAGATAACTCATAGAATGGGAGAACATATTTCCCAATCCGTCTGATAAGGGCTTAATATCCAAAATTTATGAACTCACAAAACTCAACACCAAAGAACAAACAACCCTATTAAAAATTGGGCAAAGGACCTGAATAGACAAAGAGGACATACAGATGGCCAGTAGACATGTGAAAAGATGCTCAAAGCCACTAGTCATCAGAGAGATGCAAACTAAATCAACAAACAAGTGCTGACAAAGATGTGGAGAAAGGGGAACCCTTTTTTCACTATTGGTGGGAATGCAGACTGGTGCAGTCATTGTGGAAAGCAGTATGGAGGTTCCTCAAAAAAAATTAAAAATGGATCTGCCTTTTGACCCAGCTATCCCACTCTTGGGAATATATCCAAAGGAACCCAAAACACTAATTCAAAGGAACATAAGCACCCCGATGTTCCCTGCAATGAATATATTTACAATTATTTACGTATGCAGGATATGGAAGCAGCCCAAGTGTCCATCAATAGATGAGTGGATAAAACAACTATGGGACATTTATACAATGGAAATCTACTCAGCCATAAAAAAGAGGAAAATTTAACCCTTTGTAAAAACATGGATGGACCTGGAGAACATTATGTTAAGTAACATAAGCCAGTCAGAGGACAAATACCATATGACTTCACTCATATGTGGAATCTAATGACCAAACTGAACTAACAAGAAAAATGGGGACAGGCTCTTAGATGGAGAGCAGGCTGACAGCTGGGGAGGGGGCAGAGGTCAGTGGGTGGAGAGATTGAGCAAAAAGGAAAAAAGACTCACGGACATGGACGACAGTGTGGTGACTGCTGGGGGGAGAAAGGTATAGGGGACTAAATGGTAATGAAAAAATACAATGAAGATCAAATTTTTTTTGAAAAGAGCACAGGCTCTGGCTCCCAAAATATCTGGGTTTGCATCCCAGCTGAACCATGTGCATATCCTTTGGTGAATTTTAGTGAAGTAAAAGAAAGAACTTGCTCAGTTTAAGTCTTTGCTCCAATCTTCCTATCTTAATGCACTTACCCAGAAACCCACCTGACCCCCTGACACGCACACGTTAACTGCTCAGCTCTCTTTTTCTCCTGGAATTTAGCAACTTCTAACATAAAATATGGTTGACTTTTGGGATAGAAATCTTGTTTCTCTCTTCCCCACTGCCACTCACAGAACACTCCCAGGGGACAGGGATCCATCTGGTCTTTTATTGCCCAAGTGCTTAAAACCGCACCCGGCCAATAGGGGGCATCAGAACTTTCGTGGAATGAATGAATACAAAAACATGTGTCTACCTCGTATGGTTATTGTGAAGCTGACCCACTTAAAGTGCCTAGTTCAATGCCAGCACACAGTAAACACCCAAATATTAACCAGTGCTGACATTGATTTTGATATAGTAAAACCCCGTTATCAAGTGTTTCAGTGTCCTGCCATTATGAGACTCAACCACAATGCAAATTTTAAATCCTCCCCAACCTTTTCATACTGAAATTGGAATACATGAGCCCTTCGAGGGCCGGATCCACATCTCTGTTGCTGTCTTTGAGTCCTGAACTCCTAGCACAGGCCCCGCCTCCGGGAGGCGTGTTTGCTGAATTGCATCAGCTGCATGCTTCCATTCTGGAAACCTAAGCATGTCAAAAATGCCGGTGTTGCCACATCTCTGTCATTTGATTTAGTAGCCTGTGAAAACTGGTTTGCATGTTCTGAAACGGTGGTTCTCAACCTGGGCTACACACTGGGTGGAATCACCTGGGAAGCTCTTTTTAAAAAGTATGGTGGCTCCTAAGCCCAGAAGTTCTGATGAGTTGGTCTGGCACGGGGATGGGGTATAGGGACGTTTTAAAAGGTTCTCAGATGTTTGTAACGTGCACCACAGTGGAAAAATACTATCCACGTCAAATAACCACTAGATAGGAAAATAGAGAAAAGACAAACAAGCTAGACTAGGGGACGTGGAGTCCATGTGTTCACATCATGGGTCCATGTTAGAGCAGGCGATCGGAGTCCACCGGCAGTGCCTTAACGGGGGGACAAGGGCCGAGGCCACAGTGCTGGCGGGCCCAGGAGTGGGGCCCCCTGTGGATTGGCTGTAAGCTGGTGGCAATGACTGTTTATCTAGCGCTTGCTTCATGCCAGAGGTTGTAGAGCTTCGTGTGTGATCACCTTATATGCATGCCTCATCTGGGCTTCTCTGACTCCAGACCTGTTGTGGCAGGATCCAGGAAGGGTGTTTTACCCCCTGGAGTTCAGATCTTCATGTGTCTCCTAATTTCAAGAAAGATAAGAATGGAGTTGCATCTTCTATCCACCAGCTGGGGCCTTGGCAGCGGGGCGTGGGCATTGGAGCCCGGTCTGCAACAGCTGGAAGAGTGAGAAGACCTTTCTGTTCCTGAACTGGCCCTCTGTTCTTTTCTCTGTGGTGCTCCTGGACCAAGGAAGTCAGACGTGATGAAATAACCCAAGTCAGAGTGAATGAGTGTGGTGATGATGACTCGTGAGGTGTCTGCATAGTGACACAATGATACGTGACCCAGTTTGTGCCTGTCCCTTTTGTAGGTCACATTTCTATAGCCCCCTGCACATGCATGACCTCATTTAACCCTCCTACCTCTCTGAAGTAGACCAGGCACACCTCTCAGAGACAGGGCACCCATCCGACAGGCCCGCAGTCTGCTGTGTGTGCAGAAAGGCTCAGGACACAGAGCTAGGAACACAGTCTAGCCTATTTTCGATGCCTTGGTTTTTGTCAAACCTCTATTGTTATTATTAGTATTAGTATTTTATTGTTTTCAATAATATCTTCTCATTAAACTTTTATAGTTAAATGGTACTATATTATCCCTATTCATTTTTATTTCCTTTCTCCTAATCTGGAGTCTAAATTCAGAGCTCGGATGTTTTTGCTATTATAATTGGTCAAATAAGAATAGTGATATTATTTTTCATGTTACTGCCTCTTATGAACCTTTTATTAACTATCGCCCTATATCAGTTGATTTCAAAGGTAGAAGTACCCAGCCGATCTATGGCTGGGGCTTGAAATAATTTTAAAGTTTCTATTATTAGTTCTGGTCCAGGTTTTTCAACATCACGTATTGCTGTGACTAACTAAGCAAGATTTAAATCTCTAAAATTAAAGAGGGCAAAAAGCAAGTGGTTTTATGCTGACCTGAAAAATTCATCTGAGTAGATTTTGTTCTTCAGGAAATATTTCCAAAATACAGAACAGCACAGAGTAAACACCCATGAACCACCCCACTCTGTCGAAGCCTTTCCTTGTGACATATTTGCCCTAGAAAGTCTTTGAAGCATAAAGATGTTACAAATCGTGTTGAAGCCCCACATGCACCACCCCCACTGCAGTTCACTCTGGGGAGAATGGCACAGTGATGGTAAACCAGCTCCCCAGGGTGAGGACAAGGGAGAGGGAACCTGAGATCGAGAGTGTTTGCCAATTCCTACCGTGCAAATGCTCTATCGCCGCAGATTTTAGGCTACGAACAAGACATCGCTGAACAAGACAACTTCCAAAACAGGGAAGTAGGACGAGCTACACAGAGTTGGCTCAGACCAGCCAGTGTAATCTGGCTCCACATACCACCATAACTGCAGCTGCTGGCCAGGGCTTGGTTTTTCATTCCCAAGTATGATTCTTTTGCCATGACTCTGTATGTAAGTGCTTATTTAAAACATGTGACATGCTTTCACTTATTTCAAACATGACATAAATTGTGTCAATTTTTCACAGTTTTTTTTTCACTTAACACTGTTTTTGAGCTTTATCGCTCTATTTCATTTTAATTGCTATATAATACTTTATTGGGGGGATATATTACTTTGTCTTTTGTCGATTACAGTAAGACTGCGCATCTTTTCTTGTTCATTGGCTCACATTCATTGCTCATTTGCCTGTTGGGATTTTCCTTTTTCATATTGCTGCAGAGGAGTTGATGAATTCTGGCTAGTGATCCTTGTGGGTTACGTGAGTTGCAAATCATGCCCTAGTATGAGACTTGGTCTTTTGTTTAACTTTAGTTGTGGTTTCTTTGAAAAGGAGTTGTGTAATTCATGAGTTTGACTACACTAAATAAATATACTTTTTATAGTATGTGGGTTTTCTGTTGTGTTTGAAGAAGTCTCTCCTGTTCTCAGTTCATAAATTTATTGTTTCCTACAAGTCTTATCATCTTGCTTTTTACATATGCCTTAATCTAACTGAAATTGATGGAAGCACAGCGTATGTTAGGAAAGCCAAATCCTTATTTTCATCTGGCTAGCCCACGACTCCATCACCGCTGGTCGAAAACACATCCTTCCTATGCTGACTTATGGTTGCACTTCTTCCCGTGGCCAGTTTCCGTGTGTGCATGGGTCTGTGCCTGAACTCTGCGTTCCGTCCCGTCGGCCCAGGGAGTTGTCCCTGCCCAATCCCACTTTGTCTTCATTATTAAGCCCATATTGCTCCTCTTCAGCACTGGCTTAGCTTTTCTAGACTCTTTTGTACTGGCAAGTTCAGTGAAGAACTCTGATGGCATTTTTATTGGGACTGCATTCAATTTATAGATTAATTTTGGCAGAATTGACATCTTTATGATATTGAATCATCCCTTCCATAAACATAGATCTCTTAAATCAAGACTTTTTAAATGTCCTAAAATAATGTTTTATAATTTCACCACCATATTCATACATGTAACTGTAAATTTTCTATTTTTAATTGGCTATTATTGTCATCTAGGAATGCTTTTGACTTTTTTATGTTGATAATGTATCCAACTAACTTTCTAAATTTTCCCATTAGTTCTAATAATGGTTTATAGTTTTTTGGGGGGAGGAGTTTCATTGCAGACAATGGTATCTGAAAATTAGAAGAATTGTTTTGTCTTCCTGTACAGTTCTAACCTCCCTCCCCCTCCACCTTTTTTCATGTGTTATTGCTTTGGTAAGTCCCACCATATAATGTCGATCGCATGTTGACATCCTTATCTTCTTTCTGACATTAGTGGGAATTCTTCAACTGTTTTTACAGTTGAAGCATTTTACAGTTTTATAGTTTGATGTTTCCTCTGACCCTTAGAAAAACACTTTTTCCTATTCTGCTAAGATATTATTGGGAATGAATATTGGATCTTATTAAATGTTTAATATGCCTCTAAGAAAATAAGCATATGATTTCCTCCCTATTGAAAATCTGGTAAATTATATTAATAGGAATTCTGATTTGAGTTATACATATATTACTAGAAGAAACTTTACCTGGTCACAGATAGTTGTTTTAGATATTTATGCACTGATAAGCTTGATTTGTTCATAATTTTCAAAGAATTTTTTCATTCATGTCCATAAGTGATAATAGTATATAATTCTTCATACAGTCTCTGTTCAATTTTGGTATATGACTAGATTTAAATTGTTATATCACAAAACCTTCCAGCATGAAATGTTTTGGAATGCAATTGAGACTTCATCTTTTTCTTTCTGTGTATCAAAATCTCTTTTTCTCTCCTGATGCCTGTGATAGCCTAGATATTTAAGTCTCTAGCATGGTGTCTAGAAGAGATGATCCCCAAATGGTCAGGAAACTAGGTCTTTCAAAAAAAGGCCACTTTCCCCATTTTACCTTGTCCCTAAAATCTCAAACCCTTTTTTTCCTAAACTGCCAAACAAGGAAGAAATGCTAGCTGTTTTATAAAGCATCACTCTCTTGGAATAGAGAAGAGTTCTTGAAACTGTAACTTTGGTCTTCAAGAATAAAAACTGAGGAACTAGAGACCATTCCTCCATAATAAACTTATATTTCAAAATTATTTTTTAGCAAATTAAAATCATCAGAACTCCCTTCTTCAAAAAAATGGAGTAAAAATTTCCTTTTTCTTTCAACTTGCTTTCAACACCTGTGTGGAATCCCTACGGCATATAAAACGCCGGGCTGAGTCTGGTAGTATGGAAATGAATAACACCATTGTATAGCAGCGGCAGTAAGTCATATAATCAAGGCCTGCACAAAATGCTTTGAGAACTCTGAGGAACATGCAATTAATCTTATCCGAGGAGGCTAGTGAAAGCTTCACAGAGCCAGGAAGACAAAAAATGATGTGGGCCATGCTTTTCTTCTCCCTTGAAATGTAATTTAGAAGATGAATCGTGGGCTACATATCACAGGAGGGCAGGGAGAGATGGCACCAGTTATCATTTCTTGTAGTACATTTTCCTACCACTGGAATGTTTGTAATTTCTGCACGATGGTAGACACATTTTTAACCACAGGCTGTGTTCCTGTGAACTGTTCACACCTAGGACATTTAGCACTGCTCGTCTCTCCCCATTTTCTGTCTCCGCATGCGCATGTGCCCCTGTGGATACCAGGCGCCCAAATGCGAGCTGACTGACATCAGTGGGTGGGAAATGGAGGTGGTGCTTCGAGTCTGCTGCAGACCAGAAGGGAAGAAGCCCCATTCCTGAATCTTTCACTGTAGGGCAGTTGGGTCTTCAAGGTCAAAATACAGTTTCCAACTTCAAGGTTGTGTCAGTGGTCAGAGAAAATTTTTTACGTAACACATTCTGTAAAAGAGAACTGTGTTTCTTTTAATTTCCCATCCAAATGAGAGACTCCAGCTCAAGTAAAAAAAAAAATCTTACTTTCTTTCTTATAGTCCTGTTCAAAAAAATAGGATGTATTTGGAACAATTACTCAGGGAAAAGGGAAAATTCCCCAAACCTGAAGGTAGGATGAGTCTAAGTTTCATTTTGAGTACAAAACAGAATCTGCAAGTCACGCCTTCCCGGTGATGCACAGGTGGAGTTGTTCATCGGCGGCACTGATGCAATGAGAAACCGAGGCCCCGCCCCGTTAGGCTGTAACTTGAAAGGGACAGTCCGGTTTCTGACCTTTATGGAGCCTCTCCAGGGGCTGCCATACCCCGTCCCATGGCGCCATCTGTGCACCCACAGTACATGGTATTTTATTTTACAGTTAGTCTTCTTCTTGTGTCTTCCACACTCCCTTTTTTTCATCACACTCCAGCCGTAGGAGCTTCTTTTCTATACCTCGCACAAGAACACGCCAAGCTCCTCCTTTTATTTTAGAAAGGACTCACAGACAGGGACAACAGCGTGATGATTGCTGGCGGGAGGGGAGAGATAAGGGGACTAAATGGTAATGGAAAAAAGGTACAATAAAGATTAAGTTTTTAAAAAGAGTTGTAAAGGAAAACTGGCCAAATGACTCAAATAAGGCCTACCTTGTAGTCAGACACCATAATGCAGAACGTAGCCCTCAGCCTTCTTGAGTCAATCAGGAAACAAACCTTTCAAGAGGTATGTTTATAATAGAGCACAGGACTGGGATTTGGAGCCCTGACACTAACCCCAGCCTTGGGTGGCCATTAATAACTATCTGTGTGATCTAAGGTAAACCGCCTCCCTTTTATGAGCCATGGTTTCCTCCCCTTAAAATTAGGGGTTGGGACTGAGCAACCTCCCAGATCTGTGGTTCTTGAGCAATCAGTGCCATGCATTTACCTGTGAGCTTTACCTAGGGCCTGGGTGGGTCACCTGAGACACTTCCTCCTGCCGCGGAGTCAACTCTGGAGATGAAATGAAAGCTCAAAAGGGAGCTTGATGAGCACAACATGTAGAGCACAAGGAGCTAAACATTGTCAAGGACTATTTCTGCTAGGCTGTGAGAAGTAACAGGATGGATTCTGCTCAGAATTCTTTCGTGCCCAGAGAGAGGATTTGTATTGAAAGACCAGGACACAAAACCTGCATCCAAAGCCCTCCATCCTTCCTGTAATGGGGAACATGAGCCTACAATGTTGCTGCTTTGGCTTTTCTTTTTCTTCAACCTTTTATCTCCATCCAGTGTTTAGGTCCCAACGATTAGATTTCAACTGCATTTAATGTAATCATACCCATCTTCCAATAAAGACTTTTTTGCATTTTTATTCATTTATTTGAGCCAAACTGATGACATGCGCTGGGGAGCAAGGTCTCAGATGCTCCTGTAAAAGATATTGATATGAATATCAGAACCATATTTTCCTAACTATAAACAATCTTACAAAGGGATCGTTTTTATAAAAATATTCTGAAAGAATGTTTGAAATCGAGGCTATCCTGAAATCATACATTTGGTCAAAGATCCTTTTGAAGTGCAAAGCAGACCAATGGGTTTTAAAGGAACAGGGTGTAGTACATCGGTATGGTGTTAGACTCCAGCAGACCTCTAAGAAACTGCCCTTTGTTGAGTTCCAATGTAATATCCGAGAAAAGTAGCCCCACTTATCTAAAGGGCCATTAAAATATTCCTCCCTTTTTAAATAGATACATGTGTGTCAGGCCAGAATTTTTTCTATATACTTCAACCAAAATGATAGATTGCCATAGATTGAACGCAGAAGCAGGCATGAGACACCACCTGGGTTAAGGTAGATGTCAGAGATCTACAAAAAAATGTAAAACAGTGCTACTCCTCTAATTTTTTTTTACTTTATAATACCCTCACAGAAAGTTATTTAGGTTAGCGTATGCTTCTATTTATCATGAAGTGAGTTGATTGATTTTTAAAAGTTGTTTTAATTTTTAATGTGGAAAAATATTGAGAGATATAACCCGCATAAAGAACTCTTGAAATTCTACCCAAAAGCTCGGGATCCGGGGCCTTGGAGTGAGGAGCTCCCGTGACGGGCTGAACCTCTTCGAAGGGTTCGGTCAGCTCTGCCGTGTCTCCCCTTCAAGGAGAAAAGGGCAAGGGAAGACCCCCCAGACATCCGGGCAGAGCCCCCTACAGGGAAGACAGAAGCCAGGACGTTCTTCTGAGAAAAGGGAGCTGGACCACAACCGAGGAGCAGGAAGGAGAAAGTCCAAAACAGTCACAACAATGTCATCCTCCGAGATAAACGACCCTGCACCCACAAAGTAAGAACAGAAACATCTAAAGAGCTTACTTAAAAAAAACCACTTTGACATGAAAAAGAAGACACTAAAAATGAAAGAATTTCATAAAACGGGATGGAAAATAAAGTTGAAGTGTCCCCCCCAAAACAGAATGAACAAGAAGAAGGAAAATAGGAGAGTGAAAATGGGAATAGCAGGAGCTTCAAAAAGAAAGAGAAGAGAAAACGGAGGGAAGGAAGCACCAAAGCATCTTCAGAGACGGGGAGGTGCCTGAGCTTTGGGGTCCCAGGATCGGTAACGTGCTTGACAAGTAGGAGGGCCCCAAAAGCTTTTTTTGTTTATGGTTTATGATAGAAGTTAACACTGAGGAATTGTTAAAATATCAGTGTATTCAGTAACGAGAAAAAGAAACCCACAGATTTTTAGAAAACTAATTTTACTGCTCTTCTCACTAACATCCTTGGCGTGCTGGCATTGTTGACGTTTTGCACGTCTCTGTACTGCCTGAGTTCCTGGGGGACAGCAGGACCCTCACACCTGCTTCCACTTCCCATCTGCTCCGGATCCCCCAGCCCCTGGAGACGCCCGCCTCACTCTCACGGGACAACGGACATGTGGGGTCGGAGTATTTTTATGGAAGTGGTGGCCCTCTGCACCCCCTGAATGGGTCTCAGGACCCTGAGGTTCACTTTGAGAACTGACGTTCAGGAATATTTCCCAAATATTCACATTGGCTCTGTTCATGAAAAAAGACCCACCCCAAAGCCACCCATCACAGAATTTCAGAATTATATTAACAAAGAAAACTCTAAAATTCCCAGAATAGAAAAACAGGTCAAGCGGAGCCTGGACCATAAATCAGAGTTCATGAGGCAACAGACAGTTTCCCAAATACCCAGAGAAAATGACTTCCTACCAAGAATTCTCTCTCCACTGACACAATCAGCCAAGTGTGAAGGGGGAACATTTTGAAATACTCAGAAAATTTACCACCTGTGACCCCTACTCAGACAGCTGCTGGGTGTGGTAACCTCCCAAAGGAGGAAATACATCTGAAATGGCATCTGAGAAACCAGGTTTCCAACAAAGGGCCAGGTGAAGGGCGTCCCCAGGACGGTGTTGGAGATAGAACCCAGCAGGCCGGGAGGGCCACCTGCTCACGTGGGAGCCGAGGACACGGGGCCCCCAGAGGGAGGTCACCAGGGAAGAACACGACCAGTGGATAATCTGATGTTTGCACACTTACACTTCTGGCACAGAGTTGGAGAATAAACTCGTGGTGTGTACTTTGATATAAAGCACAAAAAAAGGGGAGAGAATTTTAAATACAGGGAAAGCATTAATGAACAAGAAAGGAAATATAATTATGGTATACCGCAGGGCTCAGCTGAGAATAGTATTTAAAATGTAATAATACCTAAAAATATAAGCTCTGCCTTTATTCAAATTTTGTAACAACTCATCGAGAACATGGGAGGAAGGTGGGTCTGGGGAAATTCAGACGTCAGAGCGTGGAAGGCTGAAGAGTAATGACGATGCAGTATCGACCTCTTTAGAAACATCGAAACAGCCGGAAACAGCTTCAGCCGAAGATTCTCCTAGAGACAGGCCATCGAAAGCGGGAAACAGAATGCGGCGCTATTTACATTTTTTGTCAAAATATATCATGCACAGCTAACTAAAAGAAACACTTAACATAGTAAAATATGTATCATTACAACTTACACGAAGTGCAATTTGGAAATGTGTTAACATTGGCACTGAGAATGCCCTTTGACACAGCAATTCCATTTGTAGAATTTTGTCCAGTAGTAGGAAATTAGTTAAATTAATTAGGCTATGTCCAGCCAATGAAATATGATGCAGTCGCTTCAAATAATGAACCATTAAAAAATAACATAGATTTACATCTATGAAAACACATCTTCTTTCCTAATATATCCTTTAAAATTTATTTATTTATTTATTTTTAGACAGGAGGGAAGAGAGGTAAAGAAACATCAGTGTGTGGTTGCCCCTCACACTCCCCCACTGGGGACCTGGCCCGCAACCCCCAGCATGTGCCCGGACTGGGGATGGAACCCTCTGGTTCATAGGCCCGCACCCAATGCACTGAGCCACACCAGTCAGGGCCCTCACATGTCTTTCCTGTAGAGCACTAGTTTTGTTTAAAATTTTATTTTAGTGTGATTTTTCACAAAATGTCTGACTCTTCCAGTGGATCCCAGACTCCAGGAGACCAGGGGCCAGATCTCGGTTTGCTCACTGACGTGTGTGCTCTTACTGCCGGCACGATGCCGCGTACCTGGAAGGCCATTCCATGGCTGCGTGTGGGCACCTGTGCAGACGGGGAGAACGTCCAGAACACTTCATGTTAGTCAGAGCTTATCTCTGGGTGGAGGAGTTATGGGTCCGACCAGTGTTCAAATTCTTACTCCGCCATGACCTTGAGCAAGTCCCTTATCAAAACCTTGAATGTAATGACCACAGGTCCTCAGTTACCCAATTAAATGATTCCTTGTAAAAGCCATGCACATGTTTAAACTTCTAAATTGTATAACATGTCTTCAACCATAAGACTACAGTCTAATATTTCTTTTATTTTTTTTATTAGTGAACTTCTGCAAGATTTGGAAAACTGTGAAAATGACCCTGTGGCCATAGCAGAATGTTTCGTGTCCAAGGTAAGCTTGGCTCATTGCTCTGAGCCGACCCGGACAGACACCGACACGAATTGTTCTCGCTTTACAGTCAAAATGGCTTGCGTGTTCCATGTGGGGTGAAGCTAGCCACTAATCTCACTCACTCTGGTTTCATTTCTCCTTTTCTTTTTTATCAGCAAGGAAAAAATAAATACTGTTAGTGTCTCCAGTAAGTTAGGTAGGTAGTACTAACTTAGTCATTTTCCTGGAATTCATATAGTAACTGAATGATATTACTCATCTTTCCTAGAAAACAAAACAAAACCTCTAAATTTGGGGAAAGTCAGAATGGTAGAATGTTAGAAAAATAAATAAATATAAAATACTACTAGACTAGTTAGGCTATAAGTATGTTATATAAAACATATATGGCACTGCCCTAGGCTATATAATTATCATTTAGGTTAGGGGATAAAGAGAATTATTCTCTTACATTTTAAAAATGCATTTCTATTTCTCTTAAGCCGCATTGATGGTTTAGAAAAATACAAGGAAAAGACTTGACTTTTAAAGCTTACAGGACAGTTGGTTCGTCCTCTGTGCTGGGATAGGAGATAGAATTCTGAAACATACAAGGCAATCCTTTGCAACATTACTTTTGGGAAATGCTACCCACTATATATGGATCCTCTCCAAAGTTTCTCTGAAAAAGTCAACTTTGTTCAGAAAACCTCTAGCAGAAATTGTTTTGCAGCAAAACTCTGTGTGATTGGTGTCTGCAGTTGTGTCTTCACCTGTACGAAGGTTTAAGTGCAGCTCATGATGGTCCTTTGGGACCAGCTGAGAATTAGCGCCTCATTTCCAGCTCCAGAGTTCGCAATGCCAAGGGAACTCGGAGACATCCTCCCAGGTTGCCCCACTCCGGACCCGTCCCGCAGGGGCATTTGTGCCAGCTGCAAATCCATTCGTTGGTTTTGCTGCTGAACATCACACTCTGGGTTTTACTGAGTGTGGCTCCTTACAGGCATTTGATGGCTGTGGGTGTTAGACACTCCTGACTTTTTGGGTGGGTGCGAGTGTGTGAAATTGTGAAATGTTTGTGCTCACAGGGTTGCATACGATTCTTTTCCCAAGTCGCCTGTGTCATAATTAATCCTCCTAAAGGGTAGGAGTTTGAAAAAGAGAGGGAAAATGAAAGCAGGAGAAATGGGTCGAAAGATATGCCAAGTATATCAAAGCAGATATGTTAAAATAACCACAGCACGTAAACAACACAGGCTTTTGGAAACGTTCGGGCTTTTACTGGTAACTGTAATCACAAGTTGATTAAAGACGGTCCAGCATATGCTTAGCTCTGGCTTAATTATTCACATAAAAGTTTGTTTATGTGCTGTGTTGCCAACTCCCAAATCCTATTTTTCATTGTAATACTGCCAAGTTTAATTAGAAGACTGACTTTCGGCGCTCCACACTTTCCCGGGGAAGCAGGCAGCGGTGAGGGAGCGTTTGGTTCTGGCGCAGCCTGCTTTTCACTCGGCACCCCAAAATTCCGAAGATGGCACGTTTGCTGAGACGACCAGCTGCCCCACTCTGGGGAGGAATGGAAAGTGCGTTAATTGACAGGCTATTAATGAAAGAACAAAAGCTGGCGGTTGACTTGGGCTTTTATTTGAATCACTGGGGCCTACACAGAGATTCACCCTGACCTTGCTCTTGTGGTCTGTGGAGGTTCCAAAAATCTTTACTGACGGCAGAAGAGCACAGGGCAGCCTTCTGACCTGCGTCTCATAAAAGAACAGGTCCTCGCAGGTCATGGGCAGGGAGGACCGAGACAAAGGTCCCTACTGGGCAGGCCAAGCAGCCTCTCAGCTGAGCCTTTGTCTGCTCCTTGGACTTGAGAAACACCTGCAGCAGGTTTACCTCTGTTTCCTGCCTTTGCCTCCACCCTCATTTCCACCCCCGACTGTCACCTGGGCTGACCCTGGGCCGCACTGAGCGAGGAGACAAGGCTTGGCTTCAGAGGCCCAAGGTCCCCTGTTGACCTCCTCCTTTCCCTTGATACATGCCCTTCACCCCGCTTGGGGCCTTTCTCCCTCCAGGGCCCAGATATGTACTTACGAACAGAAAGCGTCCTCAGGAAGTGCCGATCACCCATATTCATGTCGGGGCAGTGTGGCCTCATCCATGGGCTATTTGTATGTTAAGTCTTTCTTGTAGGCTCCAGGGGAACTTCTCAGGCCAGTGAGTGAGTGTATGAGTGTGTGTGTGTGTGTGTGTGTGTGTGTGTGTGTGTGTGTGTGTGTGTTGATTGATTCAATAGACATTTGAGCACCCTATGAGCTCGGTTGGACAGCCCTGACTACCTTATATTTTTGTTTTTTCATAATGAAATATCTCTTTTCTACATCATCTCTCATTGCAGTCTGAAAGACTTGAATAGCCAGAAGGAAATAGCTATTTTTGTATAATTTCTTTATTGTTGCCTTCTTTTCCCCTAAATACTTCTGAAAAGGATTTGGGGAGGCAAATATCAGTAGGTATTTAAGGATTAACTAACTAGGAACTATTGCTTTTTGCATAAAGCTATTGTTTGAAATGTTGACAGATCTTACAGATCTAAGATCATATGTACATTTGGTTCTATATTAAAAATATAAAGCCAATTTGAATCAAATCCCTCAACTTTAATGTAGGACTACAGTCATGATGTCACAAAATACACAGAAATTCTCAATTGCCCAGAAGTCTTGCAGCTTCATTAGGGACAGGCTTGCACAGGTTAAATATAGGTTGCAATTTATACATTTTCACTGAGGTCGTTGATTTTAAGTGTGGTATTTTAAATAATCCTAAACTTCTCAAAAATTAAGGAAAGACAACCTGGTATTGTTCAGTCTTAGGCTGAGTGTAGCAGGAAGCAGGAAAGACACAAGAAACTGAGAGTGTGTGAGCAAACGCAGAGAAAACTCCGGTCTGACATTAATTTACTAGACCTTGAGCAAGTGACTCTGCTTTTCTTGTCCTTGGAGTCAGGACTGGCCACCCCGGTGCTCTCGGGAGCTCAACCAGTGGACACGGTGCACAAATGGGAGGCTGCAGCCAGCTCAGTACTTGCCTGGTCTCGTGGGGACATAAGTGTCATGTGAATCTGTGGGCCCAGGACCAGTGGATCTACTGCTTTTTCAGGAGAAACCAGAAATCAAGATTTTTTTTTACCTATCTTTTAGAAGTTGGTAACTAATTTGGATTCTTTTACAGTATTATGCTTGAAAGCTTGGCAGCCTTCTAAACTGGCGAGGCCACAGAGAAACAGGTGCTCACACAATTACAGGGAAACCAAATGGCAAGGCCTGTCGGAAGGCAGTTTGGCTCCATCTGGCAGAAGCAGCCTGAACGCACCCTTTAATCCAACCATTCTACTTCCGGAAATCTCCAAAGATACAGGGACAAAAATTCAATAAGTGGGATGCTATTCTTTGTAGTAATAATTGTTGCAATGTACAGATATATACAATTTATAGGAACATGTCTATACGTATACATCCATGTATGTATAGAAATGTATAGAACAGCCCAAATGTCCATAATAAACAAGGTGCTAGTTGAGGAAACACATAACAGTGCTAGGAAGTAATGAAAGCAAATTAAGGACATCTCTCTATATACTAGGGAGGGGCAGGGTGTGCTGGGGGAAGGAATAAAAGTGTGTACAGCACTGTGGTTCTCAAGCGTAGTCCCTGGACCAGCCCCGTCTGGAAGCTTGTCTGAAAGCAAATTCCCAGGACCCGCCACAGCCCTACTGCATCAGCAACTCTGGGTGCTTGCTACCCAGTGTCCACGTTTTAATGGGCCCTCAGGTGAATCTGAAACACACTCAAGTTTGCGAGTCGCTGGCATGGTTTGCTTCTATTTATCTAGGAATGAGGGACAATATGCCTGTGTTTAAATGTGTATTTTTTAAAAAAAGAAGATAAGCTGTACAATGAAATATTGGCATCTTCTAGGGGAAGGGAGAAAATAAACTAGAATGGAAAGGAACAGGAACTAGACTTCTTTATGCATTTCCTTGTAGAGTTGACTTTGAAACCCGGGACGTATTTTACATAATTATAAAGCAAAATTAAAGTTTAAAACAGTCTCCAACAACTGAGAGCAAAGTGCAACAAGCCTAATTGTATAGCCACCTTGTGATATAATCACACAGAGGAAATTCCGACTGATTAAAAAACATGCTTGATATTTTATGCTAGAAAATATAATAGATAATATTCAACCTATATACACTCTTAACCATTTTCTGTAATGATATCATCTATGGTGGTGGTGGTATTTTGCCCTGAAATTATTGAGTGTATTGTGGGATAAAGCAAATGAGTATTTATGTAAATACTCATTTACGGTGTCATTGAGAACTAGAATTGGTAGGCAGAAGAAAATACGGGGTAAGAGTAACATTAATAAAACAGTATAGTCATGAATCTGAATTGCAAGTATTAATATGAGCTTAAGGATATATTTTATATTGAAAAAAAAAAACACCATTTTTCTAACTCTGTGCACTGAAAAGGCCTAGAACTAATCATTAACCCAGCAGCAAAAGCGTCCCTGCTGCCGACACTGTGGTTTCCAAATGCTGTTCCTACCGAATGGAGCCTGGGCTCCGGGAAGAATGAGCCGGGCAGGGCAACCTGTAGGATGGTCTGGAACTTCTTGCCGCATCAGGAAACCAGAAAGCTCCTCGAGGCTCTAGGTCAGGTCAGGAGCACTCTGTTCCCTTGCAGAGTGTGTTGCACATTTACACCCAGAATTGCACAAACTATCTGAGATACTCAGGAGACAGGCTCGTGTCATGAGAGAGACAAATTTAGAGCCCAGATGCTGTTTCTTTTTATGGTTTTTAAATGAATGTTGCTGTCTGCTTTTTTTGCCCATAAAAGCCTCTTTTGCTTTCTTGCAGAGTGAAGAGTTCCACATTTACACCCAGTACTGCACGAACTACCCCAGGTACGCTCCGTGACTGTGCAGGTGCACTTTTCTCCACGTCCGTATTCTGTCCAGTCCATCAGTCTGGAGCATGTCAGTGGCAGGCGCTACGTGCCTGGCCCAGCACACACGTGCAGTGTGTGCTGCACACTGTGGGGAAGCTAGGAGACCTGCTGAGAACGGATTGGGGGACAGAGGTGGGGGAGCCTGGACACCGATCTGCTCAGGATTCGGGCTCCCAGCACAGCCAGGGTGGGGAGAATCACGGAAGACCTGCAAAGAGACCAGAAGGTTGCTGGGTGTCCTTCAGTGGAAAACCAAGTAAACCAGTGTGCTCGGCTACAAGTCTCGGCTGTTAACCCTCTTGTACGACTGCCATGTTTTTAAAACTCTCAGAAGCAATGTTACTGAGTGTATATGATCTGGTTGGGGAGAAGATATGTTGTATTTCCACCAGCTAAGTTCTGTGACCTGTGTGAGTGCTGTGGAGTTCGGAGAAAGGAAAGGCCGTGGCAAGCTTAGGTGAGAAAAGAGGACCCGCAGTTTGCCCTGGACCCTGCCTCTGTGTTCCTGTGCTGGAAGCTCTGGCAGGTGGGCAGTTCAGGGACAGGGGCAGTCCATCCCCTGGACGTTACTACATGGACCATCTCAGCAAGGGAGTCAGGCCTAAGACCACTGTCTGAATGTCTCTTTTTGTGCACAAGACATTTATCGAGCACTTACTGATTCCTAGTCGCAGTAAAGTGATTATTGCTGTAAGCAATAATAATTGCTGGATTTAACTTCCACAGCAATCTGGAGATGTCCAGGGATTAAAGCAAAGCAGAGGAGCCATCGCAGTGCTGAGCATGTCCCAGGTCCCCAGCCTGTGCTGGTTTGCCGTCACCCTGCCCCATCCCCACCATGGAGATGAAGGAATGAGGCTCCAGTAGGTTTGCTGATGTTACCAGGGTCTCACAGCTGACGAGAGACCCTGAGAGGTTTTTCCAACTTCAGACCTCATGCTACTACATCCTTATAAGGTTTCCGGAGCTTCATGATCTGCACCCCACGCCCAGCCCCGACACCCTTTTGTGGTCACTTTTCCCACGTGATCCTTGCGTTGTTACCCCAGTGGCCAGCCAGGAAGAGGAGAGCCAGGGCGATTTTACCCGCTCTGTGCCCGTCATGGTAAAGACGTGTCCCTGAGGAGCAAGTGGGCGGTGGGCCCCACCTGGAAGAGAAGCAGCAGGCTGAGCCCCTAATGCTACTCAGTGGGAAGAACCAATGGGGCCCCTGCTTGACTGGCCCCAGAGAACCAGTGTGGATTAAAAGGCCAGGGCCTCGGTCCTCTGGATGGCAGGACACTTGCCACTGGGGGGTTGCAGTCTCCTCCTCCCAGTATTGGTCAGGGTGTCGGGCTGGGGTGACTTATTTGACTGGAGGCCAACCACACTTTCCCCAGGTTTCCCTATAGATTACAGATTACCTACAGTTACCTACAGGTTAGTACATTTAACACATACACACCTCCGCAGACACCCCCCATAGTCCACTCAGTTTCATGTCCAGGGGTGTCCAACCTTTTGGCATCTCTGGGCCACACTGGGAGAATAAGAGTTATCTCAGGCCCCACATTAAATACACAAACACTAATGAAAATTAATGAGCAAAAAAGAGTTTAAGTAAATTTACGGTTTTTGTTGGGCCGCATTCATGGCCATCCTGGGCCGCGTGCAGCCTGCGTGCCGTGGGTTGGACACCCCTCATTCTCTCCTAAAGTTTTCACATCTCTGCAGGGGATATCAGGGAACCGCAGGGTGCCCCAGCTAATAACCCCGTGGCGCTTATGCTGAAAGCCCACACTGACCCTCACGCAGAGAAATCCCAGAATCAACAGCTCAACTTCTTCCTGAGGGAAAAGAGAAAACACTCAAGACTCTGTAGAATCAACAAAGTTTTGGACCTGACGATTGGTCCCTGGGGCCCGAGAGGGGCCTGCTGGGAGATGAGGTCTGCGTGGATCTCGGCCTCCGCCGGCTGTTTGGAGAAGAGCTCCTGAATTTGCGGTGTCAGGAGCTTATAGTAAGATGTTTCTGAGTGAGGAATGAGAATGGAGAGCACCAAGTAAAGGCACCTTTTGATGCACTAGGCTTCTTTCTTCAGGGGAAAAGCAAGATCATTTGTGAAGGGACATTTTTAAGAGTCTGTCACTCACAGCATGGTTGCAAGCTTGGCGAATGCGGATAAGAAATAGGAACCATGCCCCTTGCCTCCTGGCACAGTTCATATTCTTTTGATGGTCAGGACCCAACTGAATGCAATAGTGAGATAAGTAGCAAGTTGGAAAAGATCAAATTAGTAAATACGGACTAACATAGTACAAACTCAGTGATGTGCAACAGAAGTAAAATATACTGAGATAAAGGAAGAGTAAGTCCCGGTGACTAGTGTTAAGGACAGTTTCTTGGAGAAAGTGATTTTTTATTTTGAATCTGACTTGAGGAAGGAAAAAATGTGCTGGAGATGCTTGAAAGACATTCTCATTAAAAAAAAAAAGACCTTTTAAGACATTTTCAGTGAAGCAGGCACATCCAGTTCTTGCCCAAATCTGTGGTTTTCAAGGTCATAGAAAAATTCTGCCTCTCGCCCCCTTGTCTCCGGTCAGTTTGTTTTCTGAGGCCCAAGGTTTCCTGTCCTGTTGTAAGCCAAGAGGGCCAGGTATTCCAGCCCATCAGACAACTGTCCTTCCCCCTTCAGACACAGGCTGGCGATATTAAATGTCGCCAGCACACCTTGACAGATGTCCACCTTCTTCATACCAGTCACGCCCCAGTGGTTCCTCTGTGAAGAGACACAGGCCGCCCCGCTTCCCCCAGGGAGGGGCCCGGGCCCCATCAGGTCATTGTCCTCAGATGTCGCCTGGTGCCCTGAATCCGGAGTTCAGGGTGCTCAGGGCCGGGGCAGGTTTCTCACCCTCAGACAAGAGCTGCAGATTCTCACCCCATGGCCCCTGGCCCCTGGCCCCTGGCCCCTGGCCCCGGAGCAGCTGATTCTGACTCTGAGAAAAGTTCCTTAGTTACAGAATTTTTTAAAAAGCTGTCGAAATCTCAAGTTGGCAGGGAAATAAACCTGTGTGACCAGATGGGCTCCAAAGGGATTCTAAAGGTGTCATTAGGAGACCTGCACTTAACTTCCTTCCCAGGAGTTTTATTTTGTTGTTTGCCTCTCTACCTGCTCTTCTAAATTAATCCTGAAAACAGGTTCCTGACTTGGGGAGAAATTACTTCCACCTGCCTCCTGCTAAGTTATGAGATCATAAAGTGTGTGTGACTGCAGAAGCCCACTAGCTTGCCTCATGTATAAGATCTGAGCATTGTTCCAACCGTTCTCCCAGGGTGCTCTGGGGCCATCCTCACTACCTTTGGGGGAGCAGAACAGAGAAGCCATCACGACCCTCTTTTCTAATCCACTCCAGGCGGCCCGCTCCTTAAGGAGGCAGGTTACCCCGCTGTTTCAGAAGCTGTCTTTAGAATCAGCACAGCCATTGGAGGGGGGAAGACGGGTCTGTTCAAAGATTGGCAAAGGAAAGTTGACCTGTGGGGCAAGGTCTCCAAGGACCTGCACACTTAAAGGCATGCTGTTTGCACTTTATACAAAAACAGCAGCAGAAGGGGTGATGATGTCTGGCTTGGGGCTGGATTTCCTGGGAAGAAGGAGCTCCTTTTCCCTGGTGCCAAGGGCTCCTTCCTTGCCATCTCACCTGTGGACACTGAATACGGATGTGTGGTTTGGGCACTGCCCAGAGACACCCAGATGGAGCCCGGTTGGGGCCTAACAGGCAGTGGGCATCCCCTTTGCTAAGCCACGTAGGGCCACGTAGGGGCCACATCCCTGGAAGGAAGGAGCTTGCTGCTTAGAAGCACTGTGTCTGCGTTACCATCACTGGTAGAGAGCCTTTTGCTAGTTCACTCACCCAGAGGGACTCCTCGGCCTAACTTACCCAGAGGCCTTCTCGTCTAGCTCCAGCCCTGTTGCTTCCCTACCTGCGTTAGGGCTTTTATACCTGCACCGGCATTTAAACCTGAATACCCATGTTAAGCAAGCATGTCAATGAGGGTGAAAATATTTATTCTTCTCGCAGATCTGTGGCTGTGTTAACAGAGTGCATGAGGAACAAGACCCTGGCCAAATTCTTCAGGGAGCGTCAGGAGACTCTGAAGCACTCGCTGCCCCTGGGGTCCTACCTCCTGAAGCCAGTGCAGCGGATTCTCAAGTATCACCTCCTCCTGCATGTGAGTTTCTGCCTCTGCTGGAGCTCTTTCCAGAGGATGAGGATTAAGTGTCTATATATTATTAGGTTTAGGGGGAAAAAAGATCAGAAAAGGCTGGGGACATATGGAAACATTTTCCACACTCATACTTTACAACTGACTAATCTGCTTTGAGGAATTAGAGAGATTTATTTATGTTCGAGACCTGCCCCCCCTTCACAGCAGCCCAGGAAAGGCTCGTTTTACCTCTGATTCTGAGACTGTTCAGGAGCCCCTCACTCTGGGCTGTGGCCGTTTCATGCAGGGAGTTCTCATCCTAATGAAAAACAGGTTTTTTTATGTTTTATTTTATTTCCATGAGCCCTGATTCATGGAAATAAATGGGAGGGAGAGCGATTTGTCATAGATCAGCTTTCGTATGAGCAGAGAGAAGGGGCTAAAATGGGAGAAGACAGGTGAGCAGCGTGATGAGTGATCTGTGAGCCGAGCCCAGCATCACGTCAAGGTAGCTTTTCTTTATATCGTTCCCCATTCTGTGGGCAAAATTCAAGGAGGCTTTAGACACAAAGGTAGACGTAGCACTCACATTCTCATTTCTCATCCTCTAAGGAAGTGGATAAAAATGGGGGAAAAGTGTTGTTGAAAGTAACTTTCATTTGTAGGCAGGATCGGGTAGCCTGTGCAGCAGGAGGAAGACAGCAGTGCACCGTGGTTGGGGGCTGGGGCAGGACTATAAATCACCGCCCGCGTGCACTGTGGCTCACAGGCAATCGATAAAAATAATAATAATAATTAATAAAAATAGGAAAGAGGTTTTAATCCAGAGTTTCTCTCCATATCAACACATCTGCAATTTATATGTATCTCTTTTTAAGTGACCCCGGGTTTCTAACTTGGACAAGCCAGGATTGCTCAGTCTACACACACAAAAAAATTTAAGAACCTTTATATTACAACTTCACCAGAAATTTCTTAACTTCGTCTCTTCGCCTGGGTGGCTCATCCTTGCAGAATCTGCTGTCCTCTGAAGGACATCAGATAGCACTTTAATTGTTAAATTGATGCTAATAACTTATTAGATTAGTGGGATTAATTTGCTAAATCAGTGCCCAAATAATTCTTAAATAAATAATACCTGTCCCAGGACAGACCGCTGCTAATATGACATCGAAGAGGAGTATGTCCCCACGATCTCTAAGTGTGGCCTTCTGGGCAGGAAGAGGGCTGTCAATCAAAAAAATGTCTAAGATCTCAGTGACATAAGCATGTCACATATAACAAGTCGTGATCCTTATGAAAAGTTAATTGATAGAAAAATCAGCCCTTATTGTCTAAATCAAGAGCTAGTGTCTTAGTCAGCCTGGGTTTATAAAAAAAAAAAGTCCCACAGACTTGGTGGAATTAGCAAAAACATGTATTTCTCACAGTTTCTGTGGCCCGAGATCAGGGGACCAGCATGGCTGAGTTCCGGTGAGAGCCCAGGGGGCCACAGACTCCGGACATCTCCTGTTCCCTCGCGTGGATTAAAGCAGCAAGAGGGCTCCCAGGGGCCTCTTCTCCGAGGGCGCTACCCCTAAGGGCCCCACCCGCGTGGCCTCTCCCAAAGGCCAGCACATGAGGGGTTTGTATTTCAACATAGGAGTCTGGGGATGGACACAAACATTCAGTCTGTGACAGCTGGTGAGGAAGTGAAAAGGGAAGAACAGCCATTAGATTCATCTAAAACGAACGACCAGTTGCCTTTGAAGTTTATCGCTTTATTGTTTATTTAGAGTGTTCCTTCTGTGTTCACATCACTTCAGAGTTGTGTAGCCATCTGTGAAGATCCGCACACGGACACACTCTGTACTCCTGAGTCTGCTGGCGAACAGGGTTGCCTCTCAGACTAAATGAAATAAGAAACGAAGAGTTTTTTAACTTTGCTGTTGATCTCATTTCTAAAAAAGTTTTCTTATCCTCACCTGAGGATATGTGTTGTTTTTTTTAAATTGATTTTAGAGTGAGAGGAAGGGGGAAGAGAGAGAGAGAAGGGAACACTGATGTGAGAGAGAAACATTCACCAGTTGCCTTCTTAGGTGCCCTGACCGGGGATCAAACCCACGACCTTTCGGTGCGTGGGATGGTGCTCCAACCAGCTGAGCCGCCCAGCCGGGGCTTTGCTGTTGATCTTGAGCTTGCCTGGACGTTGTTAGTTTGGTGATACAGCTTTAGAGTGTGCCCTTTCTGAGTGTGAAAGAAGATGTGAATTCTTTTCAATTTCTAACTGGATGGAAAACTTGAATACTCAGTAAAAGAAAAGAGTTATATAAAGTATGACTATAAAATGATAGAGCTAATCTTCCTAAGTTATACCATAAGACTCCACCTCCATCCTTTAGCTTAATGAATATGCATGATGCCTGTCATGGAGATGATCTGACAGACCACAACATCTTCTTAATGTTTCACATAGTTGTACAGGGTTACTGTTGTTTTTGTTTTAAGAAGTTAGAGCTTCAACTTGATGAGCCTTTCTTCGCCTCCCAGCTCTCTAGTGGGCACTGTCGAGAAGATAAAGGGTTTCCTTACACTCTGGAGGGTTCTAGGGACATGTGTCTAGGGAGGGTACTGTGCCAGGAAGAATGAGAGCAGAGGTCGTGCCCTTTCTCCCCTCCCGGGACCGTGGAGCCCCAGCACAAGGCTCAGTGCTGACCATCGGGGAGCGAGTGGGCAAGCCCAGACCGAGGCCGCCCTCCACACTCCGGAGGGTGGTCTCTGGTGAGCTTCCTGTGGGCTTCGACGCCTCGACTACATGAATGCTCACTTGCCGTGGAAGGCTTTTTCAAAGAGAATATTCATGCTATTTCCAAGTCATGTGTTATGCATTAAGTCCTACGTGAGACATTTCCTTTCTCTGGGAGAAAAAAAGTAGGTATGTTTTCCATCTTGTAAGAGTGAGAACCATCGAACGTTGGCCACCAGGCAGCTCAGAAATCTCTCACTAGAATACCCCCCTCTTGCATCTGTTATAATAACGGCACGACCTCTATGAGGCTCGACGGCCTGTGTGCAGGTGTTCTCCTCTATCGTGAGAGTCTAGTCCACTTCTGTTTTTCCTAGCTCCCTTTTCTTTCCTTTCTAACCATTTTGTCATTGGTATTTCTGGAAAGTTATCTCAACGTCCTAAAGAGTGATGGTAGTGTGTAAGTAATTAAGCAAAAATAAAACACGAGGAACTAATTGCCATTTGTTTCCTTGCGTAAATGGAGAAAAATAGAAAATAACTAGTGTGGGTTGTTGGGTTTTTTTTAAGGAAATAGAAAATCACCTCGACAAGGACACGGAGGGCTACGACGTGGTACTGGATGCTATAGACACCATGCAGCGGGTGGCCTGGCACATCAACGACATGAAGCGGAAGCACGAGCACGCAGTCCGGCTGCAGGTGAGCCCGAGGCGGCGGCGCCTGGCGCTGCTGCAGGTGCAGCGGCTTCTCCGAAGCCCAGTGTCAAAGCTGCTCAGTGGCGCACTTCAGTCACGGTCTTCATCAGAGCCCCGAAGAAAGATCAGGACACCGGTAATGCCGATGCCGTTTAATGGGGTATTTAGGACAAAGTCCCATGGTACCTTTTCAACTAATTGCTTGCTCACAGCCCCTTCGATGACCCAAGTTAAAATTTTGACTCTCCTGAGGCCTTATCTTATGTTAATTGCAAAGAAGTAATTCTTTTTTGTTAAAGATTTTATTTATTTATTTTTAGACAGAGGGGAAGGGTGGGAGAAAGTGAGGGAGAGAAACATCAGCGTGTGGTTGCCTCTCATGCACGCCCCCCACTGAGGACCTGGCCCAAAACCCAGGCATGTGCCTTGACTGGGAATCAAACCAGTGACCCTTTGGTTCCCAGGCCGGTGCTCAGTCCATTGAGCCACACCAACCAGGGCACAAAGAAGTAATTCTTGCTGAAAGCAACTTTTTCTAAGCTGCTTAAAAGCTTTTTTTTTTTAAACGTCTGTTCCTCTGTCACTAGTTCAAGCCAAGTCACGAGGTGGGTGGTTGCCTGTGGTGTTGGGGCAGAGGAGAGTGAAGTCTGGAGCCAGGCCCTTCGCAGTCGCATTTGGGATGAGTCCCACCACTGCATTTCAGGTCCTTCATTTTTAAAATAAGACAGACGAGGGCTTGCTAAGGCTCCTCTCGGAACCAACATTTTGAGCCCTAAGTTTCTGAAAACTTTTGATAGATGCTGAGCCAGTGGTCATGTTCTGGGCACCTCAAAGGATATTTTATTTAAAAACAAAAGGCCGTGTGAGCCCAGAGGGAACGCCAGGCTCCTGGGTGTTCCTGGAGTGAGACATGAAGGGCCACAGGGACTCCGAGTTCCGCGGAGCACCTATGCCTGACTCAGGAGTAAAGGACACATTATTTGGTCCATCGTTGCAAACGAAATTCTAGGTTTCATTGAGAGGCGGCCAGAGTGTGGTGTGATGCAATCGACTATCAAAAATCAAAGGAAAGTGATGTTCTCATCTTTCAGGCCATGTCTGTTTTTTGTAGCAATAAAAAGGGTTCAAAGCTTCATCGTTCAAATGTTTTATGGACAGAAAGTCAGACATAATGTCTATTGCATTTCCAAAAATGGCTAAGGGACTGGATTTTCATTCCTTATGAATCTGTTTGGCATTCTGAAGATGCTGCTAAATCAGCCCCTGGCTCAGCCTCATCTCCATTCCCATCCATGTCTACTTTCCACCAAAGAAGTTTCATTCGTTTATCTTGAGGGCTACTTCATTAGATTCTGTTTGTGAACATTTTCACTTCTCAAAGTAATAAACTCAGCTTCCTTAAAAAATATTGATATGGATGGACAGTGAATCCCAAATAAACTTCAAAGTCATGTTATCAATGTATGTTTATCAGGTTCCATTCACCACATAGTGGTGAAGAAATGTTCATTCCCTTTCCCTAAATAAATGGGATTACTGTCAGGAAGTTCCTGAGATGATGTGTCTCGTATGATTTTCCACAGACTTTAGTTTTGAGTTACCGATATGTGGTGTCAACTTCAGTTTCTGGAAGAAGTTATCCAGGTCAATAGCTCTAACGGATTTTGTCCAGAGGCTAGGGGGTGAGAAAGGGCAGGGTGCCTCCTGAGAAGGTCACATATCAATGGCCTCTTTACGCAGCCAGCTCCAAGGGAGGGGGGGGTTTATCTAGGGATGGAAATAAGTGATCAGCATCTTATCAACTAACAGCGGGGTTCATTTCCGCCAAGAAATGTAAATTAGTGTCGTGGATCGGAGACACCATTAGACCCCACATAGACCCTTGGGCGCTGTCAGGGGTATTTAGACACCATTCCTGAGGCTCCAGGAATGGGCCGCCCCGTTCTCGCTGCCTCGCCTCCCACCTCCTGCGCCGCGGCATGGAACATCCGTTTGGTTTTTTCCCAGGAGATACAGAGTTTGCTCACTAACTGGAAGGGGCCCGACCTGACCAGCTACGGGGAACTGGTGCTCGAAGGGACCTTCCGCCTCCAGCGGGCCAAGAACGAGCGGACCCTCTTCCTCTTCGACAGGCTGCTTCTCATCACCAAGAAGAGAGACGACACGTTTACATACAAAGCTCACATCCCGGTAGGTGTGCAGGGTGGTCACAGGCAGGGACTTCAGTGGCATCGTCTCCAGGCGACCTCACCCTCTCTCCGCTCTCCGCGCAGTGCGGCAACCTCATGCTGGTGGAGGTGATCCCCAAGGAGCCACTCAGCTTCAGCGTCTTCCACTACAAGAACCCGAAGCTGCAGCACACAGTTCAGGTAAGAGCCAGGCCCCACCTCCCTGCAAGGCCCGCTCTCCATGATGATGAGCACCCTGCGCCAGGCAGGCTTTCTGGAGTTTTCTGGCCGCACGGCGTGTTTTCCATCCCATCAGAGGCTTAAAGGAATGTGGGACTCTCAGTGGTGGCGGAGGCTGGACGCGTCTGACTGTCCGAATCTCCTTCCTGTAGGCGAAATCGCAGCAGGACAAACGCCTGTGGATTCTGCACCTGAAGAGGCTGATCCTGGAGAATCATGCGGCCAAGATTCCAGCAAAGGTAAGACTGCAAGCCGGCACACAGTGATGTGTCAGGACATTCACGTCCTAGGGAGGCAGCCGGGCAGAAGTAAACGCCCACCTTGAACAGGAAGGAAGAGAGAGACGGAGGATCCACCAGGCGCCCACTCACCCAGCCATTCACACTGAGAGGGTTCACATGTAGTGAGACCCTGCAGAGAGGTTTTTGGTTTGTAACTTGTGTTTTCCCTCGGGGGCTTGAAAGAAGAAAAAGTAAGAAAAAGACTACAAGTAAATTTCTAGAGAACCAGCGGAAACATCAAGAGTGCCGTGAGAAGTATTCAAAGGCGCACCGGGCACGCATGGTGCACGGAGCGGCTCAGCTCTCGGGAAGCCAGGCCCCGACTCTGCCAGGAAGGGGCGTGTAGGCGAGGGAGCTGGCCCTGCATTATTGCACTATCCACTAAACGTGATGAATTAATAAAGGTATAAGCCGAGTGTTGAGGAAGGGCAAAGTATTCAATTTCAGTTGAGTGGGGAAAGGAAGGAAAATGCCTTTCAGTATTTTGAAGGATGAGGAATATTCTCATTAAGTGGAGGAAAGGCAAGAGGAAAATCAAGCCGAAGGAACAGCATAAACAGAACCAGGAGGGAAGGGCTGAGTGCTCAGGAGAGGGAGCTGGAGGCCAGGCCTGGGGAGTGGAGGGCAGTCAGCCAGGCTGGGAGGGGCTCCGACCCCACACGCCGAGGAGTCCGGGTTGTGCCGGCGGCGGACACCACTGAAGGTTTTGTAGGAAGCGTGTGGCGCGCTTGCCCCCGTCCCGAGAGCGTGCCTTTGGGAGCAGTGGGACAGTGAATGGGAGGAGAGAGACTGGAGACAGGAGAGGAATTAAGAAGCCACCACAATAGCCTAGAAGAGATGAGGGCACTGCCAGGGAGCCACTGCCTGCGAGGGGGCGCAGGTGCCAAACCCGTCACAGCGGCAGAGGGAACAGGGTTTTGCCCACCAAGTGTGTGAGGACAGGGAGAAATAAAAGTCAAGGATGAGTCAGAGTTGGGCCAGGAGGATGGTGTCGTAAGTTCCCAAATAGGCAGCACAGGGGAGGAACCGGTTGGTTGGGAGCAAGAGGGCAGAGTGCTCACACGTGTGACGGGCGGGTCCGCTGCAGGTGGAAATTTGGGTCTTGGAAGCTGTGGATCTGGAGGCTCTCTCCACCCAGACTGCTTGAGAGTTGCTGGGAGGGCCCGGCAGAATGTCTAGAGGAAGGAGAACCCCTGGGCACCCCAACATCTAAGCGCTGTACGGTGTGGTGGGGGATTCGGGGAACCCCTGAAGGAAGAGCAGCGGTGAGGCAGTAAGACAACCGAGGAGAAAGGGGCGGTAAAACAAAGGAAGGAAAGAATCTCAGGGAGAAGGAGCGAAGTCACAGCCTCTGATGCTGCCGAGGTCAAAACAGCTGCAAACAGAAAAGTAGCCCTCAGATTTGTCCAGGGAGGGAGGGGGGAGAGACCGTAGGGGGTTGAAGAGAAAAGGCAGAAGAAGGAACGGGCTGAGTGTAGGCTCATCTTTTTTAAACAGAGTTCAGAGAAGACAAAAGGGGGCGGTTTGAGGAAAGATAAGATGAAAGCAAGACCCTTTGTGTGGGTGAGGAGTGACGGGTCACATCACACGTAAACAACAGGGGAAGAAGGCGGGGAAGCAGGAGACAGTAAGGGGAAGAGGAGTGATGCTCCTTGGAATGTGGCCCTGGGGGAGTGGCAGGACAGGATCAAAAGCACGGGTCTAGGGGTCAGTTTTGAGGGCCAGACACATCTTTCCTGGGCTCAGAAGAAAGGTGAGCGAGGACAGAGAAGCTTGGAGGTGGCTCTGAGGGAAGATCAAGGGTTTGATCTCACTGCCGTAGGTGGCAATGTCATCTGCTGCAGGAGGGAAGCGAAGGTGGGGTTGCAAGTAGAACGGCCCAGAACACTTGCTGAAGAAATGGACCAGCCAGTCGGTAGGGACGACCACAATAGCCTGGCACAGGCATCATGGACCCAGCTGGAGCTGGCCACCATGAATCAGTGGGGCGAGATCATTTTCAAAGCTACTCAGCAACTCAGAAGCTAGTGCTGAGGAACCACGGTGCCTGCGGGTTCCCCAGCGGTGGGGGCTGGTGAGGGAAGGTTCACAGGGCAGAGAAGGCAGGGCACCCTTCAGTGTCTATGGCAGCAATTGAACAGGATTTCCAGGCTGAGCAGACAATGAAGCCAACTAGGAAAATCAGCATGGGGGGAAGGAACGTGGCCTTGTAAAGTCAGAGAACTGGTTTGGCAGGAGTTAAAGGTGGGGAGATGGAAGTGCTGAGGTCTGTAGGCGGAGAAGGGACCTTGAGAGCCCCGCCTTTGAGGTAGGGCAGCTCTGGGTGACAGTCGGGTTCTGCGGGCAGCTGTGAGTGTGTGGAAAAGGTTAGAATGTGGCAAGGAAGCAGGGTGAGGGCGGAGTGTGGATTATCCACATGGATGGTGAAGTGGTCCATACAAGGGGGGCAGGGCAGGGAGGGGTGAAGCGGGGCAGAGAGGGGGATGAGCTCATGAGAGTAGAACTGGGTGGTAAATAAGGACAGTTGAGATTTCTCCGAGTCAATTTTGCCCCCTGTATATTTTGAAAAGCACCTTCTCAGGGGTGATCTGCAATGATTTTGTGCCCAGGAAATGAGTGTGCATGGGTGTGTGTTTCGTCCAAGGCAGGAGTCTCATTCCATCAGGTGGTTCGAGATGTCAGGTAGCTCATGCAGAGAGGTGACTGCGTGTTCTTCTCGGTTAGTCATTGGATTGCTGGCCTGTGCCTTGGAATGCCCTTCTGAGCAGGGGCAGAGTGTCTTTGATACGCCCCACCTATGTTTACCGGTCTACTGGAAATTCCAATCTGCCAAAGGCAATTAGAGGCCATGACAAAACAAGATGAGCTGACATGCCCGTCCTCCTTCTCCCACGCCAGCCAGGTGTGTGTGTTCCAGGCAGACTTTCCTCTATGTGTCAAAATGGCCGCCGGAGGACTGTACTTTTCAGCCAGCGTCCTTTGAAAATTCTCTTTCAGCTACCCCTCCTTGAGCTGCACCTACACTGTGCTCAGTACTTCGTGTTCTTGTTTCACCCACTGCAAAACACCTGCTGAGAGAGGCCTTCTCCTCCCCACCTCGGGGAAGTGGAAACAGAGGCTCAGAGACTTTAAGCAAAGTGCCCCTGTGTATACACAGCTGGTAGTTCATGGCCAAGCCCAACTTCGAGCCCAGGTCTGTCTGGCTGCGGAGAGCTGGCCTTCACCACATTGTTTCCGGTGGTGATGAAAACACACTTATTTCATCTACTTTAGCCACTGGAGTGTTAGAGTAATTTTCTAGTTTATTTAAGCAGATTATTAATTTGGATTTTCACTTATTTTCTTGACTATTTCTTCTTTCTTAAAACTATCAAAATGTATTCCTGTTAAATAAAGGAAATGCATAATGGGGATTTTTTAACATCAGAAAATGCATCACCAGTCTGATAATGCTAACACAGTTGTTGGAAATTCATTAGTGTAGTTCCGCCCACCAGCTCCGGTCCTTTAATTCAATGATGGTCCCTGGCTGACGCCTAGTGGAAAATGTGGGAATAGCACTTTAAGGTCAAGTTTATAAATGCCAAAAAGGTTCTTGGAAATAGTTGTATGGCCTGTTCATATACGTGGTATACAAGCTGACTCTTGTCCAGATTAACTGAGAAGGTGAAAGTAGAGACTTCTGCTTCCCGTGGCTCTGTACATGCACTACACAGAAACTGAGCGTTTGCATTTGAAATGAATTCCAACGAGTAATCTCAAAGTCTGAATGGACTACAAAATAACAGTGTTATAACAAAAGTGTGTTTTCTCCAAGTTATGGAGGCTGGATCAAGTCTTTTTTTTACCCTGTTCATTAGAAAAAAATGACTGCCACTTAGTCTAAATATTTTTACTATGATGTCACAGATTGTGGCAAAATACAAGGAAAAGAACTTGTAAAGTAATTTTTAGCATGACGTGTGTAGATTCAGTTACATTACCCTTGAAAAAAGAAAATTACATTAAAGAAGCAAGAAAGGCTACCCAGCCTAACTTTCTTTTTAAATCCTCAGGCAGTTAGTTATGGTAATCATCTTATCTTTTTTAATTCCCTGAAATATTAATAACTTATGACAACAGTAACAATTTTTCCAAGCCTCAAAGCAGAGGTGGGGAGAAGTGTGTGTGGAGGAAGTGAAAGTCAAGGTCCTCAGGCCCATTGGGGGGGGAGTGGTTGCCCAGGGGCTCCACGCCCAGTGGGTAGCATTGGGTTCCAGCAGCCTCTCTGGCAGGCGGGCCCTGTGACCTTCTTCAGGTGGAGGGAGCACGTTCAGAGATGAGAGAGCAACCACCAAGCAAGTGCCGGAGCAGCATCACAAACCAAGTCCCTTTCTGGGAGATTCCAGGGCACACAAAAGGTGGGAGGTGCTGTAGAGAGTTAGCTGATGCTCATCTTGTAGCATCTGGAAGGCGGGAAACAGCAAACTCCCAGCAATCTTTTCTGAGTGAGGCAGGGAAGACCAGTTGTGCAGATCCCAGGCCCCACCCCCTGGGCTTTTGGTTCAGCAGGTGGGGGCTGAGTTCAGTGGATCGGGGTTGGGGAGCAAAAAGCTGCATTTTATAACAAGGTGACCAGCAGGTACCAACGATCAGCCAGGTTCTGGAACTGTTGGGTGAACCCTTTCCTATTTCTTCTCTTCCCTCTTCCCCTCTTCCCACCTAACCCCACCCCCTGTCTCTCTCCTGTTCTCTCTCTTCCTCTTTCTCTCCACCTTGGTCTTCCAACCCCACCTCCATCCCTCCTTCCTTCCTTCCAGGTTGGAACTGAGGTTTAGCTCTGGTGCCTTCCTTGTGCAGCATCTACTCCCCACATGGGGGCGTTTCTCTGTTTGAATCCCCTGAACTATGTGTTAATGCCTAAAAGAAAGAATGAATTTATTTAAAAGCTCTTCAAAAACCCCTTACGGGTGGGCTAAGACCCATATCAGGATTGGTGATTTAAAGCACCCCCCCAAGAAAAGGTCATTGCAATGATAGCTACACTCTCTTTCTTTCAGGCCAAGCAAGCAATACTTGAAATGGATGCCATTCGTAAGTCCAGTTTTCTTTACAGAATTTGAAATTTCGTTTTTGATTTGTATCCATCACATTTTTCTAACTGAAAGTTTATAACAATGTCACTTGTAAGAAGTAGCAGCTCTCTCTGGTTTTAGAAAATACAATCAGCAGTGTTACCTCTTCCGGACACACCAGTCTGCTTCCACACTGACGACTCCTGCTTTCTCTGAGTCACCCTGGCTGGCGCATGTGAGGGCTCTGTATTGACTACCGTATTTTGCCATGTATAATGCACACTTTTTTAGCCCAAATTTTTTAGGAAAAAATAAGGGTGCGCACTATACATGGGTATAATGTGTTTATATAAATGTTTTTATTCTTCCATTTATGTTTATGCATTCAAAGTGTAACTGTAGAAAGTAATAACCATATCCGTAGGCAGAATAATATCCTGAAACACGATAACCAGTTTTGTTTCTAAATGTAAATAAATAAATAAATAAATGAACTGCAGTATTAAAACAAAGGACGTTTTCCTGACAGTTTGGGCCAAAAACCATGGGCGCACATTAGACACAGGAGTGCATTATACGTGGCAAAATACGGTAGCGATGTAAGATGCCCTTCTAGGGTCATCCCCTCCCCCGTCTCCCCCAGCACCCCACCAACCGGTAAGGCCTCACAGCCCACCTCCCACCTCACCCACTGAGGGAACGTGGGTGTTGATTATCTGAAGGCCTCCTGACAACTAGATAGTTCTGGTTTTCCTGATAACAGCCCACATTTCAAAGTTACAACTGCCTCGGCCATGCAATTGTATTTCTAGGCTTCTGCGAGCAGGCAGAGCATAAACATGGAGTCTCTTCTCCAGAGCGAGACCCTGTTCTGCAGCCCTTATCACAGTCCTGTTACCTCCCAGGTTGAGTGGAGGAAAAGGGGAAACAATGACTTCAAAGCCCGACAGCCAGGCCTGACAAACTTTTGCTTGAAACTTCCAAAGGCACTTACTGTTCAGGAACCTTTCCCCCAGTGCAAACTCAGACTCACTGACCCTCCGACCTGTTGATGGGTAACCCTCCGGAAGATCAAAGAAGTGTTCCCGAAGGACCAGGATGAGCGCCCCGGCCACAGTGGCTGGCAGTCCCCGGTTCGGGTCCACCAGACTCTGAGGGATGATTCCCACAGAGCACCACGCTGGGGCTCACTGCCCTGGGGTCTCTGAATCCCCACTCAGTGGAAGTCTCTAAGATTTGTTTTTTAATAAAAGCGTTCTGAAGAGAAGGCAAGGTCAGGAACAGCCAGGTGAGGATTCGGAGGAAAGAGGTGGATCCGAAGAGGCCAGCTCCTACTGCGATGAATTCCGTTCAGTGAAGCGATTTACTTACTGATTTCCAGGGTCTGGGCTAGCTCCTGGGCTCCATTAAGATTTCATGGTGCACAGAATAATTTCAAGCCACAAATTGGTGTCACATGTCTCTCTTCTGGACCTGGACGAGGCCAGCCCAGCCTAGGAAAATAACCTTATTTGCCCTACACTGACTTTGGACTTCACTGAGTATGAACAGAGTTGGCCAGTCCATTGGACCAAAAAGCCTCCTTTATATAACTTTACCACTTACACTGGAGAAGCATATGCAGTCTTTATAACCCTCAGAACTGTCTCAGACTTTGATGCCTTTGAAGAGCTTTAACCCCAGTCTGAAGGTCACCGGTCTACAGCTCCATCCTTCAGTTGTCACCCTCGGGCTCCAGCATGCAGATGTCACCGATGGGCTGCACTGCTGTAGGGCTCGGCCAGATTTCCTCAATCCAAAGTCTGCGTGCCCCTTAGCGGGGGCAGAGGGACAAACCGCGGAATCGAGTGAAAGCCCTCCTCTGATAAGAGAACCTAAAGCACTCATCACATGCTCCAAGGAGCCAAGTCTAGACAAACTAATTACCAGGCCCTGAACTGGAGAATGCTCCCACGGGGCAGGAGGGGCTGGCGGTCCTCCGCCACGCCGGGCACACCTGCCTCACAGAACGCTCCAGGTGCTTTTCCTGGCGGGGCCTCCGCCGCAGCCCATCACCGCCGTCTGTCAGGGGCCTGGGTAACACATCCAACCACACCGAGTTTTATTCCAGTGGCATTCTCTGACCTCTGTGGGTCATAGTGGCAGTAGCAAGTCAGAGAGAGAGAGAACGAGCACTTAACTTGCTGCCCAGAAGTCGCAACATGAACCAAGTCCTGAGGTGCATATTCAACACCAGTTATGGAAGAAGGGCTGTGATGTCCGAGAAGGAGGGTAGATGCATAGGAACCCCAACCCAGTCGAACCCAGATTCTGACGCGTGCATTGTCTTTGCAGATTATCCAGGCTTCTGTTACGGCCCCGAGGGCGAGGCGAAGGCACTTTCCACCCCATACCGGCCGAGGAGAAAATCCGGTAATTCGAATGTTGTGGTCAAAATGTCATAGGTATGGGAGGGACCAGCCATGAAAGTCCCGTCCAATCTGACCAAAAGGCGTGTTCTTTCCGGTCCTGGAGTTCACGGCCAGTCAGAGTGAAACTGAGGCTGCACTGAGATGGGGCTCTCAGGGTTTTGTTCTAAGACTCTTTTCTACCTCACTCTCTCTTCCCCATCGACTGTAACACATATTAATCAAGTAATTTTGCTTTGCATAGCATCTTACCATCAGCACCCACATACTTACACCCTATGTACTACCACCAGTGAAAACATTTTATCCTGTGACACATAGCCAAAATCCTTCAAACTTAAAATTGTAACACACAGTTGCTGAAACAGACCTCAGATTTTCTTTTTTTTTAAATTTGAATCACTGTTTACTGAATACCTACCTAACCCACGCCGGGGACCAGAATGCAAGAATAAATAATACACATGACTCTGCTTGCAAGGAGTTCATAGTCTAGTGGTGAAGTCAAAAAAAGTGACTGAACACCAGCGCGGGCGGTAGAGCTGCAGCAGAGGTCGGATGGAAGGCCACCTGGGAGTCGAAGGAGGGGTCAGCCCTCCAGGAAGGAGAGAGTGGACTTCAGGGAGCAGTACCCCCGATGGAACCCAGTGGCCGAGGAGGCGGATGGGGAGGGACCAGCTCCTGCAGAGGGCCGGAGACGTGAGACAGCATATCTCAGATGGGACCTCTGTTGCCAGTTGCTCTGAGTGGCTGGAACATGGGGTGGAGCTGGGGGTGGGCGTGGGGGTGGAGGTGGCAAAGTGACACAGAGAGCGATACCTACTGCTGGAGATCAGAGAGAGGCCTGACTGTGGAAGGCTCGTAGGCTACACCCAGTGTTGGAGCTCAATCCTGCGAGCCACGGAAAGATATCAAGCAATGAAATACTTGCCCTTCAAAAACAGAATCCTGGCTCATATGGAAAACGAGGCAGGCAGGGAGACCAGACAGGAAGCTGCCCCTTCGATCTGGGTGAGAGGTGATGAGGCCGGATGCAGACACTAGTGAGTGGGGTGGATCCCCACTGGGGCCCACGAGACTGATGGAGGAAAACTGGGCAAATGTGCGGGTCAGTGACTTGGAGGACGCAGTCGATGACAACCAAGATAAGAAATACAGATGAAAGAGCAGGCATTGGGAAGAGCCGGGGAGCCAAGGCGGAGACACGCTGCGTTGGCTGGGTCTGTGGGAACTCTGGGACATGTCAGACTGGCAGCTGGCCGGTGAGGTCCGAGGCTGGGGACAGGGGTGCAGCCCAAGGGTATAAAATTGAGCATTATCAGCTTATAGGTGGCAGTTACAGCTAAGGGGTTGCCGCACTGGATGGCAGGGCTGGTGTCTCTCCGTGACTCGTGACCAGGGTTTGTCTCACAGCTTTGATGAGGCAAGAGTCTGGCTGCTAAGGATCTCCACGCAGTGGCGATTCAGGTGACTCTGATGGAAAGTATCTAGAGCTGGAATAATTTGCCCAGAAATTAATCATTTACTTGTACAGGAAAAAACTCTCGATTTGGTTTTGCAAGTGACACTGGCCTTGTTTTTTCTCCCAGAACCTTCTTCAAGATCACATAAAGTTTTGAAGACCAGTGGTAAGTCCTAAAATAATCTTTTCTTTTTCATCCTTGTTGATGTTGATTAAATCAAACCATACGCACAAAAAAAAGCACCAGATGAATTACAGATTGACAGACTGGATTAACTTCTACAAGGGGGGACCCCAAAAAACTTGAATTTATTTATAAAAAGTTGTGGTTTTTATTCTTACATGTTTCAACCTCAGTCACCTTCAAAGTACTCTCTGCGTGATGCAATGCACCCATCGAGATGTTTTTTCAACTGCTCAGAACAGTTTTGTTTTTTGTTCTTTGTTTTTTTTTAGATTTTACTCATTTATCTTTAGAGCGGAAGGGAAGGAGAGAGGGAGAGAAATATCAATGTATGGTTGCCTCTCATGCATCCCCCTCTGGGAACTGGCCCGCAAACCCAGGCATGCACCCTGACCAGGCATCGAACCACGATTCCTCAGTTCACAGGCCCACGCTCAACCCACTGAGCCACACCAGCCAGGGCTCAAAACACTTTTTGAACTCATTGATTTTGATGCCTTTTAGTGCTGTGCCAGGATTTGTTTCACCTCTTCCACACCAGCAAAACCTTTCCCTTTGAGGATTTTTTTCACCCACAGAAACAACAAAAAAATTGCTTGGGGCATAATCAGGAGAATAAGGAGGGTGGGGAAGGGCAGTCATGCCACTCTGGGTCAAAAACTGCCGAACACTCAGTGAGGTGTGGACAGGTGTGCTCGTAAATCACCCATCATGAAATGGGCAAACGTGTTGAAAGAGTCTTCAGAAAAGATTCACTGGAGCCGAACGCAGCCTCTCACAACAACACCAGCTAGTGCACTGACACAGATGGGTTCCTAGGACACTCACCTAGTCGGGGAAGCCTGTGCTGCAAGAGGCCCACCCTCCAGAAGATAATTCAGGGGATTTGGGGGTCCTCCTGCCTCATATAAGTGCCCCAATATAAAATGTAAAGCCAAATGATATAAAACATTTGCAATATAGTTAACAGGCATAAAAGGATTAATATCCGTGTTATAAAAAGAAATTTTATGTATCAAACAGACGAGACAAAGGACCCTTTTTTAAAAGAAAGACAATATAACTGGGCAGTTTCACAGAAGAAACACAAACTGCCAATAAAATTTGTAAATGGTCGCCCATGTTAGTAACCAGAAAATTCATACATTTAAATGAGATAAATAGAGGAGGGGAACCATGAGCTTGACCAAAAGATGTAGGAAATCATGCACTTTGAAACTCTTAGCGTGTACATTTCTGCAACTGTTTTAGAGCAAGATGTGGTGATACCCTTTACATTTAAAATGTGCATTACGGGCAATATTCTGCAGCTGTCAGAAAGAAGGAAGCACATCTCTACCTACTGACAAGTGTGTCCACGTATAGTTAGCAGGAAATGCAATGTTGCATGTTGCACCTTTGTTTTAAAAACAAACACTTTGCTTTGTGGTGGGATGGGAGCAGCAGGGAGGGACCTGGCAGTGGGAACATCACACTGTGACGTTCAGTTACCTCCGCTGGCTGGTCCCTTTTTCCTTTGTAGGCTTCTTTAATTAAGCAATTTTTAAAGATGAATTGCACATGATCCAGGTGTCTGTAGCAGTCCCTGCAAGGATTTGGCTCCATGAATCGATCCCTAGAATTCCAGGTGTAGAATTCCAGGTGTACATCGGCACAATGCCAAGGTGACCCTGTTGATAAATGCCGTGTCTTTCTGTTGTAGCCAATACAATGTCTTATGTTTAGATGATTTCCATGGCTATGTGGCATTTTTTCAGGTAATACATATTTGGGGGGGTGGCTTTTGAAACTTACTAACACGAACTGGTCCTTCGCTCTCAGGGATTAGGAATGATGATTCTCAGGTGGATATAAGGTTGTCCTACCCGTAGTGCAGGGCATATAACCAAGATAACTGCAAGGCAGTTTCTGAGAATCTGGTCCAAAGGGCCCAGAAGCCTCTTGGGCTTTAATTACGAACCATAAGTGTAAAAGTCCTATAAAATATGAGTACTTGTATATGAGATACATTTTTAATCCACAAACTTAAAAAAATAACTTTTGTTTTTCAGGAACAGCACAAGACATCCAAAAGGTAAGCACGCTTACGTTTCTTATTTTGAAATGTTTATTTTTATAGGTACTTTTATATATCTCATCTCCAGCCTGTGTTGCAAATGTAAAGAATTATATCACATTTTGAAGGAGAGTTAGGTGAGGACGCATCTTTATTATCTCTCCGGCTTCCTCTCTCAGGACTAAGGCAGTCCCTCCTTCATCCCTCCGCCCCACCTCTCAGAAGCCCTAAGGTTTTCCTAGGACGTGATAGCTGTTCGCCCCACATTGCCCTGGGCCTCTGCCCATGTGAGACCCAGGTGCTTGGGTCCTGGGTATTGCTCCCTTCTCTGAGCTTTAGCCTTCAGGCACAAAGATCCCCTGCTGAGAGCGTGGCCCTCTGCTGGTGTGAGAGGTGGGATCCCATGTCATACAACGCAGTTTTGCTACAGACACTTTTGATTTTTCTTCCTGATAAAAAGCTAGGAGTGGGGAGTAAACACGGCAGGCTCCACTGGAAGATGTGTACCCAGATTCGACTTTCGAAGTGTAGCTGCTGCACCCTGACCGAAGTAAACCTCGCCCCAAATGGCTCCTGGTCCATTGTCTGAATGAACGATTCTTAGAGAAGCAATTGTGACTTCCTGCTTAACGCTCTGTGTCTACAAGGATGTAACTGTCACTGTACCATGCCTTATAGCTCGTGGCCAGGGTGACCCTGTTAACAAAGGCTGCAGCTTATAGTTAGATCCTGTCAAATATCTGAAAATCCATACAGTCTTATCTCTTGGGGATTTTTCTTAAAATTAGGGCAGGGAGGTGTTCTTCAGGTAGGTGCATATTTTTTGTTGTTGTTGTTTGAACACTTTTAAAACAAATCAGCATTAATTGGTTGGTTGTCCTGAAATATGACACGAGATTTAGATTTTTTTTTTTTAACCTAGTCTGTTTTCATAAACAAATGTCATGGTGGGGGCGGGGTGCCCGGCTCTTTAAGGCAGCAAACGGGTGGGGCCAAGCCTGCCGGGCCCTGGGGATGGGGGGTCACTCTATCAGTCCCAGAGAGACAGTCTCAAGAGCTTCTTAAGAAGTTTCTACAACAGAGATCAAGCCAAGTTTCTAAATGGGAAATAGCTAAATTCCATGAAATCTGAAAACAAAAGGGAACTAAAACACCAATGTACTTTTTGCTTAGTGCTAAAATTCCGACTCCTAATAGTACTGAACAGATACACTGAATGCCAGGAGAACAGATTAATGATGACGAAAGAGGTCCTAACAGGACACGGTCCTTGATAATATCTCATCATTTCTCCCAGAATGTATATCCCCATGCCGTGTGTGTATATGTATGTGTCTGTACACACACACACATACACACACAGATGGGGGGCAGAGAGAAAGGTTAAGCGCATACAGAAGCCGTGCACTGAGACGGATGCAAACCCACTTCTGCCACTGACGAGCTCTGTGACTATAGGCAGGCTGTTAACCAGACCAAGACTTAGTTTTCTAATTTACAGAATTGTTACAAAGTTTAAATACGATAATACATTTTTTAAAAGATTTTATTCATTTATCTTTAGAGGGGGAGGGAAGGAGAGAGGGAGAGAAATATCAATGTATGGTTGCCTCTTGTGTGTCCCCTACTGGGAACTGGCCTGCAACCCAGGCATGTGCCCTGACTGGGAATCGAACCCTGGTTGTTTGGTCCACAGGCCTACGCTCAATGCACTGAGCTACACCAGCTGGGGCCGATAATACATTTTTAAAAGTGCTTAGTACAATATTTGGCAGGAAGCAAGTACTTCATACGTGACAGCTATTGCCATATTATTATTATTATTAAATAGCCACAATCTGAGGATGCGGAGCACCAGGGGCGGAAGGGTCACCGTGGCTCCAGTGAGACTCTGGGGTCTAAACTCCGTGCTTCTAGGTTCTGCGCAGCCCACACACGGGTTATTCCTGAACCCGAGGGCTCCTCCCGTCTGCTGACGATGTGCTGGATGTAAAATCTCAGCTTCCGAAGCACTGCTGTCTTCACTTCAAGTGGAATTACCTTACAAACACACTTCGATATTACCAACTCAGGTTTCCTAAGTATCTAAAGTGTCTTGGGATTTTTCTGGGATGGTTTTTAAGACGGTATTATTTTTGGCTATTTACAAAATTGTCTTGCTCTACTTTCAAAGTGTCTGGTTGTGAGTTAGCTAGTTAATACTGACCTGTTTTATTTATAAAATGTAGTTACCAGGCACCTATATTCTATAAACATACCAGCGCGGTCTGGGTAAGATTAAAGGGGAGAAATACCAAAGGGTGAACGAGAGAGATGGAACGTAAGACGGTGTGTAGTTGCGTGGGGGCACGTGAGTCCATGTGTGCACATTCGTTCATTCCTGGACCTCAGAGGGTCCACACTTCTACTCTGCGAAAACATTAATGAACACAAGATTAAATAACTAATTGGATTTTTTTCAGTTTTAAAATTGTAATAGAATAACAACATTCAGGATGAAATTTTATGCTTGCCCTGCCTACTTTTCTCTTCCCTCCCTGACAGATGGGCAAGCAGACAGACAGACATAGTGAGAGGTAGATGTTCCAAGGCAATGTGTATCCCAGGTTCATTGACAAGTAATGAAGACTTCTTGCTCATTTGACATTTCCAATTGGTTACTGCAGTGTTTTGATCAGAAAATATGTCCCTGATAGTAATTATTTTGACCTGGTCTTAGCCCTTCCAAATTAACTCTTTGAAGCGAATCTTTACCCTACAGGGGCCTCAGCGGGCAATCGGCTCCCAGTCTGCGGTACTGAGACCCATCTGCTAGTTATAAAAGACCCCACTGTGTTCTCCGATTAGATGTCATTAAGGTCACTCACAGTTCACTTCCCAATGAGCATCTAAATATTACTTAATTACATGTATTTTGAAAGCCAGTAAAAATGTCAGTAGCTCAACAGTAGATTAAATGACATTTCTGCAACAAAGACCCTTTGCCTAGAACCTATAAACCAAGGCAGTACTAGTCGGATTCATGGCTGGTCTGCAGAGTTGAGAGAAACCCTTGGGACATGCAGTCAGATCACTGACAGGGAATCCTGGGACACCAAAAGCCACATTAAGACTCCTAGGAGTCAAGCCTCATGTACAAACTGGATACTGTGGCCCTTGACATCTATATATGTACATTTATATAATGTTATTTGCCAAGCCCACATCGGAATTATTGGAAGTACCAAGGATGTTTCTGTAGTTAGCTGATTTCCTGCGTTGGGGTAAGGGGTTTGGAGTCAGACCTGAGGTTGAGTCCTAGCCTTTCTACTGACTACTGAGAGCAGGTTACTGAGTTCTTATGAACGTAGATGTCCTTCCCATGAAACTGGTACCATCGTATCTAATTCGGAGTGATTGTGAACATCAAGTTTGGAGGCTGTCTGCAAATGGCCTAGCTCATTTCTAAGCAAATACCAGTCCCTGTCCTTTCTGCCCCTTTTGCAAGAATCTGAAGTGCTTTTCAACTCAGTTAAAATCAACAATGTTTATTGATCATTTTCTTTATGAATGTTACAGTCTAGTGGGAGGGGCAACGTGCAAGTACAGGAGACTGTTGTAAGTGATGTGTCCACGGTGCTGCAATTCAATCAATATGTTTCCATCCTCCTCAGGTCTCTCGAGAGCAAAGGTCTCCCCAGCGGACTTCGGCAGGGCCGTCTCCTGCCCAGAGGAGCGGCCAGCCCAGCGGTTCTGCCATCCTCAGCGTGCTTCGAGGGGGTGGAGCCGTCAGAAACATCTGGACGGACCACCAGATCAGGCAGGCCCTGTTTCCCAGTCGACGGTCCCCACAGGGGCACGAGGACGATGAAGATGATTACCAGATGTTTGTGCCATCCTTTTCCTCTTCGGACTTGAACTCTAGCAGACTGTGTGAAGATAGCACTTCGAGTCGCCCGTGCAGTTGGCACATGGGACAGCTGGAGTCCACAGAGACCACCAGCTCCGGCCACAGGGTTGTTAGGCGAGCCAGCAGTGCCGGCGAGAGCAACACGTGCCCTCCCGAAATAAGAATCAGGGACAGCGATGGCTCTCCGTACAGTCCCCGCAGGGAACTGCAGAATGGCCCTAAAACAGAAGGGCAGGACGGGATGACTCCTTTCGGGTCAGCTATAGAGTTGACCCTTGACGATATAGACCACGTCTATGACAACATAAGTTACGAGGACTTAAAAGTAATGGTTGCTCAACGGGAAGAAGCTGAATCCACTCCCCCGAAGTCAACCAGGGACTCTGTTCGACCCAAGAGCACACCGGAGCTGGCCTTCTCGAAAAGCCAGGCTGGCCACGGGAAGAGCCCTGTGGACACAAACAGAGACAGACCTCTGGCAGGGCAAGAGGCAGCGGACCAAAGCACACGTGAGCTCGAGGTGGGTGAGGAAAACATCTACGACACCATCAGGCTCCCAGACCCACCCTCGCTGGGTTTCAAGTGCAGCAGCCTCCAGCGTCCCAGGAGGAGTACCTTCTTGGGTCTGGACGCCGACTTCGCCTGCTGTGACAGCCTGAGGCCCTTTGTCTCCCAGGACAGCCTCCAGTTCGGCGAGGACGAAACACCTAGCCAGCCAGGGCCCTCTGACGATGACTACTTGAGTCTGCTGTACAACTCTTTCAGCTGCAACTTGCCTCTCGCTGCTGATAAGTCTATATCGGACAGGCTGTCTGAAGAAGTCGACGAAATCTGGAATGACCTGGAAAATTACATCAAGAAAAACGAAGTCAAAGCCAGAGACCGGCTCCTCGCGGCATTTCCCGTTAGCAAAGATGACGTGCAAGACCGGCTGCATGCCGAGAGCACGCCTGAGCTGAGCCGGGATGCGGGCCGGGCCCTGTGGACACTCTCGCTCCCCGAGCGCCAGGCCCTCCTCACGCCGCTGCAGGACAGCCGGGCCAGCTGCCCCTTGGAAGAAGACCTCATATCCAAAGAAGGCTCCTTTCTGAGCCTGAACCAGCTCCCGTTGGCCAGCGAAGTGCCTCCCGTGGAGAACCCATATGACCTGGCCAACAGCAGTCTGTCCCAGACGGACCTTGGCAACCCTGACCCCGGGGTGGACACCACAGACAAGACCAAAAGCAGAGTGTTTATGATGGCCAGACAGTACAGTCAGAAGATCAAGAAGGCAAATCAGCTTTTAAAAGTGAAAAGCCCGGAGTTGGAGCAGCCACCGGCCAGCCAACAGCAAAAATCTGTGCACAAAGACCTGGCGGCCATCCTGGAAGACAAGAAGCAAGGAGGGCCTGCCATCGGTAAGTGCCTCCACACTGCCTTCCTGCCTTCTTCAGAGTCAGATGTGAGAGCAGCTTTCAGGCGCTAGGTGCCCTTGAAACCGTGAGAACGTTGCCACGCAGAGGTACCGTCTCTCAGAGGGAGACCACAGGGTCACTCATGTGGGCTGTCACAAATCTAATTTCCTCCCACCTCTGTAAGCTCTTCTGGCTGGGCTCATAATCAGACTGACACGAGACACATTAGCAGGAGAAGTGTCCGAAATGTACTACAGACGTATGAATATATGTGAGGGTGCCCTAAGGATATGAGACTCAGGACACATTAGGCAGTTGAGGCTTATCTGTCATTCTGGAGCTAAGGAGAAAGCAGGGGAGGGGTGTGGTTTGGGATTTGAAAGGGCAGGAAGACACTGCACATGGAGAAAAGCAATGTTTGGTGAATAAACATCTGGGGAGCCATCATTAACAATGGACACCGAGAACGTTGAACAAATGGGCCTCGGCAGGTCCCTCCCTGTCTGCCACTCATTTTTATTAAACTGTATAATGATGACGCCCTTCTGGAAGCAGGTCCTTTATCTAAATTCTTTCTAGAATTTAGGGGGGAAGTCAAAGCTTTTGCTGGTATCTTCCTTTTCTCAAAAATAAGCAGCTTAAAATAATCAATATCCCCAAAGGGATATTTTGAGGTGGCAAACTGTTTCCTTCGCCAGCAAGCAACAGACCCTCTCGCACTTCACTGACTCACGCGAGTTGGAGCGTGATTTGGTCCCAGAGGGTCTTCGTTGTGCGTGTGTCAGTGTCACTGCAGATCTGGTGTTTGATGAAGTTTTCTCTAACGCAATCTGAACCGTGGGAGATAGAGGTCAGTGTAACCGGCGGCATCTGGAGCTGCCCCCTGGCATCCGTGTGCCTGGAGGAGTAGCTCGGGTGAGCTTTTAAGGTTTGGAAACTTAAGGAATGAAATAGCTCTTTGCTCCAGAATCCCAACAAAAATGCCTACTTGTCATAACAGACAAAAAGGAATCCCTTTTGTATTTTTTTTAACCTGTCCATCCCATCACTCAGTTGTTTTCTTATGTGTTCTGGTTACTAGGTTTTTTTTTTTTTAATAGCTGCTATGATGCACTTAATACCAATGCATATAATGCAGTTGGCATTCTCACACATGCTTCCAAGAAGTTTAATTCTTTTAGTCCAGCCTCCCTGGTGGGGCAGAACTGAACCTGGACCTCAGGTGTGACATTGGTACCATTAGGACTGGGGGAATGAGAAGTGCATGGCTTGACTTCTTTCTCAGTTGTGAAGAAATGCGTACCTCCTGGCTAAATTAGCGCCCTGGAGAATAAAACTTAACTCTGATCTTGGTGGTGGAGCAGAGACGAGAATAAAGCACAGAACCGTCATGAAAAGAGTCCCCTGCCTCCCCCAGGCACTGGCTCTCTCAACCTGAGGACCTTTCACCTCCAGATCCAGAGAGATTTCTGGGGGTGGGCCCAGGACTTAGCATTTTAAACCAATGTGGCGTTTCAATGATATGTGATGATTCCCTGCCCCAGATTTTCTGACAAAGGACCACTTTAGTATCAAGTAAGAGGCAGTTCTCTGATCGAAAGTGAAAGCCAATCGGCTCGGGGTCAGGGTGTGTTCAGATGCTGAGCTTGGCGGCGACATGGCTTCTCTGCCAGGCTGACGCCACTGGCCTCCTTTTCCAGGGACTGGTTTCTTTATCTTCATGGAAACTGGAGGATAAGACGGGGATATCCGAGCCCTAAAGGAATCTACAAGCTACATGACAAGAATCTATAAGGAATTGTTCTTTTTTTTATTTCAAGAGTATTTACAAATTGTCTAAAGCTCTACTCGTTCCCTAGAGCTAACCATGTAACAAAATTTCTTAACAGATAGGGAAGTGAAGCCCTGGAACTATTACCTGAAAAACTTTACACTCTCCTTGAGATGTTCGTCTTTTAAAATAAAGGTTAAAAGTGACTTTTGTAGGAATGTGAGAGAGACTAGATCGCATATATTTTTCTCTTTGCAGAAATATGGGTGGCTTAATTCGTGTCCCCTTTGCAATGCCAGACTGCCTGGCTGGTTTGCTGGGATACCTGGAAAACGGGGCTCAGCCCCAGCTGCAGGACCGTTTTGGGGGGCACAGGTGGCATGGGGACCAGCAGTGAATTGGCAGTGCAACCACCAACTGAATCCGGGCTGGGGCTCCCCAGAATGAGAGAAAACCAAATACCGAAGCTTCTAATGATGACGCCTTATGCCGGGAGCCTGTTGAAGGGGTGGCCCTCCCTGAGCCAGGTTGTTCTGAACATAGACTATCCATTAAAACGCACAACTCAAGCCTGATAGAAGCAGGTCCTTCAGTACTGAGTCCATGGCTGATCGCCACCTTGAATGGTCTCCTGTGGGACCCTTCTTCTTTTAAGTACAAATGGATTTCCCTTTGCGGTTTTCTTTTGCTTTTCACTTTCGGTTTGTCCTGCTTTTTGTTTTGCCTGCGGGTGTGTCTTGGGATCCACAGACACTTTTCTCAGCTTTGCGTCTGGGTCCTTTCTCGACCCCGGTGGGCTGCTGTCAGGTTCTCCCCAGCAAAGAGGAGAAGCTCTCGCCCATGACATCTTCTGAGAGTGGAGTCGTCCCTAGGCCTCCGGCCTCTCCGACCCGAGGAATCTTCCATCTGGGTGGATCGAGACCACTTCCTGTGCCCATAAGGCTTTCAATCAGTTGACGTGACGACTCCTTTTCTCTCTCTTGTTTATCTGGGCACAGGACATCGTAATCGAATGGACCGATTCTCCAGACTTCTTCGTATGGGCCTTGCCACTTTGCCAGGAGCTTGCTCTCGGTGTTGTCCAGAAGGAGGAGCACCCTATTCACCTGCTGAGACTCTCGAGCACCTTTATTGAACTCTCTAGCCGGGGTCTACAGGCCCCGGGTCAGATCCGCCCAGAACTCACCCAACCAGGTCTAGTCGCTCCTACCTTTTAGAGCGTGACGTAGCTCGTTGGCCTTCCTCCTGATAGTCCTGGAGGCCAGCGAGGCCTGGGGGTCCCTTTTCTGCGATGTTTTACACGGGAGGAAATGCCTTACAGGCTTCAGGAATCTTCCTCCTGGGGCAAAGCAGGGAAGGCAAAAGAGCATTTTATGCAGCAATATCGGACACACTGACTTTAATCCTCTTGTTGACATACTTCTGTCAACAAGCATCCCCTCCAATTTTTATCTGGAGTCATTAAAAATCCCACCTTTTAAACTCACAAAAGAAACCAGAGGAAGCCTTGGGGTCGTCACATAATGATAATGTGCAGGTTCTATAAAGACTGTAGTAGCAGAACCCAGGATGGGGCAGACTTTGATCCAGCTGGTACTAAGCTTTTTAGGCTGGCTATTTCCTACCCATCTGGCTCAGGAAATCTAATGACAGCTGTTGCTCTGGAAGCTTCTCTCTCATGCACTTTGGTATCAAGCAAGTTATAGTCACTCTTAGAAGGTCAAGCTTAAGACCAAAACAATAACAAAACAAAACTTGGATAGACACAGTATGTTGTCTACCTGTGAGATACTTTGTATTCCGAATGTATACGGCCGACCTTTTTATTATCCAAAAACAAATTGTATGCATTATGAGTTACCTATAGGGAGCGTTTTAATCAGAGGTCATCTTCCTGTTTCCCCGTGTCCTGCTACACACCCCAGTTTCGAGGCTGCCTTTCCACTCTTGGTGGCATGGTCTCGGGGGAGGCACACCCCTTTCCAGCACCATAGTGAACATGGAAGGAGGCAGTTATCTGAGTGATGAAGTAGTTCCTGAGACCTGTTTCCGGCCCAAACCGTGTGTGGGGCTCTGTAGAGATCGTTCCCCAAGATCAAAAGCTCGAGGACTAGCTGGAATAGTAAACTAACCCACATAGAACAATAAGCAGCACAAGAGTATGTATGCACGCAGGCACGTTTGTGCATTTGCATAACCAATAACTTACTGTTGGTTGCACACTAAGTATATACAAGTGCATACAAAGTATATAAGACTTCAGAGAAGAGAAATCAGTTCAAAGAAGATTCAGGGAAGGGGTAGAGCTTATGAGCTCATGGAGGGTTTTGAGAGGTAAATAGGACTTTATCAAGCAAAGGAAGAAGAGTATAATAAGGGAGAAAAAGCCTGGGAAATAGTACAGATATTTTAAATGACACATGGTTTCAGATTATCTGAGCCACCGTGTTCTAAAGTCAAGAACTAACTGTTCTGACAAGACTCTGTGGGTACATCTGGGTGCAGAACAGTGTGACCAGATTTTTAAATTAGCTCTCACTGCTTTCCCCGAAGTTGTTATCTTCTTAGAACCTTGTGGAAGCTGAGAGCCTTCCCAGTTCAGCTGTGGGGTCAGGCCCAGGACCATGATGTAGATGAGAACGGCTTGGGCAGCACCCTCGGGCTTGCGGGTCGGACCGCTAACCAATGATGATATCTAGAGGTCCAGATGCCTTTGGTTGGGTTTCAGAGTTACTAGTACACATGTTATATATATAATAAATATAGACTTCAGGATACATCTGTAAATATATATTATATATAATAAGTATTATAGATATCAGGAGGGTTAACAGGGGTACTTTCAATCTCCTAAGGGGTTGTCAAATCTTAATTGGTATTGAGAGTCTTTACTATGCCCTTTAAGGAAGGCGTAATAGTCAAGCATTTACTACTAGAAAGTCTTAGCTAATAACCTCTGTCCTGCCAAGGAATTTGGATTTGAAAACCTAAACAAACTGGTATAGAACCTATAATGAAAGTTAAACAGATTATTTACCCTGATTTGGGGGACCAGGTAGCAAGTAATTTGAGGGGATTGCAATTAGAGGGCACACAGAATAATAGCCGGTTGTTTTCTGTCCTCATTGAAAATAGACTCAAGAGAAATGGCAGAAATTGAACTAAAAATTTAGTTTAGATTACGGGATAATTTACTAACAACAGTTTACTAAAAATATAAATAGCTTAAAGAAGAAAATATAATGTCACTTGCTGACTGTCCTGTATGGGATGGAGTCCCTCCTTAGAGACTGTGGAGATGTGGTCTGAGTGATTTATAGGGTACATGGAATTCTTTGATTCTAGGGTAGCCATGAAAGGTAACTGGTTGGGGGTTCAGAGGGAAACTGCTCTTAAAATTGATATCTCTGGGCTCTCTCTCTTAAATCATTCCTGGCCCAAGAGAATGTTCTATTCATAGCAGGGTTCCATTAATGTCTAGAAAAGTCTGCACTCAGAAGCAGAGCAGAGAGTGGCCTTATAGATTACTTTGAAGTGGCAATAGCTTTTGTGGAAATAATGGACAAATCCTGTTCTGGAACCAGTACGAGAAGCAGTAGAGTATCGATTACATGCACAGATCGTTCATCCCTAATGTTTTGGAAGCAGAGACTTCGGGGCCCGTCTTCCTGGTGATGGGAAAGGATAGATGGGTCAATCAGTGCCTGCAGTTCTGAGGTGCTGGGAGAGAGGACCCCCCCCCCACCATGGACATTGTCTCCCCAGACAGTGGCTGTGGAGGGTCTGCCCAGAAACAAGGATTTTGGGAACAGATGCAGAGAGCAGATTCTTCTGAGAGTAGCTGCCTGAGAGCAGTGAAGACTGGTGAGGACCCAGGGTGGCCACCGCGTGGTGAATTGCAGTCAGTTTCTCATCATGGCTACTCCTTTTTCATTGGCCTGGGTTTAGCGCTGACTTCCTTATTTGTATGATGTTTGTTTTTAGTGCTGACACTATTTCATGCTTAGAAGGAACACTAGAAATTTTCACAACAAATAGCAAACACTTACAGACCTACTGTTGAAATAAAATAGTCTACAATTAGATCAAAATAAATGAACGTTTAGGTGGCATTTTTATTTATTAAACTGTGGATTATTTTATTAGTTCGTATTGCTTAGTAGTCAGTGGTTAGTCACCCTCAAACTTAAAAAGTCCTGTCGACTGTTTAAATTTTTGAAATAGGTTGGAAGGTTATGTTCTTGTTTCTTTAATCTTCTCATGTAGGAATAATCCTGTATTTTTGTTTTGATATTTGCCTTCCAGGCGCCAGAATCGCTGAGTACTCCCAGCTGTATGACCAGATTGTATTCAGAGAGTCGCCCTTTAAAACTCAGAAGGATGGCTGGGCCAGCCCTCAAGAATCCTCCAGCCTCAGAACTAGGTCACCTTCCCAGGCCCAGCGTGGTAGTGAGGACTGGCTTCTGCATTCAACGTATAGTAATGGAGAATTAGCAGATTTCTGTCCTCAGCTGGAGCGAGACTTGAAGCCGAAATATCCCACTTTGGAGCTCAACACAAAAAGTGCTCCCAGACACCTGTCCACAGCTTGCTCCGTACCTTCTCTTCAAACCCCAGACCGCCTGCTGGGGCCCCTGCAGAGACACAGCGTGGTCGTCAGCCAACCCAACAAAGAGATCTCGTGTCCGGGCCATCTTTATAACTCTTTGGGTCGGAGAGGAATCAGTGCGAAGTCTCAGCCTTATAACAGGTCTCAGTCCTCTTCCTCCATCTTGATAAACAAGTCAGTGGATTCCATCAACTACCCCAATGAAATGGGAAGCAAACAGCTGCCATCTTTACACAAAGGTCCCAGGTGTGAGAGTCACCAGGAGTTGCTGCCAGGGATGGGTGACTCACGTCCACAGGATCCTGGAAAACGCTCAGACCTCACTCTCCAAGACTCACAGAAAGTTCTGGTAGTAAATCGAAATTTACCTTTAAATGCCCAAATGGCTACCCAGAACTATTTTTCCAATTTCAAACAGACCGAAGGCGACGAAGATGACTATGTGGAAATAAAGTCAGAAGAAGACGAGTCTGAGTTAGAGCTGTCTCACAGCCGCAGGAAGAAATCGGACCCAAAGGCAATGGATGCTGACTTTCCCGATGATGTGGGCCGCAAGGACGCGTCTTACTCTTTGAACAGTCCGAGCACTCCCAAAAAGCCAGTGAGTGGCAAACTGGGGGCTTCTCCCTACCTGACACCATACAACGAACCCGACAAACTGAATGACTATCTTTGGAGGAGCCCGTCTCCCAGTCAGCAGAACATTGTCCAGAGTCTGAGGGAAAAATTTCAGTGTCTTAGTTCCAGCAGCTTTGCCTAAGGTTCTCAGTAGTGGCTGCCCGAATTAACTTCCTCCCGTGCTCGAGAGTAACAGAGCCTGACAGGCGTTTTATATGCCCCACATTAAACAGTTTTGTAATGACCAGAGGTGTAAATGTACTTCCTTTTGCAGCACAACTTTTCGGAACGGCTGACGACCCAGCCGGGATTGTACTGTAGCCGATGTCAGCATCTCTGTGTTTTCTAATGCTGGTTGTCTTCCTGTTTCATGTAAGTCAGTTTTACTTGAAAATGTCTAGGTTTTCTTTTTTTAATAAGATGGCAATATCTTTTCCCCATATTCTGACAGTAGTGCCCACACTGTAAGAAATGCAATATTCCTTTCATTATCCAGAAGCCACGAGTAGTTACATCTTAGAACTGACTCATTAGAGGCAGCCAGGAAGCTCCTCCCTGTTTTTAAAAGGAAACTAAAGCTGTTTAAAGGATTATGCTTATTATCTCCGGCAGTCTGGTTTCATCTGTGGCGAGAGCCTAGACTAATTGAAGCTGAAGATCTCTAACTGGACTGTAGTCCATGGTGCCCATTTTAGGGTTTCTGTTCTGGTAACCCTACATCAGTTTATCGGGATGCAGAACTGGTGTAACTATTGGAAATTAGAATGTAATGAGACCAATTTTCAAAAACAAAAACCTTTACCCGGATTCCTGGAAATGCCTCAAGAATGTGCTGCTCATCACATTTATTTTACGATTTCTAGGGTGTAACAAATTATTCTTTCAATGGCTTAGAGGAAACCAAGGGCAAGAAAATGCAAGTTGACTTAACTGTTAGAAAAGATGGGTTGACATCTGGGAACAGCTTGATTATCTGCTCATGTATCAGTGGAAGGGCTGGGACAAATAAGGACCAGTCTGACTATTTTTTTGTGTCTGCCTCTGATCAACTCAAAGTAAACCACAAGTTAAAAATACAAAAAAGCACTTTAAAGTTCCCCTTTCCAGAGCCATTTTTCCCACCTACTTTGCTGACTTTTGTACTCAGCCGAATGACCTCATCTCGGCCTGCAGGGTTTCCTCCACGGCCATGAGATTCCTTCCCTACAGCAAACAGAGTGGAGGTGCTTTTTCCCATTGTCCTGAGGTAAATAAGGGAAGGGAATCTTTGGTGAACAAGTTCTGGCTGATAACATCTTTCATGTTGTGATTCTGGTCTTTAAGTCGCCGTTGGAGTGATAGGTTGGGTTACTCTAACTCTCTATGGAGGGAAACTAAAAACAAAAGCAAAACCCTGTGAGTAAAAGGCAAAACCAATGAGGCTAAAGAGGAACATGAAGGCAGGTCGGTGGTTCCTTTATAAAAACACGATTTCAGTGAAGACCCAAGAACGTCTCTCCAACAGCGGCTTCTGCAGCCTCACTTTAAGCAGTTTTACACCTGCGGCCCTCCTCCCCTCCCCTCTGAGTTTTCACTTTGAAAGACAGGATAGTGAGAACAGAAGAAGGGGTCTGGGCTCTGCATCTGAAGGTGAGCAAGGATATATCGATTTGTATCAGTGACGCCTTATTGTTGAGTTATCGCCATTCCTTTCCCCTTTTTAAGCCCTGTGCCTCTTTTTCTTAACTGTAAAACATAAAACGTTACCACCATTACTGTGCAAACAGGTACCTAAGGCATTCGTTTTTCTTTTTCAATAACAAAAAGTAACCCAGGTTTCTTGCTTCTCCACACGATTCTTCTTGTAGCTTCTAAAACAAAGTCCACACTGAATGGCATGGTTCTGGGGTCATTTCTGCTTTCCATTCCTTTCTTTAAATGTGTTAGGAGCTTTCAAGATCAGCAGTATCAGCAAAGACCAGCACTGTGAGAAGACATTTTCTTAGACTCGCTGGGGGTCCTTGTCAGTGCGCGGAAAACAAAGTTACCTAACTCTTCTTGCCCCAAGAATGCAGTCGTGCCCTTTGCCTTTTCCTTTCTGTGACCAAAATTCCACCGAGTCCAAATTGCTGTGGTGTCTTTCTCGGGAAGGATTCATTCTTAACACCAAGGCCTTGGTGACAGCTTTGATATCCCCCCGTGGGAATACACCCCACGGCCAGTGTGGAGGTTGTACTATAGAAAATGTCTATATGGTCCTCTTTAGTTCCTGGGACAGATCTCTAATTTTATAGATTGCATCTGTCACCAGGATGCAGATTTTGAGAGCCGTGTGTGTATATATAAAATCATGTTTGTATCTTTCCTCAAAGTTATCCATTAAGTGCTTTTGTTTGAAATAGTTGGTTTTGGAGGTGGGGTGAGGCTGTATACAACTGAAGAAAAAGGGGTATATGTACTTCAAAATATGTCACGTTTTTATTAGGTCTGTGTACTGAAGGTTGAAGTTTTTTTATCAGCTCACTTTTCTCCTACTCTATTCTTTGTGCAAAAAAAAAATTCATCTAAGAAAACATAGTTTAAATATTGTATATAAGTTCATGAAAGTAATGCTCATTATTTAATAAAGTTTATAAAGTACAAAGTTACTTCCAGTGTGAATTAATGTGCTTACTCTAGAAAGGTCAACCTTTCTCCAGACTACATTTAGTTAAAACACTTTGTTTTGCCTTACGATCCGTGCAGGGAATGGCTCTGGGTGATGACAATTCACCACGTTTCAATGACTGACCATTTTCTGTACTTTTGAAATACTGAATTTAATTTCTTGGGTGGTATTTGTTTTCTTCACAGGGGCTAAGGTAGATGTGTCGCTAGGTTATCATTCATCTTTTTTCTTTTTCATTTGCAGTAACGGGACATCCTTTACCTATTTTATCATTGAATTAAAAAATTAATATAAAATCTTTGGACAAAAATTAAGGTTTCTTTCATGTATAATATTTTTCAGACCATAAGACACACCTAGACTTTAGAGGAGGAAAATAGGGGAAATTTTTTTGAAGCAAAAAATGTGGTAAAATATTTAATAACATACTATTTCACCAATGTAAATGTAAACAGAACTCAACAGCAGCATTAACAAGCATTATTCCTCCCAAATTTGAGCAAAAAAACATGCATCTTATAGTGCAAAAAATACCTTCATGTAATTTCATGTTCTGGATTTTTTTGATACACAAAATGTTGTAGAGAACAAAAGCATGTTGATATGAATTGATAATTATGGACACTTTCTAAAGCAATGCTATTTCCAAGTATAAGTAACAACCTACTCCAGTAGAATGAAAATGTATGTTGCCTGACTTCCTCATTCAGAGAAAAATGGCTGTACATTTTTCTTCAGAGTGTTTTAGAGTCAAGAGTTCCCAACGTCACACCGAGGACCCATGAGACTTACCAAATCTTCTCCTTCTACCTTAAAGTTGAAAGTAGTTAGGGGCTTTAAAAAAAAAATAACTCACAAGAATTCAATTTAGAGACAAAAGTGACAGTAGGAGAAAACCATGTCCTGCGTAAATTCTGTATATAAATTATAATCCTAAAGCAAAGAAAAAAATCTTAAAAAACAACAGGAGGAAAGTGAGCTATAAATATAGCTGTTAAAGATGCATATTTAATAACGTTTGTCTTAAGTTTTCTTTGGTAAAAACTTTTAAAATTTCTGTTTTGAAAAGCAAATATTAACACCGCTTCACGAGCTCTTGCAACCAGGCTGCCTTATATAACCGCCTCCATCTGGACGGTGCTAACCACACTCAACTCTATCAGCCAAATCGGATTACAGGAAAAGAAACTGCTTCAACATTTTTTGCTAGTTTACGTATGTGTCTACGTCCTTACCTTTAACTTTGTCTTATGCATAAGACCTGAGACTTTCTTACACAAGCTTTTGCAAAGTTTTTTGTTTTAAAAAATGTATGAAGACATAAGCATTCTTTCACGTTTCATGTCACGTTTTTCTTTCTTTACAAGTAGTTTAGGGCACGGAACACCAAGAGGTGACTGTGAGATCTGAGGAGAGAATCTAAAAGTGAAAGTCACCCTAAAGGCTAAGGACTTGCCTTTCCTTTGGGGACACTTCCTTTGTCCTCCATTATAGACTTTGTCAGCACATTCAAAGCTACCCCCAAGCACTTGAATGGAAATTTGGTAGATAGCAAGTAAAGGCTCTCCTCTTAACGTAAACATATGTCATAGCAGGTCTGCAGAACCTATTGCTCCCTCAGGGAAGACTTTGCACCTGGTCCACTTAGCTGGTTTGTATTAACTGCCTGGCCTCTGTAAGCCTCAGGACCTGCTCTGTTCTCCAATATGAACCCACCCAAGGCTTCAACTCATATGTATTCTCTGTCTTCTAAACCACGCTGTCTAGCCTAGACTTGCCTCCTGCATACAAAGGACTTCTACTATAGCACATCTCCACTCGAGCCGTCCTTCTACCCAACCCAGGGCTCCTTTGGTCCTCTGAATCTTCTCTAGCGTGACTTGCTTTCTTGGCCGAAGACCAGAGCTTCCTCACTGGTTGTCTTGCCACTGCCTCCCCCACTTCCAGACTCGTCCACCTCCATCCTAATCTTAACCAGCAAAACATTCCCCAAACACAAGCAGAAGCAAATCCTCTACAAAGCCCTCCCAAATCTCTCTCTGCCTCCACAGGAGCTGCACAGCCCCTGTCATCCAGGAGAAAACCTGCAAGGTCCTCACAGCTCACAAGTTACTGCTAAGAACTTCGGGGTCCTGGACTGTACTCCAAGCTAACCAGTTAGCCTGCCTCCACGGCATGGATGCTGGCAGAAGACACGAGGTTCCTAGGTCAGAAATAAAGGACGTTATCACTCCCAGCACAGCAAGGAGCATGAGCTTCACATTTGTGTTGCTCCTCCAGGCACCAGCCCAGGGGCTTAGTGCACACACTCGAGGTTTGCTTTGTTTCACAGCTGGGGAATCCTGAATTTAGGAACCCCCAGTTCAGAGCTACTAGCATACCTGCCTGATCTTTGACCCTGGGGAAGTACATTACCTTTACTCCTAGTTAAAGGGCAGACCTCTGTCCCAGAGGGAGACACTATCTTCTAAGTCTGTTTGCTATACAACTGTCTTTGCAACAACAGCTGGAACAAAACTAATATGAGACAGGAAGAAATGTGAAATGCAGAAGACCCATAGAGAATTGTCTCAGAACAATCATGTAATTCCATGGCATACAAATTTTTAAAAAATTATTACCCCAAAGTGTCAAGGATGGAGAAAAAAGATGGTTTCTACCAATTAGGAGAATATAAGTCATAAATATCCATTTTGCAGAAATGAACTTAGTAATATGGCTCAATTACATTGAAATTCATAATCTTTGGCTCAGTAATTATACACCTACTAATTTATTCTAAGGATATTATGGGTGGGGTTAAAGACATATGTGCCAACGGTCTCTACCTGTGGCCGTCCCTGCAGAGCTGGGTGGTGATCATGTGACTTTGCAGACCAGAGTGGGTGTGCGTCACCTGCACTAGAGACCAGGCTGGTCAGTGCCTTCTGGGGCCTTGCTCTCCATCCTAAACACAGAGCCCAGGGCCGGGCTACTCCCTGGGAGCTTCAGAAAAACCGTGTTAAACGCAGAGCTTCTAAGTCCAAGCAAGTCATTCAAGCCTCAGGCAGCCCATCCTGGGAGACCATTCTTGTCCATCAAGCACTAGAACTGCCGTGGAAGTGGGACCCTTGAAAAGTCCAAGTACCCTCACTATCTTCCTGACATTTGCCGGGTCTGTCTCTTCAGCCTTGGGACCACTTCTGTCTCCACGCTTTGTATCCCTGTTATCCTGGGCCCCATCGCCAGATGCAGGCCCCTCTGATCACCTTTTCTTCTTCCCGTCCCCATCCAGCTTTCTTTTCCCTGAACCAGCTTCTCACCCCCAACTCATCCTCCCACACCCCCTCCCTGTGTGCTCCGGACCCCCCAGGGTCCGTGCTTACATCCTCCCCATCTTAAGAGGAGGCTCTTCCTTCTCCTACCACCCAGCACCTCAAGGTTAGAGGCGGGGCCGGCCCTGTCCTGTACACCAGACTTCTGCTCATGCAGTTCCTCCTACTCAGAACACTCATTGCCAGCAGCTTCCTCCCCTTGGCCAGACTCCTGAATCATCCTTGTGTGTGTACTGCCTTCAAGTGAATCTCCTCTGGGAGGCTCGTCTTGACTCTCAGGTCTAGGAAGGTGCCTGTTCATGGTGCTCTCACAAACTCGGGACCATCACACTCATCACTGTCATTAATATGCCTGTGTGCCCTACGGTCCCACACCGTGAACTCTGTGTGACCTGGGCTGTGCCTGTCTCCTGCAAGTTATTCCTTAGCTACATGCCTAGCACAGGGCCCACTATGGAGCAAATTCTCCCTATATATCAGGAGATTATATATATATATATCCTCTCCCTCCCACCCTCTCCGCAAGATAGACACAAGGTCTGGCACAAATAACACCCCTTGTTTATTACAAACTCATTTATGACAAAATCATAAGCATGTGATTCTATAACATAACAATATCACAGCACACCACATGACATTTCAGGTGAAATGTTCAAGTTAAAACTATAAACGATTACACCCATATTATTACCCAACCAACCATACCCAAGCAGGGACCCTGCATGTATATCAGTTATATATTCCTTATACTGAAAACTTCCTTCGACATATGTCCAAATGTTATCTTAATCATAGAATACACATACAGTACAATTCACCCATTTAAAGTGTACAGTGCAATGAGTTTTTGAAAATTCACAAATTTGCTCTGTGGCTATCATCACAATTAATTTTAGAATATCCTTATCACCTCTGAAAGTAACCCTGTACCCATTAGCTACTGCCTCCTAGTTCCCCCCTTCCCCCCACCTCCAGCTGCAAGCAGCCACTAACGATTTTTGGGTCACTACAGACTTGTCTATTCTGGATATTTTCTACAAAGGGATCATACAACACATGTCTCCACAGTCTTTTTAAACATCACTATTGTCAGCATGGGTCAGGTGGAGGGGCAGATTGTCACTACCATGGTACAGTTAGTACTGGAATTTCCTGAGTTTTCCTGGATTTCAAAAAATAAAATAAAATGAAAAGACTATTTGGGGAGGAATGTTTTAGGTTCAGCAAAATTAAGAGGAAGATACAAAGATTTCCCGTATACCCCTATCGATGGGGCAATCTTCATTCTTGCAACAAGTGGTCCTTATTCAGCTGTGTCTAATGAATGTTTGTGAGATGAACGGTCCCGATTCATGATGAGATAAATAAGCCTCCACTGGGTTTTACGACTTGCCTGAGCATTACTTCGGTGACTTTGTTTCCTTCTGTGTGAAATTGTGTTAACACCTACCTCATAGTAGGTGAGGTTAACTATACCTATATCCAAAAGTCACTGGCTGTCAGATGTGCCAATCATCCTACAATGAAAAATATGTAAGATTAAAAACATGTTTGTTGAAGTCAGGTAAACTCCCAGCTCTGCCACCCCCCCCCCAAAAAAAAACAACAACAAGTGACCCCTCTGGTCCTGTTTCCCAAGATTGAAAACCAGGACAAAACTCAACTCATTACATTTTTTAGGATTAAAGGAAGGTGTATCTCCAGCATCCAGTACAGTGTCCACAGTAGCTGATGGAAAACCAGTGTCTGTCATTTCAACTAGTTTTATTCCCATTTGGGAATTACAATACTGATAAGATTATGAACAGAGTATCACTTTGAGGCTCACAGAGGTTAAGTAACTTGCCTGAGGCTTACAAAGTCAGCATTTGAATTCCAAGGCCCCGCATTCTACTCTTAGGGCATTTCAGGCCTAATAAACCCAAGCCCTGGTCTGCAAGCCTGACCAAGCGCCTTTCCAGGAAGCAAACTGCCGCCTGAAGGCAGGGTGGCATCAGCATCCTAGGCAGGAGCGGGGCCTGAGCGACAGTGACAGAAACCCTGAAATTGCAGCCTGGCCCCTCTAACCGGCAGCCGGTCGTCCCTCAGGCCCCCGCCCTCCCAGCCGCGCCGCATCTCGGTGCAGTGCCCCCTAGGGGCTCCAGCTCGCTGGTGGAGGAACAGAGAGATCCTGGCTGTCACCGCTGGTTACCCACCGGACGCGAGGCGCCAGCCTGGCCCCCCCGCCCCACCCGCGGGAGGAACTCCCCGCCGCCACGCCTCCGAGCCCTGCCTGCGCATCTCCGCGTGGCGGGCGGAGCTGCCGCCTCTCGCTCCCGCCGCCTCGCCGCCTCTTGCCGCACCTCTCCCGCCATGAGCGCGCTCCTGCCGCGCTTCCTGCGCCGGCTCCGCTGCCCGCTGCAGCCCGCGGGCCCGCCGCGCCGCCTCCGAGTGCCCAGTCGCGCCCGCTGCAACGGCGGCGGCGGGTACGGCGGGGTCGAGGGCCTGCTCGGGCAGCGGCGGCAGCGGCGCCAGCAGAACGCCCAGGCCGGCTGCAGCCACGGCCCCGGCAGCCGGGCGTCCCCGGCGCGGAACTCGTTCGTCAGGTGAGTGTCCGGCGCTCGCCGCCGCCCGCGTCCCCAGCGGCAGCGGCCGGAGCGCTCAGATCTCGGCGGGGTCCCTGGGATCTCCGTAGGGGTGGGGGGCCGTCGCAAGACGCCGGGCGACGAGTGCTTGGTGCCAACTTATTACGGGCGCGGGCGGCGAGATGCACGCAGGCATCCCCGGCGGGTATCGCGCAGCTCCGACTACACGTGCGCCGGGGTCGCTGGCTCTGATGCTGCCACGCGGGGCGCGGCCCGGGCAGGAAAGGGCGGTGCGGCCGAGGAGGAGGAGAGGCTCCCGCCTGCGAATCGGGATCGGGGACGCGGCGGGCCCCCGGGCTCCGGAGAGGAGGCGCGGCCCAGGATCCGTTCCGGCCCACGCAGGGGCCGGGGGTCCGGGCAGGCTGCCGGCGGCTCACTGTGGGGTGAAGTTTGTCTCTCCCGAAACGCCGCCACTTCCTGCGGGTGAGCGAGCGCGCTTTGGAGTTACATCATCTTTTGGGGGCAACTTAACATGGAGCCGAGCGCACCCAACATTGTAAGCGGGACAAGGCCGGAGATGTCCGGGCTGACGGGCTCCCAGCAACGCGGCACTGTGTGCGGGGAGTTCCCTGCGCAGCTATTATTTCAGAAGTTCTTTCCCTGCGAAGAAGCAAACTGTGGGAGCCCGGGGCCAAGTCTTCCCCGGACCCCGCCAGAGAGCCCTGTGCGCCAGCCTTCCCTAGACACACACGCCTCCACCCGCCAGTCATCGGTGCCCCTGGTCCCTCTGGGAAAGAGGGAAGAGCCGTGTTGGGCCCTTTCCGGGAAGTGTGTGATCTGGGCAGCGGTGTCCAAGCTTCTGGCATCTCTGGGCCACACAGTAAATGTATTGGAACGTGTAATCACACAAAAAAATCTCAATGTTTTAAGCAAATTTACGGTTTTATGTTGGGCCATCCTGAGCCACATGTGTTCCGCGAGCCACAGGTTGGACACCCGACTGGTAGAGTGAAGCGCTCAGACCTGCCGGGAGGTGGTGGGAAAGCCTGTACCTGCCTCGGGGACTAGGATTCTTGGATCCGCGTCCCTTGGCCAGCTGTTCCGCCTCCATCCATTCACATCCTCTCTTCTCCTTCCTTCTAACAGTCATTGCCAGTTGCCTCGCCTCTCTCCCATTCCCCAACCCCTGTTTCCAAGGCTCTTTACAATGTGAAGGATGACTCTCAGGAGCCCTTTGCTTAATTTACCTGGTCATCATTCCGAATGTTGTAGTTACTTGAGGCCTTTTCAGGTCATTGGATTTTAACCAGTACAGAGCTTAGCGGGTGAGGGTCTGAAGACATTTATTGTGGGAAAGCTCTTTGGGGTTAGGGGCCTTGTCTGTCTTCCACTTGCTAGATCCGTCCTCCTGGACAGTGTCTGGTATAAGGGAGGCACTCGTGGCATGGCTAATAAGCGAATGACTCTAAACTTGGGGTCATTCGTGGGTTTTATTCATGCTTCCTTTCATTGAAAACCATGACTGACTCAGAACGGCCAGTAGGGGGCCTGGGTGAGGATCCTGCTGCCCCGCACGGCCCGCCTCCATCCCTCACTTCAGTGCAAGATGTGGGTTCCAGAAGAGAACGGAGACAAGATGCACAGTTCAGGGACTGTCGTCACGTACCGAGGCCTCAACAGATGTTGGCCCTTATTTTTATTTATTTTTACAGCGTTCTAAGCCAGGGTTTGGAAAACTTAGGTAGCCAATATTTTAGAATCTGCAGTCCAGGGGGAAAATAGAAGATATTACATAGGTATGTTTTTGTGAGAAAAGAACACAACTTTGCCATGTTTTATTGGTGAAATTTAAAATTGTATTTGTAGATACTAATATTTGAATTGTACATAATATTCACATGTCCCCAAATATTATTATTTTGATATTTTTTAAACCCCATCTTTAAATATATTTATGGATTATACTATTACAGTTATCCTATTCCCCCCTTTACTCCCCTCCACCCTGCACACCCCTCCCACCCGCATTCCCCCCCACCTTTAGTTCATGTCCATGGGTCGTACGTGTAAATTCTTTGGCTTCTACATTTTCTTTACGATTCTTGCCTTCCCCCTGTCTATTTTCTACCATTTATGCTACTGATTCTCTGTACCTTTCCCCCTCTTTCCCCACCCACTCCCCCACTGATTACTCTCTATGTGATCTCCATTTCTGTGATTCTGTTCCTTTTCTACTTGTTTGCTATTTGTTGTTTGTTTGTTTTAGGTTCAGTTGTTAATAGCTGGGAGTTTCTTGTCATTTTACTGTTAATATTTTTTATCTTCTTTTTCTTAGATCCTTTAACATTTCATATAATAAGGGCTTGGTGATGATTAACTCCTTTAACTTGACCTTATCTGGGAAGCACTTTATCTGCCCTTCCATTTTAAATGATAACTTTGCTGGATAGAGCAATCTTGGATGTAGGTTCTTGCTTTTCATGACTTGGAATACTTCTTTCCAGCCCCTTTTGGCCTGTAAGGTTTCTTTTTGAGAAATCCGCTGATAGTCTAGTGGGAACTCCTTTGTAGATAACTCTCTTCTTTTCTCTTTCTGTTTTTAAGATTCTCTCCTTATCTTTAATCTTGAGTAATGTAATTATTATGTGCCTTGGTGTCTTCCTCCTTGGGTCCAACTTCTTTGGGACTCTCTGAGCTTCCTGGAATTCCTGGAAGCCCGTTTCCTTTGCCAAATTGGGGAAGTTCTCCTTCATTATATTTTCAAATAAGTTTTTCATTTCTTGCTTTTCTCCTCCTTCTGGCACCCCTACTATGATTTGGATGTTGGAACATTTAAAGATGTCCTGGAGGTTTCTAAGCCTCTCATTTTTTAAAATTCTTGTTTCTTCATTCTATCCTGATTGAATGTTTCTTCCTTCTGCTGCAAATTGTTGATTTCAGTCCTGGTTTCCTTCCCATCACTGTTGGCTTCCTGTACATTTTCCTTTATTTCACTTTGTATAGCCTTCATGTTTTCCTCTATTTTGTGACCACACTCAACCATTTCTGTGAGCATCCTGATTAGCAGTGTTTTGAACTGTGCATCTGGCTATCTCTTCGTTGCTTATTTGCATTTTTATGGAGCTTTGATCTGTTCTTTCATTTGAGCCCTTTTTTTTGGTCTCAGCGTGCCTGTTCCATAGTAAGGGGCAGAGCCTTAGGTGTTCCCCAGGGCTGGGCAATCCCTGCACTGTGACACTGTGGGGGGGGGGGTCCAAGAGGGAAAGGTGCTGCTTGCTCTGCTCTCTGTTGGATTTCAGTCACTTCCCTCACTATCCACAATCAAATTGGGCCCTTCTGGTGCTGATTCCTGGGTGAGTGGGTTTGTGTACGTTCTAGAACCCTGTGGGTCTCTCCAACGAACTCTCCTGTGTGGCTGGGAGTTTCTCCCGCTGCCTCAACCCCCCACAGGTGTTTTCAGTCAGAGGTTTTGAGGCTTTATTTCCCTGCACTGGAGCCCTGGGTCGCTTTGTCTCTCTTGCTCCCCAGTTGTTCCTCCCAGTTTATCTGCATGTGAATGTGGGACCTCCGTCCACTAGCCACCACCTTCCCCGTCCCAGGTCCTCCAGCTGCCACCTCGCCACAAGTCCTGTCCACCGGATCCCCATCTCCACCCCTCCTACTGGTCTGGATGAGTGTTTCTTCTTTAACTCCTTGGTTGTCAGACTTTCGTACAGTTAGATTTTCTGGCAGATCTGGTTGTTTCTTGTTTTTAAATTTGTTTGTTGCCTGTCTTTTGGTTATTTAAGGAAGCACAGTGTGTCTACCTATGCCTCCATCTTGGCCAGAAGTCCTAAAAACCACTTAAAATGTAGAAGCCATTCTTAGCTGGCCGGCTCCCCTTCTAAAGTTGAAAAAGTGTTGTGCCGTGAGTTACTGCTTCATAGGATTATGGTTGAGAGACAGGTGACTTGCTGTGTAATATGACTTTGCCACCTAATAGCTGTGACAGTTTAGGCAAGCTGTTTGATCTCAGTTCTTTGTGTACAAAATTGACACCATAATTTCACCTGCTGAAAAGCCTGTTGTGGATATTACTGTACTCCAGGGACTCTGTGAAGCACATCTTTGATATCTCCAAACTGGTGTTTATCTTTCAATTGACTGTGTTTTTAAATTGTTGTTGGCCAGGAGTCAGCCATAGCGTATCTGTTACTCCCTCTCCTCCTACGAACCTGTCCACAGCTTTGCACATTGTTGTACATTTTTTACTTCAAAGCAACATCTAACAAAACTTTTCTCCAAGAGATTTCTCCCAGGACTCAGAGGAAAAGGGGAGGTGGGCCTATCTTAGAAGTCACCCGGAATAGACGTCCAGGAGATGTCCTGTGCATGTTAGTTCTTGATTTATTTCATCGACATGTTATCAGAAACTTTTAAAGGATAAGCTCCTCCAAAGCGCAGTGACCTGTCATTGGTCCAGGAACTGGCACGTGAACCCCAGTGTTTCCATCAGCGCATCCTGGAAGGGCCATGTTAGGAGATGATGTGACCTCTGGCTCTTGTCTGACAACTTTCCATTGACATCTGGTGGAATTTGGGAAGGCTCCGGCACCACAGCGTTCAGGCTGGGTGCCGGGAACTTAATGAGAGCCCCAGGGATGAAAATGACGTTGTCTTCGAAGAGGTGTATCACCAACACCCTCCACTGCACAGAAGGTGTTGTTATGTGGGGGCCGGGGGAGGGGGCTGACGTCAAGGATTCTGAGTCAGAAAAAGCCACTCAGAAGAGTCGATCCTGCATGTGAAGAAGTTCTAGAAGTTCTAGGAAGAAATTCTAGTTTTCAGGACTTTCTAGGAACTTCCTAGAAGTTCTGTTCTACAGTATTTCAGCCAGTTTTTTGGTATGTTTTTATTTTCATGTAGTATCTGAGTGGTTTATGACCCCCCCAAAAATCTGTCTAAATAAGTACTAAAAAATGCTTTGAATACTTAACAGAATGAACGCAGTGTTAAGAAAAGACTGTATCATCATTTAATCCGCAGTGTTTTTTCTTTTTTGTGGTTTCTAAGACAATGGCCTGTCTTCTGTTCTCTATCTTCAATCTGTTGTAACACAGTAAATGAGGTTAAGCTCCCAGATCAGAGCCCTGGATAAAGTAGGAAACAGGCTTTGCTGCTTTTACAAAATACCCTGAAATAACGGGACTTGACCATCCGGAGGGAAGCAGTCCACTAGGGGTAGGGTGATCCTCTGACACCTCCTCACTGCTCTGGGTCTCCCACCAGCAAGAGCGGCGGTGGGGCAGGTGGCTGGCGTACCTTTCTCTCGGCCGCACAGTCCTCCTCTCCTTCTGGCCATTGCTCACCTGTTGGCCAGAGGTTGGTCACATGAGTGTGGGCAAGACTGGGAAAGTGGTCTCTAGCTGGGTAGCCATGTGGAGCTAAACCTCAGGATTATGTGTGCTCCGGCCCGCGGAGCAATCAACTGGGGCTCGACCACCTACCTAGAACAAATGAGTTGGGGGGACAAGAGGCACAAAGAATGGCAGCAAGACAAAAGATTCTGATCAAGCTGCAAACTTAATTTTTCCGAACTGGGTATATATATAGGGGGGGGAGGGAGAGGAAGGAGATTAGGTTGCTTGCTATTGGCTAGCTTGAGACAAAGAAGGGCCCGCTTATTGATTACTTGGGTGCAACTGGTACTCGTGGACACCTCATGTGCCTGTAGCTGATTGGCTTGTGGAGCGCATGCACACCTCATGTACCTGCAGCTGATTGGCTCGTGGAGTGCACAGGTTCCTGTAATCAATGCAATGTTTTTAGCTAGAAGCCAGGTGTAAGGTTCCCAACATATGTGATTTAAAAAAAATAAGAAAATGTATGCAAGTATTCATTGGAAGTACCCAGTAATGTAGCATCATTAGCAGCTTTGTCATTACTGCTGTTACTGTTCTGTAAAATGTATCCACTCCTTGCCAGAGTGGATACACTCTGGAATATTGAGGTTTATTAAACGTTCCACGGTGCTCCCAACCTGCACTCTCTCTTGGAATACTGATGGCAGTTTTGGAGGAGGCTGTTGGGGAAATCTTTACTACATTTATTCACAGGTACCTCTTTTGCCTTTGAAAAGGTTGAAATATAGAATATTATTAATAAATAGGCTCAGCATTCAGGGATGCACTTAAAATGGTAGTTTTTAACAACATTGATCAGCTCCTGCCTCTCAGGCTCTTTGGCTGCAAGGGAGGCTGAGGAATGTGGCCGTTATTCTGGCGGCCTTGTGCCCAGCTAACCCACATTACAGATGGCTCCCAATGTAACTTCTAGAACTGCACAGGAGTGAGGACCCAACTCAGTCCAGATTAGCAGTCACGGAGGCAGGGACACAGCACAGCACGTGGCCCTCAGTCACGCATGATGGACAGGAGACTTGAGTGCTCATTTATAAGGCGATTTGTAGATTTTTCACATGTAGTCTTGTTTATTCAACACAATAACATAGTCATTCACTGGAAATTAGGTTGCTTTATCCCAAGTGTTTAGAAACAAAATCTTCCCAGGTTGCATAGTCTCGTGCCTCCCTATTCTGTTGCTTCTAGCCAAGTTGGCATAGAAAGGCTCACCCCAGTTGAGTTTCCAAGCCCTTAAACGTTTTCTGAGCATCCCCCACCCCTAGTCGACCCACTCAAGGGCAGTACCTTCCAGTTACGCACATCAGCTTCCTCTCTGAAAACTTGGAGGAGCTGACTCATGTCTCTTTGCCTTTGGTGGTTTATTTCTCAAGATATTTGGCTAGAACTTCACCTTGCATTTTTTCTGAAAGTTATGTGTGTGGAAGACCTCGTCAGAGACAGAAAACAAAGTTTAAAGAGGGTTAAACACCTAAGCGTGGGCACTGCCTTGGTGGAGCCTTTTGTCTGTTATTGTGGGGGGTGGGGGTGGAGAAGCCAACTTGTTATGCAAGTGAGACACGTTCCGAAGGGATGGTTGAAGGGATGGTTGTCACGTCGGTCTCTGAAATTGCTCTTGCTCGTTCCAGAAGGCTGCAGAAAGAGACCTGCACCACCTTATCAAGTTCCGCCCTGCTCAGAGCTGGCACCCCAGCGGTGCTGAGTTGCAGGAGGCCCCTGCTGGGACTTTCAGGAGGTCCAAATGCACTGTGCAGGGCCCGGAGGAAGGAGGCACTCTCTCCCCAAGAGACCTAGGAGAGTGTCAAATTCGGGTGCATCTCGTGTTTCTGCAGCACTGCCTTCCCCTTCCCTCTGCTCCCTTCTCATTCCGTCTCTGAACTCTGGGACCCACAGGAGTTTGTCCGGACCCACCACCACGTCTCCAATTGATGTGGGAAGCTTTGGAAAACCTTTGTTCACCCAAAACCCCAGGCACCCTGGGAGAGCAATAAGGCCGTCTGGGAAAAGCAAACAGCAGGATGGTCACAAGGACTGGGACTAGCATCCCCGCTGATAGAACTAATTTTCACAATTAGCCTTTGTACTCTGCTTCTGCCCCGTAGATAGAACTAATTACCGCATTCCGCTTCTGTATCTCGCTTTGCTACGTAGACAGGAAGACCCCATAGGCTATATAAACCCCAAGAATCCTTTGTTCGGGGCTCAGAATTTGGAGACTGACCCCCTGGGCCCGTGCACATTAATAAACCTCGTTCCCTCCGAGTCTGGTTGCTTCGTTTTCCTGTAACACAATGGCAAGCCCCTCCCCCACCGTCTTCATGACCCACCCTCCACCAACATCCGCTTTCCCCCAGGACCCCAGACTTTTTCTGGAGGGTGAAGGGACTGTAGTAGAGGAAGGGGATTAGTCCAAAAAGAAACCCAAACTTTTCATGACCGTAAACTTGGAAAATACAAGAGAAAAATTCAGCCCTAGAAAATTACTGTTAACATCTAGTTTGCTCACCTCTGCTCATTTTTAAAATCACATTGTCGTGCGTTGTTAGCATTTCGCGGTTTCATTGCTCTCCTGCCCCCCCCCACTTCCCGCACTTGAAGCACAGCCTCATGTGGTCCAGTTATTGTCACTCACAGTGACAGACACCGAGGAAATGGGCTGTGTCCGTCCTGTCCCGTCACTAACAACACGCCGTGTGTTGTTTTTCTTTCTCCATGTAGAGAAGTCATTCAGAATTCTAAAGAAGTTCTGCGTTTGTTACAAGAGAAAAACCCCGCCTTTAAGCCGGTTCTTGCTATCATTCAGGTAAGCTGAGAAGGTGGCTCTGCCCTGCAATTTTAGGACGCCTCTCAATTTAGAAGATAATTGTCCACGAAAGACCAGCTGCATTTCTTGTCACAGACGCACCTTTCGGGCTCCATGGAAGGAAGAGTGGGCTCGGCCAGAACTGCTTTCCTCTGCCCTTCCTTTGGTCCTTTGCTCGCGCCCCCCCACCCCCAGGCTCCAGGTTGGGCACTGCTCTGCCTGAGCGCGTCCTGTCTTCCCTGAGTCTTTGTCTTTGGCGTGGTGGCTTTCAGAGGTCAGGAGGCAGGCACTCACGTGACACAGGGTTTACCGTGTACACCCATTCGCGCTTATCACGGGATTCCACGTGAGACAGGAAGAGCTCCCCCAGTGGTTGCTGAGGCACGGTGTTGGGTGATCTTTTTCTTATTCATCTTTTTGTATTGTTATTCTGTTACAGTTTCCCCCCCTCTGCCCTCCTCTGCCCAGCCCACCCCACCCCTGCTCCCGCAGTCAGTCCCCACACCGTTGTCCACGTCCGTGGGTCATTCATGCATGTTCTTCGTCTAGTCCCCTCCCCTTCTTTCCACCATTATCCCCCCACCTGCCCTCTGGTCACTGCTGGTCTGTTCCATGTTTCCATGCCTATGGTTCTGTTTTGTCAAAGACCATCTGATCTCGCCTTTGAGAGGTGTTGGGCAATCTTACTACCAAGTGTTTGAAATCCTGCCATAAGTTCACGGGGCCCAAAGTCACCACGGGTCAGAAGTGCTTCCGCATTCCAAGCATGTCTCTTGCCCGTGGCCCCTTCGCGTCCAACTACAGTTGGCACCGTGTGCCGTCCTCGCTGGCACACCCATGCGATGACAGGTGCGGGGAAGTAACAAGGTGAGCCAAGCCTGTAAACTAAAACGGCAAACAATTGGACAGCTGCTGTTGCTTTTGGCATACACTAAATATGTCAAAATAGCAGTGTCTAGTTCACCGACACTGTGATTTCCGAGACTGTAGCGCTTTGCTTAAGTCACTTGCACTCCTTGGGGTCTGTCTCCACGTCCCCTACAAAGGCAGGCCAGCAGGAAGAGTGGACAGCAAAGTGGGTCTGGGAGCCTGGCTTTCCTGCCACTCTGCTCTCCACCTACCGGCCAAAGTCATCCAAGCCCTGTCTTTGGTGTCCTCGTTTAGGAAGGATGCTGGTTATGCGGCTGTCTATGCCTTCGGAGGATTGTTATTTGAAAGAAAGCAACATAATTGGAAAGTCAGAAACTGATACGTTGATAAAGGCCAGCCATTAGTCCCCTTTTGTGAGTGATAAGGTTTCTTTCTGGACACTTTCCTGATCATCTCTGTAATTAGAGCAGCTGTAATCACAAAATTGGTCTGTTTTGTTGTGTGCCTTTGCAAGGTGTTCCTAGTTACATTCTGCTTCTCCCTCCCCTCTCCCAAGGCAGGTGATGATAACTCGATGCAGGAAGTAAACCAGAATTTGGCAGAGGAGGTGAGGATTGTTGCTGTTCAAAAGTTCATTTTCATTTTTTGATGACGCAGTCCCTCGCAGTGACGGAGTAACCTCGCATTCTCTTTGCAGGCTGGCCTGGACATCACTCACATTTTCCTTCCCCTGGAGAGCGGCGAGGACGAGGTGAGCGCAGCGGTGCCCGGCGCCCGGGGACCCTGGCGGTGCCTTTCTCTCCAGACCGAATGCACCTGTCAGCAGCATCTCTCAGTGATGGTTGGACCAGATCAAGCCTTTTCCTGCCACTGAACTCGTGGAGCGAAGCGTCCCTTTTCCCCTCTGGCGCAAATGCTCTCTCTCTAATTGTCCCTTACCCCGTGTTTCTGTCGAAGACACAGCCTCTGACGCAGTGACTTTGGTTGTTTCTTCAAGGCGGCAGCAGGGCCATCTAGTACAAATTGAGCACCAGTTCTGGTTTTGCTCTGTCCTGACAGGCTGTTTGCCCCTGGGCCATTCCTTTGGCTTGTCCGGGTCACAGTTGCCTTATTAATAATAAATAAGGAACAGGACGAGCTGATTCTCAGCATCCTTTATAGGCTAATGTTCTTCAGTGGCAGCTGAGAAACACACACACACACACACACACACACCCGCATAGGAACCCTTTGCTACTGTTGCTGGTGATTTCCTGGTTCCCTCCCAAGGGAAGTAACAGCCTTCACAAGTGTCATCTTGTTACAGAAACCCACCTTGGGTTCTTGTTACTCTAGGGGTCTTTTGCCTGCCACCAGTAAGACCTGTGGCTCTCGGGGCTGGCTTTGACTCAGCAGTTACTTTGATCGCTTCATAACCACTCTTGCTCGTGAGGGTGGTTTGAGACCCACAGGTGCTCAACAGCCCTTGAGAAGAAAGAACTGTGGCTCTCAATGCCAGAGTTTGGAAAAAAAGAAAGGAGCTATTTATCCAGAAAGTGATACAAGTTTAGAATAATGGCAGAATTCTGCCATTAAATCTCAAAGTCCCTTTTAAACACCCCCACACACCCACACACACACACCCCACCACCCCACCCCCGCCCACCTCCCCTTGCCAGACCAGGCCAGTCAGGGGTACCATATCTCAGGAAAAGAAATGGAAGTCTGTAGCTCAGCGAGGCTCCCATTCTTAACCCAAACCCGCATGGCACTCCCTCATGGCTGGCCAGTGGGAGTCCTCTTGCATCCTTTCAAACCACGTGGCCAAGAGCCCGCATGGTTGCTGCACCCCGCTTTCCTGCTTTCCAAGCTGTGTGGTCAGGAGTGCCCCCTCTCTGCTCCCGAACCATTTGGTCACGCCCCAGCACAGCTGCTGCGCCTGGGTCTAAATCCTAGTGGGCACCTCCCTCCGTAGCCCCATTTCCAACTCCGCCCACACTGGGACAGGGTTACTGCTACCACCTGCTCCTTGCCAGTAGTCTGGTTCTCTCTGCCCTTCTCAGCTGCCATGGTCAGTCCAGGCAAGTGTGGCCCCGTGAGGCAAGCTACCTCCAGGCAGCTCTCAAGGCAGGCGCAGGAAGCCCCTCTAGCTACGTTGCATTGGTGTCAGTATCACAAATATTGATGCCTGTCGAACCAGTCAGTATTAACAGCATGCAGAGAAATGTGTTGTCCGTTTGCAGAAGGACACCCATTGTCTGCAGTAGAATCTGCATTTCTTTAGGTGGTTTGGCCACTGGTGTTGATAGCCCTTAGCTTTCTTTTTTTCTGTGACTTATTTTTTGACAAGGTGTCATTTATACCCTATTTTTCTTTTGAAATTCTGATAAATGTGAATGTATGTGGCGGTGTTATTGTGCTGGAAAAGAGTCAGGATGTTAATTTATTAAGATTTTGTTGTTGCCTGTCTCACATCCTCGTTACCAGTAGCTGTGGTGCCCTGACCTCATTCTGGACTCTATCTGGACGTCACCCACTGTGGCCAGCCCCCGCCCGCATCCCTGTGTTGGCCAGCTCTGTTCTTCTTTATGTTGCTCACCAATTTCCCAAGGTCATTATTACTGGCCCTGTCTGCCCCACTAGAATATAAGCTCCGTGAGGGCAGGAGTTTTGCTCTCCAACTCTCCATCCGTTATGTGAACTGGTCAAAGTAGGTGCTGAAAACACTCAGCATTTTTTGAATAAATGAAAGAATGATGAATGAATGAGAAGATTTTCTTTCTGAATTTTGTAACTTTTTTAAAAGATTTTATTTATATTTTGAGAGAAGGGAAGGAGAGAAAAGAAACATTGACGTGCGAGAGACACGTTAATTGGTTGCCTTTTGTGTGCCCCAACTGGGGACGTGGCCCGCAACCCCGGCGTGTACCCTGACCAGGAATCAATCCGGTCACCTTTCAGTTCACAGGTGGAACTCAGTCCACTGGGCCACACCAGCCAGGGCTGAATTTTGTCCAATAAATAGCTTTTTCTTCTCTTACCATAGTGATGTCTGCTAGACAGTGAAACAAAAATGATAAGCCAGTACTTCCTAGTAAGATTCGCATCTCTCTTACTTATGAACAACTAGTTTGTTAAGTGAAATGAATCACTTCTCTCCTGGCATAAAATAGGGAGAGAGAGGACAGAATGTTGCTTTGTCACACCTTGACATTCTCTCGCTGTTCTATTAGCTTCTCAAACTACTTTAGTTTTTCTCATAAATAGTGAATTATTTTAGTGTTTCCAGTAAAAAGGAGATATCTGTGCTTACAGTTCATCCGTCATATACCTTTGGAAATGGTTTCTATGTGCCGCTCGGGTACAGAGAATGTGAGGGCCAGAGGGACGGGTCTTGGGTACCACGATTAGTAAGCGTTTGTTGAACGCGCTGCGTGTGCAACACAGGCCTGGCCAGGCCGGGTGGGAGGCTGGCGATCCATGTTTCCCGGCCTCTCTGACAGTCCGCGGTCTGCTGGGCTTAGTGGGATTGCGTTGCCTGTCTCATCTTTACTAACTGTTGAGCTTTCATTCTGTTCTGTTCTCTTTTGTTCTGGCAGAGAGCAGAGTGATAAGAAAGACTGAGAACTCATTAAAAAAATTAAGCCAGGCTTTTTTTTTTTTTTTTTTTTGCGCTTTTACAAACATGGTGAAAAGGGAAAATAGACTTCTTCATTGTGCTTCACACCAAGGCTTCCACAAAGAGTAAAACATAAACTATCATAGATGCATTTTTATGAGTCTGTCTTTTGCATAAAGCTTCTTTTATTGGCTCTTATTGCTGTCAAACAGCTTTTATTTGTTTTTCCCTGTTAGATTATAGATGAAATCTTGAAGATTAATGAAGACACCAGAGTACACGGCCTTGCTCTTCAGATCTCAGAGAACTTGTTTAGCAACAAAGTCCTCAATGCCCTGAAGCCAGAAAAAGATGTGGATGGGTAAGAAAATATAAGAGAAAACAACTCAATGTTTGTTAAATGTGATTTTAAAAAAGATATTACTTATTTATTTTTAGAGAGAAGGGAAGGAAAGGAGAAGGAGAGGGAAACATCAGTGTGTGGTCGCCTCTGCTGTGCGCCCCCTGCTGGGGACCCAATCTAAAACCCAGGCATGTGCCCCGACTGGGAATTGAACCAGCGACCCTTTGGTTCACAGGCCAGCCGTCAGTCCACCGAGCCACACCAGCCAGGGCTTTACTGCAATTTTTTTATTCCACTGTTTCATCTTTGTCAGTAATTAAGAGAGAAAAGAAATCATCTTGATGTTTAATATCATTTAAAAATTTAATGTCATTTAACTATTTGGGGAGTTTGGGGGCTTCCTAAACTTTGTCTAAGAAAACTATTCCGTATTTTAGAAAACACACTTGCCCTTTGGTGGTGCAGAGTCAGAACACTCACGGTCACCCCGCCTCCCAGGGACCACGGCAGAGTGTCCTGACGGGCAGCTACTCCTGGAAGCGAATGGCTTTTATTTCTCCCACATTAATTTATGTTCTTTTTTTTTCTCTTTTAATTGTTCAATATTTTTTCTTTTTTTAAAGTTGTTGTTCAAGTTAGTTTATTTTCAATTAATTAATATATCTGACCAGACATCACTGCAGAGTAATCCGTGTAAATGTTGGGCTCGTGAGCTTTGGCTGGCGTTAACTTGGGTTGCCTTGTTTTGGTTTCAGGGTGACAGATGTGAATCTGGGGAGGCTGGTGCGTGGGGACGCCCATGAATGTTTCGTGTCACCTGTGGCCAGGGCTGTCATTGAACTTCTTGAAAAGTCAGGTATGGAGCTTCCTCAGAAGTGCTGCTGTTTGCTGTGTATTGGTATTCACATTATTTTTTATTAAGGATTTTTTTCTAGAATGTCAAGATTCTTATTGAGATATGGGAGTGTGATAATTCAGTGTCAGCTTTATTTAAGTCATCTTTTGAGAGATAGGAATGACGACAGAAGATTTTTCTAATAAGATTAACTGTATTGCAGTTTTAAAGAGAAGTCAGTAAAGATAATCTTTTTAAACAAATTCTCCTGAAAACAGTCAAAATAACCACAATGAAAAATATGTCTTGTTTTAACTTCTCAAATCTGTCAATATGTATACCTATGTAAGACTTATATTTAAGACTTAAATGAGGAAGCTGTTAGATATAGTTTCAGGTATAAAGACCTAGGTTGAGATTTAGCAGTGAGCAATATCTCTGAATAATCTGTATTTTAATTTTTATCATTTTCCTTTTGATCTTGCACTTTTATGTCAGTGACATGAACATGAATAAATTCTTTTTTGTTATTAAAGTTAATAAATAAATTATTGCTAGTGTTTCATATTTTTAAGAACTGAGTACATAAAAATTCAACTAATTAAATTTTTCTCTAGTACAGCTCAAGTAAAAAAAAAAAGAAAGAAAGAAAAAAAGAGGCAAATGCCCCTCCTCTCCTGAACAAGCAACAATCACACAAAAATTCCAAAATATATACCAAAGTTCAATTAGAAGGTTAACTTTCAAGACATATCCTAGCACGTTAGCCATTAAGCTCAAATCTGAGATAGTTCATAGAGACAGTATTTTTTCATCCTTTGGATTATTGGGATAATGATTCTTAGCCACTTGCCCCAACATTTGCAAAGAAAGAGTAAGTTATGGCTTAGTCATTGTAGGTTGGTGCTCACAGGGCCAAGGTCATTTTTTCTCCCGTGAAAGCTGTACAGTGGGAAGGCTCCGACATTTGGATTGTGATACTGATTTTCATTTGGTGGGCAGGTGTCAACCTAGATGGAAAGAAGATCTTGGTGGTAGGAGCCCACGGGTCCTTGGAAGCCACCCTGCAATGCCTGTTCCAGAGGAAAGGGTCCATGACGATGAGCTCCCAGTGGAAAGCCCCTCAGCTTCAAAGCAAGGTGAGCATCATGCCTGTTAGAAACACAACCTCAAACGCCTGTATGAGAAGAGGGGAAGGGCCACAAGTACAGAAGCTAAGTATTCGATGCAAGAAGTTGGGGAAGAAGCAGAAAACTCTCAAATGATAGAAATGATCAACAGCATAGGTGAATGAAATAAAAAAACAAATATATATGATAGATTTTCAACAAAACCAAAAGTGGATTCTTGGAAAAGTCTAGCAAAATAGACACACCATTAGCCAAAATAATCAAGACAGAATGAGAGAAAAGCAATGTTAAGAATGAACAGGGGATTAACATCAGAAAATCTATTGCTGTAATTCACCACGTCATCAGATGGAAAACTATATTCTCACCGTGATAGGTGAAGAAAAGTTGTCTGATAATCTAGTACCTTTTTTTTTTCTAGAAAAACCTGTTAGACTAGGAATTAAAGGAATTCCTTAATTTGATAAAAACATCTGTAAAAAGTTAGAGCAAATGTCTCATTTAATTGTGAAAAATCATTTTAATGTTTAATATCATTAAACAATATCATTAGAAACATTTCTTTTAAAATTGGGAAAGACAAAGGGTACCTTTATCAGCACTCCTAATCGGCACTGTGTAGGAATTCCTAAACAAGCTGTAATGTAAAGAAAGAAAGAAAACTCATAATAATTGGAAAGGAATACACCCAACCGTCTTTAATCCTAGATGATATGTTTATATTAAAGCCCAAAGAGTCTTTTAAGAACTATGAGAATTAATAAGAATTCAGCCAGGTTCTTGGATATAAAATGAACTTGCAAAAAAAACCAACTGCATTTCTAAATAATACACCCACAGTTAAAACATTAAATTAAAAAAATAGTTTCTAATACCACTGAGAATATAAGGTAAGTGGAAATAAATTTAACAAAAGTTATTTCTGACATTTTGAAAAAAAATTGTATAATTTTGACGAAGCTCATTAGGAAGACCCAAATAAATCCATGGCTAAGAAGACTCGATACCTTCACGATACTAATTCTCCCCAAATTAATCTATAAATTTGAATAAAAAATCCCAACATAATACTGTTTTGTAGAATTTGACAAGTACTGATTCTAAAATTTATATGGAACCCCACTGACAAAAACAAGACGATTTTGAAAGAAAACTAGGGCTGTGAATATCGACATGGAAGGACTTCGTAAAACAGCATTTAATGGAAAAAAGCAAGAAGGATATGTTTAATTTTATGAATGCCACTTATATAAGATCTAAAGGCAATACTGTCTAATACATAGTTTTAGGGCTACATGTGTATGAAAAGTAAAAAAGCATAAAAAAGTGAATAGGAAGTATGAACAAAAGTCAGGAAACCATTTACAGACGTGGGTGTAGATGGAAAGGAAACTTGGGGCCCTTCTATTGCATTGGTCACGTCCATTTTCTTAAACTGGGCGATGGATGAGTGTCCAGGTGTGCCATTATTTTTTTACAGTTTCACATCTCGCAGTTTTTAATTACAAAACATTCCAATGTGTTTCATAAATACCAAGCAAAGAGCACATTAAGTACAATAAATCAGTGCAGAACAGAATCTGAAATGCATTCTGCTGGGTGAGAATGAAAACACACAAGTCGCAGTCCTGCCCTGGGAGGCTAGCGTCTCCTCCGAGAGACAACACCCCCCCCCCCCCCCCCCCCCACCCCCCCACCCCCTCCCCCCTCAGCTGGGGCCCGAGTTTGGTCTTGGAATTAAACCCAAACCAATGTGTTATTTTTTTCCTTAGTAGTCACCACATGGTGGCAGCCTAGTCCAGAAAATTCAAGGGCAACGCTTTGTAATTTGGAGCCCAGATTTCTTGATTTGGAAGCATAGTGGAAGAGGAAAATAAACCTTGCCCTGAACTGAACAGCTGCGGTGAAAGGGAGAAAAATGCCTTCACTGGCGATTTGAATGTTTTCACAGCTGTGGCAGATACTTTTGCTGGTTGTATCTGTATTTTTGAAAAACAAAGACATCTTTTAAAGGACTTTTTTATTACGGAAATAAATCACCTGACTTCTCTGGGATAAATCTCATTGTAACTCTGAGAACAATTAAGTAGCTTCACTCCCTAGAGAATCTGGACGTTGGGGAACATTTCTGTTTTCATAAATCTGAGAAGATTCTCTCCAAGAGCTCATGTTGCACACACGTTTTGTTTGCTGAGCCTTTGGTATTTATAACAGCACCGCCATGAATCTTAGAGCCTTTCAACTCTCACTCTTTTTATTGCTTCATCTTTGTCGTGAAAAATATGGTGAGAAAGGTTCAGGGCTCCCCATACTTGTCTTTGAAGTGCATTCGGAGTCTGGTGTTTGGCCCCTATACCTGGCCTACTTCCTGGTGACGGGCTCCCATCCTTGACTGCGAGGTCAAACCTGTACCTTCCCATATTTCATACTAGTACTTAGCACGTCACCGGCCACTTACCTTCCTGCCAATGTGTCTGCATACTTGTGCCTGACCTTTGACTTTTCCCTATTTGTGTACATTGATAGGACTTGTCTCAGAGGGTTAGTATGCTCTCTGCAGACCACAGTCCAAGGGTGGCAGCTGGCGAGGTAACAAAGGGCACCCAGGCACAGGGAAGTGTCCTGGGACACCAGGTGGTTCCGGGCTGTGTCCACTCCTGCCACATCCTTGGAAAAGCATCACTGTGAAAAACATCAAATGGATAAAATTTGACAGATTTGGGTTTCTGTCTTCTAACTTCATCAACAATGCATTTAAGTGCATTTTAAGATTCTTGTCCATTTAGCTCCTCAGTCTTAGCGGTGATGTGTTGGGGAAAGAAAAGGACAAGCAAAGGCTTGTAGCTATTAGGTTGAAGGAAGTTATCTTTGAAAAGTATTTCTTAACATGCTTATTTATATTTGACATGAGACAAGAATCCCTGTTGGCCATCTAGTCGGGGGGCTCCAAAGCCAAGGACATGAGGCGTCTCTGGGTTGGGGTGACCGTGTAGCGCTAGAGTCCTATCTACCACCTTCTAAACTCCATGCAGCCTTTCAGGTTGGGGATGACCTTGACGTAATCGCAGCCTGTTCAGCCAGGAAGAGCTGCCTTCGAGGGTGCGGGTCAGGCCCAAGTGTCCTCAGAAAGCACTAGATAGGGCATAGGCTTCAGGGACAAGCAGCTCTGGGTTCAAGCCTTGGCTGATGCTTACCTTCTGTGACCTTGTCTCCTCGTGTGTAGAATGAGGATCATGACACTCCCTACCTCCTAGGGCTGCTGCAAGAGTTCAATAACATGCATGTTTGCTCAGCACAGTCCTTGGCACCTGTGAATATGCACAGTAACAGAGGTAACCACTTGGCTGTTGTTAATGGTGAGTCGGGAAAGACCCTGGCAGGGTTCGCCATCCAGATTTGTAATTGATCACAATATAGGAAGGCAGGTGGGTCGGTCAGGTTGCAAGGAGGTAAACCCCCGTGGCGTCCAGGATCCCTCATTGGAAGCCTGCTATACATGCTTCCACTTCATGGCCGGGGTTGCAGGGAAGTGGCGAGTCGCTCTGTCTGTGGGTTTCCAACAGTATGTGGAAGCCACAGGACCTAAACCAAAGCAAAATCAGCAGACAGTGTCAGAGAAAGAGTGGGTGCCCAGCTTCAGCCAGGCCCCTCCCGCTCTGGTCCTCGCCTTTAATTAACATACCACCGTGCCCTTTGCTCCCCATCTGCTCCCCAATGTCTGCCTTCCCATGATTCCCTTGTTATGTGGAAGTTGCTTTATTTCATATTATGTCTGCTGGGGGTTTCTGGTTTACCAATTACTTCCTCCCAGTCCTACAATTTTGAGGAACAATATTGACTCAGTTAAATAGAAATGGATCCTTTGTCTATGAGCCTGCCTAAATCTAAGGATATTCTTTGGATACCAATTATGCATTAAATCTCTGTGGAGCCTGAGTGTGAGGAATTGAGATTTGCCTTTTTAGAGTGTTACAGAAAACAGTAAGATTTCTTTATTTGGTAGCTTTAGAGCTTATGCCCAATGAGTGTGTCATTGACAATTAAGCATCAATTTCCTGCTCTGTGTCTGAGTTTCGAGAGATGCGTTATGCATTTATGTGTGGGGGCGGGGAGAATGTCTGGGCATGTGTCCAAATGCGCCCCAGGCTGTGGAGCATCAGATGTCAGCAAGCAGAGCACCAGGCGTGATGCCTTTACAGAGGGCTGAGAAATAACCTACTTCCTCCGGCCCTGCACTCAGCTTCCCAGGCTTCTAGAGCAGAGTGATGTCTCTGTGGGGATGGGACAGAGCCATTGTCCAGTGAGAATTGTCCTAGGTTTAGAGGTAACTCCTTCCTCACCCTAATGAGTTGTTCTCCCTGGTGCCAAAAGCAATCTGAAATGAGAATGTTCCGCATTTCGCCCCTAGGGGGCAGAGTGGTACCCTCTCTAGGGAAGAGGGTGCCGGCACCGGGTGAGCGGTGGTGCCTGCTTGCTCTCCGGCATCCGTATTAGACGCAGCTGCACGGTGGTGGCCGCAGCCTCCAGCTCTGACCGGTCCCGTCAATCCCTGCTGCGTGTATGAGAAATAACCTAGAAATAAAAGAACTGCTTTATTTCTCTTTTCTCAGAGGATCTCATTTCTCCTTCTGAGCACAGAGACCCTCAAAACTAGAACAGAAAAAAGAAAAAATACAGGTCTTTTACATTTGAAGAATCAGTGCGTCTTTTTTTTTTTTTTTTTTTTTTTTTGGCAAAGCTAAATTATCACAAAGTCATTCCCAGTTTAAATGCAGAGCATAGCATGGTTTATAAAAAGCTTTTTAAAGTGATCTGGAAAATTTTAAACATATCCGTATTATACATATGAAATCTTGGAAAAAGAATAATCACTTTTCCAAGATTGGTGGGGGGAACCCTACCTTTTAAACTGGACTAGTGAGTTACATGATAATTCTTTTTTTTTTAATTTATAATTTTTAATGCATTTGACTTTTAAATCTTGTAGGAAAAAAAAAAGGCGTGGTTATAGACCAAAAATACTGTTTTTTCCAGAGATCTTTGTTTCTTCCTACAGCTGGGAGTTACTGTCTGGTGTCCTGCCCTTTCAACCGGACGGAATTCTTTCCACATTGCTAGTAGGGCAGATCTAGTGGTGACGCACCCCCTCAGCTCTTGTTTAAACCCTCCTTGTGATCTTCATTTCTATGTTTCCACTCCTGATCTAGCTGTCCTTTTAGTTTGCTTTTGTTTTAGGTGTGGTTGTTAATAACTGTGAGTTTGTTGTCCATTCACTGTTCATGTTTCTTTAACTTCTTTTTCTTCGATAAGTCCCTTTAACATTTCATATAATAAGGGCTTGGTGATGATGAACTCCTTGAATTTGACTGTATCTGAGAAGCACTTTATCTGTCCTTCCATTCTAAATGAAAGTTTTGCTGGATAGAGCAATCTTGGTTGTAGGTCTTTGGATTTCATGACTTGGAATACCTCTTTCCAGCCCCTTCTTGCCTGTAAAGTCTCTTTTGAGAAATCCGCTGACAGTCTGATGGGGACTCCTTTGTAGGTGACTGTCCCCTTAGCTCTTGCTGCTTGTAGGATTCTCTCCTTCATTTTAATTTTGGCTAATGTAATTATGATGTGCCTTGGTGTGTTCCTTCTTGGGTCCAACTTCTTTGGGACTCTCTGAGCTTCCTGGATTTCCTGGAAGTCTATTTCCTTTGCCAGATTGGGGAAATTCTCCTTTATTATTTGTTGAAATAAGTTTTCCACTGGTGGCTGTGCCTTTCCCCCTTCTGGTACCCCTATAATTTGGATGTTGGAGCGTTTAAAGATGTCCTGGAGGTTCCTAAGACTCTCCTCATTTCTTTGAATTCTTGCTTCTTGACTCTTTTCTGTTTGGCCATTATTTGCTTTCTTCTGGTCCACTCCATTGATTTGAGTCCCAGTTTCCTTTTCATCGCTGTTGGTGTCCTGTGCGATTCCATTCATTTCAGTTAGTTTCGCCTTCATATATTTGTCTAATTTGTGGCTATAATCAACCAGTTCTGTGGGGATCCTGATCACCAGTGTTTTAAACTGTGCGTCTGAGAGTTTTGCTATTTCTTCATCGCTTAGATCTATGGGCTCTGGGGCTTTGAGCTCTTCTTGCGCCATTTTTGGTCTCTTCGCACCCTTTAAGTGTGAGGAGCGGCGCCTTGGACTCCCAGGTCGCTGGGTTGTGACGCTGTATGTGGGGGTGTGGTCAGAGCGGGGAAATGGCGGCCCCCTCTGCTGTTTCTTACAGCTGGGTGAGGATCAGCGCCTTAGGTGGTTCCCCCTGGGCCGGGCCACTCAGAGTCGCTGGGTTATGATGCTGTATGTGGAGGTGGGGTCAGAGCAGGGAAATGGCGGCGCCCTCCACTGCCGCTTGCCTCGGGGACCCGCCCGGCCCCGGTCCAACCGCCCACTCCCTCGCCTGTCCGCCCGCGCACCAATGCGCGACCACAGTCAACACGCAGCACCGCTCCCCCGCTGTCTCCCCCGCGGTCGCTCGCCTGGTGGCTCGCTCGGTCGCTCACTAGGTCCAACCCTGGGCCTGGATTCCGCGCGTCTGGATTCCGGTCCTGAGTCCGTCTGACCGAGGTTTCCTGTGCAACCCTGCTTCACCAGCCTCTGGTTTCGCCCCTTACCGGTCAGACTGAAGAATTTGTTGTTAGCGGACTTCCGAAAAGTTCAATTTTCTGTGTTCTGGCTGTGTTTTCTGTTGCTAATATTTAGTTGTCTCTAAACTTGGTTGTGTGAGAAAGCACGGCACATCCACCTATGCCTCCATCTTGGCGGAAGTCTGTGCTAACAGTAACCCCAGAGACACCCTTTTAAAAGACGGAAGCTGAACTAAACTGAGTGCCATTCCCTCTCGGAGACCTGGGCTTGTCACCACCCCTGTAGGCTCTCTCCTTAGAGGGAAAGTGTCCCCTTACTGAGGGCAGGGCAGGGGCACCGTCGTCAGAGGTGCAGACATGCAGGATGGCTTATTGTTTGGGGGCGGGGGGGAAGAGCCCCTGACCCTGGGACCCCCACAGATCTCATGCCAAGTCAATGCCAAGGTCCCTCAGGGATGTGTGATCAGGTGACTGAATGATGGAGGCCCTGTGCCTCCTTTGACAGATTCCTGGGTATTCGAGGGCTACAGGTGCCTTTGGGTGTGGGCTTTCCTTCTTGTTGCTGTTGCAGCTGCCTGGTCAGGGCCTGACTTATTAACACCACCACAGGCGGAGAATAGAGCCTTTAAAAAGCCCCCAAATCAGGCCAGTTATATTTAGCAAGGTTGAGAAAAGGATTTGTGAGAGAATCTATTAAAACAAATGGATGTCTGATCAAGAGTGGGCCATGTAAAGTCCCAGGCCTGGTGGTCTTAGATGGTTTAAGGTGGACATTGCACAGAAGGACAAGAGCTTCAGGCTGTGTCCTCAGAGGACAGGCCAATTACATCACCCCCAGTCCCCTACATAGCATCCCCCGTCCCCCTGTCTCTCCCACCAGCAGAGCCTGGCCTCACTTTCCACCCTCTCTCCAGTGTTCCTGCTTTTTAAGGGTATAGAGTTAGAAAACTGGAGTCGGAAGGTCTTTTTTAAAAAATGTACTTTATTGATTATGTCATTACAGTTGTCCCATTTCCCCCCCTTCATTCCCCTCCACCCTGCACACCCGTCCCCCATCATTCCTCCCCCCTTTAGTTTATGTCCATGTGTCACAGGTTCTTTAGATTCTATATTTTCCCATACTATTCTTGCCCCCCCATCTATTTTCTATCTACTGTCTATGCTACTTATTCTCTGTGCCTTCTCCCCCCTTCTCCTCCTCCCACTCCCCTGTTGCTAACCCTCCATATGATCTCCTATTTCTATGGTTCCACTCCTGATCTAGCAGTCCTTTTAGTGTGCCTTTGTTTTAGGTGTGGTTGTTTTTTTTAAATATATTTTATTGATTATGCCATTACAGTTCTTCTATTCCCCCCCTTTATTCCCCTCCACCCTGCACATGCCCTCCTCCACCCCCCCCTCTTTAGTTTATGGCCACATGTCTCAAGTTCTTTAGATTCTATATTTCCCCTACTATTCTTGCCCTCCCCCCTATCTATTTTCTATCTACCATCTATGCTACTTATTTTCTGTACCTTCTCCCCCCTTTCTCCTCCCACCCCCCTGTTGCTAACCTTCCATGTGATCTCCATTTCTGTGGCTCCACTCCTGATCTAGCTGTCCATTTAGTTTGCTTTTGTTTTAGGTGTGGTTCTTAATAACTGTGAATTTGCTGTCCTTTCAGTGTTCGTATTTTTTATCTTCTTTTTCTTAGGTAAGTCCCTTTAACATTTCATATAATAAGGGCTTGGTGATGATGAAATCTTTGAGTTTGATCTTATCTGAGAAGCACTTTATCTGTCCTTCCATTCTAAATGAAAGCTTTGCTGGATAGAGCAATCTTGGTTGTAGGTCTTTAGATTTCATGACTTGGAATACCTCTTTCCAGCCCCTTCTTGCCTATAAGGTCTCTTTTGAGAAATCTGCTGACAGTCTGATGGGAACTCCTTTGTAGGTGACTGTCCTCTTATCTCTTGCTGCTTTTAGAATTCTCTCCTTCATTTTAATCTTGGCTAATGTAATGATGATGTGCATTGGTGTGTTCCTTCTTGGGTCCAACTTCTTTGGGACTCTCTGAGCTTCCTGGATTTCCTGGAAGTCTATTTCCTTTGCCAGATTGGGGAAGTTCTCCTTTATTATTTGTTCAAATAAGTTTTCCACTGGTGGCTGTTCCTCTTCCCCTTCTGGTACCCCTATAATTTGGATGTTGGAACGTTTAAAGATGTCCTGAAGGTTCCTAAGCCTCTCCTCATTTTTTTGAATTCTTGTTTCTTCATCCTTTTCTGATTGGATGTTTCTTTCTTCCTTCTGATCTACTCCTTTGATTTGAGTCCCAGTTTCCTTTCCATTACTATTTGTTTCCTGTGCATTTCCCTTCATTTCAATTAATTTAGCCTTCATATGTTCCTCTAATTTGTGGCTAAAATCAACCAGTTCTGTGAGCAGATCCTGATCACCAGGGTTTTGAACTGTGCATCTGATAGGTTGGCTATCTCTTGGTCGCTTAGAAGTATTGGCTTAGAAGGGGCTTTGAGCTGTTCTTCTGCTTGAGCCATAATGTTTTGGTCTGTTCACTCCTGTTATGTATGAGGGGCGGAGCCTTAGGTGTTCACCAGGGTGGGTGAACCCAGTCGCTGGGTTGTGACACTGTATGTGGGGGCAGGGCCAGAGAGGGGCAATGGCGTTTGTTCTGCTCTCTCAGATTTCGGTCCCCTCTGCTGCTTCCCGCAAGCAAACTGGGCCCTTCTGGTGCTGGTTCCCAGGTATGTGGGCTTGTGCACCCTCCAGGACCCTGTGAGTCTCTCCAATGAACTCTCTGTGAGCCTGAGAGCTTCTCCCAGCACCACAACCCCAAAAGTTTTTCCAGTTGGTGCTTTTGGGCTTTATTTCCCAGTGCTGGGGCCCTGGTTTGCGAAGTCTGTGTCACTGCTTGCTCCTCTGCCTGGTTTATCGGTCTGGCTGGATGGTTTGTTGTTGTCGGACTTCTATACAGTTCAATTTTCTATCTTTTAGTTGTGTTTCTGTTACTAAAACTTTGTTGTCTTTAAACTTGGGTGTGCAAGGAGGCACAGTGTTTCCACCTACGCTTCCATCTTGGCCAGAAGTCTGTAGTCAGAAGATCTTAAATGTAACCTGTAACAACAGGGCACCTTACATTTGTGTAAAAGATTTCGTTTTCAAGGACTCTTCATGTATTGTCATGTTAATATTTGAAAACCAGATGTTAGGCAGGCAGCCTTGACCCTGGTCATTGATGAGAAGGAGCAGAGCCCGGACTGGAACCCAGACCCTGTATCTCCGCCCAGAGTGCTCTTCCCACTGCACCTCAGTCCTTTCTGTCACCTAGAGTGTCCTCACTTTTCTGCGGGGACAACCACGGCCCCGAGAGTTCCTCAAAGGCAGTAAGTAGGATGCAGAACTCTCCATGTGCTGTTCAAGGTTCAGAACTGCAGGGTGTGAATGTGCCGGGTATCACCAAGCTCATCTCCCAGAACCACTGCAATTCGTGTTCACTCAAACTCGCCATAGACGTAAAAGCACATGGTTAGCAGAATAAAGATAAACCTCGGGGGCTGTCCTGCCTCTGTGACAAGCGTCTTGCTTAGCGCTACTCTGGGAACGGTCACAAGGGCGTCCCCTCATTTTCATGCTGCGTGGGTCTGAGTCTTTGTCACGTTAGATTCCCTGTCAACATGCACACGCACAGTCTTTCTATGTCTCTCTCAGCCCTGCTTTTTAATTTTATTTATTTCCTAGGGTGTGAGGAAAGGAATTATTTTTGACAAATCATTCAAAGTATACCCATCACTAGATTTGAGGTTGCATTTTCCTCAAATCTTGGTGTTTGTGAGTATCAGGGTCACTTGAAGGGGAATTAAGTACCTTTTCTATCATTTCGGGCACAACTGAATATCTTTGATATTCTGCTCTCATACACTGCACAGTACATACATTGAATGATGGCATAAGAGGTGAACTTAGGGACCTTTAGAGAAAGGTCATTTATTAGCCCGGGGGGGGGGGGGGGAACGTGGGTAAGATCAGAGCTGTAGTCAGAGTCCCTTACTGTTCACTTGGCTTGTGGTCCTTCTGATTTATGAAATAGCCATAAGGGAGTTCTTAATTTTAAAGGCCAATAATCTGTTCCACTGATCACCGAGCAGGGTGGAAAAAAGAAACATACCCAATTCCTGAAAGGAAAATTCTCCCCAGATGAGATCACTTGGTGTGCATGGACTGGGGGAATGTCCTTTCGCTGAAATCGTTCTTCCCCTATCTTGCCAAAATATTACAACATCTGAATGCAAATTGCTTGACATTCTTTCTTTGGGGTACTTACACAGCTGTTGAGTCATTTCTGTTTGATCGTGTGCTTAATATTTCAGGAAAATGTGGATATTGATCCATCGGCACAAAGCAATAATCCTGTGTTCCGTTAACGTGGATAAAAAATTAGACATTCTAAGTTAGAACAGTGTGTGTATGAACAGGAACTCTGCTCATGAAGACTCTGCCCGAGGGGAATCTCCATATGCGGGGACCACTGCACCCCAGTGGCAGGCATTGACGGTGTGGCTGAGATGCCCATGTCTGTGCTAAAGCCGCTGGTGGATTCCTAATTGCCAAAAGTGGGGTTTATTTTATTTTATTTTTGCTTTTAGCTTGCTTGGCCATTGCGCACCATCCCAACTGGTCAGCCACACACACACACACACCTCTCCCCCCGGTCCACACCCGCATCCCATCACCCGTTCCTCTTCACTTCCCATGGAAGAGGCGCTCTTCCCAGGGGTGTACTTGAACCCCTTTCCTTCCCACCTTCCCTGCTTCCCTCAGAGCTCTTACCCAAGCTGCTGTGTGTTGACGGATCCCAGCCTGTGGTCCCCCCTCCTTGCTGACCGTCCTTAGCTCCAGGCCCAGCAGCCTCCTCTTTGGAGTCTCAGTATTGGGCTTGCCCTCTCTCCTGTCTGCAGGTCAGCTTCCAGGGTCGGCTTCTGAGAACACGCCTGTGGTGTGAGGGCAACCAACGACAGCAGCCCCGTCTGACAGCTACTTGTCCACACATTTGGAGATTTGGCACTGACTGAAAGAAAGTGACATTTCATTTAACAAAAGAAGAACAGCACCTAACTAACTCCTTTTAGGACTTTGCCATGAGATAGTCAGGGAACCTCCATGCCACGTGAGATTTCAGGGACACCCTGTTACTGCAAAGCAGTGAGTCTTCTGTGGACCCTAATCTGGTCTTTAAAGCCTCGAACTGGGCTCACACGCACCATGTGAGGAGCCACCTCCCTTCCTCGGGAGGCCCTCCCTGTACTTTCTGCGTGTGACAGCCACCTGGCAACACACAGGGACTGATCGGTAATGCCTGTGTGGACCAGATGTTAAATACCACTGAGTGGATGAGAGAAATAGAAACTAAGTGTTTCAGCATTGCTTTCCTATCCCAGAGGTTTGCCCTTTGCGCCTCCACCTGGAAGCGGCCAGGATTTAAAAATAAAGTCCATAGGCAGGGACTTTGTTTTTAAGTCCTGGTGGCCTCAGTGTAAGAGTTGGCAGGTGGATGAGTGTATTCACTAAAGAAACCTGGATCTCTCTTCTTCCCTTGAGCGATTGTAATTTTAGAATCCCATCTTTGCTGGAGAAAGAACCTGTTGTTGATTTTTTAAAGTACTGTTCTTCATTTTGAACTGTATTTTCTGAACTGCGCTGATAACTTTTGAAGGGTATAGAAATGGGCTTTATAGTCCCAGGTAATATAAACCATCGTTCTTCAAAAATATCTCTCAACCTTTTTTTTAACCCACCCCAGGTTTTGGTCTACAGTATATTCATTTCTCATGCTTGCAACTCTCCAAGGTACCCTTCTGAAACACGTCGATAGCAGAAGGTTAATTCTGTCTTCTAGCCGAGGAGGGAGGGGCTGCACTTTCTATGGTTTAAATTGTAAAATGCATTGTGTTTGCTAACTACAGAATTAGGATGTTCCTTATAACTTTGCAAATCGCATCTTTCCTCCCTCTTCATGTTTCAACACTTACGCCCCCCTCCCCCTTGAAAATCAGTGAGCCAGAGAAAAACATTTTTCATGTTATCTAAACTCTCCGGTCCTTCCATATGCTCCCATATGCTCTGCGTTAAATGTCTGCATAGCTGCGTCTTGCTATTGTTTTAACATTTGGTCTTCTGCCTGGGGAGTGGGCGGTTCTCTTTAAGCTGCTTCTACTCAATTCTCGGCAGAGCAAACAATATTTTGTTATGAGGTAAAGTTTCAGGCCAGGCTCTGGCCAGGGTCTTTCCCAGTTGGGAGGAGGAAAGCAGAAACTGCCAGTGAGACAATAATTCTCCTTGAATTTTAGCTCATTAAAATCATCTCTGGTCCTCCGTGGGTTATTTATTGATTTAAGCATCGAGCACTTTTCCCTTCCAGGAAGAATTAGCAGCTACGATGTGATCATTGCTAAGGGAGGGGACTTTGGTCCTTTCTCTGCCGGCTCGACTGTCCCCGGGCTGCTTGTTAGCACAGCCCCCTTCAGAGCTGTGGTCTGAGGTCTGGAGCTGGGGGGCCGGAGGAGATGGCCGAGATTTATAGGTAATGAAAAGAACAGGTTGTAGCAGAGGCACCACGTGTAGGAAGCCAAGTGTTCTCAGGGGACTTGTGTGAACCTGGGATCCTTGGCTTTTTCCAAAATGAGCATTTCAGTCTTGTACATATTAACTTTTTATACGTGTTTTAACGTGTTCTGTTTTTGTGCCTGGAAATACAGCAAAATGGCGTTTCTTATCTGCTCCGCGCGGTCAACAGTGTTAAACATTTGTGTTTCTCTTAAGCCTTTCTGTAGCTAAATATTGGCATGGGTGAAGTAAATGAAGAAATGCATTTCCTTCTTCAGATGTGTAAAGTCCTCACACTATTCCCCCTGAAATACAACATCACCCAGAAGTCTGGCTTTTTTCAGACCTGTCTGTAGAGAACATGCGGCATTAATGCACTAGACTGTCGGCGATGGGGGCTTTAAACGTCTTGAGTCGGTGGCCCAGTGTGGTGGCCATATACCACAGCATAAAAAAAGAGTGGTTGCTTTAGTAGGGACTTGTCTGTTTACTGTGGCTCATACGGTAGGTTCCCTGAGACCCCATGGCACGAGTTCATCTTCTTCCTGTGCCTTAATGAAGTACGAGGCAGAAAAGCAGCAGGCTCTGTTTGGCTCGTTAGTGGCACTGAGTGAATGTTAATTCACTTTGTCCTACTTGCATGATCAAACCGATCAAACGTTTCTGAGCTTTATTAAATGGTTACGTGCTCCTCCTCCGTCAGGGAAACTTGGAGCTGCCCTGGATCTTGGCCACTTTCTTCATAAATCAGGCAGGAATGTCATGGGTTGGCTTTCCCTCGCTGCCATCTCTTATCCTAAGGTGCGTAAGAGACTGGCTGATGCCCAGACGGTGTTGCAGACTCTCAGGTGGGGGCGCTGGCTGAGGCTCCCCTGCAGTGTCAGCGATCAGCCTGTCGAAGCTGAGGCCGGAGCGGGATGTGTGGAACACGCCTGTTTCCCGGGGGTTTGGGGGGGACAGTGGCAGGCACTGACATCCGAGGAAAGAGTACCAGAGGAGGGGCCGTTGCTGCTGGAGAGCAAAGGGCAGGTAGCTGCCCTCTCTTCCTCCCTTCTAGAGGATTCCAAGGCTGGGTCCATTAGGGCAAACAGAACATACCATAGACACTTGTTGTAGCTGAGCCTCAGTTTCCTTGTCCATTAAATGGGTATCATGACACCACCCTGGCACATTTGAGACAGGTGCAGGCGTTGCCATTTCCCCCAAGGCTCTCCGAGTCCGGCTTCGCCTCTCCCTCCACCTATGGACCTGGTTCCAGGTCATGGGTTGTTTCCTTGGTACTGGGACAGTTGGTCATTCTTCTGTTGAGCTCCAGCCAGCTGTTTGCCCAGCCTAGCCATGACCTTGTACCAGACACGTTCCTCCAGCGCTGCGCTGTCAGAGCCCCACGGGACAGACGTGATGAATGTGTTTCATAGTAGTGGCTGCATGCTTTCCCTTTTCTCAAAAAAAAAAAAAAAGGGAAAAAGGCAGTTTGACATGAGACTAACCAGATCCTCAAGGAAAATGAGATTCTTTGTCAAGCTCTGAAAATCCTTCCGTAGATCTAGTACAAGTGCCATATGGCTCCAATTGTGAGTGTGCAGGCCGGAGGCCCCCTGCGCTGGCCGGGTCTTCCAGCGGCCTCACCACATCAAGTCCTATCTCCCTCCTGAGTCCCTGTGTGAATCAGGACACCACCCCCCCCATACACACAGTGTGTCTTCCTGCCTCCTTCGGGGGTAGTTTTCTCGGCCCCACCCCTTTCTTCATGCTGCGGTGGGTGGGTAAGACATGTCAAAAGGACAATACCCTGCATAATCCATACGCTGACTGCCCTGAAGAAAATGTCAGTCTCCTTTTCTTTCTCGGATATGATAATCACGTTCCATTCGTACTGATGTGGGCCCCATTAGTAAATCAATAGCACGACTCTGTCCACGTTATCAGTGTGGAACAAAACTCTGGAACTGTGATTAATCTATTATGTTGAAATCATTTGACATAGATCGTTAATCATGTCTTTCTGCTACAGATGAAAACATGTGTGGTGGTTTTCTCTTTCTAGCTCCGTGAGGCTGACGTGGTGGTGTTAGGCTCACCCAGGCCGGAAGAAGTTCCCCTTTCTTGGATACAGCCAGGAACTACTGTTCTCAACTGCTCCCATGACTTGCTATCAGGTAAATATGTTAAAATAGTTGCTGGTCTGCTGACAAAAACAGGTGTGATTGTTACGAGACGTGTTGAGCGTGCATTCCTGAAATGTTGGTCACTGTCTGTATATACATACACAGCGTAGGAAACTGAGGATGTCGATGTGCCCACCTTCTGAGTTACTGATACGGGAACCACTGGTCCGGCAAAGAGAAGTCGGGATGCCAAGTACAGCGGCTACCTCCTCCTCCTCCTCCTCCTCCTCCTCCTCCCCTGCTGCTCTAAAGTAGATAATTTGTACATGCATGAGGTCAACTAAAGATACTGGTTTCCACCATTATTTAAAAAGCTGCAGAATCCTTCCTCCCAGAGACTCTCAGCTAAACTTCAACACAGACGTAACGAGTTGCCGGCAGGAAGAGAAACTGGAGATCGTTGATTTCCTTGATTTCCCCTTGCGGTGCCCTCCCTGCCCCACAAAGGCATCTCAGAACAGTGTGACAGTCACCATTAGAACCAGACGTGGTGTTGGGATTGGTGCTCATGTTTGACGGTGTTTTGACATGGGATCCAGGAATGTCCTGGACCACACCAGGCCCCCCTGTTAGGGTAGCTCGAGCTCTGCCAACACTGAGCACTGGGGCACCGAGCCAGGGGCCAGCGGGAGGTACCCTCCTCTCACTCACAGAAGACACTCTGAGGCCAGGGAAGTTTTGGAGCACCCTCAGCCCCCCTCCTCAAGTTCCTGGGTAACGTTTTGATGCAAGAGGTAGTGAGGCAAAGGGAGGCGAAGGAACCCTCCTTCCTCCTTACCTGTGTCCTCCAGATTTCAGCCCAAAGTGGGTGGAAGCCTCTGCCCTCTCCCACCTTGCCAGCGTCACAGTGGACATCGAGATCTTCCTTAGAGAATAATATCCAGAAGGAAATAAAATAACCTCTGATCCAGTCCCTCAAGAGAACTATTTTACTTCTGTTTTTTCATTAAAAATCATTCAACTTAATTTTATGGGGTATTATAGAAGAGAATAAAATTAGTATGATGCTATTGGGTTGGTTGAAACATCTGTTTAGTTTTTTCCATAAAGTGAAGGACACATTTTTCATTTTCACCAGTAACTTTTATTACTTTGGATATTTTGAGTATATTGGCTATCTCCCACGTGGTATAATGCATTGATCTCAATTAATGTCTCAATTTGATCACTATCGACTTCAACTGGTCTGCGTTGGCAACTGCGCAGCATCATCCAGCAAGAAATCTCCAACATGAAACTTTGCAAACCACTTTTGACATGTTTGATTAGTCACAACGCCTTCTCCATACATGGTACAAATCTTTTTTGTATGTTTCAGTTGCATTTTTACTTTTCTGGAAATAATAAAGCATAATATGCTGAAAATGTTGCTTATTTTGTTCCATCTTCCATATTTAAATGCCTACACAAAAATTCAACAATTTCGATACGTTTTTTTAAATGCACACTGATAGGACAGCTGTCACAATACAGTCTATATTGTTTCCAATGAAGTTAAGGACAACTGAGCACTACTAGAGCCATCTTATGGGAAAAAAAAAACAAACTTTTTGGCTAACCCAATAAAAGCGCTACTGAAATTGGTACAACTCTTTCTTCAGAGAGTAGTATTGGATCTTCCACTCTAGGAAATGTAGGTCCTCCCAGAATTAACAATCAGATTAAAAACCCCTTGGCTGAAGGGGCTGGTGTGGATTGGAGAGGCCAAGGGAAGATGCTCAGGAGTTGCCCAGAATGCTTGTGTACTCAGCTCTTGGGTAAGGAGCACTAGGTGAATGAATCGCTTACGTGCAATATAATATGAATGTGGAATTAATGGCTTTTTAAAAGCAAATAGAAGGCATACTCTGAATAACTCCTTTGTAATAAATGTGGTCTCTGGATATACCCCCCGCCCAAAAAATCAACACCTAACTCATAAAATGATGGACATGGCACAGATCCGCCCCTGGACTCAGAATCCCTATTGGAAAGTCAGTCACGACATTATTTCTTTCAATGAATGTTTTTCTTTGTTATAGCATTTGCTTGCAGTTTTTTATTGGAGTTTATATATTCAGGACAATTTTGGCATGATCCTGGCTGGAGATAAGAGAATATGTTTCCACGTTCTTTAGGATTCCCTTCGAGACCCAGGATTCTACAAAGAGGGACCGAAAATCCCAGAGTTTATTTATAAAAAATTATGTGTTTATTCTTACATATTTAAACTTCAGGCACCCTCAAAGTATTCTCCATTTCATGCAATATACCTGTCGAGATGATTTTCCAATTGCTCAAGGTAGTTTTTGAACTTGTGCATTTTGATGCCTTTTAGTGCTTCTGCAACTTTTTTTGTTGTTGTTTCACTTCTTACAAGTGAAATAAAAAAGGACTTTTTTCATTCAAGGAAACAAACAAAAAAGTTGCGCAGGGCGAAATCATGTGAATAGGGAGGGTGGGGCACTGTATTCGTGTTTTTTTGGTCAAAAACTGCTAAACATTTCAGCCCAGTGTAGGCACTTGTACTCGTAAATCACCCATCACGAAATGGGCAAATGTGTTGAAAGAGTCTTCAAAAAAGATTCACTGGAGCCGAATGCAGCCTCTCACAACAACACCAGCTGGTGCAGTGACACAGATGGGTTCCTAGAGCACTCACCTAGTGGGGAAGCATGGACTACAGGGGCCTGCCCACCAGAAGATGATTCCAGTTTTTTGGGGTCCCCTCCCTCATATGAAGGTGACAGACTTTATTAGTGAAATTCTGCCTTATTTTTAATAAATTTCTTTTAGGGCCTTTATGTTTTTAGAGACATCTTTTAGAATACTAGATTTCAATGTAATGATTCTGTGGGGGTGAGGGGGACACCAAACCCTTATGTTTTCATTTATCAATTTTATGTGTAGACTGATTGCAGTTAGTTTATTTTAAATGTATCTGGTCCAGTAGTAGTTTTGTGGTTGTTTTGAGTGCCCAGAGCCCAGAATAGTGCCTGACACATAGTAAGTGCTCATTTAATACTTAGTGTTAACTGAGTGCATAAGAGTGGGCTCAGCTCAGAGTTATATTATGGTTGCAGTTTTTTTTTTTTAAGATTTTATTTCTTTATTTTAGAGAGATGGGGAAGGGAAAGAGAAAGAGAGGGAGTGAAACATCAATGTGTGGTTATATCTAGCACACCCCATACTGGGGACCTGGCCCGCAACCCAGGCATGTGCGCTGACTGGGAATCAAACCAGCAATGCTTTGGTTCACAGGCTTGCGCTCAATCCACTGAGCTACACCAGCCAGGGCCTGATTGCAGTTTTAAGTTACTTATAGATTTAGAGACATTTTCTTGAACTTGTCTCCCACGTAAAAGCAGGGCTGGCAGGGCAAAGACAAAGGTAAGAAATGCTGTGCTGATGAAATGGGTGAACGTTTTTTAGTCAGTACTATTGAGAAAAGCATTACATTCCCCAGTAGTCAAAGTTTTAACATCCTTGATTTGTATGAAAATTTAATCCGTGAGTAAACTGATGAAGGATCCCCCGACTCATACAATCTCATCCCTTTGAAACCGTGAATAGACTTTCCAATCATTACTTAAAAGGAAAAATGCTTTTATTTAAACTTAAGAACAAAAGAATTTTTAAGAAACTTGTGGTCGAATGAAGGTAGGGTTTTATAATGAAATTTTCATACTCAATGGTACAGGGTTTTCCCACCCTCCTCCTCACCCCCGTAAAAGTAGATGGGTTGTGGTGATTAATGTGAGGTAATTCTATAGAGGCATTTTATTGAATACCTGATCTCTGGCGAGATTTTCCCGATGGCTGACATCCCAGGAGCAGGGCTCGGAAAACAGTTACTCCTAACTCGTTGGCTTGGCTCACTCTTCTGTGGCACAGCTCTGCTTAGATTTAAAACAGGGCCGTAGCAGTGTTCAGTTTTCTGGCTAGAAGGAGAACTCATTTATTATTAAATGATTATTTCAAATGAAAGAAGTGGGCTGTGATTTTGTAATGCTCTGCTTGCTAAAGCAAGACCATTTGGTACCCCAATATTAGGACTTATTTCCCGTTGTACCAAGTAAGACAAAAGAGAAACTGGTCTTATGTCTTAGGCCCAGAAAACAGTATCAAAACAGCAACTTTGTGGACGAGAATAGTTTATAGCACCGTTGCAAGCAAACATAATTGTCTTTAGTGTGGAGTCGGGCAGAACCTCAGGCTGCATCCTAGCCAGGGCTCCTGCTAATGGGCTGAAGGGTCTCAGGGGACTGTGAGCCGTTTCTCTTAGGGGCCTGAAGGATATATGGTGGAAAGAATGTGGAATTTTGGGTCAGCATGGATCTGAATCAGACAAGAGGGTTTTTTGGTTTCTTTTAATTCTTAATTGCATTGTAATTATAGGCTGTGTGACTTTGAGCAAATAATGTAAGCTCTCTGTTCTTCATTGTGCTTGTGGGCAAGATGAGAGCACGGCTATTGGGAGGAATAAATGAGATGCCCACTTCAGGGGCCATCTCATAGCAACTGCCAGTAAATGTCCAATTCCCCGCTCCACTTACTTGTTACCGCACGGCCAAGCACATAAAACAGCTTCCAGACTCATGTTAGCGGGATGCAAATTTATGTCTGAAAAGCCACGCCCCAAGGAAAGATGAGGTCCAATGAGATTCGGAGAATATAAGAAGGTAGCTTTAGGGAAATTAGGCATGCTTGTAACTTAATCATTATCCTATTAAAGTTGGAATATTTGCTTATGACTTTTGAACCTTAAGTATTACCCATTTTCCTTAATTTTTTTTAGGAAATTCTAGATGTTTTGGATCTATTCCTGAGATATGTTGTTGACAGTTTTTTTTTTATTCAAATTTTAATTAGTTCTTGATATAATATATTTAATGTTTTTTACTTTTTTAAAGGCTCAGCCATTTAGAATAAACAAGTCTGTATTAATTTCTTTTTTTAAAAGCATTTTTAAAATTTCATTATTGTTCAAGTACAGTTTTCTGTCTTTTACTCCCATCCCAGCCCCCCCCCCAGTGCTCCCCACCTCCCTCCCATTTCTACCCCCCTTAGTTTTTTCTCCATGTGTTCTTTATACTTGTTCCTTCCTGTAAACCCTTCCTCTTTTCCCCTGAAATTCTCTCCCCTCTCCCCTCTGGTCCCTGTCAGCCTGTTCTGTATTTCAGTGTCTTTGGTTATATTTTGCTTGCTTGTTTGTTTTGTTGTTTAGGTTCCTGTTAAAGGTGAGATCATATGGTACTTGTCTTTCACCGCCTGGCTTATTTCACTCAACATAATGCTTTCCAGTTCCATCCATGCTGTTTGTTGCAAAGGGTAGGAGCTCCTTCTTTCTTTCTGCTGCATAGAATTCCATTGTATAAATGTACCATAGTTTTGGGATCCATTCGTTTACTGATGGGCACCTAGGTTGCTTCCAACTCTTGGCTATTATAAATTGTGCTGCTATGAACATTGGGGTGCATAGGTTCTTTTGGATTGGTTTTTCAGGGTTCTTAGGATATACTTCTAGCAGTGGAATTGCTGGGTCAAAAGGCATATTCATTTTTAGTTTTCTTAGAAAATTCCATACTGTTTTCCATAATGGTTGCACCAGTCTGCAATCCCACCAACAGTGAACTAGGGTCCCCTTTTCTCCACAACCTCTCCAACACTTGTTGTTTGTTGCCTTGTTTATGATGGCCATCCTGACTGGTGTAAAGTGGTCTCTCATTGTGGTTTTAATTTGCATCTCTCTGATAGCTAGTGATATTGAGCATCTTTTCATGTGTCTTTGGGTCCTCTGTATGTCCTCCTTGGAGAAGTGTCTGTTTTAAGTCCTTTGCCCATTTTTTAATTGGGTTGCTTGTCTTCTTAGAATGGAGTTGTGTTGTAGTAATTTCTTTCTTAATTCAGTTTGACTGATTTCTAAAGGACTGCTTATGTAAGTTAATACCCATTTTGATTATAGTCCTTTCTCTGAAGACTCTCACATTATATCCTTTTCAAAAGCAGTACCACATTCTCATTTGATAATGGAATCCGATGTTTGCAGTCACAGGTGAGACTCTTGAGCACTTCTACAAAAATGGTACTGAAATTTTATTAACTGCGTTTTACCGTTCATGTATTTAATTGAACATATTAACTTGATTTATTTAACTTAAAAACTTATCATCCGTGTTTTTTGAAAGTTCAATCTGTACTAATTGGTAATTTTTAGCTCTTTTTGTTTTCAGACCTTCACATACTTTTTTTTGGTGACTTGTTCTAGGAGGGAGAGAAAATATTTAAAATTCAGCCTATGGGTTCCTGCAGCATGTTTTCGATAAGAAGGGTGTTCTCGGCCAGATTGCCAAAATATAAAAAACGCTGACCCTTTCCCTGTAACAGAGACAGCACGAAGACTGCCGAAGTTGCCACCGTCCCCCCCACGTCATCTATTCTGGCACAGGTCCCAGGGTGGGCCCAAAACAGCTCCTGTCAGAAAAGCCCTGTTCTGACTTCCAGGGAAAGTGTTGTAACACTTCAGCCTTAAATTTTTCTGTAGAAAGTTTGGTTATCATTAAAAAAAAATTACAAATGAAAGGCTGTCTTTTAAAGTGATTCATTGACTCCTCCCTGGAGGAGCTATGAGTTAATGGGGAGTGTTCAGTGGGAAGTGAGAAGAACCATTTGGTTTGGGAAGGGGACCCCTGCTGGACCGACAGCCCTCAGGATGGGCCCGCCCTCCATGCGGGCGGGGAGTGAGATAATGATTTCCTTTCTCCGTCCTCTTCAGCCATGAAATTTGTTAAGGACAGATTCCTAATTCACCAAGTTACCATCTCCATTGCTTCAGATTTTCTGGATTCAAAATTTTTAATTTGGTTTTAAGATACATTGACCCTTCTACAAAAGCAATGCAGTATTCATGTTAGCAGCTTTGTGAAATACGGAATAGTGCACAGAAGAAAGGAACAGTGACTTCTGATCCATTCACCTTGAGAAGCCATCTTGCATTTTTCTCCTAAAAAGGCATTTCATGGGATGGAATATAGTGGGAGGAAAATGACATAAAAGCATTACTGAAATTCAAATAACTTCCTTCAAAAAAGAGGAATATTGGTTCATACAAGATTCTTCTAAGGTTTAAAGTGTGTGTGTGTGTGTGTGTGTGTGTGTGCATTTTGTGTTGTGTTTTAAAGTCCTTGTTGATTTTAGCCACGTTCTGTTTCAACCATGCAAGGTGGTGGTTGAGCTGATGGGAAGAATTATTCACTGTGTAATTCGATAGGCAAAATAATCCTCATTCGCAGGGGTATTTCTGATTCCGTTCCGGGAACATGCATTTCTAAATTGATACCAGTTCCTAGAATGCAGCCTTTTCCTGTGTCCCCATCATTTAAAGATAGAGGAAAGCATATTTCTTTTCCGTGGTGGTTGGACAAGACCTTCAGATCAGATCTCTGGTGATTCAAACAAAACATAACAAAACAAATCTCTCCCCTGCTTTAGACTCTTGGCATTTGCCTGAGTATGATTTATAAAACTGAAGTGTTGCTAATCTTTAAATAATACCCAAGGGATATGATTTTCCAGCACCCTTAATACATTTGACAATAGAACATCACAGAACACCTACTCTGAAGTGTTTCGTGCTCTCTCGCAAAGGACTGTCAGCAAAATTGATCATTTAAAAGTGAAATGGCCAGAAAAGAGGGAAAGAGTTTCTTATTTCTTAATTCAACAGAGTCGCTATTAGAAATGTTTCTTTTCTCTAAGGGGGAATGTAAGCTAAAGCGTTTTACACGTGTATTTACTTTTTATAAACTTTAAAGTGCCAACAGGAGAGAAATATAGAATTCTTGTAAGTACCTCTCTATTTTGAAAACCAGGTAATCCCCAGAATTAATACTCCAAAATTTCTCAGTTTTGATGAGAAATCGGTCATACCACTTTTATGGCAGAAATTTTTTTAAATTATCTGAGAAAGCTGAGCTTCCACATAACTCTCTGGCTGGGCTTATCAAGTACGTGTTGAGTCCCTCTTCTGATACTTTGTATCCATGAGTGGACCTCCTTTTACTTTATATATTATATAAAGCACGTTATACACCATATCACACTCAATTCTCACAAAATTCCATGAGGTTGATACGACCCTCATCAGTTAACAGGCTCAGTGTCCCAGCTGCTAGTAAGAGGTGGAGGGAAGATTTTAAGCCGGTTACAGTCTGCAGCCCGGGTGCGAGCCCTGAGGTGGTGCTAGGGGTCGCTGACCCCCCTGTGGCTGTTGCGCCTGCCACGGCCTCCCAGCTTGGGTGGAGCATCCGGTGTGCTTGCGGCTTTGCACAAGGAGCACTTGGTTACAAATGATGATGGGCCGAAAGTCATTTTTTCTCTCAAATTTGTCGCAGGGAAGCTTGGCTGCGGTTCTCTGGGCGAACACGGTGGTCCCATCACAGAAAATGACGTGAGCCTCCTCGCTGCGGCCCTGCGGATCCAGGTGTGTGTGACACAGACACGTGAGAATTTTTGAGTTCGGAGCTTTTGATTTATAGTCGCTAATATTTTACCAGTTTTTTGTTGTTGTTTAGCAGACGCAGTGTTGAACACTTTGTACACGTGTTATTTAATTCTCACAACAGCCCTCTCGAATAATGATCTTCCCATTTGATAAGGAAATGGAGACTCAGAAAAATTCAGTCACTTGCCTTTGGTCACATGTCAGGTTTGGGGCCCAGACCCAAGTCAGGTTTCATTATTAGTTATCTTTTGCTACATAATAAGTGACCCCGTAATTTAGCAACTTAAAACAACAAGCATTTATTATCTCACAGTTTTTGCAGGTCAGGGATTTGGGAGCAGCCTAGCTGGATGGTTCTAACTCCGAGTCCCTCGTGCGCGGTGTCTGCTGGGGCCACAGCCATGCAAAGGCCTGGCTGGGACCGGGTGTCCACTTCTTAGATGGCACGCACACATGGCCACTGCCACATGGTATTAAATTCCTCAGTGGCTGTTAGCAGGATGCCTCATTCCCCATCACATGGACTTCCCTGCAGGACCGCTCACAGCATGGCAGCCAGCCTCCCCCAGAATGAGAAATCTGCAGGAGAAAACCAGGAAGCTGCGGTAGATTTTATGGCCTTGTCTCCAGAGGCACATACCTCCACTTCCTTTTCCTCTCCACTAGGAGTGAGCCTCCATTCTAGTTCCCAGTCAAGAGGAAGGGAATGGGGCTCACCTCTTGCAGACAAGAGGAGTATTAAAGGATTTGTGGACATCCTTTTGAACCACCCCCATCTATGTGACCTAAATCCCAAGGTCTCCAGGTCTCTGCCGTGCAAGCTCCCAGCTGGTGCCGGAGCCTGTAGGGATGGTGCTGGCCAGCAGAGGCACTAGCTGCCCGTGGAGAAGCCGGAGGCTCAAGTTCACGCCTCAGCAAAGTTAAACAGAAGCAAAGTTTAGTTCGTTTCTTCCTTGCACAGCAATACACAGTGAAAACTTTCCATTCAGAATGGGATGTGAGAATTACGTTACATTTCAACCAAAGCCAAATTTTATTCCTCTCTGTGTGTTACTGTTTAATAATTCTATTTGCTCACTCCATTGCATCAACTGTAAAAGGATTACACTTGAAATGGTGTGACAAATTTTGGAAGCTGGGCGTCCAACCTGATTATTCATGTATTCTCATGTTTTCCTCTCTAATGGAGATGAAGAACCCACTCTGTAATTTTTAATCTGCATACTTCATGTCTTAGTGAACACAACCTGTTTTATTAGTACATACAGCTCACATTTCCCTTTTTAAGAAAAACCTGCAAATTTAATTACAGGAGAATAAAATTATCCCTGTTAGTGACCGGGGTCGGTGGCGTGGCATCCCCGAACGGTATTGTAACAGCCCAGACACATGTCCTGTCAGCTCTGACTTTTCTAACAGGTTTTCCTTTCTGTTTCCACCGAAGAACATGGTCGTCAGCAGCCGGCGATGGCTTCGTGAACAGCAGTACACAAGGTGGAGGCTTCACTGCTTGAAACTCCAGCCCCTGTCCCCAGTCCCAAGGTACCCGGTGGTTTGTTTCATGCGGTGCCAGCTCTCCACACTGTCTCAGACATGCAGAGTGACCCCGGGAGTGGGGGGCACGACGTGGGGTGTTATGGCTTTGACAGTTGGTCATTTAACTGCCACACTATTTTTTCTATTGTTTAAATACTCCAAAATGAAATAACAATGAACATGTTTACCATATCCTATTATTTCTAATATGTGGGGTTTTTTAAATTTCTGAGGTCATGATGTACCTCACTGTTCATAAAATAATGGCGTCTTAAATTTGACCAAATATGGTAATGTCATCATTGGACTATGTTTTAGGTGATAGAAATTCCCAACATGTGCCATCTGGGTTTTAGGGCCATGCGGGCTCCTCCAGGGGTGGGGGGGTGGGGAAGCAGCTGACCCCACCAAACACCAATGTATGTGGGACTGCATCCTGATGGTCCGGGTGGGTGCTTTCTTCAGAGCGGGATTTAGTGATGTGTGAGCTACATATTCTCTGTGTAAAACTGGAAATACAAACTGGAGAACATGGCCTCAGCATTTTTAGCATAGTTAGATAAGATAGCTGAGCCAGAGAAATGCAATCTCCATAACGAGTCCTCTGTGACTTCCCCCCTGGCCCCCCTTCCGTGAGTTGGCCCCGCCCCTTTCACAGAAGGCAGGTGCTTCCCCAGGCGGCCCAGCTGCCCCAGGTGGTCCTGTATTGGCCAGTATTGGGAAGCACTTAGCAGCCATTGGCTAAGTTTTCACTAGCCAAACCCGTTGCTTTTTAGAATTGCCCTGTTTCCTTGGGCAGGCACTGAACCCGGAGTTCAATTACACCCTGCAAGCTGGTGGAACCTCCCAGGCCTTGCTTTTGCCCCTGAAATAAACTAAACACCTTAGTCATCTTCCATTTCCTTAATGCATCATTCCAAGGAATGCTGGGTTTTTTTGTAGTATCATCCCTGTAGTTCTATAGTGTTTCATAAAATACTTTTCAAGTTACTTATTTTGGTATAGGACCTTAATTTTTAAAAGTACATGAGTAAATTTTACTTACAGAGAGCAAAAATGAAATTAAGATGAACTCCACCAAATTTTATACCCTAATCTTTGCATAAATCAAAATAAATTCTTTTTGGAGAGGGGAATACTTTAATTGTTCAACCAAATTTGACTGCTAGAGCCACTGGGCAAAAGAAGGCAGGCTGAATAGTTTATAAATTACTCAAAAAATGAAAATGATGTCACTATCACTCTTTAGCTAGTGAAGAGAGAAAACTTTGAAGATTTTCCAAGAGTGGGCTCTTTGATTTAGGAGATTATGGCAGGAAAGAGAATGAGAGAGAGAGACAGCGGGGGTGAGAGGGGTAGCTTGGAAAGTAAAATGAAGCAGGAGCCTGGGCAGTAAAGGGGGGCAGGGGAGGAAGACGCAGGGGACTGGGGAAGGGAGAAGCTGGCCCGGCACACAGAGCAGCACTTCTGGCCCAAGGTGCCCTCTCCCCTCTCTGAGCAGTTCTCATACCCTTTGGAGAAGATGGAACTAGAGGTAGCTTTGCTATTATTTCGGTGTCCAGTGGGGGCTAAGAGTAGATCGTTAGCAGTAGGAACGATCAAACCAGAGCAGGGGGTGATCCGTCCTCCCCCGCCAGTGCAGAGGCTGCTGCGCCCCCAAATCAGGGCTCCAGGGCCTGTCCGAGAAGTGGCAGCCGTCTTCTCCATCTCCGATGCCTGTTCTCCCACACTCTGGCTCGTGCCTGCCAGGTCTCACTCCCAAGTGGATGGCCGGGCAGAGCTGGACGGCCTGAACCCCTAAAAGGCTCCGAGGCGTTCAGAGCACACTGAGTTTCATAGCACTCGCAAGAGATGAGCAGCGGTGCTCCTGTCTTGCCAGATGGGAAAGTGGAATAAAGCGTTTGCCCAGGGGCACTGGGTCCATTACAGTGATGTAATTAATGCAACATTTTGAAATAGGGTTTTGGACTTGAAATAAGAAAGAGAACGTATGGACACAGATCAAATAGCACTTTCACACTTTTGAAGAGCCAGAAGACACAGGCGACAAGCCCAATGAGCGAGCATTATGCAGTAACTCACCCGTTTGTGGTCGGTGAATGCAGCAGAGACCCATAGAAAGCATCGTGCTGTGTAATGGACTTATTATACTTACAGGCGCATTGTAATATACAGCCTCCTCTCCTATGGCACAGGTGTTTTTCTTGTACCTGGGCAGAATTCTGGGATCTTTACCAGTTTTTCAGAGTTGCTTCTCTAAAGCAATATACCATTTTCTCCTGTACGTCACTTGTTGGCTTAATACTGCTCGGGAGAAGGGGCCACGAAGCCGTCCCATTGATTCAGTTGCTGGCGTGGCATGTGGTTGTTTTTCACTCCAGCAGCGACCACCTAAGCTGAGAAGACTCTTGCCTTTTATGTTTCTTCCAGCGATATTGAGATTTCAAGAGCACAGACTCCAAAATCTGTGGATGTCCTTGCCAAAGAGATAGGATTGCTCGCAGAGGAAATTGAAATCTATGGCAGAAGCAAAGCCAAAGTACGTTTGTCCCTGCTGGAGAGGCTAAAGGATCAAGCAGATGGAAAATACGTCCTAGTTGCTGGGTAAGACTACTCTAAATTTTTAGTAACAAGACACGTCTATCGAACTCCCTTCCCCGTATGTCCATCTGTTGTCACATCCATCCTTCTCTCAGATTGACATTATCTTGTCCATTTTGCTTGGCATTCCTTCCTGAGATGAGAGGTAAGTTTTTATTGTCAGGGCAAAACAAATCGGTCTCTACAAAATACGAAGTGTAAGGAGTCACTAATTCAGTACTTTATTTTTGTTTCTCACATTGTATTTTGATCACCTTTGCTGTCCACCTTGGATTTTCCCTTTAGTTTTCAGGATAAAAATTAAACAAGAATTAAAAGTCAAATACTTTGAACTGAGCAGAGCGTTTTTGTGTTCAACTTAGAAATGACATTTTTGTGGCAAATGTACAGATAATTCCATGAAATGCTGATTTTCCTGTTCTTGTCTTTAACATTTCTTATGGATGTATTTGAATTGTAAAAGCTCAGTCCATATATATGTATAAAATTTTTTGCATTTCATAATTGATACTGGGCCAGAGACAAATGCCCAGTGTTTATGAAAAGGAGTGTTTGCTTTACTCTCCTTATTTAAAAGAAAAGAAATGCATTCACTAGCTGAAAAAAATGATAGAAAACAAGGGATTTAAAATATTTATTCAGCGTGACCTGAGGGAACATCCAGACACCATATAAATTCCTTTGCTGTTTTATAATTTCATCGCACAGGCTTGCTAATGACATACAGGCCAAGGTTTGAGGCACAAAGACTTCTCAACAGGCAGAGACATTCCTTGTCCCTGGACTCGGCTCACAAGTAACTTTCTTTTTACATATTTAATTATTAAATCTAAGGGCGTTGTTTCTTTTTCTGGTTGTAAAAATCATGCCTACTCATTGTAGAAATAGTTCCATACTACAGAAAGTATAAAAAAAAGTGTGAATCATCCCAAACTCTAGCACCCCGAGGAAGCAGCTGCTCACCTTTGAGACCCTTGGGACACAGGTACAGCCACTCAGAAGCGAGATCGCTCACATGGCTCTGCTGGCAGCGACCTGACTGTGCGGCAGTGAGCGGGGCACCCGGCTCCCTGCAGTCGATGCAGAGCCGCACCAGCATGTTCCACGACTACACACCACTTCGCTGCTCACATCGAGATCCAGCAAGGGCCAGGGAGGGGGCCCCAGGCGGAGCGAGGGGTAGAAATGCCTGAGATGATGCAGGTGGGCTCCATGGCCCACATCTTCCCGGCATTGAGAAACACATCCAGGTCCCAGCCGCTAGCAATAGCACGGTGTGTTTCTCATGCTTCAAGTCTGGAGAGGCAGAAAAAACACTCGAAACATCCTAGGGATGTCCCATAACTCATTTAACCAATTCTCTATTGCTGGGAATTAAACTGTGTATCACTGTTGACCCATTATAAACAGTGCTGAAATTACCAACCGTGGGCCTGCGTATTTGTTCATTTGTCCTGGACTTTTCCTAGGGATTTTTCATGCCTAGGAATTCACTGAAGAGTGAATTCAGTGTTTCAAAACTACAAATAGATAAAACTACAAAAAAAATCCAGCTATCATGCATAATGTCACCTTTTTAATGATACAGTAAGTGATTCGTGTCTCCTCTCCCTTCTCCTCCCCCTTCCCACTCTCCTTTTTCTTCAGCGCCTTCTGTTACTGTTTTGAAGAGGGGGGTTGGCTGCCAGGGTTTTTCCGCGTCACTGTGGTTTTGAGGAATTCATACCTGGTTGCAGCACCTCGGTTGCCTGGGGCTTAAGCCTCCTCCTCCAGGCTCCTCGGCTCCCTTAGAGTTGGACTCCCGACCTTAATGGGGTTCTTTCCAACCTAGGACGTCCCCAGCCGAACCCTAATGTCCCACGTCTGAGCTGAGCTGCACTGCAGGAGAGCCCCTTGCCGAGAGGTGTTGGTCCCACCCGCTGGCCCTTCCGGGCCAGTCTGTGAAAGCAGCCAGCTGACCAGGGCGCAGGGAAGGGGGTTCCTGGGTCAGCAGCACCTAGTCAGTGTTGCTTTGAGGACGAATGTTCCATGCAAGTTTGTTTGCAGTGAGTAAACAAACTTGGACGTCGAAAACTTCCAAAGCAAATGCCGCATCTTATCCACGATATCATTTCCTTCTCCCAGTGGGTGGGTTTGCTGGACATTTCACCCTGTTTAGGGTGGGAGGGCTGGAGGAAAACTCAGTTTACGAAGGAACAGTCATGCAGCGTTTTTTCATATGGACTGGCTGTGGCTTACTCTGTTTGGAGCATCTCAATATTGGGCATAAAAACACTGGTGTAGACATGGCCCTGCCCTTAGCTGGGAACACAGAACTGATGCTTCTAAAACAAGCTCTGCTGGTATTGCTGTCAGGTTCCTGACTTGAAGTCCGACTTCTGAGAGCCTGGCCTCCCGCCATGCGCTGGAGAATGACCAGGAACGTGACTAGCGGTTACAGCTACACGTCCGCCCGCACCCAGGAGAGCGCTGCTGTGCACCATCTCCTGCTAATATTTATGTGGGCCATTGAGCTAAAGAAGCCAGGCCGCCGTGTTGTAGACAGAAATGAGTATTAAACCTGAATTCTCTAGTACAAATTTATCCCAAAGAGATCAGTTCTTTTGTGAAATTGTGGTATAGCTTCCTTACTGAGCAAAATACCTATGAAGGAACAAAAATTAAATTGTGTTCTTTTCAACTGCTTTGGGAAAGAAAAACAGCTGTAAGGGTAGGATTTTGAGATCTATATGCGTCTGTAGCAGAACTTGAAGGGTTTTAGAAAACGGGTGCCATACTGTACTCTGAGGGAGCAATAAACTTCCCCCATCAACACAACAGTGATATTTAAGTCTGCGAGCTGCCTTTGGTATCTAATCTTGTAATAGCTGGGTGTTTGAGATTAGTTTAAAACAGACATTTTTACCTCCATATTTGTACTTTTGATCAAGTCAGTCATGGAGAAGTGACATTATCAAACCATTATGCACTTCTTTAGAAATACAAATAACCCCTCCATTAAATGGAGACGTTTTCTGAAAGGTTTTTAAAAAAAAAATCTGAAAATAATATTGGCTCATTGCTTAAAAAATTAACATAAAGAAGAGTATCCAAGAAGGAGAAAACTAACTTTCTCATTTCTCAGAAGTGTTAAAAATCCCTGTAGTTCCTGCCAGGATTTGATCCGTGCATTTGCCCTTCATACATGTTAAGATCAGGCCATAAACACTGCTCTGTGGCTGGCGTTTTTTTTCTGAAAACTGTAATGTACAGCTTTCCCCGTGCTTTAGAATTCAGATGCCCACGAATAATAAGCCTTTTTAATAAACCTAAGTAACCTGTTTGTTATTGTACATTTCAATTTATGGGTGAATGCAATTTAAATATATTGACAGTGGGATGAATATATAAAACAACAGCTTAACATTTTTTTTCTGTTGTTAGTAACCCAAATGCAGAACAGATTAATTTGTTTTAAAAGGCTATTCTTCAAACTTCAGAATTCCTTATTTTGTCAGAATCATCTGTATTTCATCAGCTGCACATCGCATGGTATTTACACCTACACATCACTTTATTTGCTCTGCCTGACAAAACGAAAAGTATTGGGAATCGTTCAGGGAACTGTGCCAGAAGAATCGGAGGGGCTCTTGAGTTTTACATATTTTCCCAGTTACACTAATGAAAAGGAATTTGTTTGAGAACTTGACTCGGAGCGCAGCTGCGGGGCACTGAGTGTGTGCAGGAGCCGTCTCCACGGGCCCTTTACCGGTTTCCGTGCAGAAGCTTCTAGAATGTCTCTGAATTGCTTGAGCAGAGCAGTTAAAAAAGAAGCCCAGATCAGTCTGTGAAGAGAATAAATTTCACATTAAAGAAAAACTAAAATTATTCATGTCGCTTTTTTTTCTGTAGAGTGTCCAACACTGGATTTGATTCTTTTTAATTAATTTTTTTTTTTTTTTACTGTTTTCAACCCTTTACTTTGATCTGTGAGAAAGTAACCTCTATTGGTTTTTCTAAAATTGTGCTTTTCTGCCTTAGGTAACTATTAAAACTATCTATCAGTTTTTCTTTTATTTGTGTTTCTTGCAAAATAGAACAGAGGTGTTCAGAACACACCTCAGTGACAGGACCTTCGGACTGTTGACCTCTGCAACACGTGAGGGAGACACAACCACACGGACGAGGGGTTTATCGTTAGATAATGAAAGGCTTTTAAAAAGAGCCCTTCACCTCCTGACGATACCTGGCTGAGTGACATACACTCGTGCGCTGTCTGAGCACCCAGTGGTGGAGTTCACAGTTAGACCGTGGCTCATGGCAATGACGCTGTTTAACAAGATTCTAGATTTGGAGAGTTTTTACCACCATGCAAGCAATCTAGCTGATCTCTGAGTAAGTGGTAGGCTTCTTTCAAATCATGTCCAAGTAGTCACAGAACCCTTCAGTAGATTTTCATAATGGGTGTCGTAAACATTTATCTCAGAAAACGTGTTAAAAGCCCCTTGTCTACTGTTTTGTGCTCCTCTGTGCCCTGGACAGGTGACAGAAATGCAGTGACATTGGGTGTAATCCTTCACCTGAGCAAGCTCATGGCCAGTATGTGAACCAGATGTGTCAGGCGGTTCAGAGTAACACCCTCTGGCAAAGTGTAGAACAAACACATGATAAATGTCGTGAGTGTTAGGGGGAGCAGATCAATCAGCTGGCGGGGGATAGTTGAGGAAAATAATGAGCAAAAATCACAGCTCTCTGTCCACAAACTCTCGGTTCTTATAGAAAAAGAAATTAGGTCGGCACGCAGCTTGTTTTCTGCGTCAGCTTGTTAACTGGGAAGCTGAGTGAAGAACATGAGGATGGCGTCTAAGCCACATTTTGATGCCATACGCAGAAACGAGGTGGACTAAGTCTTTACTGTACTCTCCTTTTATTGCCCCCCAGTAAATACTTCCTACTTGCGGCTTTTCCTGACTTGTAACTGTTGGCAGAAAGCTAAGCAGCCCTGTGTTTCTAATTAAGACTTGGATGGTGAGCTGCCGTTCTGAGGAGGTCATCCCTGGGCGGGGCCGCTCTTGGCTGTCTCTGGCAGCTCCGCGAGCACATCCTTGGGCCTGAAAATGTAACCCTTCGTGTGAAGTTTAAGTAAACCACCAACTCCTTTGCAAACTGAGTGCTCAGTTAAATAGGAAGTTGACTCAAAGCATAAATAAACACCTTCACAGAACTTTGAGCCTTCGTGGGACCAGGCTCCATGTGGCTGGGCGGGGGTCTGAGGGTTGCTCCCCCAGCTCCCTGCCAGTGACTTTGCTGCTAAATCCAGTGACCGCTTCTCGGTCCTCACCGGGCTTCAGACCTCTTCAGGCTCTGGACCCGTCCTTGGTTTTTCTCCTGAGACTCCCTGTTGGACCCTGCCTTTTCCTCTGTACATTACGCTGCTCTTTTGGCTTCCTTTTGCTCTCTCTTCTGACTATTCCATGAGAGAAAACCTTCTTAACAATTTTGTTATCTTTTTTTCTTACTCTGTTCACTCTCGTTGACTGATCTTACCCATTCCCATGCTTTAAGTGACTAATTATAGCTAATGATTTCCATCCACAGAAGTAACCTTGTAAGGTCAGAATACTTGCCTGGGTTTGATTTCCACTTCCACTAATTGGGTGACCTTGGGCAAGTAACTTAAACTCCTTGTGCTTCAGTTTCCTCATTTTTCAAGTGGGAATAAAAATAATCAACCCAGTAAATATAACACAGAGCCTAGCATATTGATAGCCCCAAACCTACCCTCAATTTTGTCTAACTATATTTATTTCTCAGGTCTCAGTTGAGATATTACTTCCTCCAGGAAGCCTTCCCTGATGTTCCAGATCTAGTTAGATCCTCCTTTCATGTGTTCTTATAATACAGGCATTGCTCTATTCCCTCTTAGTGCTTATCACAGTCATTACACAGTGATTGATCTGTCCATGTATCTCATCAATCATGAGCTCTGTGTGGGCTCCACACAATACAATCCACATTGGTCATCAGCATGTCCCCAGGGTCTAGTAGCCTGGCACATACTAGTACTTAATACACATTTGCTGAATGAACGGTTGCTTGCATGGCTCTGGTGGTCTGAGATAGTTGAGGACAGTGTATGTAAGGGCATTACTTCTCTGTGGTCATATCACTAGATTTTGCAATTCAGAAAACTATCGTCAGTTTTGTTTTGGTTGAGTGTCCTGGACAATCTGATGCACAGAAGACAATATTGTAAGCCCAAGTAATAGTTTTTAAAACTTGTCACAATGGTTAGAATACGCTAAAGAACAATTTTATGGGATCTTATGTGGGGATGTGATACATGCCTGCCTGGCCTATCACATACTACTGTGATATCGTTACCTCTGCACATGCAACGTTCAGCTCTGCAGGGTGTCATTGCCAACGATAAGCTCCCCACAGCGCAGATGATCTCCTTAGTGCGCTGAGGAGCTTTGGACTTTTTTAAGTATTTGAGGGTCTGTTGTATGTGTGGGAAGGGATGAGGCTCAGTGTGTCTGCAACCAAAAAGACAGGAGGCTACAGGAAGGCAGATGTCTCCTTTTCAGGGCAAAGAACTTCCTAGCGGTAAAAGCTGCTGGAAGCGAAGAGCCACTCTGGAGGCAATGAGCTCCCATGGCTGCTTGTTTTCACACATGGTGGGGACCAGCCTGGGCATCAGTGTCTAGAAGGAGATGGATGCGTGGGGGATGTCAGAATCCCTTCTAGTCCTGAGAGTGAGTTAGGTCCCACGGGACCATTGAGTTAGGCCCTGTGCCCATGTTATGTCCCAGGAAATGGCCCTGGAGGAACAAATGCCAGATTACCCATCAGCAGGAAACAACATGAGCTTAATTTTTTAAACCATTTCAATGGACAATTCTCTGCAGTTTTTCAAGGTTGATGTTATTAGTGCTACTGCCTAATGAATTCTTTTTTCCGGTCTCTCAGTACAGTTGTGTCTGTATGTTGATGTAATTTAAGCACAGCCTGTGTGCTGTGGGTGGACCATAATGGTTCGAGAAAATTGATTAAGTGGATTTCGAAATGGAATATTCTCTCCTAATATCCTCTGATTTGGCTTTGGTACCGTAAGTTTATTTCGCATAAACTAGCAATATTGTCTAGCAATATTGTTAGTCACTTACTCTTTTCTCTCCCAAATCAGGATCACGCCCACCCCTCTCGGCGAAGGGAAAAGCACGGTTACAATTGGGCTCGTGCAGGCCCTGACCGCGCACCTGAACATCAACTCCTTCGCCTGTCTGAGGCAGCCTTCTCAGGGGCCAACTTTCGGAGTTAAAGGTACTTCACTTGAACAGCTAGTATGTTTTCCAGAGCAAAATTGGAGGTGGGGGGTAAAATCTTAAAGAAAAGTTTAAAGAGAGCATCGTCAACAGATGTGCGGTCAAAACTTATCAGAGAAACTAGTGCATCTTATCTGTACATGCACCCCCTCCTCCACACTCTGTAGGTGGAGGTCACCCCTAGCTGGTCGTCCTGCAGAGGGCGCTGCAGTAGGGGTTTGAACGTAACCACCCGAGAAGTCAATCCCGTTGGTTTCCTGAACAGTGGCAGGTCTCCTGCTCGAGAGTCCAAACTTCAGCAGAACCCTTCTGTTTCATCAGAACCTTCTTTGGCCAAGCAACTTTGAAACTCCGCCATTTATACTGGTGTTTTATCATCCCAACCGTGGTAAAGGTCATTCCGTTGAGGCAGATAGAGACCCTTTCGGTCAGACCCCAAGTCTCCTCTTGTTTGGAGTTGCTTGTGGGGCCCAGGGAACTCTGGACTCTGACCGGCTGTGGACCAAGACGGGGTGGAATTCCCCACTGGTTGTGTCTGGCACCATCCCGTTCACTGCTCTTTCTTCATTGACTTATCACGCAATCATTCTCCAACTCACTTTACATTAGCATCTATTACTTTAATTACTGGTTGTTATTGACACTTTGTGATTTTTTAGCAGTGTATTTATATTACTCTTGCAAATATTAATAACTGCTAACTAATTAAGTACTGATAATTCAGAATGTCAGACATCATGTAGTGGAATGAACATTAGAGTTGGAGCAAGAAGGTTCAGGTTTTATTCGTGGCTGCGTCCCTTACTGCTGTGTGACCTTTAGCCAGTTGTGACCCCTCTGAGCTGTACCTGTGAAAAAGAGTAAAAAGGCATAAGCCAGGCTTACGGAGAGGACCAAATGAGAGAGTGTAGGAAACATAGGGTGAACTATATAAAACAGTATGGACATGGAAGGCATTCTTATTATTTTAGAAAAATGCTTTTTGTAATGTAATAGTGTTATAATTATGAAGGATAAGCAGCAAGGCAAATCATATATATTATTATCTAAAATAAATGGAAGCTTACAATGCGTTAGTCTGAGTTTATCAGATGGATTTTTTTAACGAAGTTTCTTGCTACTTCAGTGCATGTGCAGCTTTAACAAAGTACAGCCACACTGATCTAAGAACAAACCCATAACATAATCTCAGTTTGCTGCCGGGGGGGTTGCTGTTATTTGTACCCCCTTTTTTTTTTTTTTTTTAAAGAGGAAAGTGAAGTCCTTAATTTGCATTTGGACACAGTGTGAGTGTTCTTTGCCCCTCTGTTCTGCCTGGATAAACGGTTCGTGTCCCTCACTGCCTGGGGGGCACATGCCTCCCTGTTGGGTTCGGGGAGCCGCGGCCCTGGGGCTCTGTTGTTTGTCTGCGTAGCTGAACTTGGTGACTTGTTCTAAATGGTGCCTGCTCTGTTGTCTAGGAGGAGCTGCGGGCGGTGGCTATGCCCAGGTCATTCCCATGGAGGAGGTAAGATCTCAAAGGGACACGTGTCATGTGTCACCGTTTTTCCTTCCTGGCACTTTTTTTTTCTGTATCCCCATAAACACAGCCCCACAGTGCTCAACTCCAAAGTCCTAGAGGCTTTGAAAACCAAAATCCAACATTTGTTACTATGAGCTACCTATGGATCGTGTCTGTGCCACTTGGTGTAAATATTCATATATTTTGCTCTTAGAGATGCTGTTTTCAGTGAATGGATGCTGACCTAGACCCTACTTGGGGTGTTTTATAGGTAAATTATATGCACATCACATCATGTCTCTAAATTCTACAAAATTCTGAATCCTAAAACCCTTCTGGCCCCAAGGGTTTTGGACAAGAGGAAGCAGACCTGTTCCTCCATCGATCACTATTTACACTGCCAAGTTCAGGAGGGCTTGGAGTCTTCGTTCTGTACATTGAGACCCCAAAATCAGATAGTCCCCCCAACATGGGCCAGAAAGGCCAATGGTGTTGATTCTCAAGAACCCCTTGGCCCCCAACCACCCGTCTCTTGTCCCCTGCATCTAACCGGTGACCAGCTCTCGTCCCTTCTCCTGTCTGCATCGGCCTCTTAGTCCAGGCCCTGAGAAGCCTTCCCTAAGCCCAAGGCTGAGCTGGTTCTGTCCAGTATGTGTCAGTGGTTAGGCCGTCCCTGCGCACCCAGCACAGCACGGCAGGTCCTCCTGGGCTGCTGCCTGCTGTCTCCCTCCTGTCTCACAGTCTCGGGTCTCAGCCCTTCCTCTCCCCACCCCGTCACGCTCCTCGCATGCTCCTGCCCTGGAATGGTCTTCCCTTTCCTGCCCTCCCTGCCCAGCATGTACTCCTGCGTTCTGTTCCAGCACTGACTTCCCTCGTACTCGGTGTCTGTCTCCATCTGGTTTGCTCAGCCGTGGTGACTTAGAGACTCCAGGCCCCAGTGTTTAGTGGAGTGCCCGGCAATAGTTGATGCTCTCTAGGAGAGACTTGTTGGTTTGGTCAAAGGAATAGGAAAGATGTTTTCCCAGAGAGGCCTGGATAATCTTCAATTACTGGGGCTGGGGGTGAGAAAGAATAGTTCAGGCACTGCTGAGAGTAATGTTCTCCAGACGAAAGACCCAGAGCCAGGAGGCCAGGTTGGGGATCGGGCATGCAGACCATGCCCAGGGGAACTGCTCGGGGTTTAGCCAGCAAATATTGGAAGGGCGTTGGTGTCCAGCTGTCATATGGCCTCAGCTGCATGGCTCAGAGTTGGGCCAAACTTAAAGCATAAGGGAGTTGGAACTACGTCATGGTGGTCGGGTAGGTCAGATAGGCAAGCAGTTGGTTTGTTCCTGGAGTCTGAGGACCTCCCCATCTTCTTCAGCTCTCGACCCCAACTCTGAGCACACAAGACTTGGCACTCAGGAGATGTTTGTCGGTGGAGTGCATGAACAGACAGGGTGTGCTGGATGGAACTTAATAAGAGATCATGGGAAAGTATTGGAAGAGAATTCCAAATGGATTGATGAATTGAGGGTGAAAATACTAAGACTCGAAGTGGGAGAAGGAGCCAGCCAGTCTTGTAGAATAAGGGAAAGCAGTCCAGGCGATGGAAAGCTCCGAGGCAGGTGAGGGTCTGGCCGGTCGGGAAACAAGAGGACACAGGCATGTGCCCGTGGGCCCGTGGGGCGTGGAGAGAGCCGAGGTAGAGGCACAGGCGGGGGCCAGCTCTCTCCTGCTATTGAAGATCACAGGCAAGAGCCTGGACAGGCAATAGCGTGGGCTGCCGTTAAAGGGATCTGGACAGGGTTTTCTAAAAATCGCTCTGGCTTCTGTACCAGCATATAGATCGATGCGGGCTGGAGTGGACCCAGAAGTCTAGCAAGGAGACTGGGCAAGTAGCCCAGAGGAAGGATGGTGGTGGCCTAGCCCTGGATGGTGGCAGTGAGGATGGAAAAAAAAGGATGACAGTGATTTAAGACCTGTTTCCTGATGTTTGCAGAATGAGACCTAGGCGGTGAGAAAAGGGGAGGATGCAGGAATGATACCCATGTTACTGGGTGGACAGTCTGTAGAATCATTTACTGAAGTGGAGGACCAGGGACACGGTGAGGGTGGGGCTGGGCCTGAGGCGGTAGGAGGAGTCCAGGTGGGGGCCTGCGGACATCCAAGTGGATAGCAGATAGATGGCCGGAAAGAAAAACTTGTATCGATCGCAGTTCTAAAAGGGGCAAGTGATTCAACAAAAACATCAGAAAAGAAGCAGTTTATCTTCATTAATGATCCAATTCATCTACATTAAAACTACTATCAGTGATCATGTTACTTATCACATTGACAGCGATGGATTTTTTAAAAATAGTAGTAATACCAAATTTTGGCAGAGAGAGACTGAAAAGTACTTTCTTTTTTAAGATTTTATTTATTTATTTTTAGACAAAGGGGAAGGGAAGGAGGAGAGGGAGAAAAACATCAATGTGTGGTTGCCTCTTGTGCACCCCCGCACTGGGGACCTGGCCCGCAACCCAGGTATATGCCCTGACTGGGAATCGAATGAGTGACCCTTTGGTTCACAGGCCTGCCCTCAGTCCACTGAGCCACACCAGCCAGGGCTGGTGAAGAACACTTTTATACACTGCTGGAAAGTGTTGGTAAAACTTCTCTGGAGGGGAGTTAGAAATATGTATCAATAGCCTTAAAAATATTTATACCCTTTGGCTCAAATAAATTCATTTTTAGTTTATCCTAAGGAAAAATTGTATGTGCAAAGAATTAACTTCAAAAACCATTTACCTTTTTTACCTTTATAGTTTATAACATTAAAGAAATGGGGGGAGAAAACTTAAATGTCTTAATAACAGGATATCAGATTATATTTTGAAGACTAATGATATAAAAAATGCCAGTTCTATTAACACTAAGTGCAAAAGTTTTGTTATAAAATAAGACTTTAACTGGAAAGTAGAAATGTTAGTTCTTCCAACAACTGAAAATGTGACTTACAACAGAACCCCACTTTCTAAAATAAATTAAGTCGCTGTTTCAGCCCAAAGGTCACCTTGTTGCTGAGGTCACTGATCTGGTGGCCCTTCAGCCCTTTCAAGAAGCAGTGTGGTGATACTATTGAGATCCTTCAACCCCAGGACCACACTGCTGGAAATAGATCGCTTATTATCAACTGATTGTTTTTTCAAAAAGCAATTTGCATTTTTTTAATAATTATATACTTATTTGCAAAAGTGAAAACTTGGGATCCACTTAAATTACTAGGCATGGGAGACTGAACAGTTTTGGTACATCTGCTCAATTACACAGTCCCTATAAATTGTAACTGTACATAGACAAGATTATTACATAATAATACATTATATTAAAAAGCAGGTACCAAATTATAAGTATGCTGATTTTACAAATCATATTCATGTGTGCACATAAGACTGGGAAGAAAAATAGCAGAATCGAGTTGTGAGAACGATGTATTTCCTATTTCTCAGACTTTGTCGTGTTTTATATTATTTTGTTGTTACTGTCTATTTCATGCCCTGCCTCATTCCAAAGTATATTTGATACAACGCCCTTTGTAACTCATAAAATAATGCATAAAAATGAAAATACCATAGGGAAAACAAAATGAGGAAACCCTTCACTACGTCCATCAGAATGCTTCACCCTTCACCTGTGACAGGAAGAAACTTTGCAGCAGATTTCTGTTCAGGAGTTCTCCATTGTTGAGCGGAAGACCCTGGCACTGACTTGCTGGTTTAGGCTGTTTTAGGGGCTCAGATCATTATAAGGCTATGTAACTCGCACAATATTTTACTTATTCAGAAAGTCCTTGAATACTGCCGCGGTTGTTTAAAACAAGTAGGAAGGTGTTTTCGTTTCGTTTGTAGTTCAACCTTCACTTGACTGGGGATATCCATGCCATCACCGCTGCCAACAACTTGCTGGCGGCTGCCATCGACACGAGGATTTTGCATGAAAACACTCAGACTGATAAGGTGAGAAGGCTTTCTGGGTGGCCACTGGGGGACGCTTGTCCCAGGATTTCTGGATTCGTATAGAGCCTGTAGAGAACCTCTGGAGTCTGTGAACTCCCCGAAATTTTATTCAAAATTTTATGAATGTGTATGTGTCCTTATTCCCTGTGGGGAGGGTCCCTGTTTGGGTCAGATTTCCAAGTGAGTTCATGACCACTCGTTGAGAGGATTGTGTTAATACTACTTTTTAAGCCAAATAGTCTTTAAGATGGGTCTTTAGTTTTGAAGGTAGTTGGTGGGCCACTTCTCTTCATTGTGTCCATAGGCTTAATCTCTGTTCTACACTAAGAGATTGGAGAGAGAGCTTTGTAAGACTGATTACATGCAGCTGCCCTGGGTGGACTGTTAAAGAGGCCTGGCCCCCTTGATGGCTTCAGGTGCACGCAGCCTGAGAGGCAGACCATGCACCTGAGAGGGGCAGGGTACTGGGTGCGAATTCCTCATAGAATAGACATGGATAAAAGTGGGGGTTTCTGGCACTTTTACAAGGGTCCCAACTACCTCCAATTAAAGTAACTTTCTGGTGTGTTTTTGAAGCCAAACTCTGATAAATATTAACTTGATAGTTATAAGGCTGTAGATCAAGAAATATCTATTTATGCAAACTCTTAGCAATGTGCATTATGTCAGATGTAGTCAGATTTATGAACATGACAGAGCTTAAGGCTGCATTGCTTATCTTAGCCAAGAATTTTAATAAGGTCTGTAATCTAAACAGTTTGCTTATAAATGTAATGAACTTTGTTGTATCCCATGAATAGTCCAGGCTCATGGTTGGCCCTTAAACTTTTATGGGTTTTTTTGTTTTGTTTTGTGTTCTTAGGCCCTGTATAATCGCCTGGTTCCTTTAGTGAATGGAGTTCGAGAATTTTCAGACATTCAACTCGCTCGACTGAAAGTAAGTCTCCAGTGAGTGGTCCCATGAAAAGGAAATATCCTAGAAACAAATCAGAATAATTGTCAAAGCCAGAAGTTTTGAACTTGGTTCGCTTTCGGTTTTCAGACACTCTGTGAAGTAGTAAACGATTAAGAGACGGAACAGTTACAGCAGAGAGAGCGTAGGACTGGAAGCCTGCAACCTGGATCCCACACCAGAGAGAGGGTGGGCGGATCAGGCCTCACTTCCTTCTTCCTCTGTGAAAGCGAGAGGCCCTAGTCCACGAACAAACGAGAATCTCTGAGAGTCCTGTTTCATGAAACTTCCCCAATTCCTAGGAAATAAGATACAGCCTTTGAGAATTCATCTACTTAAGTTTTTGTTGCAGCAAGATACTAAGCAATCTTTTTTTTTTTTGCTGTACTTATTTTTATTTCTTTTTTTTTTTTTCAATTACAGTCCACATGATACTAAGCAATCATAATTCTTATCCACATTACTATTTTCTGGCACTGTTTGTGGCTTATTTTACTAATCTCATTAAATTTCCCCTTGTTTTTTTTTTTTCAGAGACTAAAAACTAACTGTAATGGTATAAATTATCGGCACTATGTGGTAACGATTGATTTTAATGTTGTTCTGACAAACCCACTCACCCGAGTGGGTTTGTCAGAACAACACACAGCATACCCTCCTAGCTCAGTCCCGTGTGACACGTCCTCCCCCATCCCGTGTGGGACAAAATCACCATCCTGGGGCTTGACTGGAAGGTCCACCGCCTCAGGGTCCTCTCTGCAGCTGCAGCACAGAGAGTTTCTGGCCCAGACTCTTGCCTTCACACTTCTTCATTAAAAGCCATTTTCTCAGAACGTTTCCCTTGTAGAAATAGATACATTATCAATTTTGATGGATCTTTTTCCTTCAGTGAATTAGAAGTAACTAGGTTTGAAAGCACAGACATAAAGTTTACTGGAATTGTTGGTATTTGTACTGGAAAAGAACTGGGAACTGGGGCATCAGTTTTACAGACGGTGGTTTACGTCCCTTCCGAGCACAGCGCGCGGTGACCACGGAGAGGGGCCGAGACCCTCAGCAGAGGCGGCCTGTGCTCTGGGTGCCGCCGACCACGTGACATTTCCAGATCTGCCATTTTAAGGGTATATTACAAATTTCAGTGTTTTCCACCTAGGAGGTATTGGGTTATATGAGGTGACTTAACCCTCAGTTTACTCAGTTCAAGTTCAGTGTTTAAAAAGACTCTCTTAGTCACAGAGAAAACAGAGAGAGATCGTTTTGGTTGCATCTTGCTTTCTGTTCCTTCCAAAACTTGGCGCACTTTTTCTTCTCGATCATTAGAAACTGGGGATAAACAAGACCGATCCAGGTGCACTGACGGAAGAGGAAATAAGTAAATTCGCCCGACTGGACATCGACCCCTCCACCATCACGTGGCAGAGAGGTGGGTGCCGATCCCTAGATGGGGGGCGGGGGCAACGATGGGCCAGCTGAAGCTCTGAAAACAGTTTCACAGAGTCACGGTCTCCTTTCCTCCCGTGTCTGTCCGCCCAGCTTGTGTCTCATACCGCGCCCCCCCCATTTGTTTGTTTCCCGTCCTTGTCACCCACGTCTGTGTCTCCGTCGCCTGTTAAGGAGAGAAGGCTGCTCCCCTTCTTCAAGCAACTGCTCCGTCCAGGCTCGGTCTCATCCACTGCCACGCCTTCCCCATGTCCAAGGAACGGTGCTTAGTTTCCTTCTTCATCTCTTTCTTCTCTGGCCTCTTAGTCTACATATTTTTGAAGTCTGTGCCTCTCCTTATTTGTCCTCTCTACCCACCACTCTAATTTCTTCCTCTTATTTTCTTAGCACCAGTCTAAGCAGCTCATAAATTCATATATTCAGTTCTGGATTTTTTTCTCTGAGTCTGGCACATGCTTCCGGCCGGTTACAGAATACTCTCCACACCCTGAATGCACTGCAGAGGGAGTCCCCATCCTCTCCGTCCTGGTCCTGGCCTTCCCGTCTCCCTCTTAGCTGGGACACCTCCCCCTTCCCCCCACACTGCGCTCTACCAGGAGGGGACAGAGGGAAAACGAACTAACGTGGAGTCAGGAGCCCCGAGTGTGTCTCTGTCCTTCCACTAACATCCTGCATGACCCTGAGCCAGCCACATGCAGGTTCCGGGCCTCGGTCCTTTGGAGATGGAAGTGGAGATGGTCACATACAGCCAGGAATGTGGCAATAGCACTTGTTGAGGGCAGAGGCACTACAGAGGGTTCAATGGCACGTGCTCCTGGTCCCTCCTGCGTCGCTCTTCTCAGCCCTGCCCACCCTCTTTCCCATTTCTGCCCACTTCCATTTTTATCAAATGCCTGAGGTATTGTGGTACCTTTTAATAGCTATTCTTGCTTAAATTTCCATCCCTACTTCAGTAGGTTCATACTGTAGGGATGTGGCCCTGTCCCTGCCTAGCTCAGTCCTGCATGACACAATCTCCTCTGTCCCCTGTGGGATAAAATTGCCATCACGTGGCTTGGCTGGAAGGACCGCCGCACCGTGGCCCTCTGCAGCCCCGTCTGATCCCCGTCTTCTTCCCAGACCAGTGGGCCTACGTCCTTCCACCTGCGCTGGCCCAGCGGCCCCCTCGGCTCCCTGCCCAGGCCATCCCAGACACCGCCCAGACCCACGCCTTTGTGAAGCTTCCCTTCTGGGAATCCGTTCAAATAGCTCATTAAGCACTTAGTGTTTCCCACAGACTGTGAGGTGGGGAGACAGAGACAGACATTGAATCTTGGCACTACCCTTTATGAGCTGTCCAACTTTCTACAAACGACTGACTCAGTTTCCTCTGTAAAATGGAGTCATAACTCCCTCCTCCCCCTTGCACAGACCCACAGCAACACGGGGGTGCTTTCTAAACTCAAAGGCACCCCCCAAATAACCCACAGGTGCTGTGCTGGTAATAATTTGATGCAGTATTTCTGTGTGTCTGTCTCCCCAACTACAGGAGACTCAAATCTCTGGAAACTTGTAAAAATGTTGTTGTTGTTTTTTAATTATAAAAGTAACAACATTGTGGAGATTTTGGAACCGTCATAAGTGTGTGGTTGGTACCACTGAATACATCCACCAGGCTTTACAGTGACTGCACCATCATCATCACCACTGGCTACACCCGGACCTTCTCATCATCCCCAACAAAAACTCGGCACCCACTGAACAATACGCCCCTTCTGCCAGTCCTGGGGAACCCCTGTTCTACTTTCTGTCTCTGTGAATTTTCTTATTCTACATAGGCTCATACAGTAATATTCCTACCGGCTTATTTCATCATCCTAGTGTTTTCAGCATCTATCCATGTCGGAGCATATAATCAAAAGTCCATTCCTTTTTGTGGCTGTATAATATTCCATTGGGTGTGTCTACCACATGTTGCTTCCTCATTCCTCTGTTGGATACTTGGTTGTTTCCACCTGTGGGCTATTGCGAATGATGTGGCTGTGAACATGGATGTGCAAATATCCGTTCAAGCTCCCACCTTCTAGTCTATTGAATACACATGTAGCGGTGGGCTTGTTGGGTCCTGTGGTGGTCAGCATTTATCCTTTTGAGCATCTTAATTGCCGCCTCCTTGTGACTCAGGTTTCAGCATAATATGTCACCACATCAGAAATGGTTTTCCTCACTGCTTAGTCAAAAATGGTACCTCATCCCCACGAATGCCCTGGCACGCACGGTCACCTCACCTCTTTATCTTCTCGAGGCACTGACCACTAGGTGGCTCTTCTTGTTTGTTCGGCCCCTGCCTGTGTCCGCCCCCTGGAGTGTCTGCACCCGGGAAGCCAGGCCTTGTGTCTCGCTCGCCCTCCCAGCACTAGAACAGTGCCCAGCGCACACCAGGCAGCCAGTCCGTGCTCACCGATGGAGCCCTGTGTTCTCTTCTCTTTCAGTACTGGATACGAATGACCGATTTCTACGAAAAATAACGATCGGGCAGGCAAACACAGAGAAGGGCTGTTCCCGGCAGGTAGGTGGTCTTTCTCCACAGGAGCGGCTCAGTTCTCAGTAGCATTGGTTTACAGGAGCTCCGAAGCCGGTTCTCTGCTCATCTCCTCCTTCCTGTCCCTGCAGTGGCCCCGGGGGACCCCCACCATTTCAAGGCATCATTTGCAGTCCCTCAGCCGGACTGGGAGGGATGGGGAGGCGAGGAGTCCCCTGTCCTATGTTCCCATCCTTTTCTTGTGTGATTTTAGTTGTGTTTCCGAGATGAGCCACTCAAGCAGGTCCCTTGTCAACCCTGACACATTTTTTTTGCCAGCCCACCCAGTTGTTAACTGTGTCTGCATGACAACCATAAAATGGAAATCTCAGACACATTATTCAGATCTAAAAGCTAAAGAAAAACCACCTCATTATGTGGCTGCATAGCCTGAGGAATTTTTAAGGCTAATGCCTCATTATCCAAATCCGGAAAAAGCAGAAGGTCAATGATGACACCCACCTTCACTTTGATGGGCCCCCAGTGTGGGGCGATGGTGCTGAGGGAGTATAAATTCATGCCCTGGGTTTTTAGCCAGGCCCAGTAGACCTCTGAGTTACGGTTTCTCTGTGATGCACTGTACATTTTAAGACAGTTTCAGATTTATGGCCTTTACACTGTTAAGTTTTCTTAGTGACTAAGAATCACTTTTACTTTAGTGTAAAGAAGAGAGAATTCTAACATTAGAAAATGAGAATCTTGAGTATGAAGAAAAGGACCTGCAAAAACATTAAAAGACCACTGGCAACCTGGGAGAGAATACTTGCAATACATATAAAACAAAGGATTGATGTGCCAGACATTAAAAGGACTTCCACAAATTGATGCTCAAGTCTTGCCCTCATTGAGGCCTTTCCTGTCACCCTCTTTAAAACTGGAGGTGCCTGGCCCCAGCTCGGTGGCTCACTTGATGGAGCGTCATCCCTGGGAAAGTGCCTGTAGCTGCCTGTCGCCAAACTCCATTTTTCTTTTCCCTGCTACCCTTACTTATCCTGCTTATTTGCCGCCTCCCCTTACTAAAATGTGAGTCTCATAAGGGCAGGGCCTGTTGTCTCTTGTCCACTGCTGTGTTCTCAGCATGTAGAACTTGGTTATGTGGTAATAATAGATATTTGATAAATATCTGTTAACTACACGAACAGAATAAGTAAAGGGCAATTTACAAAGGCAAGTTAAATGCCAATACATAATCATAAAGCTGCTGATTAAAAAACAGTGAAGTAGCATTTACCTATGGACTGATCAAAGCATTTACTATTAAACGTGAGTGAGGATGCATATAAATGGAGACTTTTGTACGGAGCCAGCGGGTATGCAAATTATGGCAGAGCCTCCTGAATGGCAGCTTGTTAGTATTAAATGTTCAAATGACCCAACGGTTTCAACTCCAGGTCTACAAATGTTGAAGAAAAAGGAGGAAGTGAGGAATATTTGCATATGGGAAGGGAAAAACTGTGTAAGGATATTAGTTGCAGCGTGTTTGTAATGGTGAAAATTTGCAGCAATCCCAGTGCCTGCTGGTAGGGTGGTCACGTGCCTTTGGTGCCTCCTTCTGCAGCACAGGCAGCAGGAAATAATAAAGTACATACGGATGGGGGAGACTTAGAGCTCTCATACCAGTGTGAAATGGAAAGGTTAAAAAAACTTCAAAAATCTGAAGTAAAATACAGGTGGTATAATCACATTTATGTTAACAAAAAGCCGGCATCCGTGTTCATGCATCGATGTAAATGCATGAAATGGTAGCTGGTAAGATGTACAGCAACTGCTGACAGTTACATCTGGGAAGGAGGTTGGGAAAGAACGGGAGCGGTAAGGAAGTCCTTTCGCATTTTCTCTGCATTTTTCCTATAACTGGGCACTGATTTGAATGCCTACTATGCGCCCGGTGTCAGTAGGCTCATTATCAGCACATTCTATTTGTAAATCTGGTTTACAAATGAGGAGAGACATCACATTATTTAAGTAACTTGTCCAAGGTTATATCCTGTCTTGCTTTATGTACAACAATGTTTTTAAATAAAAGGGAATTATATTTAAAAACTTCATCTGCTCTTTTTAAACCATAAGACCCTACTGAAGACATCTTTTTATTGTCAGCAAAGGGAGAGCTGTGTGATGGCTTTTTAATGACCACAGAATATCTCATCTTGTAGGTACATCACAGTGGATTTCCCTGTTCCCTGTTAATGGACACGTAGGGTGTTTGCAGCGTTCAGCTGTCCTTAGTATGCTGACACACACAAAGGCAACACGCACGTATTCACGTGTGTTCTCATGTGATGACGTCGCAGGACGAGTTCCTGGATCCACAGGTGCAGAGTCAAGGAGGGTGTAGGTTTCAGGGGTTCATGTACTTTCCACATCACCTTCCAGAGGAGCCGTGTCAGGTCATGTCCTTGCCAACGTGCCCTTATGTCCTTTGTTTAAATTTGTTATGAACAATAAGAAGAGTCACACTCAACACCTTTATATGATTCAAAATATTTTATGTGCAAAATAAAGATGAGGAGCCCTGCACATCGCTCAGTCAGTAAAATGAGCAGCTCTCCACATCCTTCACTGAAATGGATAACAATGAAATTTATACTGATTCAGTTCATTTCACTTTTCTATATTGCTCAAGATATGCAATTTTGAAATTGTAATGATTACAAATGAAGAACCTGTATGTGTATTATTAATTCCAACTATTACTTATGCAGGTAATATTTTAATAATATTTCCAGTTTTATATTGTGTATAGAAAGTCTCCATGTCTTTCGTCATTTTTAATATGTACTCTTTATCATGGAATGGTAGTACAGAGAATCCTAAGTATCACACAACAAAAAATCACTTAGGTTTAGAATGGGTTATACCGAGCATGTAATAATTAAATATAGTCGCATTTGACTTTCAGGTAATATTTTTTCATTAAATAGATGACGAATGAAATCTCAGTCAGGAAGTAGCCAGAAAGCTCCTTGGTTGCTTCATTTCCTTTCTTGTCAGTGACGGAAATGGGCAATAAAATGTTTCATAAGGTGATCCCACTAGGGCAGCCCTTTTCTCTCTGCGTAAGCTCGAACGCATCTGGCTCTCATGCCCTTTGGGAGGAAGAGAATTCAGGCAGAGTGCAGTGAAGTGGCTTGTCCAGGGGCTGGATTAGGAGGAGGGGTGCACATGCATATCTTTCGGTCCCTGTTGCTCTGTGCAGCCTGGAGCCAGAGCCCCAGAGGCAATAGGAAGGTGCAGACAATAGTTGCTCCCCAGCACTCATTGCTGGGCACTTGGAGAGCTGATGTGGCCACGCCCCCATGGACAGCTGAAAATTGATTCTGGGTCCTCTGTTGCCATGGTGGATTACACAAGTCAGCACGTCCTCACTCGGGGAAGCTGGCCTCTGGACCATCTTCCTTCATGGTCTGCTCCTCACCTCTTTCCTGGACAGGCAGCTGCAGCCCTCTGACACCATGGCAGGTGCAGTCAGCAACCCGCAATGACAAGTGCAGTCAGCAGGCTGTTCACTTATTCAGCTGATACGTGTTGAGTGCTTGTTGGGTTTCACGTTCAGTTCTGCAAGCTGGGGATGCAGGAGTGAACCCTCCCTGAGGGTGCCTGCCTTGATGGCACTGCCAGTCCTGTGGTAGAGACATGCATTAGACGGGGAATCACACAACTCACTCATTACAAGTCTGGAACCTGCTACAGAAGCAGACAGTGCCATGAGCCGTTGCAGGGGCCTAACCAAACCGAGTCCTGCTCAGCAGAGCCAATGGAAGAAGCTAGTGGCCACCCTAGGAGACCACCCTAGAGAGCCCCAAGCCCAGGGCCATGCGTGCTCTAGACGCTCAGAAAACGTGTGCACCAGAGAGGGGCCGGTTGAGGGGAAACCCCCGGCCGGCCGAAACTGAGTTGCTCAGATACAGCTCCTTGTGGCCTTGTGGAAAAGGCTGTCCAGGTGGCCCTGCCGTTGACCAGTACCTTTGCTTTCCACTTCAGGCACAGTTTGACATCGCGGTGGCCAGCGAGATCATGGCGGTGCTGGCCCTGACCGACAGCCTCAAGGACATGAAGGAGCGCCTGGGGAGAATGGTGGTGGCCAGTGACAAAAACGGGCATCCTGTAACGGCAGAAGATTTGGTGAGCGCGTCCACTGGAGGGTGTCCAGAGGGCTCGCTGCCCCTGCTGTTGTGGTCAGGAGGATGAAGGTTTTCTTTCTCCTGTCCGCGTGTGCAATGGGAAGTCAGAGAGTGCTGCACACACCTTTTACCCTCACAGGCGTTTATAATGTGCTTGTAAATGGCCGCAACCAAAGCATGTGAACTTTACTTCACCAGCTTTTCCCGATTCTTTCCAGTCTTGATCTCGGCTGGGCCTGGAGCGAGGTCATCCTGCAGCCCGTCTGTGGCTTCTGAAAAAGTTTGATCTCTGCCAGCTTGAAACTGAGGGTAAATCCCCTTTCTAAAGATAGGAAGGAAGCAGGCCCACCTTTGTGAAAGGGAAGATTAAGTGAACCTGGCACATTTTGGGCTTCAGCTTGTTCCCTGGGTACCCTGGCTTCTTTAATTGTGTGCCTTAGGTTTCGGTTTTCCATTGTAAAAGCAGGTCTCCCTGGACTCAGTGGTCCTCTGCCAGCTCCACTTTGAGGGGGTGATGCTTTCCATAAAGCGCTCGCGGAAACCTGGCACCCCACAGCCCTTTGTAGTTCCTCCTCTCATTTGGCACGCTAATCTCTTCTGATAACCATCTATAATGTTACTTTAAGCCCCAACAGTGAAGTAGTTATTTCATTTGTGTGCACATGTTTATAAGGACGCACATAGGCCTTTGTGTGTGTGAACAGCCATTACTGTAAGTGGAAGCTTACTTCCCACACGGTGGGTCCCAGGCAGTAATGGAATCTAATACATGCGCTGCCAATTGAAAAACAGTTGTGCAAGGGGAAAGGCAAGATTAATATTTTATTGATTCCAAAAGCTTAGAACATAATATGAATCCTTTGCCAACATGTCTTGATTACTTTTTGGCTGCTTCAGAAGAAATGTATCTCACTGACTCATCTCATAGGTCTTTGTCAAGTAAATTAAATAAATATGTTCATATCAGCAGCTTTATGGAATGCTTCATACTAAGCTTAAAGAGAAGCCCATATTCAGCTTGGTATAACAGTACCGCTTTTCAAAAATTGCCCAGGCCCTTACATTTCTTTACATTCCTCTCAAAACTGACATATTATAGTTCCTATATAAATATATTTCTTTGTATTGGATTAACTTTAAGTACTAATAAATATACTGCGGGGGGTCAGTTGAAACTTAATCCTTAAATATTATTTCCCTAAACCTACTTTTTTCTGTGTTATAAAAATCTTGGATCCGACATGTACTGAGTTTGCCTTTTTCTGTTATCTTTTGTGTTTCTTCTTTGCAAAAGTACTTAATCTCTGCAGATTGCATTGCACTGAGTTGGAACTCTCCGCAGTTGGTCCACCATAGGAAATTAAGGGAGGACTCTCGAGCTTCTATACTATCATTTTACTACCTTGTGGCTTGTTTTCAACTTGGTCAAAAGGATTTATGTATTGCAGTGAAAATTGGAATAGATGGCCTCTAAACTTTCCTAGAAGATAATTGATTCTGATATCCCCCAGAAGAATATGTTCAAGCTCCCCGCTCCATGGCCTCAGGACATGGAAAAGGTGACCCAGCTTACAGTGGGCACGGTGGCCCCAGCTGTCCTTGGAGGGGAAGTTCTTTGCATGGGTTTAGTAACAATCAGAGTGTAAGGAGCAGCAGAAGATGAGATGGGGCATGGAAAGCCAAGCAGGTGCTAACCCACCTGAGACAGTCCAGCAGAAATGCCCAGTTCCCTTCCTCTTTTAGTTTCTTGAGCAAGGTGTATTTGACCAAGAATTACAAGCAAAGATTGTGTGCAGAAAAGCAAGCAAACTACTGTTTTTCTTCTACCTTCTAACACCTGCTCTGTGTTAGGAACAGAGAATTGATTTATTTGCACCAATCCTTGCTGGCAACTTTAAAAGGAAAATATCTTAATGTATTTATAATTTCTTACAGTGTATATTTTGTAAAATCAAGTGAGAAATAAATTGGATTTCCTTACATAAGTCTTAAATGGTGAAATATTGGAAAAATAGCAGTTGATCACCTAAAAGAAATGTACCCGATTGGTGATAGAAGGAGAGAGTAATAAACTCATGCCCTTTGCAGAGAAGGAGGAAGAGTCTAGATTCTCCTCGCTGACCTGTTCAGAGCTGCCCACGCCACTTAATGTTCTCACAGCTGCAACCACATGCGTTTGCTCATAGGATAGCCTTCCCATAACTGACTGGTTGGTTAAAAGACAGTTGCCCTCAAGTCCATAGAGTGCACAACAGCCCAAGTTAATGCTAATGCAAACTGTGGGTGGGGAGGGAGAGAAAGATACTTGGCCATTGTCTTTAGAAAAGGTGGAAGGGATTTTTATTTAAAGTGTGCCATGTGGCCTTATTTGACCAACTTTTTTAAAAAGATTATTTATTTATTTATTTATTTATTTATTTTCTGAGAAAAAGAGGAAGAGAGAGTGGGAGAGAAACATCAGTGTGTGGTTGCCTCTCACATGTACCCAACTTCAGACCTGCCCTGCAACCCAGGCATGTGCCCTAACTGGGAATTGAACCAGCGACCATTTGGTTCTCAGGCCAGCCCTCAATCCACTGAGCCACACCAGCCAGGGTGTGACCGACCCTTTCCAGTAGTGCTGAGACTTCATTTCTGTTGTCTCTCCTCTCTGCCAGGAAGGGGGACTCAGCAGGGGCCCTGCCCTGAAATTCTTAGGACTGGGAGGAGGCAGCCTCACTCTAGGCAGACAGAGGGTGTGAGACACGGAAAAGAAGAAGCCTTTCAAAGGTGTCAGTGTTGGGACTGCCTTCTCTGTCTGGGGTGAGACGTGGAGAGGCCGTGGGAAACAGAAGTGGGTGCTTTGACACGGCGCCCCCACCCGCTCTGTGAATAGCCCCGTTCCAGTCCTTCATGTCTTCCTTTGGGCAATAATGAAATCTCTGCTGATGAAAACATAATGAGCAGATTTGCCTGAAAACACCTCCAGGCGGCCCGCAAGGCCCGCTTTCTGGCAGACCTCTTAAACACCCTCAGGGAAGGTTTTGGGAAAACTGCAATGACTGTCACTTCCCTGTCACTCATTAGGTCCTGCGTGGCTGACATGCATCCAGGGGGCGAGGTGGATGGACCAAGGGTGCTGTGCTGTGTCACACATAGCCCGGGGGTGACAGCAGCCTGTGAGGATGCCCACCCAGGGGACAGGCCGTCAGGCGGGACCAACTTTTGTCAATAATCAGTGTTGCTTTTTCCTTAATGGGAGAAAACATTTATTTAGCTTATTTTGTCATTATAGTTGACCTACAGTTACTTTAGTTTCAGGTGTACAACGTAGCGATTCAACATTTATATACCTTGTGATCACCGCGATAAGTCTAGTAACCGTCCTTCACTACACGTAGTTGTCATACTGTTGACTCTGCTCCTTGTGCTGGGCCTTACACCTCTGTAGTGTCTTCTCATAACCGGAAGCTTGTGCTTTTTAATCTCCTTCCTTTTTTCACCACACCCTCCACGCCCTCCAGCCTGGCAACCTTCAGTCTGTTCACTGTATCTATGAGTTCGTTTCTGTTTTCATTTATTTGCTTAGTTTTTTAGACTCCACATGTCAGGGAAATCATTGGTATTTTCCTTTTTCTGTCTGACTGATTTTACTTACCAGGATAGGTCTTTCCATCTTGTTGCAAATGGCAAGATTTCATTCTTTTTGACGGCTAACATTCCATTGTGTATTTTCTCTATCTGTTCATCTATGATGGACGCCCAGTTGCTTCCATATCTCAGCTATTACTGGTAATGCTGCAGTAAACATAGGGATGCATGTATCTTTTTGAATTATTTTTTCCTTTTTGATAAATGCCCAAGAGTGGAATCCTGGGTAACATGGTAGCTCTGTTTTTAGGGTTTTGAGCAATCTCCATACTGTTCTCCACAGTGGCTGCACCAATTTGCATTCCCAGCAACAGTGCACCAGCATTCTCCTTACTCCGCATCCTCCCCGAGTTTGTTATTTGTTTCCTTTTGATAATAGCTGTTCCGACAGGTGCAAGGTAATACCCTGTGGGTTTGATTGGCGTTTCCCTGGTGTTCAGTGACACTGGGCATTTTTTCATGTGTCTGTTGGTCATCCCGTGTCTTCCTTTGAGAAAAGTCTGTTCAGGTCCTCTGCTCATTTTTTTGTGTTTTGTTTTTACTTTTTATTTTTTAATTTTTTTTATTGATTATACTGTTACAGTTGTTCTATTCCCCCCCCTCACTCCCCTCCACCCTACCCCCCGTCCCCACCCTTACCCCCCCTTTAGTTTATGTCCATGTGTCTCAAGTTCTTTAGATTCTATATTTCCCATGCTATTCTTGCCCCCCCTTCTATTTTCTATCTACTGTCTATGCTACTTATTTTCTGTACCTTCTCCCCCCTTCTCCTCCTCCCACTCCCCTGTTGCTAACCCTCCTTGAGATCTTCATTTCTTTGTTTCCACTCCTGATCTAGCTGTCCTTTTAGTTTGCTTTTGTTTTGGGTGTGGTTGTTAATAACTGTGAGTTTGTTGTCCTTTCACTGTTCATGTTTCTTTAACTTCTTTTTCTTCGATAAGTCCCTTTAACATTTCATATAATAAGGGCTTGGTGATGATGAACTCCTGGAATTTGATCTTATCTGAGAAGCACTTTATCTGTCCTTCCATTCTAAATGAAAGTTTTGCTGGATAGAGCAATCTTGGTTGTAGGTCTTTGGATTTCATGACTTGGAATACCTCTTTCCAGCCCCTTCTTGCCTGTAAGGTCTCTTTTGAGAAATCTGCTGACAGTCTGATGGGGACTCCTTTGTAGGTGACTGTCCCCTTAGCTCTTGCTGCTTCTAGGATTCTCTCCTTCATTTTAATCTTGACTAATGTAATGATGATGTGCCTTGGTGTGTTTCTTCTTGGGTCCAACTTCTTTGGGACTCTCTGAGCTTCCTGGATTTCCCGGAAGTCTATTTCCTTTGCCAGATTGGGGAAATTCTCCTTTATTATTTGTTCAAGTAAGTTTTCCACTGGTGGCTGTGCCTTTCCCCCTTCTGGTACCCCTATAATTCGGATGTTGGAGCGTTTAAAGATGTCCTGGAGGTTCCTAAGACTCTCCTCATTTCTTTGAATTCTTGCTTCTTGACTCTTTTCTGTTTGGCCATTATTTGCTTTCTTCTGGTCCACTCCATTGATTTGAGTCCCAGTTTCCTTTTCATCGCTATTGGTGTCCTGTGCAATTCCATTCATTTCAATTAGTTTCGCCTTCATATGTTTCTCTAATTTGTGGCTATAATCAACCAGTTCTGTGAGGATCCTGATCACCAGTGTTTTAAACTGTGCATCTGAGAGTTTTGCTATTTCTTCATCGGTTAGATTTATAGGCTCTGGGGCTTTGAGCTCTTCTTGCGCCATTTTTGGTCTGTTCGCGCCCTTTAAGTGTGAGGAGCGGCGCCTTGTACTCCCAGGTCGCTGGGTTGTGACGCTGTATGTGGGGGCGTGGTCAGAGCGGGGAAATGGCGACCCCCTCTGCTGTTTCTCACAGCTGGGTGAGGAGCAAAGCCTTAGGTGGTTCACCTGGGCGGGGCCACTCAGAGTCGCTGGGTTATGACGCTGTATGTGGAGGTGGGGTCAGAGCAGGGAAATGGCGGCACCTTCCCTGCAGTTTGCCGCAGGGACGGCTGGGTCCCGGTCCAATTGCCCACTCCCTCGCTTGTCTATCCGCGCACCAATGCATGACCACAGTCAACCCGAAGTCCTGCTCCCTCGCTGTTTCCCCCGCGGTCACTCACTAGGTCGCTCACTAGGTCCAACCCTGCGCCTGGATTCCGTGCGCCTGAGTCCATCTGACCGAGTTTTCCTGTGCAACCCCACTCCAGCAGCTGCTGGTTTCTCCCCTTACTGGTCAGGCTGAAGAATTTGTTGTTAACAGACTTCTGGAAAGTTCAATTTTCTGTGTTCTGGCTGTGTTTTCTGTTGCTAATATTTAGTTGTCTCTAAACTTGGTTGTGTGAGAAGGCACGGCTTATCCACCTATGCCTCCATCTTGGCGGAAGTTCCCTCTGCTCATTTTTTAATTGGATTATTTTTTTTAATTTATTTATTTTTTTGAATTGATTATGCTGTTACAGTTGTTCTATTCCCCCCTTCATTCCCCTCCACCCTGCCCCCCCAACCCCTCCATTACCCCCCTTTAGTTTATGTCCATGTGTCTCAAGTCCTTTAGGTTCTATATTTCCCATACTATTCTTGCCCCCCCCATCTATTTTCTATCTACTGTCTATGCTACTTGTTTTCTGTACCTTCTCCCCCCATCTCCTCCTCCCACTCCCCTGTTGCTAAACCTCCTTGAGATCTTCATTTCTATGTTTCCTCTCCTGATCTAGCTGTCCTTTTAGTTTGCTTTCGTTTTAGGTGTGGTTGTTAATAACTGTGAGTTTGTTGTCCTTTCACTGTTCATGTTTCTTTAACTTCTTTTTCTTCGATAAGTCCCTTTAACATTTCATATAATAAGGGCTTGGTGATGATGAACTCCTTGAATCTGGTCTTATCTGAGAAGCACCTTATCTGTCCTTCCGTTCTAAATGAAAGTTTTGCTGGGTAGAGCAATCTTGGTTGTAGGTCTTTAGATTTCATGACTTGGAATATTTCTTTCCAGACCCTTCTTGCCTGTAAGGTCTCTTTTGAGAAATCTGCTGACAGCCTGATGGGGACTCCTTTGTAGGTGATTGTCCCCTTAGCTCTTGCTGCTTCCAGGATTCTCTCCTTCATTTTAATTTTGGCTAATGTAATTATGATGTGCCTTGGTGTGTTTCTTCTTGAGTCCAACTTTTTTTGTACTCTCTAGGCTTCTTGGATTTCTTGGAAGTCTATTTCCTTTGCCAGATTGGGGAAATTTTCTTTTATTATTTGTTCAAATAGTTTTTCCACTGGTGGTTGTGTCTTTCCCCCTTCTGGTACCCCTATAATTTGGATATTGGAGCGTTTAAAGATGTCCTGGAGGTTCCTAAGACTCTCCTCATTTCTTTGAATTCTTGCTCCTTGACTCTTTTCTGTTTGGCCCTTATTTGGTTTCTTCTGGTCCACTCCATTGATTTGAGTCCCATTTTCCTTTTCATCTCTATGGGTTTCCTGTGGAATTCCATTCATTTCCCTTAATTTAGCCTTCATATGTTTCTCTAATTTGTGGCTATAATCCACCAGATCTGTGAGGAAGCTGATGACCAGTGTTTTAAACTGTGCGTCTGAGAGTTTTGCTATTTCTTCGTCACTTAGATTTATCTCTGGGGCTTTGATTTCTCCCTGCGACATTTTTGGTCTGTTCTGGCCCTTTAAGTGGGAGAAGCGGCGCCTTGGAGTCCCAGGTCGCTGGGTTGTGACGCTGTATGTGGGGGCGTGGTCAGAGCGGGGAAATGGCGGCGCCCTCTATTGCCGCTGCAGCTGCTGTCTATCGCCGCCGCCGCCGCCGGTCCAACCGCTCACTCCCTCACTCGCGCGCAATTAGGCAACCACAGTCAACACGCTGCACCGCCTCCCCACTGTCTCCTCTGCAGTCGCTCACCCGGTGGGTTGCTCGGTCGCTCACTAGGTCCAATCCTGGGTTTGGAACCCGTGCGACTGGATTCGCGCGTCTGGATTCCGCTCCCGGTCCGACCGAGCCCTCCTTTGTAACTCCTCACCCGACGCCGGTTTCGCCCCTTACCGGTCGGCCTGAAGAATTTGTTGTTAGCGGACTTCCGAAAAGTTCAGTTTTCCGTGTTCTGGTTGTGTTTTCTGATGCTAATATTTAGTTGTCCCTAAACTTGGTTGTGTGAGGAGGCACGGCACATCCACCTAAACCTCCATCTTGGCGGAAGTCCTAATTGGATTATTTTTTGATGTCGAGCTGTGTGGCTTTTTTACATATTTTGAATATATCATTTGCAAATATATCTTCTCTCGTTCAGCAGATTGCCTTTTTGTTTTGTTGATGGTTTCTACCAGAAGCTTTTTTTTTTGGATGTAGTACCATTTTTTGTTGTTGTTGCCCTTGCCTGAGGAAACATCCAAAAAAAATATTTTAAGAGTTATGTCATAGAATTTACTGCTTATTTGTTCTTCTAGGAGCTTTATAATTTCAGGCTTTACATTTAAGTCTTTAATCCATTTTGAGTTATTTTTCATATGGTGTAAGAAAGTGGTCTGGTTTCATTTTTTCCATGGATCTGTCCAATTTTCCCTTTTATTGAATGGACCGTCTTTACTCCATTGTATGTTCTTGCCTCCTTTTTCATGTAATAATTGACCATATAAGCGTGTGTTTATGTCTAGGCTCTGTTCTTTGTGTCTGTTTTTGTGCCAGTACCATGCTGTTTTGATTACCATAGCTTAGTAGTATAGTTTGAAATCAGGGAGCACAAAACCGCCAGCTTTGTTTTTTTTTTTTTTTTTTACTCAGGCCTTTGTGGTTCCATATAAATTTTAGGATTATTTATTACAGTTCTTTAAAAATGTTGCTAGTAATTGATGTGGGTTTCTTTTTTCTCTCCTTTAGGGGGTGACAGGTGCTTTGACAGTTTTGATGAAAGATGCAATAAAACCAAATCTGATGCAGACCCTGGAAGTAAGTGATTTTTTTAATAGAAATTGTTGACAGTTTGCATTCATTGCATTGCCTGTACGTCCCCCTGCAACGTGGACATGTCTGGCCAATGTGAGCCCACTGGGAACATCGGAGTAATTCTTTGGCCTTCCAGAAAAAGCTAAAAGTGTGTTTACAGTTCTTTAATATAATTTGTATCTTGGCTAATGAAGTCCAAATTGACCAGAGCAGGAACTTAGAATTCAAGGTTTGTCTGATATCCCAGTAAGCGGTGTGGCCACATTTACGTATTTTCTCTTGCCTTTTCTTTACTTAGTGTCTCATAATAATTAGGTTTTGAGTGTTCTTATTTTTGTTTTTCCCACACAACACATAGTAAATGCTGAGAAGTGTTTTCTAAGAGAGTATGCTATGCCCTGCTTTTATAAAAATATGTGTCTTGTCTTCCTTGAACTTAAGTTTCCTTATCAAACAAACTACCTCTTTTTTTCATCCAGGTTTTTAGTCACTCATCTTGCTCGTTTGACATATTAATTGTCTACTTCCCCCCTCCTAGCTAATGAGAGCCCAGCTGCAGACCTGGGGGGTGCGGTATCTGGGTCAAGTTGACAGAGACGAGTGGGAAGGAGGGAGTGGGGTCAGGAGAGGCACTGATGGACCAGTAAGTGTTTTAACAGTCAGCTCCCTGGGTGAAAATCCCTGACTTGTAGCACTTGCCAATTTCTGTGGTGTAAATGTTCCCACCGTGACCAGTTTCTGGCTCCCTTCCTGACACCGCTGAACAGTGGAGTTGGGAGGAAATGCGTACACCATCAGTGGTGCAGGGGTCTGTTAGTCCTCGAGCCGTAATGGGACAAGGAGAAGGGCAGAGGGCAAGCACGTTAGGGGAATACATAGCAGAAACACAAATGGAATATCCATCCAATGATTCATTTATTCAGCTGATACAAAGCTGAGCTTGAGCCTTCACTCTTCCATTTACTAACTGTTCAGTGCTTTAATAATCTCCTTCTGCCTTTTCTCCCATGTTACGTGGTGAGAGTCACAGTGACTCCCTGACCTATCGAGGTCATTACAGAGACTCAGTGTTTTCCGAACACATAACAGGCCTTGCAGGTGCTTGGGCAGGGCAGTGAGCACCAGCGCCCCTGCCCTCTGGGAGCCGGCACTGTCAAGGGGGAGCCAGACAGTAGAGAAGGAAGTCAACACGTAGCCTGTCAACTGGTGGCAAGGATTGGAGAAGGAAAATAAGAGGGAATGAGGGGACAGAGAGTGACATCTGAACCGAGACGGGAAGAAACCAAGCATGTATCTGGGGGAAGAGTAACGTTAGTGCAAAGGCCTTCAGCAGGGACGTGTTTGCAATTAGAAGGCACTGGCAGTGAGCAAGAATCTTGGTACAAGACAATACGATGGAAGTGTGGACCAGAGAGGACTAGAAGGTCCCCTGCAGGTGTGACAGGAGGCCATCCCCTGAGCCGGGGAGGGCAGGGCTGAAGTACTACTGAGGCCTGTCACTCCTGCAGCTGAACTTCCTCTCCTGATCTGGCCATCAGGGCAAACAGGCTCTGACGTGAGCTATCTTGAAACAAACACTTCCAAACCCTCCTGGGGCCCCGGGGCCCCATCCAGCTCTGGCCACATGTCTCTGCTCCCCTCCCAGTCGGATGTCATTGTCTCTAACTGGGGTCCACACATTCTCACCTCCCCTCTCTCCTCAGTAACTACAGCCTGACCTCAGGGTCCACTCCTACCAGGGTCATCTGTCACTCTCTGTGACTAGATCTTTGTTTCTCTGTCCTTGCCTACGTGACCTCAATGGGGTCTGATCCAGCTGATGGTCCTTCCTTCTGGGTCACTTCTTCCAGATTCTGTGACATCTCAGTCTCCGGGACCTGCTTGGTGGCCTTTCCTCCATCTCTGGCTTCTTCACTGGTTTCTTGGCTCAGCCCCTAAATGTTGGAGGGCCGGAGACCTCGCTTCTCCAGCTGTGCTCTCCCCCACTATCAGCCATGTGGTGACCCCCGAGCTCTGGTTCTGACTTTCCCAACCTCAGAATTTCACACTTGTAGGTAGAGTTACCAAGAGCCACTTGGGTGGGTAAAAGGCATTTCGAACTTATTAAGTAAGATCTTTGATCCCCAACCTCCTCCTCCTTCCTCCCAACTTGCTCCTTCCTCCAAACCCAGTTAGTGAGTGTTCCAAGCCAAAAACTTAGAGGTCATCCTGGAGGCCCCTGTCCCCTCCCCAGCCTGCCTCCACCACCCGCGTGCCCACCTACCCCACTACCGCAGCCTCCCAACTGGCCTCGCTTTTTCCATGCTTTCTTTCTACACCTTTCCCCACTCAACAGCTCTGAAGCCTAATCCAGTTCCTGCAGCCCTCCTGCTTAGAGTTCCTGGGCGCTGCCCATGATCACTCCTGGCCTCCCGAAGGATCTGGCCCCCACCCTCACCTATCCCCGTCTCTTCCCTCATTCCCTCTCCCTCCCAGCCCAGGCCGGCTCCACGCAGACACCGCCAGCCCAGATGCTCCTCCTGCTCTTCATGGCTCCTTCCCTTCTCTCAGGTCTCATGTCATTTCAGTGTCAGCCCCCCAGAGAGGTCTGTGAGCCACTTGGTCCAGTGCAGCCTCAGTCACAGACAGGGACTGTGACTCTGCCCCGTCACAGTCTGGTCATTCCCTGTATGGATGACACGGATGTTTTCCGAGAGCTCCCGGGGCCTGGTCTGCTCACTGAATTTCTCCTCCCACCCGGATGAGGGCAAGACCCTTTCCATCCAGTCGCCTCGTACCCTGAGCTCCTGAAAGTGCCTCACATGATCAGGTGCTCAGTAAACACTCGTGGAATAATTAAGTGACTACTTAACATTTTCACAAACATGGCTCTTAAGACTACATACTTGTTAAATTAGTAACAGAATGAATGGGAAAGATATATGTAAAGAGACATGATATTTAAAAAAGTACTTGCACTTTCAACATATATTCCATTCGAAAAGCCAAATCCCTTTAGTGAAGGGACTGGCGGGCTGGGCTCTCCCAAGCCGTTCTCATGAGCTCATATGCACCTGTTTTCCGTTCTCGAACAGACAATGGGCATTGTTTACAAAACAAGCACAGCATCCAGTTAGCATAACTGTGCGTGAACTCTGCCAGCTGGGCCCCTGCACTTTCACTGTAGATGAACCTGGCTCATCCATGGCACTAGGAATCTACATTAGTAAACAATCTAAAAATCAGCGACGAGTGTACAGACTCTGCTTTCGCACTGTCATTTGAAGTCACTTGACTGTTAGGTCCACAGGAGGTCATCACGGGTCACTGTGCTGCAAGTTCTTCTCACCAGGACTTCTCAACCCTGGACGCACACTCCTGTCACCTAGAAAGACTCAAAGGTGCAGTGCCAGGTTCCATCCCAGAGCAAGTGGGCTAGAATGAATGGGGCGTGATGCCTGGGTCCCGGGGATTCTCATGTACAGCCAGGTTGCGCATTTCCCTGTGGAAGACTTAAGAAGAGAGAGAACGCTGACCTGTGTGGCTCGGTTGGTTGTGTGTCGTCCCCCAAAGCAAAGTGACGCCAGTTAGATTCCCGGTCAGCACATGCGGGTGGGTTACCGGTTCAGTCCCCAGTCAGGCGCATGTTAGAGGCAACCGATCGATGTTACTCTCTCACATTGATATCTCTCCCTCTCTTTCTCCCTTCCTTCCCCTCTCCCTAAAAATAAGTAAAATCTTTTTAAAAAAAGAAAGAAATATTCCTAACATTATACCATGGGTTAGGAAATACTCATGTGCTGGTTTTGCTGTCCTGTAGGGTAGCCACTAGTCACACTTGGTTACTTCAGAACAAATTAGTTTAAATTAAATAATGTGCAATTTAGGCCTACATTCATACTAGCTACATTTTCAGTAGCCTCATGTGGACAGTGGCTACTGTATCGGATGGTGCACACAGAGAATGTTCTCAGCGCTGCAGAAAGTTCTTTTTGGACAAAGCTCTTTTAGGCCTTTGAGAAGCAAATAGGTGATGTTAATCTTATGAAATGTTTGTCCATCATGGAGAATATCTATAGGTTTGTCATCGTGAGAAACCAAGATAGTTCTTGCATTACTTTCCTAAGTGTTCTGCATATAAAGTAAAATACTAAACTCAGAAGATAGCTTTATATCTTTGAATTAGTCATGGGATTTTTTAGACAAAGCATTTAACTTCGCACTGTGTCATCGCTACAGACCCCAGTTGTGTGAGGGTATGTGTCTGAATGTCTACAAAGATCCGTACACATTTTTACATTCCGACTCTGTACTGGGAGTTCCAAAACCAGGGCTCTAATACTGCCTTAGTGATTAACACACCCTGTGGCCTTTAATTTTAGATGAAAATTAAAATGCTGCTGACCCAGTCCTTAGAGTGGTTATATCAGGAATAGCAATGTGTTTATGCTGATCCAGCCACACCCTGTCACCTGTCCACCCTGGAGACCAGTGCCCGCTGCTTTTCAGACAGATGGCCACGGTCAAGGTTGCAGTGTGTAGAGGAGTGGAGGCAGCTGCCTGCCCAGGGACAGAGCCTGTGACCTTGTCCTCACTTAAACGTTTCCCACCTTTGCGAGCTTACTCGGGCGACCTCGTGCTGGGACTGGTAAGCTTAGGTGGTACAGACTTTGTCTTTTAAATGTTTTCTTGAGAGTATTTGAAAGGTTTATCTGAATAGAAGTAAGAAATCAGCCCTGGCTGGTGTAGCTCAGTGGATTGAGCACAGGCCTGTGGAACAAAGGGTCGCTGGTTTGATTCCCAGTCAGAGCACATGCCTGGGTTGCAGGCCAGGTCCCCAGTAGGTGATACATGAGAGGCAACCACACATTGGTGTTTCTCTTCTACTCTTTCTCCTTCTCATCCCCTCTCTCTAAAAATAAATAAATAAAATATATTTTTTTAAGTGAGAAATCAGACATACGTAGACAGGTGGACCCAGACACTAAACATACAGGTATACATATCCATAAACATACGTGTTTGGATTTCATAGTCCCAGTTTTATTTCCACATACATTTATGTGACCTTCTCAGGACCCTGTTACCGCCCCTCCCGAGGACTTGGGGAGGAAAAGTCAGTAGAGAACACACAGAGTGGCTTTGATAAACTCTGTCTTTTTCGTTCTGAGAGATGATTTTCCTTTTACTTCCTGCTTTTGTTCTGCTTTCTCAGCTTTGAAGCGTGTTCAGCCCGCAGCCCATCGGGGTCTGTGGGAATCGTCCATGGCTTGCAGCCCCCACCTCCCGCACGTTACCCCTGTCCCCCCCCACCCCGTGTCAGTGAAGGGCAGCCTGTGTTTTCACAGGTGGGGCTGAGGCTTCGTGTACACAGACCCCGGGGCCTTGGCTGGGCTCTAAATAAAACCTGAACACTTTCATGCATGTGGGTAAGTTCTTTTAGACAGGGCTGCAGTCTGTTCTCATTGAGAAAGGGAAAGTATAGACGTAACATTAAAAATAAATGTATAGACAGAGTTCTATTCAAAGAATTAAAATGTAATGGCTATCAGAATCTTAACATGTGAAGACAAGCAATGAGAAATACTTAAAACAAAATTTTTAAAAATCAAAATAGTGAGCTTATTACTGTGAATATTAAAACTTTATGCTTACTTATTATTGCAAATACAATATCTCTATGTAGTTGGTCTGCTGTGAACTGAATTGATTTTTACGCTTAGTTTAAATTTTTCTTGAACTAATTTATTAATGAGAAAAATAAATAAATAACCCTCTGAGACCGTCAGTGTCTAATTCCATTTGTTAAAAATACAATGTGAAGTAACGTGAACTACAGTCAGGGATTTATACCGTGGTCGGTGAGGCAGCGAACACGGTGGCCTGTCAAAATTCCCACGGGAAACAGCTGATTCTTAGTGCTTTTTCTCCTTGGTTTAGCAATAAATGTAGAATAACACTGGTCTAGGATACATAAGGAACATGGGCCTTTGAAAGAGGGTGTTGTAACTTTCTTCAAGAGAATCCGTACATTAAGTTTGCAGCATTAATAAAAGCGGGATGGCTCAGGTGAGTCTTGTGAATACCCAGCAGTCTGGCCCACCTCGTTTGCCCCTAACTGAGCTCCACTTGTCTTTGGGGGTTCTAATTTTTTTGTTCTCCCTCCACAGGGGACGCCTGTGTTCGTACACGCTGGCCCCTTTGCCAACATCGCCCATGGCAACTCTTCCGTGTTGGCCGATAAAATTGCCCTGAAACTGGTGGGCGAAGAAGGATTTGTAGGTAAGTCATTTCTTCTCGATGTAGTTGTTGCAGAATATTGAAAAAATCTAAAAGATAATGGCTGGAATAGAGTAATATCTACACAGGTTTGACATCATTCTTTATTTTATTTTTTTTTAAGATTTTACTTATTTATTTTCAGAGGGGAAGGGAGGGAGAGAAACATCAATGTGTGGTTTTCTCTCGTACACCCCCTCCTGGGGACCTGGCCCACAACCTAGGCATGTTACCCTGACAGGGAATCGAACTTGCGACTGTTTGGTTCACAGGCCGGCACTCAATCCACTGACCCCCACCAGTCAGGGCAACATGCGTTCTTTTGGATCCACCCTTCACAGGTGGTCATAGTATTGGAAAAGCCCAGTGGTCTGGGCTCTGCTGGTGAAATGATATTTTGATGGAACCGTAGATTCAGATGTCTTGTGCATGTGGGTTTGCCTGTAAGCTCTGATACTCGCTGGCTGAGAGACCTTGGACACATTTTAGTGACCCCTGAGCCTCAGTTTTCTCATCTGTACAATGGTGATGGCAATATTGTATCCAACCTTATGGAGTTATTGTGAAAACTAAATGAGATGATTCATTCAGCAGATATTGAGGACCTACCGTATGCAAGGCGTGATACTTAGAGCCAGGGATGCAGAGTAGACCTGGCCCCTGCCCTCTGGGAGTGCCCTGTCTGGTGCTGTTTGTAACCTGCCAGGAGACAGTGCCCATTCAGTGTTAGCCATTATTAGCAGTGGCAGTACTACTAATAACTTGAAATGAAACCAGTTGACTCTCCCTCAAATCCAAGTACATGTCTGGTGGCCTGATAGAGGCAAGAGTCCCAGCCAGTCCACGTGGAACTTTTCACTGGCAGGACTTCCAGCGTTTGCTGCTGTCAAGCTCTCCCTTGTGGTACCTGTTTCTCTGGCTTTTGTTGGATATTCCAGCCAGAAAGGGGGGGGCAGCCACCGCAGAGTTTGCGCAGTCAGTGCCAGGGTCGCCCCGCCCCCCACCCCTGTGATAGTAAGGCCGTGACAGAACAAAAGACAGACAAGCAAGGATCCATGCGGTGACCCCTTATCTCGACATTGAGGGGTTACACTGACAGATTTTCACCGGCCGACTGGTAATGTCCATTTACCACTCATGTCTTTCACACCAGTCCTCAGCCTTGTGTCAGACTCCAAAGTGAGTTATTAGAAAGACTCTGCCAGACAGAAGAACTTAGCTGGGCACTTTTATCAAGTCCATTCAGGGCTGCGAGGCTGCTCAGGAGTTCCTCTCAGACACAGTCAGCAGCAAAGGAGGATTTACACAGCTCATTCTTCAAAGGCCTGCTACACAGCTCCCAGGGCTTGGCGTCTGCAGTGCCGAGGCCACGAGGAGAGTGGCTAGACGCTGCATAATGGATTCGCTCAGTTGATCAGGGCATAATTGTGGCACTAATGCACAAGGAGGCGGGGTAGAGATGGGCACTGAAAAGCTGGGTGCTTTTCGGAAGGGGTTGTTCTAATGTATTCGGTCCACAAATAAAAGAGCTTCTAGGAAAAAAGCACACTATCCTGTGCTGGCGAGTTCTCTGCCTCTGTACCCTGTACCTCTGTACTCTGTACATAGTAAGTACTCTGTTCTTACTGTGTCAGTGCATACTTATGCAATACACGGTACCATGGCAAAGCATCTTCAAAGGTGGATGCTGATGACGTCTGCAGAACATACCAGCTCTCTGGGTGGTCTCAGACCAGCCACCCACTGGCAGCGGAGGCCCCTCACTCTCAGAAGAGGCCCACTGGGCAGTGTTCCTTTTATATAGTGCCGCTGCCCCACCTGGTCTGCAGGTACCACATACCTTTGACCTCTGACCGGCTTTCTGTGCACGCAGCTGAGTCTCTTGCACAACCCTCTATTCCGCCGTGGGCTGTCTCAGCCAGCAGACTCCTCTCTGTGCCCCAGCCTCCCACGCTGTCCCCTGAGGCAGAGACACCATTGAGTCACTCTCCTAAAGCCTCTTGAGCCCAGGAAGCAGGGAGAAGTTTCATCCTTCCCACTGGGAGGTGAGAAATGGGACTGACTCTTCATGTTGACCATTTCCTTTGAAGAAAGGAAGGCTTCTAACCTTGTCAACCCTTTGAAACCTCCAGGTGGCTGTTGGGCCAAGGGATGCATGAGTTCTTTTCAAATAGTCTCTTTGCCAGGGCTGCTGGGTCCGGCCTCACCCTTTGGCCCCATTTAACATCCTTCTGCAGAAGTGAAATGCAGTGGCGTGTGTGTATCTGAATCCTGAGGAGGAATCCATGTCCTTAGTCATTATTTACAGGAGACTCTCTGTCTTAACATATAAAAAGCTCAAACCCAAAAGAGAAAGGTTGATAATTTGGGTTACATTTAAAAAAATAAATTATGTACTGTATGATAAAAAAATATAAGGTTAAAAAGCAAGTGACATTTACAAAGGTAATAGACAAATGAACAGCATTCACCAAGGGCTACAGATTGATAAGGGAAAAAAACAGTCCAATAAAAAATGGGCAACAGATTTGAAAAGGAAGTAATTTGTCTCAGGACATACTTACGGAGCTTCTGCTGTATGTGGAGTAATCTGCGGGAGGAGGCGGGGAGCACATTTCCCGCCCACACGGACCTGTGATGGGGGGCGGAAGACAGGCCTGTCAGCAGAATCTCAAACTGGCAAGTCCAGTGCACTTAGGAGATGGAGAGTCATACTGATTAACTAAGAACCTTGAGACGTGATGGGCATCTCTTAGATGGACCTTTCTTCATACTCTTGGCTTAATCTAGCTTTTTGTTCCATCCCAACACACATAAGGAATTATTTTGTCTACTCTGCAGTAATTCCTTTGCCATAATGGACTCAATACTCCACTTAGACCCGAAACAGAGTAAAGTTTATTTAATTAATTGCAGAAATTTGTCGGACTAGAGCAAACACATCATGAGGATCTGGGGAAAGTGCCATGGTCACTGTGAGTCCTGTTTCTGCTCTAGTTCACGGGCCTCAGGGGAATCCACTCGGCCACAGTGAACGCGGTTGAGGCAAAACATTGCTTTGGCATCCAGCCCCAATGATGTGTTCTTCTTAAGGAAAAAAAGAAGAAAGGAAGAAAAGAATAACAGCGAGTTCCTATGCTTTTAAAACTGATCTCATATTTAAACTATTTGTAGAGATTTCAAACCTACACATGAACCGTAGTTTTCAAGTTTTACTTTCTGTTCCCTTAATTTGATTTCGATCCCAGTTTTGAATGAATACCTTGGAATGCAGCCTACACTTTTATAGCCAGGGGTTTCTTAACCGATGATCACCAGCCACCCCCTCCCATAATTACATGCCTAATTATATGAAAAATAGAATTTTATAATGATAAAATTATAAATTTTAAAACATTAAAATTCATTTAAATATAATCATAAATTTTTAATAATATATGCATACCACAGAAAAGCTCCACAGTTCTCATTCAGTTCTCCAAAGGTGTTTACAACTTAAAAAAAATAAAGGACCGGGGTCTGCGTCTCAAGCGTAACGGGTGTGCTGTTCAACCTCACTCTTTGCGGCGATCCATGGGAAGACCCGGTGCCTTTCAATTTTCCAGGCACGTGTGACATCATACACTCTGATCCTAAGTGCACGTCAGGAAGTTACCTAATTGAATGAGTCTTCTCCTTGCTATCTGGACAATTACACAAACCCAGGCTGGATCCCCCTGCCGCTGCCTGGGTATGTAAACAGACAAGACAGCAGAAAAGAAAGATTAGATCATTCCCCCATTTAAATCATTCAGCGGTCTTGGCTTTGTGCATTTGAGGATTAAGATTCAGAGATCAGAATGGGTAGCCATAGCCATTCCAAGACAAATTCAGTGGGGTTGGGAAACAAAGCCATGTTAATATTTTCATTATTAATGCTCCCATTCTCTGAGCTTGAACCTGATGCTGAAGATGTCCCAGACTTGGTCACTTAATCCTTAAGCAGTTCTGCGGGATGGCTCTCATTATCCCACCCCCTTTACAGAAGATGCAGCTGGAGCTTAGGTAATGAAACGCAGACTCTGCCACCACTCAGCCCCGAGTGGTGGGACATGGGCCCTCGGGGCTCCTCTCACCTGTGCAGACAATCCCTGGCTCCTCTGCCTGCAGTGATTGTCTCAACTCTCTCTCTCTGGTTCCCAGCCCCCCACTAAAAAGTAATTCATTTCAGATGACCTGTCTGCAGCAGTCACAGTTAAAAATCGTGCCAATATAATTATGTTCTGCCGATAGATAGTAAAGTGTGCCAACAGAGGTAGAATACTTTGGGTTCCTTTTTCTTTTCTTCTCACTACTTTAAAAGATCTTCCCCCGATACACTGCTAAGAAAGGTTATGTCTTGGAGTCACACTCTGCCGCCTCCTCCCTGCTCCCCCCACCCCACGTCCTTTGGCCAACACCTTTAAATCTTTCTACTTGGGCTTCGGGACACTGTGCCACTTGGTTACACCCCATTACTGGCTTGTCCTCTGTTTCCATTTGTACTGCTATGAAAATTTTAATATTCCTTTATTTTGGTAGGAGAGAACCAAACCAAGCATTCCTGTGATTTCACCCACTGTTTAAAAAAAAAAAAGTCTAATGTCAAGTGACTGTCCATCCAGCTTTCAAAGCTTTAATTCTCCCAGGCCTCACCCTGTTCACATTATTTAGAAACACCAATCGCGACCCACAGTCCATGCATCTTTATTATACTTCCGATTTTATTCTCTAATGATCATGTTTGCAATTAAACCAAAGGTGAAAGGGCAGAATTATTGGAGCCCCTGGCTGAAGGTGGCGAACTAACCTTCAGGAAACTACTAGACACCAGTAGTGTTTGGTCAGCCCTCTGTCGAGGAAAGAAGAGCAAGCGAAGGTTGTTTTTACTGTTTTCGGGTCCTGATTTCTCCCCCATAGCTCGGTGCCCAGCGTCGCTCTCCCATCCTGTCTCTGCTGGCCTCGAGTCCGCCCCACCTGTCTCTTCCCGAGCTGTTGTAGTAGAGTGTAGCCCTCTTTTATTCCATCAGCTAGTCTGTGTCACCCCTGCCCCCAAAGGTGAAATGTTCTGGGTACATATTTCCAGAATGCAGTATTCTGGAAAGCATGCGGATTAATGTAATAAACACCCATGTTCCCTCCACTCAGCTTTGTCAAAATCACAGCATAGTGCTGTGTGCTTCAATGTTTCTTAATAAAACATTAGAGACTGGGTCCGGGTCCCTGTGACCCTCCCTCCCCTTCGTTCCCTTTCTGCTTCTCTAGAAGTCACCATCCTGATTTGGGGGGCGGGGGTACCACTTCTGAGCGTGCTTTTCTAGTTTTATCACATGCACATGCCCCCATGAAAGGTCTACAACAGACGTTCAGACTTCCTCCGATCGCAACACCAGCATCTCAGGAATTTCCATAGTACCCCGGGCCAAAGGAGACACCTACGACTTCCATTCATTAAGTAGTTGGGTCCAAACGACTTCATGGGTAAATCTCCTAGCAACTGAGCAGCTGTCTGAACAAAGAATGCAGAGACCCTCCAAGAGAAAATAGTATTTCGTTCTGAACCAGCCACCATAACTTGTTAATGAGATGGGTGTCCTTGCCGGGCACCGAACAACTTTTCAATCCCAGAATCAGTCGACACTTCAAACCTCATTTCCTGTTGCACGTTGGCTTTCAAGCAGTTCTCACTTTTGACTGCAGCAACCACCCAAAATTTAGCTTCGCAAACATATGACGTCAATGAAAGGCACCCAACCGATGATGGTGGGGTGGTGAGCCCCCTCCCACTAGGGGAACACACATTGCCCACCAGAAGCGAAGCAGGGCTGAGTTCCCTCAAAACTGAACACGTCCCACGGTGCCTCTGAGCTCAGGACGCCTGAGCCCATAAATTTGGGGACCGCAGATCTGCAGCATGTTTTTGCAGCATTTTTAATATGTCTTAACATTTTATGTGCTAATAAATGTTGCTCTCAGCATTGTGCTATAGCAGGGTCAGCAAACGTTCTCTGAAAGGGTGAGATAATAAATATTCTTGGCTCTGGGAGGCCCAGCGTGGACTCCGTGCAGAAATTCCACTGCCAGGGCATAGATGGCGCGTGGATCGAACAGGCAGGAACGAAGGCGGCTGTGTTCCAGAACATTTATTTATGGGCTTTGGCATTTGCGTTTTATATAGGTTTCACGTGTGATGAAATGTTCTTCTTCTGATTGGTTCTTAAACATTAAGAAATGGTTTTTAAAAGGGAGAAAGAAAGTTTAAATCTGCCCTGCTCTGGAACGTCCTACTTTTCATTCCTGGTCACCTTTTTGCACGTATCCGAGCAGCTGCGCTCAGAGAAGCCTCCCTGTTTCCTGCGGCGGCGGCCTCTGGCTTCACCTCCCCCTGCCTTCCCTTCCCTCAGTCTGCTCGCACCTGGTTTGGAGAATGTCAGGGCTCCCTCCACATCAGGGCCTTTGCACATGCTGTGTTCTCAGACTCAAAGCTCTCTCGTAATGGGTGGTTTGCTCCCTTGCTTCCTTCGCATCTCTGCTTCACTGTCAGAGGGGCCTCGGTGTGCGTGCAGCTGAGAGAGCACCCCCTCTCGGCCAGCACCCCCATCCTCTGCCTCGCCAGCTGCGGTGCGTTTGTGGCCTGTCTGTCCCACCACTGGGATGGGAATCTGCTTCAGCCCTGGGACTTGGCCACTTTTGTTCAGTGTCTGTCCCCAGCCTCTGAGTAAATGCCTAATCCACGTCTCCCCGAGTCAAAGAACCCCACAGAGGTAGGGAGCAGTCGAGAAAATTTTCACCTTGGAAGTATAAGTGTGATCAGCTTGGGTTCTGGGTACAGCCGCGGTTCCCATCCTGGCTCTGTTCCTTGTCAGCTCTGGGACTCTGAGCAACTTCCATAGCCCAGCATGTCCCAACATAACACACCCCTTTGCTTTTTTAGAGCAAGTGCCACAGTGAGACTCAGGTACTACGACTTTCTATATACAGTGTCAAAAACAATGTGACGTGCTAGCCGTGCTATAAAAGCATTTTATGATGACAGTTTGTACTTCACTGTGTATTCACTAGGAGAAATACCCATTGCAGCTCCACGAGAAGATAGAAATTCTGAGTGGTCAGGGGCTGGCACCCATGTCAGTGCCTGGTGCAGCCCCAAAGGCAGGTGCAGCAGGACTCGTGTGTGGTTGGCATCTCAGGTGACCAAGTGGTGACTGGCTTTGGTGATGCGGTTTTCTAAAAAAGTGAGCAACTCTTGACAGAGTTCTACAGAAAACGAAGGTTAACCTTCTCTCAATGTCCACGCGTGTATGTGTTCCTTAAACATTCAGTACATACCCATACCTTGAAGAAATACTTTGCATTTTTACGTGAAACAGATTGAGGGAAGGGTTCAAGGTTCATATAATCCTGAACGGGTTTTTCAACTCCAGGAGTGTCTGGGGGGAAAATCGTGAGTGGCAAAGGGTAAGCCTTGGTGGGACGGCCCTGCCCATGGCGGGACGCCAGCTTCCTGGCCCCACTCACCCAACGCTGGCAGCTCCCCCCCACCCCAGAGAGAGCAGGCGCCCCCTCGCCTCCGGGAGCTGGCAGCGGCCCCACACCCCAGTCTCCTATCTGTAAAGCCAGGGGAACAACACGGCCTAACACGTGAGGCAACTGGACAGAAATGACATGTGGAAAGCACCTGGGGCAGGTCCTGGCAGGGACAAGTCTTTGCTGGAAGTAACAAGAGTTTACCTTCCTTCAGGGCCTGCCAGGTGCTGTACATGTGTTTGTAGGAGTGGTAATGATCCTAGCAAGTAGTTACCGGAATAACCCCTATTTTACAGGTGGGGAAAGCAAATGTTCATTAGCGCAAGTCATTGGTTGTGCGAGGCAGTCAGCTTGTTCAGGGGGAGTAGGAATTTGGACCTAAGTCCCTGTTAGAAGGGGCTTTATTGCTTTGTAAACATTTGTTCTCGTCCCTATCATCACCCCGGAGCCCTGTGCATAGCGAGTAACAGGCATTGAATAAATGTTTTCTTGGATAAAAAACTGTGATTACACATGAGTTTACTGAAGGCCTTATGTCCCGGTAAACGTGTCTGAATGTCCACTAGGCTTTTTATGGTGAGTTAAGAATATTCACCGAATGGTTTGTTGATGGGGTAATTAAGTAAATTTATTAAAAGAGTAATTAAATAAAAAGAGTAAAATCTTTTGAAAAAGCCCTGGCTGTTGTAGCTCAGTGGATTGAGCGCAGGTCTGCGAACCAGAGGATCATGGTTCAATTCCCAGTCAGGGCACATGCTTGGGTTGCAGGCCAGTTCCCTGCCGGCCAGTTCCCTGCAGGCCAGTTCCCAGCAGGGGATGCACTAGAGGCAACCATACATTGATGTTAAAAAAAAAATCTTTTGAATAAAGTAATAAAAGATGTTTGGAACTTTAGGGGAATGTCTAACCTGACCTTGACTGTTTGCATTTACAAAATGCAAATTTCTTTTCAATGAGGTATCTAGCCCATCCCTGCTTATGATTTATATACATATTCCAAGTAATAGAGTGCTCATAATGTAGTTCTGCTTACCATCATAAAATGTGGAGTTAAAATAGGACCCTTGTCAAAACGTTGTCTTGCGGAGATTACTGCTATGAAAGTTAACTTAAAATGATTCTAGAATGTGAGGCAGAGGTTAAATTTGAGTCTTAAAGTTCGTAAGCTGCATAGTCTTTTTGAGAACTTTTTAAAAAATATTCATTGCACAACGACTTTTAAATTTACAATATATGATTTCTCTCTGACTCCAGCTTGGCTGAGAACTTTTAGCCTGGATAGAGTCAAATGACTCTCACCTAATATATAAACCGCAGCTTAGAGAACTGCAGTTAGATGAGGTTATTTTTAAGCTTTTAGCAGTGTTTCCATAATTGCAACATTGTATTGCTGTTCTCATACAAAGAAAGCGCAGTGGAATTTTGAGTAAGGACTAGTAGGGAGCTAGTCGCAGCTAAAGAACAGGAGATCCTTCCATGGGATGTCTTTCGGGGACAGAAGGATTCACCGAATATGACTCCTCTCCGAAAGTCTCGACCTCTTACCAGCCTCAACCACGAATGTCATTTTAACCATTAATGCTTTGATACAAGTAATATCAATAAAAAAAATACCTAAGGTTCAAAATAATTGTGCGAATGACAAAGTACTTGGGAATCCAGTTCAAAATAAAGCAGGTAAAGTAACTAGAGAGGTGAAAGAGGCATCTCAATGAAATGGTACAGGGCAACCTCTTGCAACAGAAGAATTTAAATGGACTGGCGAAACACAAGCTAACAACCAGCCTCACTGACTAGTGAAGCAGAGTTACGCTGATGTGTTCAGGAACACGGCAGGGAAGTGTTCGTGCTGATTCATCATCACTCAGGAGTCCTCGCCAATATCCTAAAACAGGAACAATTAGTATAAATATTGGAGGGGAGGAGGCAGGTTTTTCTTCTGTGTGTGTGTGTGTGTGTGTGTCATATGATTGTGTAACTAGAACAATTCAAGACACTTATTTTAAGCAATAAAAGTTTCAGTTGGCTACTTGGATGCAATGTAAATATGTAAAAATGAATAGTTTTCTTTTATATCAACAATAAAGTCTGATGTTGTACTGGGGAAAATATCCTATTTTTTTTTTTTTTGCATCTCCAAGACTACAAATACCTAGCAATAAGTGTAACAACAAACGAGCCTGTAGAAAGAAAGCTATAAAAGTTTATTGAAAGACACAGAGCAAGACTGAATCATGGGTGAGTCACTCACCATGTCCTTGGGACTAATCAGTGGTAAACGATCACTATTCCTCTGTCCAACTGAGATGTAAATGACCATAGGTCGCTGTACTGGACCATGCTGTGCCGTGCTGTTCAGTACTATACTACATTGTGTAGTTACCATAACAGCTATGGGGGGAGACGAGCTTCCCAGTACATTAGTAACCATATGTGTCTAGATTCTAGAATAGGTTCATGCAGATAGGCAAGGAAATAACTGTAATAATAGTGGGTGACTTACCTAACTCTAGATTTCAGAACAAGATAATACTGACCCAATAATAGAGATAGACACATGCAAAAAACTTGTATTCAAAACTTGTACCATCCTTAAGTAGACTATTTCATTATAGCTAAAAATAAATAGATGACATTTCGGATCAGTGGCAAATGGATGAACTGATGATTAAATGATATTCAGACATTTGGCTATTCATTTTAAAACAAATTTTACAGTAGTGTATCACAATATATTCAGGATAAAGATCAAATTTTGTAATGTGAAAAATTAAAACTTAATCTTCAAGAAAAGAGCAAAAAATGTTTAGTATTATTGCATAATAGATTTATTTGGTACTTGTAAAGGTGTTTGTGAAATATAAAATAAAATAATTGAGTTGTAAAACAAATATATTTCTCATATTTTAAAAATGTGCTAAGTGCCTGCTACATGTGATGAAAAGGTTTGAATGAAGCAGTCAAACTATTGCTTTTATTCATCTGGGGAAACACATTCATGGTGACTTTCTACCCTTTTTTTGTATTCTTGAAGTTTTTACAATTTGTGTGTGTTACTTTTAACACACATACCTGGCAAGTATTTTAAACGAGGAAAAATTGACGTGAAAAGTGTGAACTAAGTGGACCCTCAGGAGAAACAGCTGGGGCCCAGTGGGCAGACGAGGCAATGGACGTGGGCGGAAGCGTGTTGGTGGGTGCCCGAGATGTGGGGAAGTGAATTTCATGGTTGCACGGGGCCATCTTGGAAGGGAATAAATGATAATCTGAGAGGTTGTGCTTTCGATGACTGGTGGAGATAAACTGACAATTTTTATTTATTTTTTTAAAATTTTTTTATTGATTATGCTGTTACAGTTGTTCTATTCCCCCTTTCATTCCCCTCCACCCTACCCCCCATCCCCACCATTACCCCCCTTTAGTTTATGACCATGTGTCTCAAGTCCTTTAGATTCTATATTTTCCATGCTATTCTTGCCCCCCCTTCTATTTTCTATCTGCTGTCTATGCTACTTATTTTCTGTACCTTCTCCCCCCTTCTCCTCCTCCCACTCCCCTGTTGCTAACCCTCCTTGAGATCTTCATTTCTATGTTTCCACTCCTGATCTAGCTGTCCTCTTAGTTTGCTTTTGTTTTAGGTGTGGTTGTTAATAACTGTGAGTTTGTTGTCCTTTCACTGTTCATGTTTCTTTAACTTCTTTTTCTTCGATAAGTCCCTTTAACATTTCATATAATAAGGGCTTGGTGATGATGAACTCCTGGAATTTGATCTTATCTGAGAAGCACTTTATCTGTCCTTCCATTCTAAATGAAAGTTTTGCTGGATAGAGCAATCTTGGTTGTAGGTCTTTGGAGTTCATGACTTGGAATACCTCTTTCCAGCCCCTTCTTGCCTGTGAGGTCTCTTTTGAGAAATCCGCTGACAGTCTGATGGGAACTCCTTTGTAGGTGACTGTCCCCTTAGCTCTTGCTGCTTGTAGGATTCTCTCCTTCATTTGAATCTTGGCTAATGTAATGATGATGTGCCTTGGTGTGTTTCTTCTTGGGTCCAACTTCTTTGGGACTCTCTGAGCTTCCTGGATTTCCTGGAAGTCTATTTCCTTTGCCAGATTGGGGAAATTCTCCTTTATTATTTGTTGAAATAAGTTTTCCACTGGTGGCTGTGCCTTTCCCCCTTCTGGTACCCCTATAATTCGGATGTTGGAGCGTTTAAAGATGTCCTGGAGGTTCCTAAGACTCTCCTCATTTCTTTGAATTCTTGCTTCTTGACTCTTTTCTGTTTGGCCATTATTTGCTTTCTTCTGGTCCACTCCATTGATTTGAGTCCCAGTTTCCTTTTCATCGCTATTGGTGTCCTGTGCAATTCCATTCATTTCAATTAGTTTCACCTTCATATATTTGTCTAATTTGTGGCTATAATCAACCAGTTCTGTGAGGATCCTGATCACCAGTGTTTTAAACTGTGCATCTGAGAGTTTTGCTATTTCTTCATTGCTTAGATCTATGGGCTCTGAGGCTTTGAGATCTTCTTGCGCCATTTTTGGTCTGTTCGCGCCCTTTAAGTGTGAGGAGCAGAGCCTTGGACTCCAGGTCGCTGGGTTGTGACGCTGTATGTGGGGGCGTGGTCAGAGCGGGGAAATGGCAGCACCCTCTGCTGTTTCTCACAGCTGGGTGAGGATCAGCGCCTTAGGTGGTTCCCCTGGGCTGGGCCACTCAGAGTGGCTGGGTTATGACGCTGTATGTGGAGGTGGGGTCAGAGCAGGGAAAGGCGGCGCCCTCCACTGCTGCTTGCCTCGGGGACCCGCCCGGCCCCGGTCCAACCGCCCACTCCCTCGCCTGTCCGCCGCGCACAAATGCTCGAACACAGTCAACACGCAGCACCGCTCCCCCGCTGTCTCCCCCGCGGTCGCTCGCCTGGTCGCTCGCTCGGTCGCTCACTAGGTCCAACCCTGGTCCTGGATTCCGCACGTCTGGATTCCGAGCCTGAGTCCGGCTGACCGAGACCTCCTGTGCAACCCCGCTTCACCAGCCGCTGGTTTCGCCCCTTACCGGTCAGGCTGAAGAATTTGTTGTTAACGGACTTCCGAAAAGTTCAATTTTCCGTGTTCTGGCTGTGTTTTCTGTTGCTAATATTTAGTTGTCTCTAAACTTGGTTGTGTGAGAAGGCACGGTACATCCACCTATGCTTCCATCTTGGCGGAAGTCCTAAACTGACAATTTTTAAATAGGGGTTCCAGGAAGGCTCTCCTGAGATGTCATTTGGAGCAAGCCTAGAAGCTCACTCAAGATACAGTCCAGTGATGTGGGCTAGAGGTGGGAGACTGGCCAGTCAGCATGGAGATAAGGGAGAGGGGATAGGCTGGAGTTACATTCTCAACATCCCTACGAGTCAGCCAGGGTTTCTAACCCATGAGGACTTCCAGATGATTATGTACAGTTGTTACCAGACTCCACTAGAAGATGGGGTTTCTTTCCAACCCCCCCCAACCCCCATCACAAGGGTCATTCCCTGAAGAGAGTGAGGGGCAGAAGAGGCCCAGGTCTCATTCAGGGGACTCTGCCCCCAGGACAGGACTCCATCGGCAGGTAGAGATGAGGTTGCTGTACACCGTCTGGGTATTTCCAGCGTGAGATCACACTGTCGAGGGGAAACGCAGGCTGTGGAGTTAGTTATAAATACAGTCTGACCCATTTTAAACACACAGACACAGCAGTGTGTTCTGTTGACACCTTATGTATGTAGAAGCAGGAACACATGACCCAGATCAGCACCAGGGGATACGAGTTGCTGACTGGGAAGACGGGGAGGAGCTGGGGGGGGGGGGGCCTCGGGGAAGGCTGCTGTGTCTCGGTTATGCGTGGAGGGGGGAGCAAGGGAACATGGGTCTGGAGTTTGGGAGACAGGCCAGGCTAGAGCTGTAGGTTGGCAGCGATCATTAGTATGTCGTCAAGTCTTCACTTGATCTAGAGCAAAATCTGGGTGTTAATAGCTGTTTTGTGGGTCAGGAGCTTCCGGCTACTTTCTAGCAGGAGTGATGGTTTGCACACTGCTACCCACACTCTTCTGCTTCCCTCGGGAAGAACAGTGCAGGTGTGCACAAGAGCTGCTGCGGGTGATCAGGCCGACTGAGCCGGGGTGTGACTTGCCCTCTGCAGATAGAACTGGGAGAAATGAATGTGGTCGTGAGATTTCTCAGCGGTTCCCCCTGGTAGCCTCCTTTCCTGGGCCCATGAGGATGGCTCCTTCATCCACCAAATACTCCTTAGTCCACGCTGAGTGTCCACTTACATTCTAATAAACGAGTTTTGTTTCATATGTTCAAGTGTTCAGCGCACAAATATTTCAGTTTCAAACTCCAGCGACCTGACCCCCAACCCCGTCTTGTTTAGTCTTTTTTTTTTCCTTTGTTTTATAAAGTTGCATGAGTGTTTTCGTTGACTGTGGATCACTTTTACTTTCTAAGGTCAGGTCATACTGTAATGATACAAGTTCTAAAAAATATTTAAAACAACTGTGAAAATATATATGTATATTTTTTGCCTCCAAAAACCATTTCCTTGTGCATCACACGCACTCACAAGGGAGACAGGATTTAGGGTGAGAACAGACCTGGGAGGCCAATGGACAGGACACCTCCTGGAGCCCTGCGCCTGTGTTCTCCGCGGCTGCATGCTGACATACAGGCGGGTTTCTGCTCTCTTGGTTTAATCCTGTGTCTGGAGCTTGTGGGCAGACTCTCTCAGTGACCTTCAGCAGCCTAGCTTTGAGGCCTCTATCAAAGACTTATGGCTGCCTCTCAGCCTTCAAATTTTCAGCATCTTTACCAGCAAAATTTTGAGCTAATCTCTCATCTTTTCTAAATTAGAAATATAACCTTGACTTCAGCCCCAGAGTTACTATTACGCAGAGAAGGAAAACACTGACTAATGTTCAAATAATGAAGTGATAGAAATAAAAAAAATGTTATAGTGTTTCTAAATAGGCTGTATTTGTAGGAATTAATCAGTTAGGATTATGTTCACTGGCAAATAATAGCAACAGTGAAAAAGGTGACCTAAAGCAAGTAGGAGTTTATTTCTCTGTCGTGTAAAAGAATTCCAGGGTAGGCAGCCTGGGTTGGAATGGCAGCTCCTTGATCATCGGGGACTCTATGCTACAGCATGGTTGCACAAGCCCCAGCCATCACATCTGAATCCCAGCCATAAGAAGTGAGGAAGCCATATTCCCTTTTTAGGAGCCTTCCTCAAACTCACAGAACTTCTGTTTATATCTTATTAATAACACTGGTCATACAGCCATACCTAGCTACCCGAGAAGCAAGATACTTTCTTATTTTACTAGGTCTCCTTCAGATAGAAAAGTGAATTGCTGATCCACCATCAGCATGACATAGTTCTAGAGGTTTTTCCAGACACTGGCTTGAGGTAATGCCAAGTGATCTATGTCACTGTCGCCACTCCCTTCTGACAACATCTGCCAGGTGGCCAGGAAGAGTTAAGATACTATTTTTAAAATGTTACTGCCTGTGGATATGCTCTATGTTAGGCTAATCGAAGAGATCAGGATACCAGAGAGTCTTCAGACCATGACACTCATTATGTTGAAGATAAAATCACATAGGTAGAGGTGCTGCCTTTGGGGGACAGCCGTGACTGTCCTGCAGGCATCGGAAATTTGCAAGCCACGTTGACACCGCAAAACCTTGTTTTAATGCTTTCCTTTTGCCAGGGTGATAAACATAATAATAAAATATCTTTATGTATTTAGCATTTTCCTGCATAATACAAATAATCATACTTCTTCAACTGCTTGACCCAAGCTGCAGCCGCTCGTAGATTCAGGAAAGCCTGGGTGTGTCCCCCCAGGACGGGTGGGGAGATGGCAAACGGAGGGTCTGTTCTTTGTTCAGACAAAGTGACAGTTGCACCAAGCTTGGGTGTCAGCTCCTTCTGGGCTTGAGGGTAGGGTGGAGGCAGGAACATGGGAATTACCCTGTGTCCCTGTCACCTTTCCTCACAAAATGCGTTTAACTGCACCTCTGTGGGCATTGTCCCGTCAGCCCGAGGAGAGTCGACAGGAACCCGGAGTACGGTGAAAATTCAGTGCGCCTGCTTTCTTTTCTTCTCATCGGGTTTCCCAATAATATTTCACTAATGACACATTTCTAATAATGTATTCATTTTGTAAAGAGAAAGAGGTTATTATGAAAATAAGCCAATGAAAAGACGTATTCATCCCTCCCCCCCTTTTCAAGGCTGTTATCTTTGAGTTTTTTACAAATGTACATGTGAGTTGCTGGAGTTGTCAATGTGTCTTCATTTGTTCTGTGGTTGTTTTTTCTTTGTTTTAAGATTTTATTTATTTTTTAAAGAGAGAGGTGAAGGGAAGGAGAGGAAGAGAAACATCAAAGTGTGGTTGCCTCTCACACACCTCGCACTGGGGATATGGCCCAAAACCCAGGCATGTGCCCTGACTGGAATTGAACCAGTGACCCTTTGGTTCACAGGCCAGTTCTCAATCCACTGAGCTGTGCCAACCAAGGCTCATTTGTTCTGTTAAATCAAACACTTTTAGGATCCTATTCCAGTCCTGGCTGGGTGGTTCTGCTGGTTGGGACATCGTCCCATGCACCAAAAGGTGGCAGTTTGGTCCCTGGTCAGGACACACACCTTGGTTGTGGGTTCAATTCCCAGCCAGGGTGTGGACTGGAGGCAACCTGCTGATGTTTCTCTCTCCCTTCCTCTTTCTCAAATCAATAACGAGCAAGTCCTCAGGATAAAAAAATACTCCAATCCCAGTGGACAGGGCTGTCTTACACTAACGTCCACGCCAGAGTGAAGGGAACGTGGAGAGCAGGGCAGTCCCTGCCCCGACGCCCACAAATGGAGCCACAGGATCAGGGCGAGTAGCTCGGTGGCTGAGACCCAGATGGACTACACACAGTGGCGGGCAACAACGAGGTCAGGGGCGTCGTTCCTGCGAGCCGCCCACGCCGAGCAGAGGGGGCCGGGCCTGACGAGACCTGACTCGGGACCCAGCGGGTCCACCTCGTCCCTGCCCAGGGAAGGAATCTGCCCGGGTCGGGCCTCGGCCGGTGACTCTCGGGTGTTCCCACTGAAACCCACAGTGTGAAGTACGTTTTGTATCACAACTGCATGTGCACACGTGTGTGTGTGTGTGTGTGTGTGTGTGTGTGTGTGTGTGTGAAAACTGAATCAGGTGTTTTATGGGGAAAATACTACTTTTCCTTATTATGTGCATGCAATATAGACTAATATTTCTATTCTACTTATTTTTAATTGAATTTTTCCTTTCTTATCGAATTTATTGGGATCACACTGGTTAACAAAATTGCACAGGTTTCAGGTGCCCAGTTCCAGAACGCGTCACGTGTGCACTGTGTTGCGTGCCCAGCACCCCAAGTCAGGTCCCCCCATCACCATTTATCCCCCATCCCCTCCCACACCACCCCCAGCCTCTCAGCAGTTGCCACACTGCCGTCCATGTGGGTGAGTTTTTCCTTTTTTTTTTCTCTCCCTCCACCCCACCCCACCCCTCATCCAAGCCCCCTGCCCAGGCAGCTGTCAGCCTGCTCTCTGTCTGTGAGTCTGTCTCAGTTGCTTGTCAGTTCATTTTGTTCATTAGCTTCCACGTATGAGTGAGGCACTGGCTGCCCCCACTGCTGTGGTCACCCCGTATCCATGGCTTCACTCTCTGTGGTTTCAGTTGGCCGTGGTCAACCGTGGTCTAATTACATTAAGTGGAAAATTCCAGAAATAAATGGTTCATATGTTTTAAATTGCTCTCTCTTCTGAAGAGCAGATGAAATCTGTTGTCTTGCCCCATCCCACCCAGAACGAGAATCATCCCTTTGCCCAGTGTCTCCAAGGGGTGGACACGCCCTCGGATGAGTTACTGAGTTGTCCTGGGAATCAGAATGACTGTCCTGCTATCGCAGTGCCTGGGGTCAAGTCACCCTCATTTCATGTACTAAAGAGCCCAAAGCACAGGAGTGAAGTTGCTGCCACTCAGCTGTGCCAAAGAGAAGCCATAATAAAATGCTTCCTTCCAGTGAAAAGGGTGAAGGTTCTCGGCTTCATAAGGAAAGAACAGAACCGTGCCAAGGTTGCTAAGGTCTATGGTAAGAATGAATCTCCTGTTGGTAAAGGTGTGAAGGAGAAGGAAATTCATGCTGGTATTGCTGTCACACCTTGGACCACAAAGTCACGGCCATAGTGCACGATAAGGGCTTAGTTAAGCTGGGAAAGGCATTGAACTGTGGGTGGAAAACGTGTCAGGGTGGGGGGTACTATCTGAGGCCTCAGGCTGACACTGCGGGGTCTTGGAAGGATCCCCACGAATGAGAACGGACTGCTCTGCATTGATTTAGTGACACACTTAGGGGTCTGCACCTTCAAGTCAAAATCCCCTGCTTTGCCTGCTTGTGGTTAGTAAATACTGTGTATTATAAATCTGCCTACTTGCATGTTTAAAGTGTTTTCCTTCTGCCTTTAAGCTCCTCTATAATCAAAGTCGTCTTATTATTAATGTCAGTATATTTCACTTGTTTTTAACTCAGTAATCATAGTTTCACTTGCTAAGTTGCAGAAAAAGCTGTACAAATTTATTGGTGTTGTCTTTTTCCTGGGAACCTTTAAGGTAAAATATCTTTACCTATGATGTTTATACTTTTATCTTGCTTGGGTTTTTTTGTATTATATTTTATTAATTATGCTATTACAGTTGTGCCAATTTTTCCCCCTTGGCCCCCCTCCACCCAGCACCCCCGACTCCCTCGGGCAATCCCTCCCACCATGGTTCACGTCCATGGGTCATGCATGTAAGTTCTTTGGCTGCTCCATTTCCTTGCTGTACTTTACACCCCCATGGCTGTTCTGTGATTACCTCTTTGAACTTTCTGATTCCCTCACCTCTTCCCTCAGGTCCCCCGGTCCCGCTCCAATCTGGCGACCATCAAAACACTGTTCGTTCATAAACTGCTCAATAATAAACACTCCAGCTCATCTTTCCCATGTTTCAGGTTAGTAGGCGTGTTAGTAGCGGAGCATCTCAGAACTTGTTTCTGCTTTATGTTATCCTCTGAGCGTCCATTTCTCAGGGGCTGCAAGAGAGCAGCTCCTCCCCATGCAGTCATGCAAAGTTCCAGGCCTCCAGCCAGAACCGCGGGACACCTCGAGTTTGCTGCAAACAGAAGGGTAAAAACCCTGCTCCTATCAGTCACAGTGGACAAATGCTGGTGATCCCTATAGAAAGGCAGGAACTGTTTGGGTAATAGATTCAGGAATTTAATTTGGTTGGATTTTTACAAGGGAGATAAAAACAATATGTATAACTTCATTTTCATGTAGACATTTTGTCCAAAATTAAATTTCACTATGGCCAAAATCACTTTACAAAACAAGATGATATATGATGGTTCCAAAAACTGGGAGCCAGTGTCTGTCACTAATTAACTCTCTGAAGGAAGGAAATTCTGGGTCCTGACACCAAAACACAGCTCCGTGCCATTACTGGTGTTTTCTGAGTTTTTATTACTGCCCCAAACATATGGTTCCCATGGACCCGTGTCGTTTCATACTTTGCTTATCTTTTCTTTCTCTTTCCCCGAATAAATCTTCAATAACTTTCTCATGGGTTCTATAAGATTACCACACTTTCCCTAATAGATACAGACATTGTCATCAACAAAAAGGTAACAAAGAGGAAGGCCACATGCTGCTATTCATATTGGTTTGCTTTTTTTTTTTTTTACTGGTTTATTTTTGCTTTAGTTCTCGTATGTGCCCACTTGATTTGTATGCTCTATGGAAATTTGACCCTAAGGCATTTAATAAAGTCAAAGAGGATCATAGATTAAGTAGACAAATCCAAAACAGCAGAAAAGATTTAATTTTTTATAAAATTTTATAGACTTAAGATGAGCTGGAGCCTTAAAATGACTATGTTCTACATCAAGTTCCTTCTTTTTCATCTATAGTAATAAGGTTGAGCTTCCCTTGTAATTAATTGAACAATTCATCTTGGTTTAGTTAAGTCTCCTTCTAGTAAATTTAAAAAAAAAAAAAAACAATTAAAATCCTCAAGGCTAGCCCACCTTGAGCTCAAGTTCAGGGTTCATGTGATTTTTTGACTTTGAACTCCACTTTCCCTGAGTTTATCTGCAGGCAGCTGCAGCTGAAGAGACGTGTTTACATAGGGCAGAAAAGGGCAGTTTGAAGAATCCAGTCTCAGTTTCCTTTAGCATCACTCAGGAATTACAGCCCACGGTGCTTCAGAATGAAGCCCCGTCCGGCAGATACCTTACTTCTTCCTGTGCAGAGGTTTTGTTTTTATTTCTGATTTGTCGTGAGAAATTCGAGTGCCGATGGAATGAAAACTACAGTTTTATTCCTCCCTCTGTTTACAAGAAACCCTTTGGAGGATTAAGTTAGCAAAATCTACCCTGAGCAGATGTATTTCTTATCTCAACTCATTTTAAGCCAAGCTGATTGTGAGGACTAGCTCTTCTGGAAGACCCCTAACAGTCCATAAATTTAAGTTCATGTCCAAAAGTAATGGGAAACTCAATGTGTTTTATATTTGCTATGTATGTTTGTTGTGTGTATCATGGAAAGAAAAATTATTACCACTATAAAGTGGCTATGAAATCTGAAAGTTCTAATCTTCTGAGTACACATGGAAAGAAGGGCCCCTCGGTGGCACAGCAAGCTGGAAATTCAATTTGCAATTCTGGGGACAATATTCAGGCATGTCAAGTGGCCAGAAACTCAAGGAAAAATTATCTTGGTGCTTCAGTTTAACTCTCTTAGTCCCCAGAGCATTTTCCCCAGTGTAAAGGCAAAAATGAGAATTCCAGATCTAAAGTATTTGTTCCCTTTTCTCCCACTGTGTGCTCGGAGCAGTACCAGGAATGTGCAGTTTGGAAAAGAGAGCCCAGGCTAGAGAGGTGGCATTGCTCACTTCCCCAGCCAGTGATGGGAGGGCGGGCGCAGGGCTGGGGGAGGCCGCGAAGTCCAGTCCTGGGGTCGGACTCACCTGGCTGGAAGGTGGGGAAGTGCCTCCCGGCTCTCAGGAGCCCAGCCTGCAGAGCAGTGTCCTTCTGCCTGTTCCCGCTGGTGCTGGGGGCCAAGCCCAGATGCAGCTGGCCTTCGGAGCTCCCTGCCTCGGAGATCTGAGTTCCCCTGTCCACTCCCTGCGGCTGCCCAGGGAGCAGGGCTCTTGGCACATAGCCCAAGAGCTAAGAGAGGATCACGATGCATCATCCCTAAGTGAATTGCTCTGAGAGAGAAAACACATTTCTGGGTTTGCTCGGAAAAAAAAAAAAGAGAGAGAGAGAGAAAGAATGACCTATCATAATAGCAAAGACCAGATCACCTACTTTGTGTGATCACAGCAGGGCCACCATGCAGTTAGAAACTGAGTCTGGGCACAGAATTGTCCCCAGTTGAGAACCACCGACCAACACTTACAGTTTCTGATTCCATGGAAATGGGTTTGGTACATGGACCCACACATGAGACCATTCAGAAGCAAATGTGAGACAGAACTGAATTCAAATTTACCAGCTTAGTAATGGTGAATAAGTACAAAGTGTAAAATACTAAGGGGAATTCAAACAAGGAAAAGTGAACAAGGAAAGGTCAGAACAATGTCCTTTTTTCACTGGGTAATTAATTAACTTTTCTCATCTTTGTCATGTTAAAAATGTACCATTTCCTCACTAAATGAAGACACCACCAGTACATAGGTGATTGTTTAAATGCCAAGCAAAACAATGAAAGTTTGGTAAATTGACGAATGAGAAGAAATGAAGTTTTTCCCTAAATTCTGGGGCGCATGTGTTTAATCAGAAGTGCTTCTGAGTAACATGCCAAGGGGCAGGAAGTGTGGAATACAGAAAGTAGATCTGGGGGACCTGGATACCACAGCGAGCACGTACCCCAGAAACGTACCTTTCCTGGTACCGAGGAGCACGGCGGTGGGCTCTGTCTTGGCTCTAGAATTAATTGTGTGCACCCGTAACTTACAGGGCCTGCCTACACGAGGTGATGATGTTAATAGTTTTCTAAAAAAGAATTAGCAGATCAAAGTATAAAAATCATCCCGTTGAAGTGTTGCATAGATACCCCAGTGGTGTGTAGTTGTTCTTTCTGTTCCGTTTGTACAATACGACTCAGGGTGTCCTAGAAGATCAGCGTGGAAAGCCAGCCACCTGGCTGTCGGGGGTTGGTTTTTGCTCCACCTGCACCCGGAGCTCTGTTTCCCATGCAGTTACTCCCAGTGTTTGTTCACCGAGGTGGTCCTTCCCTACCCAGACCCACTGACACTTCCTTTCTGAGCAGATGATGGCTTTTAAAGTTTGGATCAAGCCATGCTACACAATTACTATCTAATAGCTTCTGTGCTTACACAATAACTCAGTCAGTGTTTCCTGTTTTCATTCATGTTGTAAGTTGACTAGCTGTAATTCCCACCCCCTCATAAAAGAGATTGCCAAGACAAATAATTGTGGCATGTGCAAACATTTCCCTGCAAGCCTTTTTAAATAGGCAGCTTTCAGAAGTCTACATTCCATGCTTTTCAGGAATGCTCAGTCATAGTAAGTGTACTTGCTTCGTGAGTCAAGAACAAGTTCATGTTAAAATCAATGCTAAATAATTCTGTAGCCCGTACCCCTTTGAAAATATTGAGAGCAGCGAATGTGGTAAGGGAATGAATGTACTAGGAAAACTTGCGGCTTTTTCATGTTGACAGTTCCTAGGAAGTGCCTAGGAAATGGAGCTTGCCAATGAGAGTGGCTTGTCCCCTCCACACATCAGGACCCTCTGAGGTACTGAGACACAGATACACAGCACTTCACAGTGTCTATTTCCAAGTTCATACTTGTTGATGACACCTTATTGTGTTCCTTACTTTTCGTAAATACGGGTTGCATGTCAGCTTATCTTTCCCATGCTCTCTGTGTTCCTTAGCAGCGTGATTATTTGAAAGCAAACGGCGTGATGATTTCATAATTGCAGAAATGTTTTCAAAGGATAAGAATTTGGCGCTTCTGATCTCTACCCATCACGTGCCTCCACATTTCCTTTGCATTTGGAAGCCGCGGTCCCTGGGCCTTTATTACTGCATCCTGTTTTCTTCTCCAGCTGAAGTTCTCTTTGCTACTACTGGTTTTGTCTCCCAATCTCTCTCTTAAAATATGAATGTAAGCTTAGCTAGCCTGTCCAGACATATGAGAAGGCTTATTTTTATCAGATGTAACATATATATCTTTTATTAAAACTGTTTGGTATTTTAAGAGAAAAAGAGAAGTCTGGTTGGGAAGCGTAAGAATACTTAATTCTGTTTGATTCTGCGTTTTGTGTCTGTCTACCTAGATCCACTGAGTGATAGCCTTTACGTTGGATCCTTATTGGCTCCAAGTCCCACTCTGATAGTTTCTTTATATCTTTGTTAATTCATTTATTTATATGTGTCAGGTACAGTGTCAGGTTCTGGAGATACAAAGATGAAGAAGTCATGGTCCCTTCCCCCAAGTGGGAGACAGCCCTACATCTAATGAGGATGTCACCTGCAGAAACAGACATGGGCCTGTGAGGGAGCCACCCCAGGGACTTGGGGGAGCAGGAGGGACGGCTGACTGTCCGAGAGGATGGGGGCAGATTGCAGGAAGTGGAACCTCTGAGCTGAAGCTTGGACAGAGTTAAAGAAGGGGCGGTAAAATGCCTGGACATGGCAGGAATTCGACACATGCTTAAGAATTGGGTATGATTGCTAGCAAGTGGCAGATCTGTTCTTTGGGTAATAGTGATGCCCAGCGTTTTTGTGAGTGTTAGTCGCTTATTCCTCCTGACAAGTCAGGTGAGGACAGTGAGGCTCCAGTAGGTTAAATACCTTGCATGGATTGCACAGCTGGGAGGGTTTCTGGATCCTGTCTGTCTGTCTGTGGTCCGTCTTTGATACTGAGGATAGTCACCAGTGATCCGGTACTGATGACCTTGCTCTCTCTCTTTTCCCCTAATGCGAGCCCGCACTCTAATGGCTTTTGACAGAGTCAGCCTGCTGTTCCTCCCCTGGAGTCCCCCGTCCCTCCGCCACAGTCAAGTTGACACTGGTCTTACCAGGGGGATCGTTACCGCCAAGCAGCTCAGCCTTTGACCACCCCTGAGAACGTTGCTACAGTTGTCCCAGATACGGTGTATCAAGGAGCCCCTTCTACTTTTTAAAATCATTCTGCTATGTCATTCGTTCAAAGAAAATATCATAAAGGAAGCAATGACTTGCAGCTATACTGATTCCAAACTGAATATTTTTAAAAGGATGTTTTTCAATATGTCAAAAGCATATCAATAGTCATAAAATTTCTTTACGTACTCCGGCTCTGTACTCACCCTTGGGAATTTATTCTGAGAATATAAATTGAAAGAGGTTAAAGCTCATATGCACTGATATTTTGCAGCATTATTTATATTGGAAACAACCCAAATGTCCAATAATAGGGGGAACAATTTGTAATCTCGGTACATAAATGTAACAAAATTATAAGCTGCCACTTAGAGTCATAAATTTTGAAAGTTTTTAATACAACAAGAAAACTGTGATCATTTTAAAGGAGAACTACAGAACTGTGCCTACTTTATAAAAATTATATGAGCATGTGACATACTAAAAGGAAACCATAACTCAAAGGTGGATGTGTTTAGAGCTTGAAATTGTGTGACATTTTATCATTTTTATTTCCTTAGTACTTATTAAAGTACGTGTATTCAGTGAATGCTGGAAACAGGTATCTTCATTCTTTCACATTTTAAATGTTTTCATTTTATCTTGGTAAATTTTTTTACTGCTGATTCATATCTCTGTTGTAAATCATGGCCTTGTTTGTATTGCCAGTATACAGAGTATATTTCATAAATATTTACCATAGCGTTTGTTACATTAATAGTGTTCCTCTCCTAGAGCCGTGTGCTTCTCAAATGTCAGTAGGCATTCATCTCACCTGGGGATCTTATTAAAATGCTCATCGGATCTTGGGGGCCTGGGCAGGGCCTGAGACTCTGCATTTCCAGGAAGCCCCCAGGTGCTGCTGGTTCTCAGCTTTCCTTTGTGTGTGAGGACTCGACCACTAGCCCAGTGGCCGGGGAGGGAATAGCTAACAATAAGTGTCGTCAGGAAGGAAAAATTTCTTCACCCTTCTAAGTTCTTCTGGCTGATTTATGAATTAAGTTGACATGGGACAGATTAGCAGGAGAAAATCAAGTATAATTTCGTATGGACGGGTGCACCATAAGAATATGGGGCTCGCAGACAACCAGGTAACTGGGGCTTATGTGCCCTTCTGAACTGAAGAGAATGGGTAGAAAGGTGGGACTTTGAAGGGGAGGAATTCACATGGAAACACAGTGTTGGCTGGACCATTCAGACTCCGGGACATGGGGGGGACTTTGATCTCCAGGCCCTGTGCAGCCCCCGCCCACCACCACGCCTAGCTCATAATCTTCGTAGATTTCCCTAGTGAGGATGCTCTTCCTGGACAAGGCCCTTTAGCTAAAGTCTTCTCGGTAGTTAAGAGGCGAGGTAAAAGCTCTTCCTGAGCCCTGGGGACTCAGTGGTCTTCAGCTCAAAATAATCCGCATGCCAAGGGGGCACATTCTGGGGAGACCCGTTCCGAAGCCCTACAGTGTCCTCTGTGGTTATGGGGTAAAGATGCTGTGCTCCAGCGAGCCTGATGGTCAGCCTCGAGTAGCCACTCAGCCAACTTAAATTTTATCAGTCAGCGGAAATGACCAGAGGGCACTGATCTGCGATTGCTCCTGGGTACGATGTGAAGGGTGAGAGAGGGATCTCCCGTGGTGGTTATGCTAGCAAACGTTCTTCAATATACTTTGGAACCTAGTTTAAAAGTTGAAAATCCCGTCTGTGTTAAGAAAAGCTTTGCTCGGAGTCACTACCCTGGGAAGGACAACCTAGCCCTTGACAAAGCATCCCAAAGGCACGGCGGTGTGAAGCAGGGCACCGTCATTTTAGGGAATATAAGGAGGTAGAACATTTTGTGAAGCCTTTGCCTAGGAATGAGATACGGTGCCGGGTAGTAACCTGGAGGTGGTGGGGGATTTCAGCTGTTTGGATTCGAACCACACCAGTGGGGCCACATCGTAATACTGTTATTTTAGAAGATAGTAACGCGTTTCCAACTTGGTCCTCCACAGTGACTGAAGCTGGCTTTGGCGCTGACATTGGCATGGAGAAATTCTTCAACATCAAGTGTCGGGCCTCCGGTTTGGTGCCCAACGTCGTGGTGCTGGTGGCCACCGTGCGCGCTCTGAAGATGCACGGGGGCGGGCCGAGTGTAAGTCTCCCGCTCCCTGCCCGGGAAAACCCTTCTAAGTTAAGGTAAAGCAGGACGGAGCAATGGAGAAATTCAAACCTGCGTAATAATTCCCATTTTCTAAAAGGTCTCCTTTTTCACCCATCACCATGAAAGGGCCCTCAGAGCTTAGAGAGTTCTAGGAAATAGTAACACCCACAGTGTTGTTGCTAGGCGATAGTTTGGAAAGGAGCGTAAGGCAGCCACTTCTCAGCCCTAAGACTCTTCTCTAAAGCTGGCATCACCGTCTCATAGCCCCGCGGTGACAGGAGGGCACAGGCTCCAGTTCCGGAATGGCGCACGCACCGGTCGGAGTGGTCGCTGTCAGGGGTTGAGGTTGTTTGGTGTTTATACAGGTATTTTGGTTTACCAGTTACATCTAGAACTACATTTCTTTTGTTTCTGTCTATCATGATTTCACTTTATAACCTTCTTATAACACTGCATTATTTCCAAGAGCTTTGCTTTAAAAACAGAAATTTTGTTTTAACATCTTTAAAGACTTTGATATTAACCTGTCTTATTCTACGCAGAATTCACACACATCTGAAAGGGAATTTTCTTTTTTTTCCACAGGAAAGGTGTAGTGTTTTTCTTTTCTCATTTTTAGGTACCCCTGTATTTTCAAAGGGAGAATATAAAATTTTACATGGTTAATCATTTTTGAAATAAAATAATTTGGAGTGGGTTTACCATTTATGCTGTCAATCTGTTACACAAACTGCCAAATCTGATTCCTTAGGTATATTGTATACACAAAAGTCATGTAATCAATGATAATTGCACAGCAAGACAAATGCTGTGCATTGTTTACTCACCCTAGCAATTCTTTGTCCCAGGAGAAGCAGACATTATTTTAGACCATTTTACAGATGAGAAAGTCGAGGTTTCATGGGTTTGGGGAACTCGGGCACCTGGCCCGCAGAGAGCCAGGTGGGAAGCCTGGGACTTAGGTCCCAGCCTCCTGCTCTGCCCACCATGCAGAACTGCATATTTACATTTTCCAAATCCCAGGTCCACTCTTACCCACTCTGTTGTAGCCTAAAGCTTCATCTTTATTTCAAATGGAAGACTGATGTAACATACATTATCTTATGGTGGTGGTGGGTGAATCATACAGAATTCTGATTTTGTGTAAAATACCACTTGTAGCTACAATCACTCCTTGACTTTAGACTTTGAGTCTACATACCAACTTCCATTTTCAAAAACCTAGTTCTGCTGATATAAGACGTACTTGAAATTTCCCTCCATATTTTGTATCCTAAAAATTATAAAACCAAAGGGCTTTATTACTGGAAAGGGTTTTGAGATTGTCTAGTCCACCTCAGTCTTCATAAAGGAAAAATCAGTAAGGTGCAGGAGGATTCAGTATCCTCCTTAGTACCACACGTCTCTTTAGGGGACTAATCAGATGTAAAAATCAAGGTCCCTTGGCTTTTAGTCCAATGCTTTTCCACACTCTAGTCTCTTTCCTGTAAAAATTTTCTACATGATTTATAATCCTATTTCAGTTCATCTTAATGTATGTGCTCATTGTTTACAGTGGTGGCATTTTCTTCTCTCCTTAATCTTCCACTTCACTTAAAGTCCTGGTTTCATGCCAGTGATGATCGGAACAGGCTCAAGTCACAGATGGAGGTGGAGGATAATGAAAGGGGAGGATCGGGAAGCCAGGCGAAGCTTTAGCATCAACACTCCCCTGGGCTTCAGTAGCACCTTCTGTATCACCGTTTTAAGAATGTCTGTATGTATGTCCCCCTGCTCCACTTCGAATTGCTTGAGATTAAGGACTGTGTCTTATTAATTTCTGTATCCCTAGTGCCTGCCATAGTCTGTATCCAGGAAATGTTTTCAATAATTGAATAATAAAAGAGCTTTGATCTTCTTAATCCTATATTCTACGTTATCCCTCTTACAGTCATTTCTTCTTTCTTGAAGCAGCCCTATGGTAATGCCTTTGATCCATTATAATTTCTACTTCCTTTTGATATCATTACACAAATAACCATGGCTGTCTCTTATGTTTATTCAGCTTGGTTGTTTTCCATAATTGTGCAGTGGAAAATCCTCTGACCCTTGAACTTGCCCATTTTAGCCCCAATCATTCCAAACTCATATCCTGTCTTCCAAAATGCTGAGCATTCTTGGTGCCGTGTAAGAAAGCTAACATTCTGTTATAGTTTCATTTTATGATTAGTTTCCTAAGCCCACTGTATGAAGGAAGACACTTCAGGACCAGTAGGATGTGTATTTCCATAAAAAGAAAGCAGGTTTGTGACATGAACACTGGCCCACAGTGTCCGAGGCGTTATGGATGAGATACAAAACAAATTCACATGGACCACCCGAGTCCTGTGGAGGAAAAGGGACAGTGCGGCTACTTTCTCAAGGGGAGAGTGCCCCAACCCTTGCCTTGACAGGCTTTTATTGGCTTTCAATCTGCATAGGAACACAGGTAAAGTTCATTAATCATTGTCAGGCAGTAAAGATCAAACAATAGACAGCATACAAAGAACTACTAGGGCTTATTCTGAGTCAGGGTCTGTTAGCTAAAGGGCTACAAAACTTTGGGAAACAAACTCAATTCCTGTTTGGACCCTTATCATTTAATTGAGAGCATTCTTGGCAAAGAAAACCTACCTTAGCAGGTTTCACGGGATTTTATATATTCTTTCTTAGGCCTGATCACCTGGGGAACCCTCCCTTTCCAGCACAGAGCTGCACTGCCCTCTGTCATTGTTTCAGGCTTAAGTCAGGCAGGGGAAGTAAGGCAGCCAAGAGATTAGGAGACTTCTCGAAGACAGAATGAGGACTCAGGCTATGTCAAAGTTGAGGGGTGAGGGTCCATCAACCCCTTTTGTTATATAGCCTCCCAAGTCCTTCCCTGGGGGCCCCTGTGATCGTGCCTGTCTTAGGTCATTCTTCCCTTAAGGAATCTTACCCATCATTGGCCAACCAATCAAGCATTGGGGGTCAGGCAGGGTGAAGTAAAAGAGACAGAGGCATCCTCCTTGCCAGGGAGATAAGCTTTATCTCCTTAGTGGCTTATGGTCTGAAGGTCACTTTCTCAGCCTCAGCCATGGGGAGATTACAGCTTCTGAAGCCAGGCAGGGTGGTTCCCGACAGTTCTGGAGGCTGACAAGTCTAAACTCTGTAGAGGGGCCAACAGGCCGGAGACTCGGGAGAGCCGATATTCCAGTTCCAGCCCCAGACTGAAGGCCTTCTGCTGGAGAACTCTCTCTTGCTCCGTCTCTGCCCTAGTCAGACATTTCAGCTGATTGGATGTGGCCCGCCACTGTGTGGGGGCAGTCTGCTTTCCTCACACTGAGCCGATTTAAATGTTATTCTAATTCAAAAACATCCTCCCAGAAACACCCAAAATAATGTCGGGCCAAATGTCTGGGTGCCCTGTGCTCCAAGTTGACACATGAAATTAACCAGCACACCCACTAGTACTAATTTTTGGTGTATGGTGCAATGAGCAGATCTAATTTTATTTTTTCTGTGTTAACAAGCAGTTGGCCTGGCCCAATTTCCTGAAATAACCTCTCCTTTCTGATCTGCAAGCCTACTTTGTCATAAAGAAGTTCTCCATGCATGCATGGGTCTCTCTGGGACCCCCTTCACTTGCTCTGGTATAGTTACATGTAGTTACATCAGGGCTGCACCAGCAGCCTGCAGGCCAAGCCCCCAGGGTGGTCTCTGCCCCCGTGCACACTTGGTTTATCATAGCCCTTTCCCTTCCATACATGTATAATTAGCTCAGAAAGTTCCTTGAAGAATTTTTTAGGATTTTTATTGAAATGGCATCAAATCAACAGATCAATCTGGGGACACTTGACGACTTTCCCTTCAATGATTTACATCTTTTTAAATACATTTTAATAGCCCTGGCTGGTGTGGCTCCGTGGATTGAGTACCAGCCTGCAGACCAAAAGGTTGCTGGTTTGATTCCCAGTCGCTGCACATGCCAGGGTTGTGGGCCAAGTCCCCAGTCGGGAATGTGGAGAAGCAAACAATCACTGTTTTTCACACATTATGTTTCCCTCCCTCCCTTCCCCTCTCTCTAAAAATAAGTAAATAAATTATCTTTAAAAAATAAATATATATTTTAATAAAGATTTACAGTTTGTTGCACAAAGGACTTTTACATCTTTTTTACAGATTTGCTCTTGTGCACTTTGTATTTTTAAATGGTGTAGCAGGTTACTTTTGAATCCTTTTTTTTTTTTTTTTTTCCGCACTTCTGGGTTCTCACATGTTGCCTTTATATACAATAAATAACCTCTCTCAATTCCTTTGTTTTTAATTGATGTGTAAGTGACATCTAACATTATACTAGTTTCAGGAGCACAGCATAATGATTTGATATTTGCACACATTGCAGAAGGATCACCACCGTAGTCTAGTGAACATCTGTCACCGTACACAGTTACAAACATCTTGTTCCTTTTTTCTCTTGTGATGGGGTTTTTTAAGGTTCAGTCTCAGCAACTTTCAAGCATGCAACACAGTTTTATCAGAGTCGTCATGCTGTACATGACATCCCGTGACTTAAAAAATGCTCTTATTAATTGTACTACTTTAGCTATAGGTACTTTGGAGAGTTGTATATGGGCAATCATATCTGCAAAAAAAATGACGATTTTGTTTCTTTCAAGTCTTGGTATTGCTTTCCTTGTCAATACCCAGGTCTTCTTAGATGCAATGCAGTATTAAATAGGAGGGGAATAGGGGGGCATCCTTTTCTTATTCCTAATATGAAAGAAAATGCTTTTAATAGTTCATCACTAAGTATGATGTTTTCTATAGATTTTTAGTATAATTTCTTTATCAGATTAAAGAAATTGCCTTTTATTCCTAGTCTGCCAAGTTTTTATACTAAATAGGTCTTGAAGATTACTTCATCTATTGAGATGATGTGGTTTTTCTTTTTAATCTATTAGTGCTGCAAATTATATTATTTAACTTTCAAATATTAAATGAACTTTACATCCCTTTGAATAAATCTAACTTGGAGATATATTATCTTTTTTATGAATGACTGAGTTTTAATTGGTTTCCTAATGTTTTAAGTAGGATCTTTACATCTTTATTTATGAGCGATATGTTAACCACATGAAATAAATTGAGGAAGATTTCTTTTTATATACTCTGTAAGGGATTTTGTAACATTAGCATAATCTGTTTATTCAAAGGTGGGAAGAATTCACCTGTAACACCCTCTGGGTCTATTACTGATTTAGTGAGAGGTAGATTTTTAACTGCACATTTTGTTAATGAATATAGAACTGTATAGATTTTCTGTTTCTTTTTTAAGATTTTATTTATTCATTTTTAGAGAGAGGTGAAGAGAAGGAGAAAGAGAAGTAGAGAAATATGTATGTGTGGTTGCCTTTCACGCACCCCTTACTGGGGACCCGGCCCGCAGTCCTGGCATGTGCCCTGACTGGGAATTGAACTGGCTACCCTTTGGTTCGAAGCCTGTGCTCAGTCCACTGAGCTCCACAAGCCAGGGCAGATTTTCTCTTTCTTAAATGAGCTATAATAAAAGTTACAACTCTGTGAAGTTTTCTGTGGTTTTAAATGGATTGACATGCAGTTTGTCATCCTGTTCTGTTCATTCTGTGTATAGCATATGTAGTCATAATATGTTTTCATTCCTTATTTTAAAAAAGCCTTATCAGAGTGTTGTGGACTTTTGTTAGTTTTTTTAAGAATCAACTTTTGGTTTCATTGATCGTCTCGTTGGTATTTGCCTACAGCCCCTTCTTACTGCTCTTGCCCAATGTCTGGTTCTGCAGAACTTCACATGTGCAAGCTCAGCGGTACTTTACGTTCTTTTTTCCATCCAGCATTGTAGTTGGTTCCAACTGAAAGGTTCACTCTGTTTCTGTCGACACTGCTGCCGGGAAAAGCCATCTGAAAATACTTTGTTTTCACACACTATCCAAAAACAATCTGTCACAGAGGTAACTTCTTTCCAAAGCATTTCTAATATCCTCAAGGCCTCTTCCACTGAGCGCAGTCACTGTGGCCTCCGTAAATCAAAATGTGCCCCGGTATTTCACCAAAACCAGTAGCAGGTCGCCGACGAAAACCATGTGGGATTGTGGAAAAGCACTGAACTGGTTTCAGAACCCTATCACATTCCGGCCCTCTTTCTGCTCTCCTTTGCTCTATTATATCTTGGGCAAGACACGTGCCTTCTCTCAACTTTATGTTTTTGGCCAACCAACCCCCCCACCCACCCCCAAGTAGTAACGGCATTGCTTTAAAATGGTTGAGGATTTATTTAGAATTGATGGTGCACTCTGTGTAAATCAGGTATTGATCATATTATCAATTCTGTTTTATGCTAGGGTAATGGGCAACAGTGTAAAAGTTCTCCATTTTAGCTCAAATTAGATTTGCCGGGGAGGGGGCAGGGTGGGGGTGAGGGGGTGGTTTAAACATCACTGCCCCTGGGCCCCACTCCCAGGAGCCCTGCTTTAGTGGCTCTGGTGGGGGGTGGGAGGCCATTCATTGGTCCTTGTAAAGGGCTTCCCACAAGACCTCATGTTCAACCAGGGCTGCCAGTTACTGGCTTCACAGTACAAAATGTGCTTTTAGAGATTCCTTCCCCTAAAATGGCTATGGTTTGTTTTTCTTTCAGATCTTGATCAGTTGGAGTAAGCATTTTAATGAGATTGATTTTCATTTTGTCTCTTCCCTCAGGTCACTGCTGGTATTCCGCTTAAGAGAGAATACACAGAGGAGGTAAGGGTGACTGGGTTATTCGAAGGGCTGAAGTGGAGAGAAGGGCTTTTCTAATAATCCGAGAGGAAGTGGTCGGGGGCAGGGATACAGTCCATTCAGCGAACTCTTCAGTCTTAAGAAATGAGAGATGTGGTCTTTATCTACTCCTCCCTACCTCCAGCTCAGTCTCCAGCACAGAAATAAATATAAAGCTTATACCCATGTATTCTTCAGGTGTGGAAGAAACTGACTCTTGGAGGACATACCATTGGCTTTTCGACTTGGCTTGAGTTACTTGACTCTGCTGTAAATAGACTATGGTTTACTGGCAACAGTACCTCTAGGCTCCTACAGGTGGCGCCAGGGGTTTGAGCAGCGCCTAGCTGGACAGCTCTTCTCACCTTCCCCCGACCTTGTGCCTTCTTGTTCATCAGCCTGCAGGGCGTGGGCACATTGCTTATGTCCTAGCCACTGGTCAGCTGCAGAAACAGCTGCCCGGCTCTAGACCCAAATATGTCATTGGACTCAGAATAATTTTAGAAGTTATTTTGAAATGAGCTACCTCCTTCAGCCATCTCTCTTAGAAGAAAAAGGAGATTTAGGATCTTCTTGGATAGCTTCTAGGACTGTAAGGTGAGCAGGGACAGAAGCAACACCTGCCACGGTAGCCCTGCGAGTTTAGTCTGGCAGGTGTAGTGGGAAGTGATACACGGGGTTCTGGTTTTCTTACAGAGCATCCAGCTGGTGGCAGACGGCTGCTGTAACCTCCAGAAGCAAATTCAGATCGCTCAGCTCTTTGGGGTCCCTGTTGTCGTGGCTCTGAATGTCTTCAAGTAAGTCATTAAATGACTTCAAGTAAGTCTTTAAATGTGGTTGTTGCGTTGGGCCACCCTGCGAACTAGATTTCTGTCTTAGGGTGTTTGGTCTTTCTCTGCTTCGTCTAAAAGTATACAGAGATACTCTGCTCTTTCTGTTTGTTTGGTTTGGTGTGATTGGTTTCATTTCAGAGAAGTGTTCTCAGATGTTACTAGGGAAATGGGAGCTGTATCGTGACTTACATTTCTTTGGCCTTTTTTTTTTCCTTCCACTCCAGCATTTCTGTCTGAAAGACCAGATGATCAAAGGGATGTGTTATGGAATTTTCTCAATAAAACCCTTAACAACTTGAAATATTTGAGTCATGTTGCAGGGGATTTTTTTCCCCATGCTTTTCTTTAAGTCTGATTTATTTAAACACGATGTAACCACTTTTGATGTTTAAAATATATTCAGTGTTATGGAACAAAGTTTTGTAGCAATGGTTAGCCCCTCTTTTAAAAACATTACTTAAATGAATACAGATGCAAAACCACAAACATTTTCATCACCAGGACCGACACCCAGGCTGAGATTGACTTGGTGTGTGAGCTCGCAAAGCGGGCTGGCGCCTTTGATGCGGTCCCCTGCTATCACTGGTCGGTTGGCGGAAAGGGCTCGGTGGACCTGGCGTGGGCCGTGAGAGAAGCTGCAAGTAAAGGGAGTCGTTTCCGGTTCCTGTATGACGTCCAGGTAAGATCCCACAACCGTGCTCACAGTGGCTAATGTTTCTTGCGCTTTTACTGGTACCCGGCCAGTGCTGAGAACTTGGCATGGCTCGTCCCAGTTGGTCCTCACAACAGGCCCCAAGCAAAGAAGAAAGTGAAGGTGAAAGAGCTGCAGCCGTCTGATGAGGCCACGTTGCCAAGGCCAACCCCAGGGTCAGCTCCTTGCCCCAAAGCCTGTGCCCTTGAAGGTACTCAGCTTCCAAAGAGCAGGCAGCATTGAGGAGGGGCTGCAGAGAGTAGGGTTCAGCCACGATGCTCCCAGGGTCTGCACAGGAACAAGACTTTTGAGCAACTTCACAAGGCTTGTGAGATCATGGTCGAATTTCCTTTGTCCATTTCTGCTATAGCTCTTTTCCCTCCTTATGGTTTTCTTGAGCTGTGTCTGGTGTATTTTTAAATTTTGTTTAATTATGATAAAGTACACATAACGTGAAATTTATCATCTTTACCATTTTTAGGTACGCAGTTCAATGGCAGTAATTTTTCACATTGAACAGTAGTTCCCCATCCCTCCTCTCCGCTCTGCCCCAGGCAGCCGCCATTGTACTTTCCGTCTCTGTGAGTTTGATCACCCTGGGTGCCTCGGGTAAGGGAAGCTATGCAGTGTCTGTCTTCCTGTGACCGGCCTATTCAGTGTCTCCGTTCCTTTGCGCTGCTGTAAAAGAATGCCGCAGGCTGGGTGGCCTACAAGCAACAGGGATTGATTTTCCAGAGTTTCGGAGGCTGGGAAGTCCAAGGTCAAGGCCCTGGAAGATTCATTGTCTGGTGAGGGTCTTCTCACTGCACCCTCACATGGTAGAGCGGGTGAGGGAGCTCCACAGGGTCTCTTTTTAGGGGCACTACCTCCCTTCATGGGGCCTCCACCCTCATGACCTTATGGTCCCCAAAGGTCACCATCTTCTAATACCATCACCTGGGGGATTACACTTCAACATGTGAATTTGGGGGGATGTAAATATTTAGTCTATAGAAGTCATTTAATATAATGTCAAGATTCATCTGTGTTATTGTATGTGTCAGAATTTCCTTCCTTTTGAAAACTGAGTAATAGTCCATTCTGTGCATAGACCCCATTCTGTTTGGCGGTTCCTCTGCGGCTGGGTACTTAGGTTCCTTCCACCACAGGCTGTTATAAATTAGGTTCTGTGAGCATGTGGATAAAAGTACTTCTTCAAGACTCTGCTTTCAATTCATTCTCCCAGAGGTAGAGTTGCTGGACCGTCTAGTATATTTTTAAACATATCAAGATGATGAGCCTTCACTAATAACAACTGAACATCCCAGGACCTCACTTCGTCCTCACTTTATCCCAGGACCCACCTAAACATCTGTTCTGCCTTTCGTGGCTCTAGCTCTGGCTACCAGATCTGTCCTCAAAGGCAGCCCATGATTGCTAGAGGGCTCAGCCTCAAGCCCGCTGCTGCTCCGCCATCCCCATCCCTCACAGGTTCTGTTGGCCTGTCTCTCAGATTCACAGACAGGACCCCCTCTCCTCTTTCCTGTTCAGATGGCAGAGACCAGAAGAGAGGGCGTAGCAGCAGCATCTGCATGCCTAGCGTTGCATCTGCATGAAGCATGATACTGACCTGACAGTGAATGCTCCCACTGAGGAAGGCTTTTTGAGTGCCAGGCATAACGGGCACTTTGTACATGAACTTCGTTGGTTCTAACGTTCCTGTTGGGTAGGAACTGCTGATACCTGCCCCCTGCCCCTGGTATATATTTTAAGATAAGGAAACTAAAGCACAAATAGGCAATAACCTGCCCAGTGTCCCATAGCCAGAAAGAGGCGGAGCTGGATGAGTATCTAGAATGGTGGAGGCCATTGTCCTGCTCTGTTCTCCAGAATTCAGTCCTGTGTTCAGAAGTGGGGCTGGGGTGGGGGAGCTGCCACTTACAGGGCCACTAACTGAGTGACCCACCTACAGAGGAAGCCTGGCAGCAATGGACACGGAGCCCAGGCAATTGAGAGAGATCGTATGCACTCCATAAATGTTTGTGAAAGGAAGGGCTTCAGGGAGGGGTTGGGGTGGTCAGCTGAAAGCAGGTTTGTCGTGTTGTAAAGCCATTTTATGAGTGAGAGACTGGGATGCTCTGGGTTTCCGAGTGGGCAGAGGGCAAACGGGGAGGGGACCTGGGTTCGGCATAAAGAAAGGTGTTCCAACTAGAAGCTGAGGGCTGAGTTCTCTGACCCTGGAGATGATGAGCAAAGGCGGAGGCAGCCCTGCAGTGGGCAGGCCAGGTGAGTGGCAGCCAATCGGATGATGGCAGCCCAGGAGATCTTGCATCCCTCCTGCTCTCTGCTGCCCAGGCAGGTCTCAAGGGGTGTCTCAGCACCTGGCACAGCCTGCAGCCCTCTCACACAAACCGCTTCAGGAAGTCACTCTCAGGAGCACCCACTGTGAGTGGCAAAGGCACCTTGTTAAGTGAGTGACTTCATAGTGTGCCCCTTTTCAAAGAAACCCTCACAGGTGGAAAGGCCCCGGAGCAGAAGAGATGCTTCTGAGCTGTGCCGTCTCTGACATGTGTGGTAACCCTAAGATGAACCCTTTTTCTTTCCAGGGATTTTTCCCCCTGAATTCCCATTCTTCATGGAGATAATGCTGTTCAAATGTCCACTGTCCTGTGGGAAGGGTGAAAATGCACAATGATGTGGTCTGAAGTCCTACACTTGTGTGGCCTCAGGGCCAGGATTCTACCTCCTTTGCCAGCAGGCTCTGCTCTGCTTTCTTCTAACAGAAACTAGATTTGAGCCCATACTTGTGCCTTGGATAATCAGCCTCCCAGCCTCTTGCTCCGTGACAGTTTGTGGAAAGAGTTATCGCCACTCTGGCTCATGTTTCTCACACTGGCAAGATCGTTGTGGACAACATGAGCCCGTGGACGCTCTTGTCTGGTAGCCATGTACAAATCCGAACTTGCTGGCGCAGTTGACAACGGAGCTCATACTTCCCCCGCCCCTCCGATTTCTTGCATATTCAGTGCTGGTGAACCTTTACAGACTAAGGAATGGTTTTCCTGAAACCCATCGGTTTCTTTTCTGTTTCCCCCCAGGACTAATCCTTTGATGCTTGGCAGCTTGATAGGTGTGGGATTGCTCTGCAGGAAGAGAGAGGTGATAAAATACTCTTGGATGAATCACCCTGCTGCCTCCGCTTCTCAGTGCAGACTGGGCTTGTGAGTGTCTTTTGTGACCTCCCCCGACTCTATTCCACTGAGAATGTACTTAATGCAGGATCTACAGCATCTTATTTCCTCCTCCACCCCTGCCCCAGGCTTGTGTTACAGAAGAAAGACACCTGAAATCACTTGGAGGAGGTTGACATAGTGGAGGAGCACAGGGCAGGATTGCTTTTGCGTGGGGAGTAGAAATTGGCGTAAGACCCCCTCGGAACGAGAAAGTTAGAGAGGAGTGGAAACAACCGGACCCAAGAAATGCCGTGGGGCAGACAGCAGGGAGCCCACAGTCAGAGCAAGAATCAGGCCACACTGCTGACGTGGGGGGTCTCTGCTAAACCTCACAGAAAACTGAGGTGAGCGGGCACTCCTCTAGAGAACAATTCTGTACATTTTTCCCCGGAGTATCTTCTCATTCAAGGGCAGGCAGCTTTTGGTCAGGGTACTAGAGATGGCTGTTGGTTAATTCAGAGTAACTCAGAAAATATGGATTAAGGTGCAATGGCCTGATTGCTCCTGGGAAATGCATTGTGTGGGGAATAACATATTTTACATTTGAAATACAGTGCATCGGATTCTCTCAACCATATTGTCACCAGAAAGGGACTTGGGCCCAGAGCAGATCTGTCTCGGGCTGGCCTGTAGTGTGTGGGTTCTTGACCCTCTGCGGGAAAGATTTCACAGGACCAGGTGATTTTGAGAGTACGTTTATTAAAGCTCGGGGTAGTGAAGCAAAGGAAGGGTTTCGGATTGAAGAAGCAGCAGGAGAGAGCCTGGGCCGTGCTCTGCTTTGGCTCCCTGGAAACGCTGTAGCAAAGAAGTGAGCCATGCTGGGCTGCGGGGACTCACTGAGAAGCAAAAGTCACAGGGACAGAAGTGAGCCAAGGCAGGGGCTGCTGTCGGCTCCCTGAAAAGTCAGAGGAAAGGGGCCTTGGGCACTTTTAGATTTGGGGGTTTAGCCTGGCACGAGCAGTCTCTGCCCACTGCTCCCCTGATCGCAAGTCTTGGGGACACAGAGTTTAGGAGAAAGCAAAGGTACACACCCAAGAAAAGGAGGGACACAGGTGTGCTCCGAGGAGAGCATGCTGGCTTTCTTTATCTTGAGAGGTTTTATCTGTTTTTCTAAGGAGGGAACTTTAGGGGAGGACTCAGGGAAAGATCTTAATAGAATATTTGTCAGCTTTGCAGGCAAGGCCTCTCAGGGTCGTGGTCTCCACTGACTGGTTGGCATCAGGGCAGGGGGGTCATTAGTCATCACATCTGGTCCTAATGTCAGCCTCTTCTGTCATCTCTAGTCTATCCAAAACTTGTCACTGTAGTTGGCAGACTCGAGGCTCTGTCTCTAAGGTTATTTGATGCAGGTCAGAGCTTCACTGTCCTGGGGGCCCAGTGCTTAAGGGTGTGGTCGTGCCAGGGCTTGTATGGGAGTCATGCGGCTAGCCCCTTGGTCTCCTTGGGGGTCTGTGACCACCTGCTTCACAATATGCCGGGGGAGGAGAAGCCAGGGGAGGGTCCAAACTGCAGTGACAGGAAAGGACTAAACGATATGACCGGCGATGTGCTAAGGGAGGCAAGGTCCTTGTTTTCCCTGTTGCTAGGCTTTCTGCCCTGGTGGCCTTCTGCACCTCCCAGTGCTCGTGTCTGTCTGGCTGCCGACCACAGTATTATATCACACATTGGGACAACCACAGCCTCCTTTAAGAAGCTGCTATGGGTTCCCCCCAAAGTCATCTTGTCTATGACTTTTTCTTTTGTATTATTAGTTTTCACAATTATATCTTCATAGTTGACTAATAAAATATCTCCATATCTGCAAGCACACAGGAAAATAGCAGATAGAAAAACTAATCCATGTCTGCACTTTACCAGCTAACCTTCCCTTTCATACCTCAAATGTATCTCACCTAGTCCATGGGCTGTACAACTTTGGAGTCATGCAGAAGTGAGTTCAAATCCTGACGAGATTTACTGCCCTGCTGCAGATGTCAGTCCAGGCAAGTCGACCCATCTCTCGGAGCCTCTGCTCCCTTAGCTGCAGCGTCTCCCAGTAACACACACCCCACCTCGTTGCTGGGAAGTGTCTCCCAGGAAAGTGCTGGGGCACAGGAGGCTGGCAATCTGTGTGGTTCTTCCTCCTGTCGTGGTCACTTCAGAGAGAGAATGGACTTCCTGAACTGACCTGCGAGAACTCTCCTGAAACTCAGCTGCCCTTGGCAGACTCTAGGACTGGTTTCTGTCCAAGTGGGTTAAACCCAGCCATTAGAAGCCAAGGCATCTAGTGCACCAAGGAAGGAAAACACCACCAAACTAAAGCAGGAAAGAAGGTTTCGCATTCTTTCTCTGTTACTATTGACAGCCACTCGTGATAGAATAAAAAGTCAGTTGCTTTTGCAAAGGATGCGTTGACACTGAAAATCAGCTTGCAAATCGGTCTGAATAGTGCTTGTTCAATTAGGAGTTAAGGTTGAAAATCGGCTCTGTATCCTTCCTCTAACCTTGCAAACATTCTGAGGTGTAACCTTGACAGCGAGAGAGGCTAGTGTTTGTTTTTATTAAAAGGTCTTTCCTGTTCTTTGTGTGAAGCCATTCTCTTGATCACAGCGGGGGGCTGGATGGAGGGAGTTCAAAACAGACCAGACAGACCCAGCCCAGGGCCAAGCCAGCGTCCCTGCTTCTGAACTCTGTGCGTTCCCTGCCTGGGTGTTTAGGGGCCTTCTCTCCGCTGGTCTTTTTGAGGCAGGGCGTCTAGGGTTTTCTTCTTCTTTTTTGGTTTGTTGGCTATTGAGGAATTTTTTTATATTTCTTAACTCACACTTGAACATATGCCAGTTGTTGGTTGGATTTTGAGTTATTCTTTAATGGGATTGTGAGCATTTGCAACCAGAGCCTCAAGTTTTAAATAAATTAATAAAAATGCCCTCATATGAGTATTTATATGTGTATATATATGCAGTGTATAGTGTTCAGATTGTGGTAAAAAATGTACATAAAGGAAATCTCCCATCTTAACCATTTTTAAGGGCACAGTTCTGTGGCATTAAGTACATTTACACCGTATATATAGTTTTAGTAATTAGAAGTTTAAAACTGGTGATGCCATTTTTGCATGTCTCTGTGTGCCTGTTGTATTTCAGAGTAATTGCAAAGAGATGCTCCAAGGAGATGGGATGTCCTTTCTTCTTGTTGCCCCGTCCCTACACTGTCGTCTCCCCTGGGCCTTTGACCTCTGGCTCTTTGCTCCCTGTCGTGGGGCCTGTCCTTGGCCTGCGTGGCTCTGCCCTCCCCGCCGCTCCCTCCCTTCCCCTCTCTGTGCAGTGGAATGTCTGGAGTGTTTCAGAGGACGCCGCCCCTTACATCTTCCGGCTTGTTAGGTGTCTCATTCAGGACCCCGTTTCCCTTCCCTACATTCTCCTTTGTGTTCTCCTTCCCCACATGATACTGATGATCGGGCTCCATTCATCCAACCTGAACTGCCCCAGCCCCTCACCCTCCTCTCCTCTCCTCTCCTGGCTTCCTTCCCACGATCCAGCTCCACTTGCTCACATAGCCTCCCCAGGACCACACCACACCCTTCTGCCAACTCCCCACACGTCTCTGCTAAAACTGGATTGTCATCCAGCACTGGCTTCCGGGGTCTCTGTCAAGTCTCCTTGGGCCTGCAGTCTGTCACCCACGTCTCAGCGTGGCTGCCTGCCTCACTCTCCTGGCTCTGACGGGTCTCCTGAGATCTGCCCCCACTGCCAGAACCAGCCCAACTCTCTCGGCGCCTCCCACTCAGCCCTGTGTGGTCCTGGCCAAGCTCCCCCAGCCTTGTTTCCTGACGCTAGAAGTGGCACCTGATGAGGAGCACAGTGACCTCTATCTGCTCCATCCATGCGTGTCACCAGGGGTCCGCATAAGTAAGTGCTTTCTTGTAACGTGAAACATGGCATGTCACTATGACAGAAGTGCCTAAAACTGCATTATTTCATCAAAAATGAGGACCAATCGAGAAAGACTGAGGGACATAAAAGGAACTGTCAATGTTCCACCACACACTTGCCTGTCACTTACCCCCACCACCTCCACCCCAGGCCCTTCTGATGTAAATTCGGGCGATATCAGACCGTCATGTGGGGACAGGGATCCATTTATCAGCCTCAAAAGCAAGCACTCGGGAGCATTATTTAAATATTGCAGATGTCACCATAAAAGGTCCCACAAATAACGGACCACTTCAGAGGAGAAACTACAACCTTGAGATTTGGGGGTAAAGCACTCAAGCAGCACAGGCTTACAGGGACCCCGCTATCCATCAGAAAGCGATGTCTTTTTCCCTTTCACGACAGTAGTGCGCCCAGCTCTCAAGTGAGACTTCTAGGCCGGGTTTTTTCCCCTTTGGAAGCGTGTCCAACTGGCCAGTGAGGGAACCATCGCTCCTGTTGTACCATCAGGCAAAAGAGCCGCTTGTGATGAACTCGGGCTCCTTACACGTGGGCGTGTGACCCAGTCAGCCCCTGTGTTCATGCGTTTCGCTCTTCCAACGTGTCGGGATTTATAAGTAAGGTTTACGGGAAGAGGATGGACAGCTACACGGCTGGATGTGAGGTCATCAAAAATTAGTGGTTCTGGGCTGGTTAAACTGATCATTCTTCAATGGGGTAAGGAAAGCGGTCCTGTGATGCTTGCTGAGTGTTGTGTTAATTCTGCTATTTGCTTACAGTTGAATAAAAATAAAACATTGTGAGACCTGATAAGGAAGAGTTAAGTTCCTAAGACATCTCATCTACACTATAATGAAACACTTTTAAACAAAACAATGTTACTGGAGGACCCTCCGAATTCCTTTCCTTGACCTCGCAGTCTTGTTCTGTTGGAGAAAGTAAAAGCTCGCCCACACGAAGTGCTTGTCACCATTTCACATGGACAAATGCAGACTTTCTGGCGAGGAGCCGTTCTTCTTTCCCAGGCCCTCACTGTCTCCACACGCCTCACAGATGCCTGGCCTCTCCGTGAGCCAGCAGGGATAGCTGTAGCCACTCAGTGGCGGGCTCGTGGAAGTCAGCACGTACATCTTTGGTGGCTCTGACGTGCTGGTTTGCAGCCGAGGACACGGCCTGTGTCGAAGATACTGGGTCTGTTGTTGTCAGTAACAAATGCAGAGCTGCTCCTGTGACCCTAGGGTTATGGTGTAATGGCCCCCTTGCACCTTAGGTATGCTCCACGTAAATTAACAGCATGGGCTCACCTTCTACTTTTTTATTTGAAGTACAAGAAAGGCTACTTGCCAAACAGCACTTGTTGGTCTTTTAAAATTCATGCTTCTGCCTAGCTGGTGTAGCTCAGTGGACTGAGTGTGGGCTGCAAATCAAAAGATCGCCAGTTCAATTCCCAGTCAGGGCACATGCCTGGGTTGCTGGCCAGGTCTCTAGTATGGGGTGTGTGAGAGGCAACCACGCACTGATATTTCTCTTCCTTTCTTTGCTTCCCGTCTCTCTAAATACGAATAAATAAAATCTTTTTTTTAAAGTTCATGCTTCATTTAAAATACAAAATGAAATAATTGCTGTGTCCAGAGATTTTTATTCAACTAAGTTAATTCACTGATCCTTATTTTCAAGTGTTTCGTGGGTATTGGAACATGCCGTGCCGACCTCACAGCATAGGAACGTTTAATTCAGGTGAATTCCACTCTGTGGCCTTGGTGAGATGGAAGAACGGGGTAGTTTTTACTCAGCGTGGCTGCTGGAGAAACAGCAGTGCGCTCCAGACTGTGGCCGTGGCGGGCTTCGGGAGATCGCAGAGTGTCGATAGTAGAGTATTGGGCAGTGTTTTCGGGGTCTTCTGGGGCCTCTTGGGACTGCCGACCGTGGAACCTGACCTCCAAGTAAGATGAGAAGCCACCGTAGTACAAAACTTCCATGTTTCTTATTTTCTTCAACTCTAGCAGCTTCGTTTTTTTCTGTTTCACTTAATATTCTATTTCACTTTATTTTTGTTCATTTTCTTCCACCAAAACAAATTTAAAAAAAATTTCAGTAACTGTGCCTCTAGAATTTATAGATCAGTTTTATTCCTCCAAAAAAGCAGGTCTTAAAGGGCTTAATTTAATAATTCCAGCAGGCTCCCCCAGAGCCCTCCAAGAAAAGTTGACTGTCTAACTTGAAGTAACCCAGCTTCCCTGAGCCTGGGCCGCCGTGTCCATAAAACAAACGTCATGGAGCATGGAGGCCACCACACCCTCCGCTTACCTTCATGATGCCACTCAGCCTTTATGGTGGACCTGCTCAGTGCAAGAGACGGTGTCACCGGGTCATAGCTTGTCACAGTTGTTTCCCGGAGCTGTGATACCCTTAGATATTTTCTGTGCTGTGCCTCTGCTCACGCGTGACTATTTAAATTTAAATGAACTAGAATTAAGAATTCATTTCCTCAGTTGCACTAGTGACATGGCATCTGCTAACAGCCACATGAGGCTCGGGCTCCTGGAGCGGAAGCACAGAAACAGCGTGTGTCCATCGGCACAGGAAGTTCCCATTGGGCAGCCCTGTCTGGGGTATTCAGTCCCCCAAATACACATTGAAGAGGTTAGGGAGGTCATTGAAGTAGCATATGTTCATTATATTCTTGAAGATGCAGATAGCGTACGCAGTTAGTTCAAAAATGATCAAAGATACTGGTCTAGACACTAGGCTTTGTGAAGTAGCTCATTAAATGTCAAGGATAGCGCAAATAGAATAGTCACTATTTCTAGAATAAGCCTTCTGTTTACTGCTGTTCACGCCTTGACTCGTGCCTTTCTCTTTGTGTAGAATAATCTCTTCTTCCATTGCTTATTCAAATCTGTCACATCCTTCAGGCCTGATTCAAGGTCCTTTGATTCAAGGTCCTTTGATTCAAAGTCCTTGTTTCTGTCTCGGCTGCTCTCGCTGCCTTCCAGGCCTCCCTGCGTCTGCAGTCTCCCTCCTTCCACAGAATGTTTACACGGAGCCCCGGCCACACACTGTCCTGTCAAACTTGTTGCTGCCCCACTGCCCGGACTCCATCACCAGTTCTCTGTACACAGAGTCCCCGAAGTTCTTCGCACGCTACAACATCTCGCAAGTGCTTGCCATACAGGGTTATTTATTCACTCAGCAGATGTTCGTGGACTGCCTGATGTGTGCGGGCCACTATCCCAGACCTCAGGGATGTGAGGATGAAAGATGTGAATGAATAAATAGCAAATATTTACGGAGCTGGGGATGATTAATGCATAAACACTCAATTTATTTGACCATTTTATTTGTTGGATAACAGCTGTCATTTACTACAGGGAATATCAAGTTCAGATCAAGATCATTGGACTCAGCCTGGCTTTCTTTTTCTTTAGTAATTACACTTCTCCCCAGAATCAAACACAAAAACAACAGAAAGTTCCTTGCCTGCCAACCCACTATGAATAGATCATATGCAGTAGAAACTACCTTACCAGGGAAGCTTTTAGTTTTCATATTAAACCCAAAAGATCTGTTAACTGAGATGTCCTTTTTGTTTGTTTCCTTGTACATGAAAGTGAAAAAGAAAAATTGTAGTAGGAGGCCTAAGAGAACTTTGGTCTTGGGGTTTCCAGCTACACTGAGCTGAGCGAAGCAGTCTGTTTATTCAGCAGGTGGGCTGGAGGACACACACGGGGGGGGGGGGGTTCTCCCTACGTCCTTTCCTTGGAAGCCAGTCAGGGAGCATCTTCATCTTCTCCAAGGTCAGCAAGACTAGGGTCGGGACATCAGAAGTGCCAAACATATATGCAGGTGGGGTCAGACACTAAGGGCGAGGAGAAATGGGGCTTCCGGCTACTGCCCCCCCTGCTGTCTGCACTGCCTTCTGTTGGGGTCACCTGTCGTCTGTGGGAAGTTGCCGTTTTCCTACAGGAAATGAAACCGCAACCACATAGTTCACAAAGTCAGCCTGGCACCTGCTTGAAATTCCCAAAACACTTCCAAATAAACGTTAGAAAGGAAGACAGTTTAGTGGTTGACAAAAAAAAAAAAATCTGTATTTCCTCACTCCCAAAGGAATTGAAAGCTGGGTCTCCAAGAAACAACATCTGTCCGGCCAGGTTCACGGCAGCATTACTCACAATAGCCAAAAAGAGGAAATAATCCAAGTGTCCATTGATGGATGAATGGATTTTTAAAGTGTGGTAAATACATACAATAAAGAATTATTCAGCCCTAAAAGGGAAGAAAATTTGGACACAGGCTACGACACGGGTGAAATTGGAGGACGTCATGCTAAATGAAAAGCCAGATGCAAAGGACAAACGTTGTCCGTGTGTCACTGCACTTACGTGCAGTGCCGGGGGTCAGATTCGCAGAGACAGCAAGTAGAGCAGGGCTCGCCGGGAAGCGAGGGGTTGGTGTCTGCTGGGCACAGTTTCCGTGTCCAAAGATGGAACGAGCTCTGGAGATTGGTTCGACAACAATGTGAATATACTTAAGAAAATTGGGAATACTTAACAATGTGAATGTCATTAAGAATACTTGAGAAAAGTGAATATACTGTACCCTTAAAAATGGTTAAGATGGTAAATCCTGTATTATATCTGTCTTACCACAATTAAGAATTAAATATATATTTATCGACACAAGTATTTTCACACTTAAAACCTACTAATAAACCGATTAAATGCCTACCTACAGTCAATACCTACAATGGATACCATCAGTAGTCACCCATTCGTCCCCATGGAATAGTTACACTCACCAACTGTATTTTCAAATCAGAGAGCGCAGTAAATAGTACATTAAATATGTTGTGAGTAGTGATACCTGTTCTGCTGTCATTGTGTTCTACTTCCAGAGAACACATAGGACTTTTCATAGGAACTTTTCAGTCCCTATGGCCCACACTCCATAGTAATATTACTTACAGTTTGTGTAGCGTGGCACTTGCAATACTTTGTCTGTGTTGCTTCCTCGAGGCAGTGAAATGATGTACAGTATTCTTGTCTCTATCTCAGGGGTGAGGATACAACTTTAGAGAGGCGACATGATTTAACTAAGTTAAGAAGGGACCGTGTTAGCCCTCCTGCCGCACAACAGCCACCCAGCAGTGCTGCACCCCACAGAGGGCTGAGTGGCCCAGGGTCAGGGCGGGGTGGCATGGGGCAGGGTACGGGCAGAGACCGGATGCCGAGGGGACACTGCCTGGGGAGCGCCGTATCCTCAGAACTGACCTCCCTAACTAAGCATGGTCATCGTGCTTGCTCTGTGGGTGCTGGACATACCTTTCAGCTTCCTATTAACTTATATTTCTTAAAAAGGGCTGCTCTTGCCAGGCATTTATTGACCTAAGAGGAGATTGTATTAGCTTAAGTGCAGCATCAGCAGCAAGCCTTTCCGTGCCAGTCAACTCAGGCCGATGTGAGATCGTAGGTTCATGGAAAAAGCCTCCTCAGTGTTGTCTTGAGCACATCATTGCCTGGACTTGCTTATCATCTCTTGTAACTATTGAACCACGTGGAATTCATGTTTAGTCAATAGGAAATTTAGAGGCATTCACTCATTTGTTCAACTGTATCTTGAGGACATACTGTATACTCTAGGGGCTGTCTCATATCCCACCTCTAAGTGAACAAGAGGTTGTCCTTGACCTCAAAGGGTTGATAAACCATTCTTTATTCTTCAGCTAATATGAACATTGAATCTTTTACATTCGAAGTTACACTCGTGGTTATGTCTCTAGCCCAGCCTCACTCAACATTACACGCACGCAGCAATTCTGGCTACAACATTCCTGGCACCACACCCGCCTGACCCCGAATTCTCCTTGAATGGACAGTCACTACTTAGTGAGGCAGCTCTGGTTGTTACAGCTTTTCCTTAGACATTAGGCTAAAGATTACTTCCAATTTCTGTCCTTCTTTCATATTCTGCCTTCCAGGAAGATGATAATCATTTCTTTCCAGGGTTGTCCCTTCCAGCAGTGGAGATTCTCTGATTTCTCCTGGTGGTTCACAAAAGACCTTTTGGCATCCGGTAGATTTCGGTGTCAGCCTTTGATCCTGGGACTGGTACCATTTGAGGTCCATTGGTGCACCCTAAGATAACGTGGGGTTTGCCAGCAGCTGCTCACTGCCAGGCCCTGTTGAACCTCTAGTCCCAGGTAATACCGAGGTAAGAGCATTACAAGGGCATCTGGATATCAAAGAAGAGAATGCCTACCTGCATGAGGAGTATCGGTCAAGGCTTCCTGGACAAGCTGGCCTTGGGGAGAGATCTTCGAGAGCTCAGGAAGTTGTAGCAGAGGTTGATCTCTGAAGATTACTGGGCAGGGACTTCACGTGCAGGCCCCAGAAACAAGAAGATAGGGGGACATTTAAAGATGGGGTGCTTATCTAGTGATGCTTCAGAGCACATCTCAGTCAGATGCTTAAGTGCCAGAACAAGGTTTTGTTCTTTAGTAAGCCATGAGAAGCTGAAGATTTTTAAATACATTTTAGGAAGGTTAGACTTATGGTATAGAAGAGGTATTAGAAGTGGAGACCAGTTAGGAAGCTTTCACGGCAGGTTAGACCATTAGCATCTCAACTGAGAGCACATAGAAGGATCATTTTCCCACCTCCTGACCTACACATGATTTTCTCATATGTTTCAGTGTTGCTTATCTAATGGGTGTGAATTGGTTTTTCGTTCTTTTAATTTGCATTCCTTGATTACTTAATACAATTCAGCATTTTTTCCTGTAATTATTAGGCATAATCCATTTGCCCAGTATTAAATATTTCTTTCTCTTGATCTGTGGGATATTTTATCCTTTCTAATAACTAATTTTTGACTTTTAAATATTTGCATATATCTTCTCCCAGATTGCCCCCAATTTTTAAACTTACTTATAGTGTCTCTTCTTGTACAAAAAATTTTTAATTTTAATGGAGTCAACTTTAGGATGTATTCTATTGTTACCCTGTTTAAGAAACTTTCCCTAACTTAAGATCATAGAGTTCCCAGCGTTTTCTTCCAGTATTTAAAGTTTTAGTTTTGAAGTTTATGCCTTTATTCCATATTGGATTTATTGGGGGGCCCGGTGTGTGGTAGGAATACAATTTTATTTCCTTCCAGCCGAAAGTCATTTGGAAAGGCAGTCCTTTCCCTACTTTACGCCGTTTCTGCTCTGTGCTATCCTGTACCTGCTGAGGTGTCTGTCTGGGTTCCTTCTTATCTCCCACTGACTGATTCATCTAGTTCTGTGGTAGCACCACGTGGAATTACTTACCACAGTTCAGTAGTGTGATTGATACCTGGTAACATGAGACGGCAAGTCCTATTGCCTTTGTTCTTCTGGTTTTATTTATTTTTGAAGTTACCTTACCTATGCATGCCATTACTCTTTGTGATGGATTTTAGAACAGATTGGCCAAGTAACCAGGAGTGCTCTTGGGGTTTTCACTGGAATTGCATTGAACCCAGAGATCGTTTGTGAGAACTGACATCTGTACGGTATCGAGTTCCCTCACCCGTGAACAGAGGATTTCTCTCCAGTGAGTCAGATCCGCTTTTATGTGCTTCACTGAGAGATTATAATGACTTGCATCTTCAGTTTCTTCATTTGTTGAAATGTCCAATATTTAGCCCCAGACCACAGAACAACTTTACAGTAATAAAAACTATGGTAATGAAAAACATACTTCAAAGCACTTTGAGTTCTATCAGATTGGGAGGGTGGAGTTACCTTTTGCTTTCCCCTGTCGGATACGTGTCTTTCCTGCGTGTATCAGCAGTAATTTATCCAAGCACACGGTTGGCCGTTGCCAGGTGAAGTCCTTGGGCAGGCCACGGGACTTGTGCTCCCTGGTGGTGTCCCCTCTCCGCATTTGGTCCAGCAGCTGTTCACCCAGGAGTAAGCCCGCTAACTGCATTACACCGGTATTTTCTACCCACAGCAAAATTCTGAACGATGTTATGAACTGCTTTGCTTACCCCAAGAATCACTTTATCTGTGGTGTATTTCTTTCCTAATGAACCATTCTTGTTTAAGATGGCTTTTTGTACTTTGCCAGCAGTCCACATTCATATTTTCCATTTAATGTTATAGAAGATTTTTCATCTTCTCTTCACACGCTTATTTGTCTGTATCTAATCTTCGTGGATTCTTCCCATTCTCCAAGATTTCTCATGATATGCTAAAGCGACTCTAGCGTCAACCTTTGATTTCCCAATAGTGTTTGATCACATCAGCATTCATATTAAAATCTCAACCCATTCCTGCTCACAAAAAAATAAACTGTTCCTTAGTATTACTACATTCTCTGCTGTATAACTGGAGTTGAGACCCACTTAGTAATCAGCACTCGCTGTTGAGTTAGGAGACTCTTGTTCTGACTTACAAGACCATTAAAAAGCATAGGAAAAACTACATTTTTAAAAATGCAGTGGATAAACATGATTAACTAGATAAGCATCCTCTAAATTGGCTAGACATCTAAGGCTTCTTATTCACTGCTTGACCTCCGATCCAAAAATGTTAGGACTGTGACGGTGACAGAGGACAAAAGTGCTTGCTTCAAATGCCAGCGCTGCTGAAGAGATAATCTGGTGGGGACTTGTAAACCACTGCAAAAACTCTCACTGCGTTTTCCTAATTCTCTGACCAGATCACGATTTGCTGTCATTTGTGTTTCTCCAGCTTCCCATTGTGGAAAAGATAAGAACCATTGCCCAGGCTGTCTACGGGGCCAGGGACATCGAGCTCTCTCCCGAGGCACAATCCAAAATTGACCGTTACACGCAGCAGGTAAAAGTTCCACTTTTAGGGGGGAAATCCACTTAGGCTCTTGAAGGATTCACCTTCATTGAAGACTTGGATATGTCTCACCAGCTGAACCTGTCTTAATGTACTTTGTGGTTCACCAAGACTGAAATACTGTCCTTGGGTGTAGGGTACTGACGGTACCTGGAACATTATGGCGACAGCATCTACCCTTTGATACATGCATCGTAGACTTTTGTGGTTGTAAATATGTCTGCTGTGGGTGGTGTCTGTGCTCTTTAGTCTCCACCCTGCCACTGAGCCAGAAGCATTGAAACTATGCTTAGATGTGGGCCTGTGGTCAGATCTAGGTGATCTGTCATACTCTGTCCTCATTTCAGGTCTCTAACTACCTTAAAAACGTTAGCATGGCCCCAAGTTAGGCAAATACAAGCGCAGCATATAAAGACGGGGTCAGGATGGTATTTTTTTTTATACGATTCGTTCCTTGGCTTGGTGCTAAGATGGTTCACCAGCATTGAAGGCTCCGTTCTCTCCTCCAAGCAGCTGTGCAGGTGCCTGTGATTCAGCAGGATGGGCCCTTATCTGGCCCCAGAGCAGTCTGGGTGATGGATTTCACTGCAGCACATGTAGCCACCCTGAGCAGAAGGACCATGTGCCTTGAATCCCCACCCAGTTTGCTAGATAGAAGTCAAAGCACTTGAAAGCTTGGTGGCAAACAGCTTCATTATGAGCATCACCAGGCTCTTTTTTAAAATTCCCTGACTCCTAAATCCTATTCGTTAGTCATATTTGACGTCTTGATAAATACCTTAGTTAAGGCCAATCAGTTTTTTCCCAGGTTTCCTAAGTCAACCAACAACTCATTCGTTCTTGGAATTTTCCATGTATGCACTTGACTTGTGCTTTAGGGGGGAAAAAAGATTTCTGAACATTACTGTACATTCAAGCATTGTTCTCTGGTGAAATTAACACTCATGTCAATGAAATGTTTAAGTCATTGTCATGGGAAGGTTTTTTTATTGAATTCTTAATAATATTTAAGGACTATCACTTATTCTAATATTAGGTCCTTCCCTTGTTTTTTCAGTCTTAAAAAGCACTTTCTTTTATGAAGTAATATGGCAATGGTATATGGCATATTGAGTTGTTTGTTTTTATTCTCTGTTACTGGCAAAATTTTAAACTGGCAAACCTACATGAGTTTGTTAAAATTATTTCCATTGTCTATCTGCTGTGCTATACACCTGAAACTGATACAAGATAGTGTTGAATGCAAACTGTAACTGAAAAATAAAATTAAAAAATGATTTAAATATTTGAGAGATCTCTGAAACCCAAAATCCTGGGCACCGTTTTGACAGGGCAGGCCGCTGTGCCCCCCCACCCCCCGGCAGGAGCTGATCGGCATGTAACAGTATTACAGCATTTCCAAAGGAAAGAGATCCACTCCCAATCCATTACACTCAAAAATGCTTCAAGTAGTTTTAGGTTGAATCATAAGAAATTCTGCACGCGTCACCTCTGAAGATTGCATTCCTTTTATGTCTGCCTATCAGAGAATATTCCTTAAAAGTTATGTGTCAAGTATGTGGTTGCCCTTAATTAGCAAAGTCTCTAAAGAGCCACTGTGTACCCTTTAATCAGAACCAGGCTGGGAGGACACTGTCCTTTTTGTGAGACACCACACATGACTTCCTGCTCTTTCACCTTCGGAGTACTGGGTCAGGCGAAGCCTTTGGTCCTTAAAAATAAGAAGCTTAAGTAGTGACCTCATCTTGGTTCCTATAATGTAATCGCAGATCCAATAGCCATGATTCATAAACCAACACAAAGGGGCCCTTTGCTTCCCAACAGCCTCCAAGAATGAATGAACCATGTGCCTGAAAGCCTCGTTACGAAGTCTTTCTCCAAATTACCTTTCTGAATCCCAGATATTAGTATCCTTGGAAACTGATTTCTGCAGCTGCTGCTACTGCTGCTTTGCCTAGAAATAGCCCACTTTCCCCCAGGCACACACAGTGCTGCCCTCCTGTAAAGAGAATTCTCCAAAAGAAGCAGTAGACCCCCCCAGCCCACTGCTGGGGGAGGGGTTTCCATCCCATCTGCTTGCTCAGTGACTGAATGGGTAGTAACAGTCCCCACTGGGTGCCTGGACCTGGGCTGCAGGGGTTTTGTGGAGCCAAGTTCAGGGGACTAACATGTACGCCCAGTGAGCACATTTCCTGTCCTTTCTTACAGGGTTTTGGAAATTTGCCCATCTGCATGGCAAAGACCCACCTTTCTCTCTCTCACCAACCCGACAAGAAAGGTGTGCCCCGGGATTTCATTTTACCCATCAGCGATGTCCGGGCCAGCATAGGCGCTGGGTTCATTTACCCTCTGGTTGGAACGGTGAGTAACGTCCTCCAAAAGCTTCCTCCCCTCTGTGTGTCAGGATACCTAACATCCTTTGTTCTGCCAACGCTCTCTGCAGATCAGGTGTCGGGAAGTATTTGCTACTTTTCTAAACATTTCCTTCCACCGTAAAAACACCTCTGCCGTTGTGGTTTGGATTTTTCTTTTTGTTTGGATCATGTGTTCAGGATCCCTCGAGTTATAAAACTGATTCTGCTTATCAAGCACCGAAGAGCGTGACTTGGGAGAGTTGAGTCTGCCGTTTAAGTGGTAGGATGGCTCAGTGCAGTGCTCCTTGGTCGTCACATCGTTGCACTCAGCACAGTAAGATTTCCCTGAAGTGTAGGGTCAGTGGAGGCAGCTGCTCCTGCCGGGAAGGACCAGCTCAGCCCCCAGCAAGGGCTGGGAATCTGCATTTCACTCTGTACCCTGTTTCTCACGTGGGAAGCTCTGCAAGTCACATGAGTTTTTGTTTTGACGTTGTTGTAATGGCGCTGCATTGCTGTGGGATCATCATTAGGTTATTTCAGATTCTCTGTGGGTGGAGGGGAGACGGCAAAGCAATGAAAACTTATTAACGCACTGAAATTCCGTGATAATGGGCTTCATATGTAAAATGCTTCATTGTAGCCACACAAGAAATGATATGATGGTCTTCCCTTGGGGACCATCAGTGGACGAAATTTGACTTCCCTTCATGGCAGTGCTCCTGGATTACATTTAGACCAAAATTTCTAGATCATCATTATCATTATTGTTGTTACTGTCGTTACAAACTGATCCAAGCCCAAATAGGAAATATAACGATGTTCTTAATAAACCATGTGGCTCTGTTACTATGCAAACAAGCAACGGATAGGCAAAAAGTGCAAAATATTAGAGTTCTTATCTTAATGTTCACACATATTTCATGTAGTATTAGGCAAAACATTTTCAAGACGTGTTTTTTAATTCCCACTACACTCAAGGCCTGGGGATCCTAAGAGGAGAGGGCGGGGTGAGGGGTGTGGCTTCCCACAACTCAGAGGCTCCTGGACAGGAGGTGTCGGCCTTTTGAACGCCCTCAGAGCACAGGGTGGGCAGTGACTAGTCCTGCCAGGGGGAGGGGGAGCAGGGATTGGGGAAGGAGAGGAGGCTCCAGAATGCTTCTTAAAGGGCCCACCCTCTGACTAGGGAAAGGGTGGCCCTTCCCAGGGTGGGCCGGCGTGGCCAGAGTCGGACGGGTGGGGAGGCTGAGGAAGGGGATGGGGAGGACAAGACAGGGCCAAACCATTAAGGGTCTCCGCTGCCATCCGAAGGCACTTGGATTTTCTCTCATGTGTGCTGGGGAGTAAGCATAGCGTGGGTTTTGTGTTTGTTTGCTTGGTTTCATTTTTGTAAGAAAGCAAAGAAGAATGTGGTCTGGTCTGGGCAGCAATGGGGAGAGTGTTCAGAGGGCAGGCCCAGACCCAGGAGGCACGTTTAATCAGCTGGGGCAGAAGGAGCCATGGTCAGCATTGGGGCTGCGGGAGAGTAGGTATGCAGAGAGACGCCAATTGGAGGCATATTTTGGGAACCACCTACTTATGGGTGCAGGGGAGATACCTCTAGCATGACCGAGGGTGGTGATGCCATCGGTCGGGGGAGGAACACAAGAGGAAGGCGGGTGGCAGGGCCAGAAGTGAATCTGGCCTGGACACGAAGAGCTGGGGGCGTTCACAAGCTGTCTGGAAGGGGCTGGGAGTTCACTGGACATGCAGACACAGCACTCGGAAGAGAGGAGCGGGAAGGATGGCCCGTGGGGCTCTAAGGACACGAATGAAGGCGGGCATCAAACACGGGAGCTCACAGATGAGCACCAGGGAAGTGAGAGGAGAGTACCGGCCAGGGCTCTGAAAACACCCACACTTCCGGAGCAGACGAAAGTTACAGGAACCCGCCAAGGGGTCTGGAAGGAACCACTGCACGCAGGGGGGAGGTGCAGGGGGAGGGTAGCAACCCCTTTGACAGAGGGAGAAGGGTTCACATAAAATGGGCACTGAATGGCATTGTGGAAAAGGCGTGACTGAGAGTGAAAACTTCAGCTCAGTGGTCCAAGGCGGGGGGCGGGGAAGAGAACCGACTGCAGAGGGAACTGCGGGGTGACAGAGGTACTCTCCGTTTTTATTGTGGCCGTGGGTCCGTGACTGTGTACATTTGTCAGACTCATAGACCTACACCCCTAAAACCTTTTTTACTGAGTGTAATCTAAATATACCTCAACTAACAAAAACACGTACTGAGAAGAGCTCACTTTAATATTCCTTAGAACAGCCTCAGCGACGGCAGCCCCTAGGGGCTCAAGTTCTCCTGGGCTTTGTTTGCAGGTGAGTGCTTGGGAGTGAGAACTCACATGCATTACAGGCCTGGCCAGACCCAGCCGCCAAGAGAGAGACGGGGCCATGCAGGTGCCCACGTGGGGCACGGAACCATGGGCGTAGTGTAGGGGAGGTCAGCATGGTTGATAATCTGTCCCATCCTGAAGTGTACAGACTCGGAATCCCAGAGTCGTTCACCCAACAGATTCCTTCATTCATTCAACCAGTGTGCATGAGGTGTTGTGGTCAGTGCTATGGAGAACCCCAAAATGAAGAGCCCTTTTCCATTCCAGTAAGCTTATAGTTCATAGAGGTAGATGGAAGTTAACAAAGAAAATGGTTTGATGTAAATACTGTGAATCGGTGAATGATAACCAATTTCTTAGCATTCAGTAGTCACTAAGTAAAAACCACACTACAATTTAAAACCTTTGGGATCACTAAACAAATACATGCTATGAATTTCTCCTGCACTGGTGACTGACATCACGTATATCCCCCACCGTGTAAGTCCAGTTCCAGAAAGTCAGAATGGTCAGCCCAGCTCCTGTGTGAACACAGCCTACCTGTCCTCTGCTCCCTGTTGACGTGTGACTGGTTAGAAACTCAGTGTGCGGACTGCTTCTCCAGGGGCAGCTTCAGGCCCTTGAGGTTTCCCGAAGAGAGACCTCTGCCCCCTGACCACCCTGGCCCTGGGAGCAGCTCCCTTCGTGGCCACAGCAGAGCAGGGCAGCAAGTAGCAGTGTGCGAAAGTGAGGAGGGACCAAAGATGTTCCCGGAGATAAGGAAACTGTCCCGTGGAGGCTGTGGCTTGAGAGGTCTGCTCTCTGTGCCAGCAGGGACCACCTAATAAGGGTGGGTGTTGACTTTTACTTGACCCCACTCTGGGCACTGGACAGCCTGCTAAAATGCCTCTGACATTCATCACTGGGAAGGGGGGCGTAGTGTAGGGATTGCCTGCTGAGACGACCTGAGGGAAGGGGGACCCTGGGGGACTGGGTCCTGTAGGTGGGAAAATCCCAGTGTAATGAATCACTCTGACTCTTTATCACTCACCATGTGCTCATGCATCTTTGAAATCCATATTCATGCCTCCACTCTAGAAGTTAAGCCCAAACTGAGAACTCAAAATCAGAAAGCTTTTCCACTTTTATGCAGTGTTTGTTCTCTCATTCATTCATTTATTCGTTCATACCTACAGCATGCACAAGGTGTTATAAACCACATGGAGGGTAAATAAGGTCCAGTCCTACACTCTAGTCCATGAAACCACATAAGCCCTCTGGGCTTTGTGACAAAGGGAGAAGTCCCTTCTTAGTGCACCCTCAAGGGAGGCACACCCCTCTGGCTACCTAGCAGGTCTAAAAGAACAGTAACACAAGCAAGTCCCTGCTCAAACAATATCTTGCTGATCTGGGGAAATCACAGGATGAAACACTGGAGCGTTTGGGTTTTTCTCCTCTAGACTCAGCTTTCAAAATGTTTATTATTGTCCTCCATCTTATAGGCCAAATCCTTCTACCGTTATTTCATCATGTTCTATCTAGTGATTTCTTTAATTGACATTGATCTCCCCCAGTAAAATCATAACAACACCATTAACTGATGGAGACCCTTCACTTCCTCGTGTTGCTCTTACAGAAGCACCCGGTGTGGGGATCCCTCAGCTTATGGACACCTGAGACCGTGGCTCCCACTCTTACCGCATTGGCAGAGTTTATGCCTTCCTGTGGGTAGCTCATTTTTCCTTCCTTAAATAACTGCCTTCGTTCCCAGTAAGCCTCACGTGCGTTCTTGCCTCTCTTTAATTATGTCATGCTTATGTAGTCTTTCGAGCACATTGTGGAAAGCTACAGAATAGTACGGGATTCTCGACCAGCGCATCTCCATTTAGCACACTTCCTTCTAAGAAATCATTTAACGAATACGGATTTTCATGGGGAAAAAAGGGCAAATTATTTTTATGATTTTCCTACTCTATACAGATTATCCTGTTATGTCTCCAAAGTTCTTCCAAAGCTCATGGTTTATGGTGCTCAATAAACCTAATAGTTTACAAAAACTCCAAAACAGTCTCGTGCCAAAAAATATCCAGTAGATGGTCTTTGTCTTATGATCTCGTTGTTTTGATATTGTCTTTAAGTTTCTATAATTTCTAAGGAATGTCTAATTTATGCCAAGGAATCATTTGGCATAAATTTCATGACATAAAAATATTAATATATAAGCAAAGTATATGAAGTGACATTATTGAGAGGTAAATTACATTTCACATGGAAAAAGATCAGAAAGACAGACACCAAAATCTTAACCCCAGGCCATGATAGCATGAATAATTTTTTTTCTTCTCTTTACTTTTCTGTTTTTTTAAATCATTACATCGAATACATGTCACTTTCATAATATGAAAATACAATAAGAAGCTAAAAATACTTGGACAAATGTTAAGGGCCCGTCAGCTCCAAGAGAGCAGCGAGTGTGCCGTGGGCACAGTCACCCTCCCCACCCTGCCTGTCTTGCAGGGTTTTAACGCCTGAAAAGTAGGACACCATAGCAAGGGCAGAAGAGCTAGAATGTTCTTGTAGGAAATGCACCCCTGAGTGTGGTCTGTCTAATGTTCGTTTTTCCACATTGATTTGTTGGGGGGCGCTCTTGCCTACCGTCTTGGGGTGGAGCGAGGGCGGGGGCCTCCTTCCTCACACAGCTGTGCACTGTGGAAACAGCTGGCACGCACAGGCGTCTGACCAACGGGAGTTCCTAGCGCACATCCTTTCAGCGTTAGTTCTGGGCGTGTTGAACTCTCTTCCTTCGGCATTGCAGGGAGGCAGTGAGAGAGGCTTCTGAAGAACCCAGAAGTCTTCTTTTGGACAAGAAGTCTCATAGAGCATGACGTCTTCTTCACTGACAGACAGAGGATGTAAAATTGGGACACGAGGGCTCTTTAGGACAGAAATCTGGGCCAGCATCTTGGAGTTACGCAGTCTGGCCAGTCACCCAGATGGGATGATGACATCTAACAGCATGTGTGTGCGGTGGGCGGTGCCAGTTAGAGCAGTGCTGGGTCGGGGTGACTTCTTGAAACGGTTGAAAAATAGCCAGTCAGTGCTTTTGCGTCACAGATGGGTACGGAGAGAAAAGCAGCTTGGCTGGGGGACTGAGGGGCAGCTGGTGAGAGCTCCCGGTCTGTGCAGGGCCTTGGTCCTCACCGGGCAGTTTGCCTGCCCCTCCCTCCTGCACCCCTCACTCTGGTCCCTGTGCTCTTTCTGGAACAGAGGACGAGCTTGTGGGCACTGCGGATGCATCAAGAGGCTTGTCTCCTGCGTGATAGGTGCAGTGCAGAATTCTGGGTAGGAGAAAGGGACCAAAAGTTCAGTGGTAAAGCTGGCTGTTTACTTAACAAACACACTGGTGTGGCCTTCATTCCCACTCTGTGTGACCTGACCGGGTCACATCTCAACGCAGGTGCCCCACTGACGCATCGCTAGGCTTGACTCTGGAAAGCAGGAAACCGCTGGGGAGTCTTTGGGAAATCAGTGATGTCATCACCAACTAACGCTGGGTGGGGAGTTGGTGGGGGAGGGGTGCATGAAAGAGAAAGCTGCGGCCCCACCCAGCAAAGTCACTGCCGGTTCTGTTTCCTTTCAGTAAGTAAGGCTCACTTTGTTCTCCGTTCCCTCCCTCCGCTGTAAAAGTATGTACTGAAAGTTTCGTTTCTGCGGGCCCCGGGCTGCAGTTCAGGTCAGAGCTGGCGTGTTCGCCAGCTCCGTGGGGTGTTTTCTCTCCTGGGGAGGGAGGTTACAAACCCGCTCCACTCGGTCAGGCATGAAGGTGAATTAATTCAGACCTTGTAGGTTAAAATCAAACGCATGACTCCTCGCATTTTCCAGAGATTTATGGCCAGTTACATAGTGAAAAAAATGAAACATTTACTCCCCAAGCTGCACTTTAAATGAGATGGACGAGCAAGATTGCACGCAACTCCCTGGCCCCAGAAGGTCATCACTCAGACACTGGGCGTGAGGCATGTTTCCTACCAAGTCACCCACGCCTCCTTGCTCCTCTCCCTACCTCCCATCCCTTTCCCCACAGATAAACACAGATACTCTTAGCTTATTTTTCAAGTCTCTGCTAAAGGACATCCCACCCCACCCCCTGAGCTTCTTGGCCCGGACTAACCTGACACCTGACATAAACCAGCTTTGCCTCAGACGCTGCCCACCCTTCGCTTTCCTAGTACCCTGTGTCCTTTTACTTCATTCCTGGGGATCTTGTCAGTTTCCCCTTCCGCATCCAGCTCCAGTCCCTCCGCCACGTATCTTATCTCCACATCAGAATTTCCTGCTTTCTCCCAAACAGGTCATTTCCCAGGCCCAGGCCTCCCCTCGCTTCCTCCTCGCCTGACGTCCCCGCTGCAGGTCACTGTGTGACCACGAGTTCCTTCCCGGTGCCCAGAGGAAGCCACACGTGTGTCTGTTCAGTGGGACAGAAGCCGGCCCTGCCTTTCCAGGAGGGTGTGTTCAGGGAAAGGAAGGCGACAGCAGCCTTCTCAATTTCCAGAAACTTTTTATCAGATTGATGAGGCGGGAAGCTCTGTGACTCATGAAAACGATGTGTGCCTCCCTGTCACATAAGGTCATCAAGGTTCAGTCCGTTTGTTTAGAGGATCTTTTCTCCCCTACTTTGATGCTAATTTATTTTTAGCATAGATATAAAGTCACTTTAAATGAAATCGTCTTCAGCCAGGAAATATGCTGAGTAATAATCTTATCAGAGATTTCTGTCATAGAGTTAAATTTATAGCCCACTGCTATTTAATCCGCACATGTTGGCTCTTTCCTACTTTCTACGAACCTAGAAAAGAATGTGTGTACTGCTTACGTGTCCAGCAATCGGAATATCGATCTTTATTTTTCTCTAGGGAACGGTGAAATGCTGGCCCATCCCTCTTCCAATTTCATCTACAGCCTGCTTGTTTTCTCCCTGTTTTAGTTTAGAATCAGAGCATAATTTCAACAATCAAGATCCACCCTAGGTTAGAACTTTGGAAAGATTTATTCTACTTTGATATCCCAGTTTTACTAAGAGGCTTGTAGTAAGAAGTGGCTAAACAGTTCATACAAGGAAAAGAAAATTAATACAGATCAGAATGCCAGTTTTCCAACCTGAATGGTTCAGAGGCCCTCAGAGTCCGTTTGAGGGTGTCGTGGGAATGGACGAAAGGAAAGAGCAATTAGCCTCCCCAGGAAAACATCACACTTCAGAACTGGGATTGTAACTCACCTGGGAAATACAACTCCCGATATCTAGAACCCATGTCAGTTTATAGGCGGAACTACATGTGTATTCATTAAATTGTGTACCCATAGATATCAGGTTAAATGTTAGAATAAATAACATGACATCCGTCTATAAAATATTTATGATGATACTGCTTTTGAGAGAATTGGTGTCCCTTCGTCTCTCCCAGGTGACATGGAAAATTCAAAACACTCTAACCCAGTGAGGACAGCCAGCTTTAGTTAAATCAGGGAAGAAGTGTAAAGTTGTTACTAGTATTATTGGGGATGTAATTTGCATTGGATTAAATGATCAAATGAAGGCATTTATAAAGTCCCTGAAAGGCCCGTGATGAAACTTCATAGTGACGTTGCCAACCCTGTAAGAATTTGCCACGGGACATTTGTAATAAAGGGACCACGGTCTGCAGGGAAGAGCCAGGGCTGGAAAGGTAAATTGCTACATCATAGACGTCGGCTTCCTGTTTGAGGTTCATCCCAATCCCAAGAATCAATTCTAGAGAGTTTGAGGCCTATGGGAGTTACCTGCTATGCTCCCTTGCACCTTCCAAAATCCATCACCCATCCAGTTCCCAAATTGACCTGTTTCTCCTTGGACTACAGACTTACTCTAGCTCAGAATCTCCCCCTAGGACTGGCACTGGGGGGTGGTGCCCGAGGACACCTACTCACCTCCAGTCACCCCGTTTCACACTCAAACTCACACCTCTGTGTTCGCCCTGCCCGCCCCGCCCAGCTACCGCCTGTTGCCCTTATTTCCTCCAGGTGTCCCACTCCTCTACCGAGTTGCTTTGTGCGGCATCTCCTGTTAACCCAGGCCTCCCCCGAATGGGGACCACGCCTTCTTTTTTATTAACCACAAGTGGAAGTCCAGTGTCTACTGTGCTTCTGGAGCCCAGTGTGGTGGCGGCCTGCCACTGCGTGGAGAACAAAGAGGGCTTGTAGGAGCCGCTGGCAGTGTGAGCATGCCAGCCCCGGAATCCGGGCTCGGGGCCTGGTCTGGAGACACATGTCTCTAAAGGTGCTACCAGGAGAGACTCAAGTTCCCACCCATCTCCTCTGCCCTGAACCCTCGCCTTTTGGGAACAGTGGCCCTAGCCTTTCTTCTCAAGCCAGTTACTGACCAGCAAGACTACAAAACCAGGTCCAAATGCATTTTTATTAATATGCTTAGACACCGACTTAGACATCAACTATCCCACCGATATTACTCGACAGTCCTGCCATTCGCATGGAAACTGCTTGTCCACATTCTGCGTCCATACACCTCAGACCTCATCTTTGTCC